>NC_135328.1:158580348-159226044 GCF_023851605.1 Tamandua tetradactyla
TCCCCAGATCTGAAATCAACCATTTCTCAAAAAATCTCTAGTTTCTTAAATAGGAAATTGTATTTCAAAACTGTAATCTGGATGGTCATCACTGTTGGTTTGGTCATGGCTTCTAGTTCATATTCATATTTCCAGTTCAAATTCAGGTTAAATGATTTTTACTTGACCCTTTCTATATTGCATTTATATCTCCTTTCTTCAACACTGAGAATCCTAGTTCTCAAGGACATGGGGGATGATAGCATTAGAATGTCCCATTCACTTGTTTTTTCTTACATTATGCATATAATAGTTTCAGAATAGCAACAAAAAATACCATCACTATAAATTATGATTATTGAACATGCCAGTTTGAATCTGTTGTGTACCCCAGAAAAGCCATGTCCTATAATTCTCATTCAATATTACTGGGTGGGAGCTTTTTGGTTGTTTCCATGGAGATGTGACCCACCCAATTGTAGGTGGTAACTTTTGATTTGATGGTTTCCATGGAGATGTATCTCCATGCATTCAAGGTGAAGTTGCTTACTGGAGCCCTTTTAGAAGGAACCATTTTGGAAAAAGAATTAGAGCCCACACAGCAAGAGACCTTTGGAGATGAAGAAGGAAAATTCCCCTGTGGGAGCTTCATGATACAAGAAGCTGGAAGAGAAAGCTAGCAGACTTTGCCATATGCCTGCCCAATTGAGAGAGAAACTATGAACATCATCAGCCTTCTTTTACTAAGGTATCTTTCCCTGGATGACTTAGATTGGATATTTTTATAGACTTGCTTTAATTGGGACATTTGCACAGCCTTAGAACCATAAATTTTCAACTTAACAAATTCCCCTTTTTAATAACCCTTCTGTTTGTGGTATACTGCATCTGGTAGCTTGCAAACTAGATCAGATTTTGGTACCAGGAGTGGGGTGCTGCTGTGATTTGCACATACCAAACATGTTGGAATGGCTTTTTAAATGGATAAGGAGAAGATTTTGGAGGAGTTGTGAGGAGCTTGATAAAGAAGGTCTAGAATGCTTTGAAGAGATTTTTGGTGGAAATGTGGATTCTAAAGATGGCTGTGTTGAGGATCTAGATAGGAATGAGGCATGTGTCATTACAAACTGGAAGAAAAGTGACTGTTGTTTTAAAATGGAGGATAATCTGGCAAAATTGACTGCTGTTTTTATATGGAAGGCAGATTTTTAAAATTTATTTATTTATTAATTAAAGAAAATTAAGAACAAACAAAAACATTAACATATCATTTCATTCTACATATATAATCAGTAATTCTCAATATCATCACATAGTTGCATATTCATCATTTTTTAGAACATTTTCATCAATTCAGAAAAAAAATAAAAAGACAACAGAAAAAGAAATAAAAGGATAACAGAGAGAAAAAAAGATTATATATACCATAACCCTTAGCTTTTGCTTTCATTGATCACTAGCATTTCAAACAAAATTTATTTTAACATTTGCTCCTTCTATTATTTATTTTTATTCCATATGTTCTACTCATCTGTTGACATGGTAGATAAAAGGAGCATCAGACACAAGGTTTTCACAATCACACAGTCACATTGTGGGAGGTATATCATTATTCAATCATCATCAAGAAACATGGCTACCTGGAACATAGCTCTATATTTTCAGGTAGTTCCCTCCAGTCTCTCCACTGCATCTTTTCTTTTTTTTTTTTTTTTACATGGGCAGGCACTGGGAATTGAACCCGGGTCCTCTGGCATGGCAGGCAAGCATTTTGTCTGCTGAGTCACTGTGGCCCGCCCTCTCCACTACATCTTGAATAATAAGGTGGTATCTACTTAATGCGTAAGAATAACCTCCAGGATAACCTCTCGACTCTGTTTGGAATCTCTTAGCCATTGACACTTTGTCTCATTTCACTCTTCCCCCTTTTGGTTGAGAAGGTTTTCTCAATCCCTTGATGCTGAGTCTTAGCTCATTCCAGGATCTCTGTCCCACATTGCCAGGAAGGTTCACACCCTTGGGAGTCATGTCCCACATAGACAGGGAGAGGGTGGTGAGTTTGCTTGTTGTGTTGGCTGGAGAGAGAGGCCACATCTGAGCAACAAAAGAGGCTCTCTTGGGGGTAACCCTTAGGCCTAAATTTTAAGTAGGCTTGACCTATCCTTTGTGGGGTTAAGTTTCATATGAACAAAACCCAAGACTGGGGGCTCAGCCTATAGCTTTGGTTGTCCACACTGCTTGTGAGAATATCAAGAATTCAACTTGGAGTAGTTGAAATTCTCCCTGTTCTCACCATGCCCTGTAAGGGAATTTGCAAATACTTTTCTGCTCACTGATCAACTCACCCTGGGATTCATTGGGGCATAACTCTGGACAAACCAACAAAATCTCATGTCTTACCCAAGATTCCAAGTACTTATGGTGTTCAATCAAGCTACCTACATAAGTTATATTAGGAAATGCACTAGTCAAAATATAAATTTTGTACCAAATAAATATTTTTTGCTTTAGTCTCACACATAAGGTGACATTTTAAAATATTAATTATCATCTATTTTCAGCACCCTGCAGTAATGACATTCCTTTGTTCTTTCTCATGCACAAACATTTTTAAAATTTGTATATTTAGTCACTATTATTATACACTCTAGGCATTCCTAGCTTATACTATCTCAATCTTTATTGTCTATCTTTCTTTCTGATTTCACTTTTGCCACCAGCCCTCCTCCCTCTATTATTCTCATATGCAGCTTCATTCAGTGTTTTAACATAATTGTATTACAGTTAGTTAATATTGTGCTGTCCATTTCTGAATTTTTATATTCAGTGCTGTTGCACAATCTATATCCCATTCAGCTCCAATTACCCAATACTTACCCTATTTCTATCTCCTGATGGTCTCTGTTACCAACGATGGACGGCAGATTTTAAAGCCATGAACTTGGATATTTAGCAGAAGAGATTTCCAAACTAATGTGGAAAGTGCATCCTGATTTCTTCTTACAGCTTATAGTGAAATGCAACAGGAAAGAGATAAGCCGAGAACTGAACTTTTGGGTGTAAAGAAACCAGAAATTAATAGCCTGGAAAATCTGGGGCTTCCAGAAAGGGAGACATCAGAGAATAGGGCCCCACGTGAGGGTTTAACTAAACGTGGAACTAGTTAGCTATTTCAGGTAAAGCCAGGATTGGAGATAGATTTATCCAGAAAGGATTTGTGGAAATTCCTGCTCTCTGATGGGCATGATCCTTGCCAACTACATAGAAAGCTAACAGGAGTATTGTGGGATCTGTATAAATGGAATCGCTGCCAGTCTGGACTAAAGGGCTCAGAAAAAGGACAAAGTAAAGGTAAAATGCCTTCAGAAGTAGAACCATGGAGGCTGAGGTCTGAAGTCAAGAAACCTTAGGTCAGGAGAGCAGACCCACCTAAGTACCTGGGAGAGGGTGAGTTCAGAGGATGGGACTTTACCTTATTGCAGTGGAAGAGCTGTGCTGTCTCAGGTCTTGGAGAGGGTGGAGCACATTTCTTGGGAATTGGGGAGAGCCTGGCTGCTGCTCCACTGTTTTGGAGGGGTTGAGCATGTGCCCTGGAGATGGCAGAGAGCCCAGGTGCATCCTGATGTTTGGAGAGTGTAAGTCAAGAAAAAGATGGTCTCCCCAATGTCCTTCAAGGTTGCATTCAGAGAGAGGTGGGCCACTACCTAGGCCCTTGGAAAGAGTGGAACTGCTGCTTTCCAAAGCCCTGAGGATAAATGACTCTTAGACTTTGAAATCTAATGGAGTTTGCCCGGCAGGTTTACAAAGCTGTTCGAGCCCTGTGACCCCTGTTTCCTTCCAATTTCTCCCTGTGGAAATGGGAATACATATCCTATGACTGCTCCTCCTTTGTGTGTTGGCAGCATATAACTTGTTCTGAGTTTTACAGGTCCAGAGCCAGAGGAATATTTTTGACTTAGGACAAACCACATCTGTAGCTGGCTTTGTTGAGATTTTGTACTACTTCTGACTTTGTATTCTATTTGTATTGTTACTGAAATGGTTTAAGGCTTTCTGATATTGTGATGGAATGAATGTATTTTGTATTTGGAAAGAACATGTCTTTTGGGGGTCCAAAGGGTGAAATGTGCCAGTCTGAATCTGTCATGTACCCTAGAAAAGCCATGTCCTTTAATTCTCATTCAATATTGCTAGGTGGAATTTATTTGATTGTTTCCGTGGAGATGCGACCCACCTAATTGTGGGTGGTAACTTTTGGTTAGATGATTTCCATGGGGATATGTCTCTATGCATTCAAGGTGGTGCTGCTTATTGGAGCCCTTTAAGATGAGACCATTTTGGAAAAAGCTTTAGTGCCTATATAGCCAGAGAAGTTTGGAGATGAAGAAGGAAAATACCCCTGGGGGAACTTCATGAAACAAGAAGCTGAGTCTCAGCTAGCAGACTTCACCATGTGCCTGAATAATTGAGAGAGAAACCCTGAACATCATCAGCCTTCTGTTTTTTTTTTTTTTTTAATGAGACAAGACAGGGTAACATTTACTGCGTCTGAGGATAAAAATCACATTTTAGAAAAACATGTAATAAAGCACACCAACATTAGATCTGAATTCACATTAAAATGACAATTTAAAACAACAGCAAAAAATATAGATGAAAATAAACCACAGAGTTGATATATATAAGCATATATCATAGGCATATTCCTCTTTATATGTAATAATTTCATGGAATTAATAATTACCATATCAACTGAAAAATGGGCAAAGAGTAATCACAAAAATGATAATAACAGTCAATAAACTTGGAAAAATGTTTAGCCTCACTATTGATCAAACAATACTATTCTAAAAGGGAAATTATTACTGTTTTTTTTTAACCCCTTTCCCCTCTCTCTCATTGACCACTAGTATTTCCATCTACCCAATATATTTTAACGTGTGTTCCCCCTATTTTTCTATACACCTTACAACTCCCTTTCATTGATCACTAGTATTTCAACCTACTCAATTTGTTTTAACATTTGTTTCCCTTACTATTTATTTATTTTTAATTCACGTTTTTACTCATCTGTCCATACTGTAGATAAAAGGAGCATCAGATACAAGGTTTTCACAGTCACATAGTCACATTGTGAAAGCTATATCATTATACATTCATCTTCAAGAAACATGGCTACTGGAATACAGCTCTACAGTTTCAGGCACTTCCCTCTAGCCTCTCTAATACACCTTAAACTAAAAAGGAGATATCTATATAATGTGTAAAATGACCTCAAGGATAAACTTTTGATTCTGTTTGAAATCTCTCAGCCACTGACACTTGACTTTGTCTCATTTCTCTCTTCACCCATTTGGTCAAGAAGATTTTCTCAATCCCTTGATGCTGAGTCCCAGCTCATTCTAGGATTTCTGCCTCACATTACCAACCAGTTTGGTTTGTACCCCTGGGAGTTATTTCCCATGTAGAGAGGGGAAGGGCAGTGAGTTTGCTTGCTGTATTGGTTGAGAGAGAGATAGACCACATCTGAGCAACAAAAGAGGTTCTCTGGGGGTGACTCTTAGGCCTAATTTCTTATGAACAACCCCCAAGATTGAGGCTTGGCCTATTGATTTGGTTGTCCCCAACTGCTTGCAAGAATAACAGGAATTCTCCAAATGGGGAAGTTGAATTTTCCCTCTTTTTCACCATTCTGCCTAGGGGATTTGCAAATACTTCCTTATTCACTGTTCAAATCACTCTGGGATTTAATGGGGCATCACACTGGACTTATAAAATCTCATGCCCTATTCAAGGTTCCTTGCACTTATGGTGTTCAGTTAACATGTCCATATGTTATGTTAGGAAATACACTATCAAAATATGCATTTTGTACAAAATAAACATTTCTGTTTTGCTTTAGTCTCACACAGAAGTTGAAGTGTTAAAATACGAATGACGATCTATTTTCAATACCCTACAATACTGACATTCCTTTGTTCTTCCTCATGCAAAAACATTTTTTTTAAATTTGTACATTCGGTCATTATCACTGCACATTCTAGGCATTCCCAGATTATATCATCTCTGTCTTTATTGTCTATCTTTCCTTCTGGTTTCATATGTGCCCCCAGCCTTCTTCCCTCTATCATTCTTATATTCAGCGTCATTCAGTGTACTTCAATTATTGTGCTAAAATCAGGTAGTATTGTGTTATCCATTTCTGAATTTTTATAATCAGTTCTGTTGCACAATCTGTATCCCTTCAGCTCCAATTTCCCAAAATCTACCCTATTTCTATCTCCTGATGACCTCTGTTCTTAACTTCAATTCTCCAAGTTCATTAATTAATGTTAGTTCATATCTGTGAGACCATGCAGTATTTGCCCTTTTGTTTCTAGCTAATCTCACTCAGCACAATGTCCTCAAGGTCCATCCATGTTATTACATGGTTCATGACTTTATTCTGTCTTTCAGCTGCATAATATTCCATCATATACCTATACCACAGACTGTTTAGCCACTTGTCTGTTGATGGGCATTTAGGCTGTTTCCATCTCTTGGCAATTGTAAATAATTCTGCTATAAACATTGGTGTGCAAATGTCCATTTGCATCCTTGCTGTCGTGTCCTCTGAATAAATACCTAGCAATGGTATTGCCAGATTATATGGCAATTCTATACTTAGCTTCCTGAAGAACTGCTAAACTGCCTTCCACAGTGGTTGTATCATTTTACATTCCCACCAACAGTGGATAAGTGTACCTCTTTCTCCATATCATCTCCAGCACTTGTCATTTTCTGTTTTATTGATAACAGCCATTCTGGTGAGTGTCAGATGATATCTCATTGTAGTTTTGATTTGCATTTCCCTAACAGCCAGAGAAGCTGAGCATCTTTTCATGTGTCTTTTAGCCATTTGTATTTCCTCTTCTGAGAAGTGTCTGTTCAGGTCTCTTGCCTGTTTTTGAATTGGGTTGTTTGTCTTATTGTTGCTGAGTTGAAGAATCTCTTTATATATCCTGGATACTAGACCCTTATCTGATATGTTGTTTCAAATATGGTATCCCATTGTGTAGGCTGTCTTTTTATCTTCTCCACAAAGTCTTTTGTTGTACATAAATGTTTAATTTTGAGAGTTCCTATTTATCTTTCTCTTTTTTCAATGCTCATGCTTTGGGTGTAAGATCTAGGAAACCACCTCCTATTATAAGATTTATAAGATATTTCCCTCTAAAAGTTTTACAGTCTGTTCTAGTTTGCTAGCTGCTGGAATGCAACACACAAGAGATGGAGTGGCACTTAATAAAAAGGGATTTATTTCATTAGTTCTTCAGAGGAAAGGCAGCTAACTCTCCACTGAGGTTCTTTCTTATGTGGAAAGGCTCAGGGTAATCTCTGCTGGCCTTCTCTCCAGGCCTCTGTGTTCCAACAACTTTCCCTGGGGTGATTCCTTTCTGCACTCCAAAGACCTGGGCTGACCTGCAAGTGCTGAGATGAGGTATGCCAAGCTGCTTGGGCTGTGCTGTGTTGTGCTCTCTCATTTAAGCGCCAGCCAATTAAGTCAAACGTCATTCATGGCAGCAGGCATGCCTCCTAGCCGACTGCAGATGTAATCAGCAACAGATGAGGTTCATGTATCATTGGCTCATGTCCACAGCAACAGAACTAGGTGCCTTCACCTGGCCAAGTCGACAACTGAATCTAACTACCACATAGTCTTAGGTCTAATGTTTAGGTCTTTGATCCATTTTTATTTAATTTTTGTATAGTGTGTGAGATATGGATCTTCTTTCATTCTTTTGCATGTGGATATCCAATTCTCCAAGCACCATTTATTGAAGAGACTGTTCTGTCCCAGGGGAGCTGGCTTGACTGCCTTATCAAAGACCAATTGTCCATAGATGAGAAGGTCTATATCTGAACACTCTGTCGATTCCATTGGTCAGTATATCGATCTTTATGCCAGTACTGTGCTGTTTTGACCACTGTGGCTTCATTATACACCTTAAAGTCAGGTAGTGTGAGACCTCCAACTTCATTTTTCTTTTTCAGGATATTTTTAGCTATTCAGGGCTGCTCCCCTTCCAGAAAAATTTGGTTACTGGTTTTTATATTTCTGAAAAGAAAGTTTTTGGGATTTTAATTGGTATTGTACTAAATCTATAAATCAATTTAGGTAGAACTGACATCTTAACTATATTTTGTCTTCCAATCCATGAACACAGTATGCCTTTCCATTTGTTCGGGTCTTCTGTGATTTCTTTTAGAAATTTCTTGTAGTTTTCTTTGTATAGGTCATTTGTATTCTTAGTTAAATTTATTCCTAAATATTTTATTCTTTTGATTGCAATTGTAAGTGGAATTTTTTTCTTTATTTCCCCCTCAGATTGCTCACTACTAGTGTATAGAAACACTACAGATTTTTGAGTGTTGATCTTGTAACCTCGCATTTGCTGTACTCATTTATTAGCTCTAGCAGTTTTGCTGTGGAATTTTGGGGGTTTTGACATATAGCATCATATCATCTGCAAACAGCGAGAGTTTTACTTCTTCTTTTCCAATTTTGATACCTTGTATTTCTTTTTCTTGTCTAATTGCTCTGGCTAGAACTTCCAACACAATGTTGAATAACAATGGTGATAGTGGACATCCTTGTCTCATTCCTGATCTTAGGGGGAAAGTTTTCAGTTTTTCCCCATTGAGGATGATGTTAGTTGTGGGTTTTTCATATATTCCCTTTATCGTGTTGAGGAAGTTCCATTCTATTACTATCCTTTGAAGTGTTTTCAATAAGAAAAGATTTTGAATTTTGTCAAATGCCTCTTCAGCATCCATCGAGATGATCATTTGGTTTTTCCGCTTTGATTTGTTGATAGCGTGCATTACATTAATTGATTTTCTTATATTGAACCATTCTTGCATATCTGTGATGAATCCTACTTAGTCATGGTGTATAATTCTTTTAATGTGCTGCTGGCTTCGATTTGCAAGAATTTTGATGAGGATTTTTGCATCTATGTTCATTAAAGAGATCAGTCTGTAATTTTATTTTATTGTAATATCTTTGTCTGGCTTTGGTATGAAGGTGATGTTTGCTTCATAGAATGAGTTAGACAGCCTTCCCTCCTCTTCAATTTTTTTGAAGAGTTTGAGCAGGATTGGTACTAATTCTTTCTTGAGTGTTTGGTAGAATTCACATGTGAAGCTATATGGTCCTGGACTTTTTTCTGGGGCAGCTTCTTATTAACTGATTCAACTTCTTTACCTGTGATTGGTTTGTTGAGTTGTCTATTTCTTCTTGAGTCGATGTTGGCTGTTCATGCCTTTCTAAGAAGTTATCCATTTCATCTACTTTGTCTAGTCTATTAGCATAAAGTTGTTCATGGTATCCTCTCATTACCTTCTTTTTTTCTGTGGGGTCAGTTTTTATGTCTCCTCTTCCATTTCTGATTTTATTTATTTGCATTCTTTCTCTTCTTCTTTTTGTCAACCTCACTAAGGATCCATCAATTTTATTTATTTTCCCTTAGAACCAACTTCTGATTTTGTTGATTTTCTCAATTGTTTTCATGTTCTCAATTTCATTTACTTCTGCTCTAATCTTTATTATTTCTTTCCTTTAGCTTGCTTGGTGTTAGTTTGCTATTCTTTTTCTAGTTTTTCCAAATGAAGAGTCAACTCCTTGATTTTTGCTCTTTCTTCTTCTTCTTCTCCTTCTCCTTCTCCTTCTCCTTCTCCTTCTTCTTCTTCTTCATGGGCATGCACTGGGAATTGAATCCTCTTCCTTCTTTTCTTGATATAGGCATTTGCTTGCTTTGGGGTTAGTTTGCTGTTCTTTCTCTACTTCTTCCGAGTGGACAATTAATTCCTCGATTTTTGTCTTTTCTTCTTTTTTGATATAGGTATTTAGGGCAATAAATTTCCCTCTTAGCACTGCCTTTGCTTCATCCCACAAATTTTGATATGCTGTGTTTTCATTTTCATTTGCCTCGAGATATTTACTGATTTCTCTCATAATTTCTTCCTTGACCCACTGGTTGTTTAAGAGTCTGTTGTTGAGCCTCCATATATTTGTGAATTTTCTGGCCCTTTGCTTGTTATTGATTTTCAACCTCATTCCTTTATGATCTGAAAATTTTTTTGCATGATTTCAGTCTTTTTAAATTTATTGAGACTTGCTTTGTGACCCAGCATATGGTCTATCCTTGAGAATGATCCATGAGCACTTGAGAAAAAGGTGTATCCTGCTGTTGTGGGGTGTTATACTCTATATATGTCTGTTAAGTCTGGTTCATTTATTGCATCATTCAAATGCTCTGTTTCTTTATTGATCTTCTGTCTAGATGTTCTATCCATTGATGGGAGCAGGGAATTGAAATCTCCAACTGTTCTGGTAGATGTGTCTATTTCTCTTCTCAGTGTTTTCAGTCTTTGTCTCAAATATTTTGGAGAATTCTGTCTTGGTGCATAAATATTTATGATTGTTATGTCTTCTTGTTGAATTGTTCCTTTTATTGATATATAGTCTCCTTCTTTGTCTCTTTTAATTGTTTTATGTTTGAAGTCTAATTTGTCGGATATTAGTATAGCTACTCCTGCACTTTTCTGATTGCTGTTTGCATGAAATATCATTTCCCAACCTTTCACTTTCAACCTATGTTTGTTCTTGATTCTAAAATGCATCTCTTGTACACAGAATATAAATGGATCCTGATTTTTATTCCATTTTGTCATTCTATGCCTTTTGATGGGGATTTTAATCCATTAACATTTTGTGTTATTACTGTAAGGGCAGTACTTTCTTCTACCATTTTGCCTTTTGGATTTTATATGTAATATCTGATTTTTCCTCTTTTTATCTTTATTAATAGTCTTAATTACTACACTCTTCGCCACACCTCCCTCTGCTGTCTTTTCCTATCTGTCCGTAGTGCTCCCTTTAGTATTTCTTGCAGAGCCAGTCTCTTCGTCACAAATTCTCTCAGTGATTTTTTTGTCTGAAGATGTTTCAATTTCCCCCTCATCTCCCCCCTCATTTTTAAAGGACACTTTTTTTAGATATAGAATTCTTGGTTGGCAGTTTTTCTCTCTTAAAATCTTAGGCAAAGGATGAGCAGAAAGAAGAAATCAAAAGTCTGACAATACAAATCACAGACCTTATTGGAATAAAAGGAACAGTAGAAGAGATGAAAAAAATAAAGTGGAAACCTACAATGTTAGATTTCAAGAGGCAGAAGGTAGGATCAGTGAACCAGAGGATGGGACATCTGAAATCCAACAAGCAAAAGAGAATATAGGGAAAAAAATGGAAAAATGTGAGCAGGGACTCAGGGAATTTAATGACATCATGAAGCACATGAATATATATGTTGTGGGTGTCCCAGAAGGAGAAGAGATGGGAAAAGGAGGAGAAAGACTAATGGAGGAAATTATCACATATCATACCACTGTCTTTTCACCCCTATGGTTTCTATGGAGAAATCTATGCATAGTGTTATTGGGATTCCCTTGTATGTGATGGATTGCTCTTCTCCTGCTGCTTTCAAAATTCTCTCTTTCTCTTTGACATCTGACATTCTGATTAGTAAGTATCTTGGAGTATGACTATTTGGATCTATTCTGTTTGGGGTACACTGCCCTTCTTGGATCTGTAATTTTAAGTCTTTCATAAGAGTTGGGAAGTTTTCAGTGATAATTTCCTCCATTAGTCTTTCTCCTCCTTTTCCCATCTCTTCTCCTTCTGGGACACCCACAACATATATATTCATGTGCTTCATGATGTCATTAAATTCCCTGAGTCCCTGCTCACATTTTTCCATTTTTTCCCTATATTCTCTTTTGCTTGTTGAATTTCAGATGTCCCATCCTCTGGTTCACTGATCCTACCTTCTGCCTCTTGAAATCTAACATTGTAGGTTTCCACTTTATTTTTTTCATCTCTTCTACTGTTCCTTTTATTCCAATAAGGTCTGTGATTTGTATTGTCAGACTTTTGATTTCTTCTTTCTGCTCATCCTTTGCCTTCTTTATATCCTCCCTCAATTTGTTGATTTCATTTTTGATGTGATTTTCCATGTCTGTTCGAACATCCTGAATTAATTGCTTCAACTCCTGTATCTCATTTGATTTGTTGGTTTGCTCCTTTGACTGGGCCATATCTTCAATTTCCCTAGTATGATTCATTATTTTTTGCTGGTGTCTAGGCATTTAATTACCTTAGTTAGTTTATTCTGGAGATTATTTTCACTCTTTTACCTAGGATTTTCTTGCTGGATGGCTTTGTTCTTTATCTGTTCTTTGACATTCAATTCAGCTTATTCTCGACCTCTAGCATAGGTTTTGTTTAATGAATCAGAATTTTTCAGGTCTTATTTTCTTGTTTCTTGCCCTGCCTGTATGGTGCCTTTTTTTGTTTGTTTGTTTCTTCTTAGGAGGTTCTACTTAGGTATTATGGACCCCAGTCAGATTTTCCCAGGCCAGACTGGCCTCCTCCCAGGAGAAAAGTGTCAACTGCATCAGTTTTCCTGAGGATGAGACCCAGCAGGTTGAAAGACTTTCCTATGAAGCCTCTAGATTTTGTGTTTTTCCTATCCTGCCCAGTATGTGGTGCTTGTCTGCCTGTGGGTCCCACCACCAGAAAGTGATGTGGTACCTTCACAGACTCAGAGTCATCAGACTCTTCCTGCTGGTGGCATGGTTGAGACAGAGAAAAAGTTGTAAGGTGGCTTTAAGTGCTTCTGTTTTCTAGTCCCTGGGGTCTGAATTCCTTGAGGGAGGGATTCCACTTGAGCTGGGCCCCATCTCTCTCCTGAGGAAAGCACAGGCTCCAGAAATTACCTCCTTTCACATGACCAGCCTCTTTATCTTCAGACAAAGTTAATTCTGCCCTGGCCTTGGGCAGTTGGGGCCTGAGCACAGTTTTAACTGGTAGGAACAAATTAAAAAAAATCCTTTTCAAAGCAGGACCCTTGTTCCTTGGGTTTGTTAATCAAGAGCTTAAGTTGGTATGTTGCTCTATGTATCTCCAGAGGTCCTATGTGACCCTCTTTTTTTTTTGTTAGGGTCCAGACCTTTTTGAGTATTTTGTGCTGTCCAATCAAAAAAAACCTTTGTTTTTTTTCTTTTTCCTGTCAGCCCTCCCCCTCTGCACCAGGACAAATACTAGTAAGTTTAGCTTTTATTTGAGGTCTAGCTGAGCTGGGGCCTATTTTTAGTAGTCAGAATTTGTTAATTAATTCCACAATTAGAGCTTGGTTTAGATCAGCCCCTTGCTGTTAGTAAAGTCTCTTTCCTTTCACCTCTGGGAACCAGCCTGTAGGGGAGGGGTGCCTGCTCTCCAGCTTGGAGGCTCAGGGTTCTGGGTGGGATCACAGCTGATCCAACTAGTCCAGACTGGTGTACGCTGTGTGCCCAGTCACTGGTGTGGCCCCAGCAGTTGTTCTGTACTGTTCTTGGCTATTTACTAGCTGCTCTGGAGGATGAACTAAATTCCACACCTCACTAAGCCACCATCTTGGCCTTGACCCATCAGTCTTTTTGAACCAAGTTATCTTTCCCTGGATGTATTAGACTGGACATTTTTATAGCCTTGCTTTAATTTGGACATTTTCATGGCCTTAGAAGTATAAACTTGCAACTTAACAAATTCCACTTTTTAAAAGCCCTTCCATTTCTAGTATATCACATTCTGACAGCTTGAAAACTAGAACATTGAGTATATAATTTAAAAATATTTTTTACTTGTGTATGCCATTTCATTCCTCTCCATTTTTAATGGCTTTATTATATCTAGACTCTCAGATTACATGTTATAATCTCTTTCCTTTAACCTTTACTTAGTTTAGTTAATCTATTAAATAAGTATTTAATACCCACCAATGGTCCTTGTGTCAGTGATTCTCCAATTATTTTAGTTGTCTGACGTTCATTCACTAGTACAGCATTCTCACATAGGCTTTCTGCAATGATGGAAATGTTATACATATGCATTGTCCAACAGAGTAGCTGTTAGCCACATATGGCTATAGAGCACTCGAAATGTGGTGAGTTTCACTAATTTAATTTCATTAAAATGAAAATTTAAATAACTACATTCAGCTAGTGACTACCATATTGGTCAACTCAGCTGTAGTAGATTGCTGAAGGAGGACTTATGAGGACAATATTCTTTGATAATAGTTTTTCTGCACTTTTGATATTTGTAAAACTTTTCTGCATATAAAATCCTTAGCTCACACTTTCTTTCTTTGAAGATCTTAAGTCATGTTACTCCATTTTCTTCTGGTATATAGCTGTCAAAAATCTGATGATTACCTAAATTTTTCCTCTTGTAAGTCATGTGCACTTTTTGCCTAGATGCCTGAAAGATTTTTTTTTCTTAAAACTCAGTACTTTTACTAGAATATGCCTTAGAGCTTCAGTAGACACTTCATATTGATCAACCGCAGGTATTAATTTTATCTATTGTGATGCACCTGCATGCCATGGATTACCTAGCATCCAATTTTACACTGCAAGGAGCTCATTGCTGTGTTCTATCTCAAGGACATGACAAAACCAACTAACAAATCTGATCTTTGAGATTTTGAGGTTCTGTTTCCTAGGACTATTGTTGGTACTAATTTTGGTATCAGTCAATGTCCAGTCAGGAGGCTGCAAGAATACCAATAACTGGATTAGAGAATTTAATATAAAGGATAAAGAGTTATAAAGTAACTTGAGTCCTGAAAGGATAAAAGGAGATCTCTAAGGAATTGTGGACATACAATTCCAGAAAGTACCTAATTTTGGGGCTGAAGATCAAAGAAAGAGATTGGAATTATTAAAATTTAGAGCTTGGAGTTTGAAACTGAGACCTCTGAGGAGGAGACACTGCTTGTTTGGTGCTAGTGTCTCTTGGCTTGGAATAGGGCAAGGATCTCTGGGGCTGTGGTCCAGACTTCTAAGGGCAGCGTGCTGGTGTCTCTGAGGTAAGCATGATGTTCTAGAAGTATTCAAAAATCTGAAAACTGGATTCAGATGTTCCTACAGGAAGAGCCTACTTCTCCTGGGATGAAATGCTACTAACGTTATCTTACAGGAATAGCAAGGAGATAGGAAGCCCACAGGAAGCAGAGAGAAAAATGCAAATCCCTTCTTTGTCTTCCAACCATGTATTCTTTTCCTAGGTCCCCTATTGACAGAGTATATCATGGAGACAGCAAGCAAAAGGAAAAAGTGGTTTGCAGAGTTACTGCTCCAAGTATCACAAAGCCAAGTGTTGAAGGGTGAACTTGGAATTGACAGATAATAACTTAGTAAATAGCATAGGTGTCTTTTCTCAGGTATTCTTTCAATATGTAATTCCAAATACTGTTATTTTTCATTTCAGGAAAAAATTTAACATTTGGTGTGTTTTCTTACTTCGGTTTTCTTCAGAGACTTCTCTTACCCATAAGTTAGATTTTCTTTGTCCCTCTTCAATATTTTCCACTTTTCTTTTGACTTCTTTACTTCCCCCTCATTTCTTTTTCTTTTTTTAAGCAGCTTTATTGGGATACATTTCATACACCATAAAATTCACCCACTGTAAGTGTACAATAATTTTTACTATATTAACGGGAATAACAAACCATCCCCATAGTCAACTTAAAACATTTTCATCATCTCAAAACAAAACAAAATTCCCAAACCATACTGTTTTGGTTTGCTAAAGCTGACCAAGTATAATATACTAAGAATGGGCTTACTTTTACAATGGGGATTTATTAGTTTACAAATGTACAGTTCTAAGGCCATGAAAATGTCCCAAATAAGGCATCAACAGGATGACACCTTGTCTGAAGAGCAGTTATTGGTGAAAGCTTGGATGCCTCTGTCAGATGGCAAGGAGATGTCTGCTGATCCTTCTATCCTGGGTTTCATTGCTTCAGCTTCTGACCTCTCCATGGGTTTTTTCTCTAAACTTCTCTGGGTGTTTTTTCTCTATTTCATCTCTCTTTACTTCTCTATGTATTTTATCCTATAATAAAGGACTCCAGCAAGAGGATCAAGATCCACCCTGAATGAGGCAGGTCACATCTTCATTGAAATAATCTAATCAAGAGGTCCCACCCCAAGAAATCTGCCTCAGGAATGGATTAAAAGAACATGACCTTTTCTGGAGTACATAACGGCTTCAAACTGCCATGCATACCCTTTAGCTATCACTACCATCTAATCACTTACACTCTCCACAACAGCTGAAAACAACCACTAATGTATTTTCAATCCCTATAGATTTCCCTATTGTGGTCAATTCATATGAATGGAATGATATAATTCATGGTCTTTTGTGTCTGGCTTCTTTTACTTAGCAGAATGTTTTCTGCATTGATCAATGTTGCAGCATTGATCAGGACATCTTTCTTTTTATGGCTGAATAATATTCCATTTTAAAGATTTATGCATTTTGTTTATCCATTTGTTGGTTTGGAAGCATTTGGGTTGTTTCCACCTTTTCACTATTAAGAATAATGCAGCAATAAATTTTCATGTACAGGTTTTGGTGTGGACTTGTGTTTTTGTTTCTCTTAAGTATATATCTAAGGGTGAAATTGCTGGGTCATATGAAAACTCTATGCTTAATTGCTTGATGAATTGCTAGACTGTTTTCCAAAGTTGGTGCATCATTTTACATTATAAAATGTAGGAGGGTTCTGATTTCTCCACATCCTCAAATTCTTGCCCCCAATTTCTATTTTACTTAAAAAAAAATTTCCATTTACCCTCCATTTTTCTTAAGGTATTACTTGTGTTTATTTGATCTTGTTTTTCTCTTATGTTAATATATCTTTTTTTGAAATAAATTTATTTGTTGGACAACCACAACTCTAGGCAGCATCAAGAGGGTATCTCAGATGTCAATCTTTAATTAATTTTCCATTCATCATGACCTACATCATGCGCCTCAGTTACAAATGCTGCCTGAATCCCATCTCCTCTTAGTGAGGGTTGGAGGGCTGCCCTGGACAGAGATTCATGATGCTTCATAGAACATGGATAGGTGCAGGCAGAGAGAGCAACTCTTACTTGAAACCATGGGAGCAGCTGAATCAGTGGAGCTTCCCATTGGAAGAGGATGGGGAGGCCTGTAAGCCAGAGAATAATGGCCGGGCAGTTCTCTACATGAAAGAGGAGAATGGGAGTGAAGGAGCCCAGAGCAGTTATGTTGAGTTACTGTAAGTTTGTCATGGACCAGTAGCAATGCCTGGCCACCTCATCTTCACTGACATGTGGAACATTATGGCTGGAAGGGCCACTATGTTTGAAGTTCACTATTTAGTATGTGAGGAAATGCAGAAACCAATGTGGGAACACTGTTAAGGTCACCTAATATGGCTTAAAGAAGGTGACATCTGGCCGAGACTTGAAGGTGTCTTGGAGCTGGTTAGGTAAAAGCAAGTGGGAAGGACATAGGAAAATGCTTGGCAGATGTGCAAGAGAACATGCCATATTGCTTCACTAATAGTCCATCCTGAGTCTAGCATGTCTGAATGCTGACACCTCTGAATTTAGTTGGATGATTTTGGAAAGTGACTATATTTTTGGTCTGCATCACCTTTTGGAATAATGAATTTTCGTAAGGTTTCTATGCCCTATGAAAGACATACTTTAATTTGCTCTAAATTTCTTTAAGTACTTCCTGGTTTAATATCCCCTTCCTGTTACTACATACTTTTACTTCTTTAAGTTAATACTTAAGCTTCTTAAGGAAGTACCTGATTTTTTAAAACATCTTTTATTGTGAGATATAACATATATACAAAAAAGTAGTATATTTTAAAATTATATTTTAACAAGTAGTTATAGAACAGATTTCAAAGTTTGGTATGGGTTCCACTTCCACAATTTCAGGTTTTTCCTTCTAGCTGCTCTAAGACACTGGAGACTAAAAAGAAATATTAATATAATGATTCAGTAGTCATTTTCATTTGTTAAATCCTAACTTCTCTGTGATAATTTCTCCTTATCCTTTGATCCTTCTCCCAATCTTAAGGGATATTTGGGCTATGTCCATTCTAATTTTTTCATGTTGAAAATGGGTGCAGACAAAATGGAATAGGGGGATGGAACTTGTCATGGCCAGGTTCATGTGTCAACTTGGCCATTTGGTGGTACCTGTTTGTCTGGTTGGGCAAATGATGGCCTGTCTGTTGCAATGAGGACATTTCATAGAATTAGATCATGATCACGTCACCTGCATCCACAGCTGATTCCATTTGCAATCAGCCAAAGGGGAGTGTCTTCTGCAATGAGTGATGCTTAATCTAATCACTGGAAGCCTTTTAAGGAGGATTCAGAAGAGATAGGCTCTCTTCCTGCTTTGTCTGGTGAGCCTCTCCTGGAGTTCATCCAAACCCTCCATTGGAATCATTGGCTTCACAACCTGCCCTGCAGATTTATGACTCTGTGTTCCCACAGAGAGACACTCTTATAAATTTTATATTTGTGAGTGTTCCCTGTTGATTCTGTTTCTCTAGAGAACCCTAATTAATACAGAAGTGGTTGATGTTCTTGGAGAGACTGGAACCTCTGGGTTTCAGGATTTATCTGGCCTAGGACCTATCTGAAGGTTTTAGGTTTCTGAAAACTAAACTTAGTGTGTGAAACTTGTAGAATCTCAGATAGAGCCTTAGGTGTTCTTTAGGGTTGACAGGAATGATGCTGATTGGGATTTGATTAACCATGGCAAACGCAATATATTTCTTAAACTTGCATAAGAGTAGCCTCCAAATAATGTCTCAACACCATTTGAACTCTCTTAGCCATTGACACCCTATTCTGTCACATTTCTCCTCCCCCACCCCGGCCCAGAAGGCATTGTTGATTTCATGTTGCTAGGGCCAAGCTCATCACTAGGAGTCATGTCCCACATTGTCAGGGAGACTTTTACTCCTGAATGTCATGTTCCATGTAGGGGGGACTGTAATGGTTTTCCTTGCAAAGTTGTGTTTAGAGAGGGAGAGGCCACATTTGAGCAACAAAAGAGGCTTCCTGGGAGAAACTCTTAGGCATAATTATAGGTAGTCTTAGCTTCTCCACTACAAAAATAAGTTTTGTAAGGGTAAGCCTCAAAATCAAAGGCTTGACCTATTTTTTTGGGAGTCCCTAATGTTTTGGTAGAGTACTAGGGATTTCCAAGGTGGAAATGTTTAATATTTCCATATTTTTTTCCAGGCCTCCAAGTGACTTCACCAATACTTTTTTTTTTTCTTTCTTTTTTTTTTTTTTTTTTTTACATGGGCAGGCACCAGGAAACGAACCTGGGTCCTCTGGCCTGGCAGGCAAGCATTCTTGCCTGCTGAGCCACCATGGCCCTTCACCAATACTTTTTATATATCAGCCCATCATAGTCTGGAATATATCCAGGTATTATATTACACTATATAGAATTACCAGGCATACATTCTTCTATTAAGATTCTTAATTGTTTTTTCCTTTTCCAATTTGACTTGACCCTCAGACTTGACATTACATCAGATCCTCTAATAAAACCCCACCTCTTCCTATGTGAACAGGCTTCTGGCCATTTTTTTGTGTTAACCAGAACTTTATGCAAATACTCTGGCAAGCTGGATAAATGCACACCTGTGGATGTGATCATTCAAAAATATCGTGTGCAGAGAGTTCTCGTAAAGCTGTGTTTGAAAGGGATAATGCGAGTTATTGAAGATGGCAATGACACAAGCAAAAGCCAGCCTCTCCTGGGCAGAGGATGGTCACCTGTTTCTTGTGAGTCTCATGATGATGGTTAAGCCACTGTAATACAGCAGGCGGTGAGGAGTGTGCAGGGTTTGGGGTGGTGGGTTGTTGGGGGGTGACAGGAGCTTTGACTGGCTGGGAGACCTCTCCCAATAGAGAATTCATCAGGCCCTGGAGCTTTCTGAAGACAAAGGCTGCTGGGGCTAGTTGGGATTTATTGGGCTTGAGCTAATCCTCACCTTAAGGGAAACACACAGATGACCTGTTTGGCTTATTTAGTGGTGTGCTATATGGAGACCAAGAACAGGTAAAGAGAGAGAGGCCTAAGGGAGCAGCATTCCCCAAAAGTGGAAGGACCCTTCCCCAAGGTAAGGCTGATGGCAACTCAGAGCAGATTTTGCTTGAAGAACAGTTGGGCACCCAAGTTGCATCAAAGACAGAGAGATGGACAGAAAAATAGAATGCAAGTAAGCATGAGAGAGAATGAAAGAGACTGGGACAGACTGACCAAAAAAGTCAAAGAAAACTCTGAAATCTGTTCTACAACTAATTGTTATGCTGTGCTTTGAGATTTATTGCTTTTTGTATATGTGTTATTTTTCACAAAAAAGAAAAAAAGTGATGATAAAAAATATAATTCCTTCTAGCCTCCAATGTTCTGGAGCAGCTAAAAGAAAAACCTGAGATGGGTTTGGTAGCCCAAGACAAACTCTGGGATCTGTCCTGTAACTACTTGTTGAAGAGTGCTTTGAAAACTATTGCTTTTTTCTTTCTTTGCTTTGTATTTATGTTATATTATACAATAAAAAAAAGTTTTAAAAAATTGAAAAAAAAAGAATTACCAGGCCTCATTTCATTCTAGGGTCCATGTGTTTGGGTTGTTTAAATGGCTGTGTAAATCCAGGCATGTTGATTTAGATTGTGTGTTATAGAAGATTTAGGCTCTAGACACAATAAACCTCTCTGCCTTTTGTTTCATACAGTAGGTGAAGTTCTAGGATACATACACTATTATCTTTTGCCCTGTATTCAGATTTATCTTACTTCCAACATAATTGGCTTCATTTTTATCTCTAATTGATTTTTTAGTTACTTTAACATTTGTGATACATAGAAATGCTGACTTTCAGAGCTATAGAACTCCAACTGTGAGTTGTAGGTGTCACAGAAGTACCCAAAGTTCAAGGGAAATATCAGCTTATATGCATATAGCACAGCATCCCAGAATTTAGAAATATACTTATAACTGGGGTAAGTGTGACTTACTAAAAGAGCTTACAATCTAGTCTCCAATTTTATCATAGGTGATTTCTAAAAGAGAACATACCATATTTGCTCTTTTGTTTCTGGCTTATTTTGCAAAATACAATGTCCCTAAGGTTCATTCACTTCATTGCATGCATCCTGACTTTATTCTCTCTTTTGTTTTTTTCATGGGCAGGCTTTGGGAATTGAACCTGGGTCTCTGCCTCTGACTTCATTCCTTTTGTAGCCACACACCATTCCATCACATGTAGACATTACAGGCCACAATTCTGCTTCTCAGTCATTGTAACCTTCTATTCCTTCCATCTATTGGGCATCATGGATAATGACCAAAATAAACAATCCATATCTTACAATGTCCTCACTTTGTACAATTATCAGCACTCTCAATTTTAGGCAATTTTCATTAGTCCAAAGAGACAAAGAGCCAAAAAACTCAGTATCACCAAATATTTAATCTAAATCTCCCCTTATCACTTGTCCCTTCCCCCAATTATTTATCCCTGGTATTGCAGTGGTACTGTTGATATTTTCCTGTTCACTGTATGTCATAGCATCCAATATTAGTTTTCTCCTTATACTCCTCTGCTGTTAACTCTTTGTACAAAATCAAACCTTTGAAGTAATTCATTTTTTAAGGACTATTTTTATTGGAAATATCCACTCATCTAAAGTCCAACTATATTGTAAAATCTATGACTCACAATATCATCACATAGTTGTGTACTCTTTACCATGATCATATTTAGAACATTTGCATCACTCTAGAAAAAGAAATTTTTTTAAAAAAACATACATCTCATAACCCCTTTCCCTCCCTCTTATTGATCAACAGTATTTCAGTCTACCCAATTTTTATCCTTTTTCTCTTCCTATTATTTATTTATTTTCTATACTTTTTTAAAACTTATCTTTCCATACTCTCGATAAAAGAAGTATCTGGCACAGGGTTTTCACAATCACACAGTCATATTGTAAAAGTTATATACAGTTATACATCTTCTTTTAGAATCAAGGCTACTGGAACACAGTTCAAACAGTTTCAGGTACTTCCCTCTTGCCACTCCAGTATACCATAAACTAAAAAAGGATATCTATATAATGCATAAGAATAACCTCCAGGATATCTCTTGACTCTGCTTGAAATCTCTCAGCCACTGAGACTTTATTTCTTCTCATTTCTCTCTTTCCCCTTTTGGTCAAGAAAGCATTCTCATTATGATGATACCCGGTCCTGGCTCATTCCCAGGATTCAAATTCCACATTGCAAGGGATTTACTTGCAATTTATACTACTTGGAATCATGTCCCACATAGGGGGATGGCAGTGAGTTCTCCTAACTAGCTGTCTTAGAGAGAGAGAGGCCACATCTGAGTAACAAAAGAGATTCTCTGGTGGTGATTTTTATGCATAATTATCAATAAGCTTAACTTCTCCTTTGCAGGAATAAGCTTCATAGGAGTGAATCCCAAGATTGAGGGCTCAGCCTGTTGAATTGGTTGTCCCCACTGCTTGTGAGAATATCTGGAATTCCCCATATGGAGAAGTTGAATATTTCCTCCTTTCTCCCTAGTCCCTTAAGGGGACTTGGCAAATACTTTTTTTATTCTCTGACCAAATGACTTTGGGATATTTCAGGGCATCACACTAACCTATACAAACTAACAAGATCTCATGCCCTATATAAGATTCCATGTAATTATGGTGTTCAAGTAACTGACCATACAAGTTAAATTAGATAATGTGCTACCCAAAGTATAAATTTTACACCAAATAAACATATCTCCCTTTGATTTATCACAGAGGTTGAAGTTTGAAAATATGGGCCATGTCATCCTTTACCCACTATTCTGACTTACGTTAGTTCTATCCAGATCAGCTTCATTCATATCTCTTGATGAAGTCTGATCACCTTTTCAGTTTTTTAAACAGCTACTAAATAGGGTAATGCTGACTTTCATAGCTTCAGTGCTCTAACTCTGAGTCTCAGGTATCACATATGTTTTCGGGAATGACCAGGTTATATACAAATAACTAAGTATCTCAGAATTTAGAAATGTCAGCTATAGCTCCTGAATATATGTGACTGCTGTAAGAGCTGACAATCTAGGAACTTTGCAATAGTCCCCAACCTGATAACCCATGCTCTCAATTTCAGTTCCCTGAGTTTGTATATTCTAGTTAGTCCATATGACTGACATAGTATTTGTCTTTTTGCTTTTGCCATTTCATTCAACAGTATCCTCATGGTTCATTCACCCAGTTGCATGCCTCACAACTGCAGCTTCTCAGTTAACACCACAATTCCCCCTTCCCTTCCTCAGTCGTTGTACCCTTAAGCCATCTCTATCCACTGCAAATCATGAATTGTGCCATCATAAACACCATTGTGCAAATGTCCTTCGTGTCCCCATTCTCAAGTTCCTCCAGGTATATACCTAGCAACAGGGTTGCAATCCCACTCCTAGCCTACTGTGGAACCACTACACTGCCCTCCATCCAGACGGGCTGCACCTCTCAGCTTCTTTACCAACAGTGAAAAGGTACATCTCTTTCTCCACATTTTCTCTAGCACTTGCTTCTCTCTGTTAATTTTTAAATAGTTTAGTTCACACATCATACAATCCAATCTAAATAATTCACCACCATAAGCTACTCGAAGAGATTTCCTCCTCTTCTGCATAGAATCCATATCCCTCCCCCATGCCTCCTATTTGTTGACATTCCGTGGAAGCATATTACAATGTTACTATTGACTATAAACCCTAACTTGCATTGATTGTACCTTTTTTTGTTTACCATCCATTTTCAGCCCCTTGCAATGTTGGCATTCATTTGTTCTTCCTCATGCAAAAACATTTTTAATATTTGTACATTTAGTCACCATCATTGTCCACTTTAGGCATTCCTAGGTTATATCTCATTCCTTATCATCTTTCTGGTTTTATACATGCCCCCAGCCCTTCTTCCTCAACCATACTCACAGTTAGCTACATTCAATATACTTATATTATTCTGCTACCATCAGGTGGTATTGTTCTGTCCATTGCTGAATTTTTACAAATCAGTCCTGTTACACAATTTGTATTCCTTCAGCACCAAATACCCAATCTCTACCTTCTTACTATCTCCTGATAACCCGTGTTAACTTTAACTCTCAAAGTTTACTCATTAATTTTAGTTCATATTAGTGAGACCATACAATATTTGTCCTTTTGTTTCTGGCTAATTTTACTCAGCATATTATTCTCAAGGTTTGTCCACATTGTTATATGCGTTATGACTTTATTCTGTCTTACAGCTGCATAGTATTTCATCATATGTATGTACCACAGCTTGTTTAGCCACTTGTCTGTTGATGGACATTTGGGTTGTTTCCATCTCTTAGCAATCATAAACAATGCAGCTATAAACATTGGTGTGCAAATGTTTGTTTGTGTCCTTACCTTCAGTTCCTCTGAATATATATCTCATAATGGGATTGTTGGATCATATGGCAATTCTATACTTAACTTACTGAGGAACTGCCAAACTGCCTTCCTGAGCAGTTGTACCATTTTATATTCCCACCAACTATGGATAAGTGTGGCTCTTTCTCCACATCCTCTCCAGCACTTGTCATTTTCTGTTTTTTTTTTTTATAATGACCACTCTATTGGGTGTGAGATGACATCTCATTATTTAAAAAAATATTTTTATTAATAAAACAACACATAAACATTCTTAACATTCAAATATTCCATACATGGTATGCAATCAACAGCTCACAATAGCATCATATAGTTGTGTATTCATTGCCATGATTATTTTTTAGAACATTTGTATCACTCCAGAAAAAGAAGTAAAAAAGAAAAAAGAAAAAGCTCATACATACCATACCCCTCACCCCTCCCTCTTATTGACCACTGCTATTTCCATCTACTCAATTTATTTTGACCTTTGTTTCCCCCATTATTTGTTTATTTTTTATCCATATTTTTACTCATCTGTCCATGCTGTAGTTAAAAGGAGCATCAGACACAAGGTTTTCACAATCACACAGCCACATTGTAGAAGCTATATCATTATATACAATCATCTTCAAGAAACAAGGCTATTGGAATACAGCTCCACAGTTCAGGTACTTCACTCCAACCACTCGAGTACACCATAAACTAAAAAGGGGATATCTATATAATGTGTAAGAATAATCTCCAGGATGACCTCTCAACTCTATTTGAAATCAGTAACTGACACTTTATTTTGTCTTATTTCTTATTCCTCCCTTTTGGTCAAGAAAGTTTTCTCAATCTGTTGATGCCAAGTCCCAGCTCATCCTAGGATTTCAGTCCCATGTTGCCAGGGAGATTTACACCTCTGGGAGTCAGGTCCCACATAGAGGGGGAGGGCAATGAGTTCACTTGCCATCTTAGAGAGAGAGGCCACATCAGTGCAACAAAAGAGGTTCTCTGGGGGTGACTCTTAGGCCTAATTATAAGTAGGCTTAGCCTATCTTTTGCAGGGATAAGTTTCATAGGGGTGATACCCAATATTGAGGGCTTGGTCTATTGATTTGATTGTCCCTACTGCTTGCTAGAATCTCAGAAATTCTCCAAATGGGGAAGTTGAATATTGTCCCCTTTCTCCACATTCCCCCAAGGGGACTTTGCAAATACTTCTTTATTCACTGTCCAATTCTCTCTGGGATTTATTGGGGCATCACACTAACCTGGACAAACCAACAAGATCTCATGCCCTATTCAAGATTCCATGTACTTAACAGTGTTAACTAAACTGACCATACAAGTTGCATTAGGAAATGCACTACCCTAAATATAAATTTTGCACCAAATAAACATCTCTCCTTTAGTCTCAAGTTTTAAAACATGAATGGTATCATCCTTTACCCAGTCTTCTGATATACCTTGGTCCTATCCAGATCAGCTTCATTCATGTCTCTACTTGATGTCTGCATTAGTTAGGGCTCTCTAGAGAAACAGAATCAACAGGGAACACTTGCAAATATAAAATTTATGAAAGTGTCTCACGTGGCCGTAGGAACACAGAGTCCAAAATCCACAGGGCAGGCTGTGAAGCCGATGACTCCAATGGATGGCCTGGATGAACTCCACAGGAGAGGCTCACCAGCCAAGGCAGGAATGGAACCTGTCTCCTCTGAGTCCTCCTTAAAAGGCTTCCCATGATTGCATTTAGCATCACTAATTGCAGAAGACACTCCCCTTTGGCTGATTACAAATGGAATCAGCTGTGGATGTAGCTGACGTGATCATGACCTAATCCTATGAAATGTCCTCATTGCAACAGACAGGCCAGCGCTTGCCCAATCAGATAAACAGGTACCACAACTTGGCCAAGTTGACACGTGTCCCTAACCATGACAATGTCTGATCACTTTTCAACGTTTTACACAGCTCCTGTATGGGGTAGTGCTGACTTTCATAGCTTTTGAGCTATAACTCTGAGTCTCAGGGGTCACATAAATACCCAAAGTTTCTGGGAAAAACCATGTTATGTACAAACAGCTCAGTATCTCAGAATTTAGAATTAACAACTGCACCTCTTGAATATATGTGACTGCTGTAAGAACTTACAACCTAGTACTCATTACTATAAGCCCCAACCTGATAATCCATGCTCTCTACTTTAGTTCACTGAATTTTTTTATTATAGTTAGTCCATATGATTGAGTCATGTCAATATTTGTCTTTTTGTTCCTGACATTTCATTCAACATGCAGCTCTTAAGATTCATTTATCTAGTTGCATGCATCACAACTTCGTTTCTTCTTCTGGCCACTCAGTAGTCCATTGTATATAAACACCATAGTTCCCCCTTTCATTTGTTATATGCTTAGGCCATCTCCATTCATTGTGGATCATGAGCACTGAAGCCAGAAACACCAGTGTGCAAAAGTCCATTTGTGTCCTCCTACTCAGTTCCTCCAGGTGTATACTGAGCAATCGGGTTTCAGGATCATATGGCAACCTCATCCTTAGCCTCCTGTGGAACCAACACACTGTTCTCCAAATGGCTAGACTTCTCATTTTCCTACTGACAGTAAATAGGTCCATCTCTTTCTCTGCATTCTCTCTAGCACTAGTTTCTCTGTGTTCATTTTTAAACAGTCTTATTCATGCATCATACAATCCAACCTAATTATATAGACATGACTTTGCTACCATACTGTATCTGAAGACATTTCCTTTTCTTCCACACAGAATCCATACCCCTTTCCCAATCCCCCTGTGCCTATTGACATTCAGTTTTGGCATAATGCCTTTGTTACTATCAGTGGAAGTAGTTACTGATAACACTAGACTCTAGTTTACAGTGATTGTACTTTTTCTCATATACTATTTTCAACATCCTGCAATACTGACATTCATTTGTTCTCCCTCATGCAAAAACATGTTAAAACTTGCATATTTAATCACCATCATTGTACACTCTAGGCTTTTCTAGATTCTCAGTCTTTATCCTCTGGTTTCTTATTTGCCCCCAGCCCTTCTTCCTCTATCATACTCACATTCAGCTTCATTCAGTCCTTATGTTATTATGTTATAATTAGGCAGTATTTTGCTATCCATTTCTGAATTTTTACAAATCAGTCCTGTTGCCCAATCTGTTTTTGCTCAGCACCAATTGCATAATCTCTATCCTATTTCTATCTCCTGATAACCTGTGTTCTTAACTTCAATTCTCCAAGTTTATTCATTAATGTTAGTTCATATTAGTGAGACCAGACAATATTTGCCCTTTTGATTCTGTCTAGTTTCACTCAGCATAATGTCTTCAAGGTTCATCCATGTTGTTACATGCTTCATGACTTTATTCTGTCTTAAAACTGCATAATACTCCATTGTATGTATATACCACAGCTTGTTTAGCAACTCATCTGTTGGCGGACATTTGGGTTGTTTCCATCTCTTGGTAACTGTAAATAATGCTGCTATAAACATTGCTGTACAAATGTCTGTTTGTGTCCTTTCTTTCATGTCCTCTGAATAGATACCTAGCAATGGTATTGTTGGATCATACGGCAATTCTATACTTAGCTTCCTGAGGAACCACCAAGCTGCCCTCCACAACAGTTGTACCATTGTACATTCCCACCAACAGTGAGTGATTTCTCCACATCCTCTCCAGTACTTGTTGTTTTCTAGGTTTTTTTGATAATGGTCATTTTAGTGTGTGTCAGATGATATCTCATTGTGGTTTTGATTTGCATTTCCCTAATAGTCAGGGAAGTTGAGAATCTTTTTATGTGCCTTTTAGCCATTTGTATTTCTTCTTCTGTGAAGTGTGTGTTCATGCCTTTTGCCCATTTTGTAATTGGGTTTTTTTCTCTTTTTGTTGTTGAGTTGAACAATCTCTTTATAAATTCTGGATACTAGACCCTTATCCGATATGTGGCTACCAAATATTTTCTCCCATTGTGTAGGCCGACTTTTTACTTTTTTCACAAAGTTCTTTGTTGTGCAGAAGTGTTTAATTTTGAGGAGTTCACATTTACCTATTTTTTTCCTTCAATGTTCAAGTTTTGGGTGTAAGATCTAGGAAATGATCTCTATTACAAGTTTTATAAGACATTTCCCTACATTTTCTTCTAAAAGTTTTATGGTCTTAGCTCTAACATTTAGGTCTTTGATCCATTTTGAGCTAATTTTTATATAAGGTGTGAGACATGGATCCTTTTTCATTCTTTTTAAAAATAGAGATCCAGTTCTCCAAGCACCGTTTATTGAAGAAGTTGCTCTGTCCCAGATGAGTTGGCTTGGCCATCTTATCAAAGATCAATTGTCCACAGATGAGAAGGTCTATATCTGAACACTCTATTCAATTCTCTTGGTAGTATATCTATCTTTATGCTTGTACCCTAGTGTTTTGATCACTTTAAAGTCAGGTACTTTGAGACCTCCCACTTCAGTTTTTCTTTCTCAAGATGTTTTTAGCTATTCTGGGTATGCTGACTTTCCAAATAAATTTGGTTATTGGTTTTTCTATTTCTGCAAAGTAAATTTTTGGGATTTCGATTGATATTGCATTGAATCCATAAATCAACTTGGGTAGAATTGACATCTTAACTATATTTAGTCTTCCATCCATGAGCATGATATGCCCTTCCATTTATTTAGATCTCCCATGATTTCTTTGGGCAATTTCTTGTAGTTTTCTTTGTACAGGTCTTTTGTATCCTTAGTTAAATTTATTCCTAAATATTTTGTTCTTTTGTTTGCTATTATAAATGGATTTTTTTCTTTATTTCTTCCTCAGATTGCTCATTACTAGTGTATAGAAACTACTGATTTTTGGGTTTTGTTTTTTTTTTTACAATGTTTAGAAGATTTTATTAAAGTACAAAATTGTTAGACTTAAGCTAAGTAGAAAAACATAGTAAATATTTACAAAAACATTGATAATAACACTTAAGTTACACACATATAAAATCCAGAAAGGTCTTACAAAATTTATAAATGGAAAATATAGATATTTCCCAACACAGATTTAACAGCTTACTGCAGAGCATGGCATCAATATAATATGTAAGATCCTTGAGAGAATGTTGTTTCCACTCTTCAGTGGTCCAGTGCTCCCTTAGAAGTTTGTTCCTTGGGAAATTCAGACTCAGAAGCAAACAGAGAAGACAAGTCAAGAGTTGAGATAGTCACATAACTGGTCAAATTGTCTTCATCATATTTACTGTGTTGGGGTTATACAGACAGAGCTAGGATGTTTTTCTTCAGCCTCTGATGATATTCAAAAGGATATGAAGAATATGAGCAATTTCTCATTGCTTAAAATGAAAATTTAGTATAAGAGGCTGTGTGAGGAATATTTACACTAGAACTATAAAGTTCTATCTGATGAAAAATTACCTATAAATTAAGATAAAACAAAATGAACCATGCTTCATGCTCTTTTGTATTCCCTGAAAGTAGGAAAGGAGGCACAGTAGACAATTTAAAATCAAAGTTTTCTAGTTTTAGCTTAATGAATGGTCACCTAACAAATTACATTATGCTGAAGTAACCACAGAAATCTCTTGAGTCTACTAAGAGCTTAAAATGAGATTTTAAAGATGAAAGAAAGCATACTCAAAACATAGACAAAGCAAAGAAACAATGCCCACAAACTAGTCACTATTTAAACAGTATTATGATTTTTGGGTTTTGATCTTGTATCCTGGCACTTTGCTGTATTCGTTTATTAGTTCTAGTAGTTTTGCTGTGGAATTTTCGATGTTAGTATCATATCATCTGCAAACAATGAGAGTTTTATTTCTTACTTTCCAATTTGGATGCTTTTTATTCTTTTTCTTGTCGAATTGCTCTGGTTAGAACTTCCAGCACAATGTTGAAAAACAATGGTGAGTGTGGACATCTTTGTCTTGTTTCTGATCTTAGGGGGAAAGCTTTCAGTCTTTTCCCAATGAGGATGATGTTAGCTGTGGGCTTTTCATATATTCCCTTTATGATGTTGAGGAAGTTCCCTTCTATTCCTATCCTTTGAAGTGTTTTCATCAAGAAAGGATGTTGAATTTTGTCAAATGCCTTTTCTTCATCAGTTGAGATGATCATGTATTTTTTTCTGACTTTGATTTGTTGATGTGGTGTATTATATTAATTGATTTTCTTATGTTCAACCATTCTTGCATATCTGAAATAAATCCAACTTTGTCGTTGTGTATAATTCTTTTAATGTGATACTGTTTCGAAGTGCAAGTATTTTGTTGAGGATTTTTGCATGTATATTCATTGGAGAGATTGTTCTGTAATTTTCATTTCTATTAGTATCTTTGTCTGACTTTGGTATGAGGGTGATGTTGGTTTCATAGAATGAGTTAGGTAGCTTTCCCTCCCCTTCAATTTTTTTGAAGAGTTTGAGCAAGATTGGTACTAATTCTTACTTGAATGCTTGGTAGAATTCACAGAAGCCATCTGGTCCTGGACTTTTCTTTTTGGGGAGCTTCTTAATGACTGATTCAATTTCTTTACTTGTGATTGGTTTGTTGAGGTCATCTGTTTCTTTTCGAGTTACTGTTGGTTGTTCATGCCCTTCTAGGAGGTTTTCCATTTCATCTACGTTGTCTAATTTATTAGCATATAGTTGCATATAGTATCTTCTCATTATTTCCTTTATTTCTGCAGGGTCAGGATTATGTCTCCTCTCCCATTTCTGATTTTATCTATTCACATCCTCGCTTTTTTTCTTTTTGCTAATTAGCTAAGGGTACATCAATTTTATTGATTTTCTCATAGAACCAACTCCCGGTTTGTTGATTTTCTCAATTGTTTTCATGTTCTCAATTTCATTTATTTCTGCTATAAACTTCATTATTTCTTTCCTTTTGCTTGCTTTGGGGTTTGTTTGTTATTCTTTCTCTAGTTCTTCCAAGTGAACACTTAATCCCTTGATTTTTGCTCTTTCTTCTTTTTAAATATAGGCATTTAGGGCAATAAATTTCCCTCTTAAAATTGACTTTTCTGCATCTCATAAATTTTGATATGTTGTGTTTTCATTTTCTTTTGCATAGAGATATTTGCTAATTTCTCTTGTAATTTTTTCCTTCTCCCACTGATTGTTTAAGAGTACGTTGTTTAGCCTCCATATGTTTGTGAATTTTCTGTCTGTCTGTCTGTTACTGATTTAAACTTCTTTCCTTTATGATCTGAGAAAGTGTTTTGTATTATTTCAATCTCTTTTTTAAATTTACTGAGGCTTACTTTGTGATCCAGCATATGGTTTGTCTTTGAGAATGATCCATGAGCACTTGAGAAAAAGGTGTATCCTGCTGTTGTGGGGTGTTATGTTCTGTAAATGTCTGTTAAGTCTAGCTCATTTATTGTATGATTCAAATTCTCTGTTTCTTTATTGATTTTCTGTCTAGATGTTCTATCCATTGATGAGAGCAGGGAATTGAAGTCTACAAACCTCTATTATGGTAGAGGTGTTCATTTCTACCTTCAGTGTTGTCAGTGTTTGCTTCATGTGTTTTGGAACACTATGTCTTGGTGCATAAATATTGATGATTGTTATGTCTTTTGTTGAATTGCTCCTTTTATTAATGTAATGTCCTTCTTTGTCTCTTAATTATTTTACATTTGAAGTCTAATTTGTCAGATATTAGTATAGCTACCCTTACTCTTTTCTGATTGTTTGCATAAAATGTCCTTTCCCAACCTTTCACTTTCAACCTATTTTGTCCTCGGGTCTAAAATGAGTCTTCTGTAGACAGCGTATAGATGGGTCCTGTTTTTTATTCCATTCTACCAGTCTATGGCTTTTGTTTGGGGAGTTTAATCTGTTATCAGTCTATGTCTTTTTTGGGGGAATTTAATCCATTAATTATTATTTAATCCATTAATAATTGAGATGCAAGAGTTCAAAAAATTAATTCGGGGGAGGTGACAAGATGGCAGCTTAGTAAGGTGCATGATTTGATTTGTCCTCCACAACAGCTACTAAACAGCAAGGAACAGTACAGAACAGCTCCGAGGGCAACGTCAGTGACCAGAGGTGTTCTGTACTGTTCCTGGTTATTTAACCATACAGCATAACCCAGTCTGGACCAGCCGGACCAGATGTGAGCCCCCCCAGAACCATGAGATCCCCAAGCCACTGCAGCCGGAGCCCCTCCCCTCCAGGCTGCTTCACAGAGGGGAAGGGAAAGAGACTTTACCAGCAGCAGGGGCTGAACACAACCAAATGACAATTATGGAATTAATTAACAAATTCTGACAACTAAAAGTGGGACCCCAGCTCAGGTGAACCTGGTCAAAGTGGAGGTCACTCATTATTACCCCAGTGACAAGGGGGCAGGGCTGACAGAAAAAGAAAAAAAATAAACAGAGGTTTTGGTGGCTGTGCTTCTACAAAGTGTTGGCTGCCTTTAGATACAGCAGCAGGACTTCTCAGGCAGCAACTGCTCTAGGCATAGGCAGAAACAAGCTTGTTTGAGGACTTGTCTGGAGCCTATGCCTTCCTCAGGGGAGGGGTGAAGTACAGCTCAGGTGGATGCCCTCCCTTAAGGAATTCAGACACCAGAGCTTGGTAATTTGAAGCCATTAAAACCAGCCTACAACCTCTTCTCTGTCTCCACCATGCCCCCAGCAGGGAGAGTCTGCCAAAGTTAAAGTTACCATATCACCTTATGCTGGTGGGACCTGCAGGCAGACAAGCACCACATACTGGGAAGGATAAGAAAAACAGAGTCCAGAGACTTCACAGGAAAGTCTTTCAACCTGCTAGGTCTCACCCTCAGGGAAAACTGACACAGGTGATCCTTTCCTCCTGACAGAATGCCAATTTGGTCTCAGAAAATCTGGCTGGGGTCTATAATACTTAAGTAGACCCTCCTAAGAGTGGGGGGAGGGATCATACAGGCAGAGCAAGAAACAAGAAAGCAAGAACTGAAAAATTCTCCTCTGTTAAGCAAAACCTAAGCTAGAGGCCCAGAAAAATCTGAACTGAATGTGAAAGAACAAACAGACAACAAATTCATCCAACAAGAAAACCTTAGGTAAAAGAAGTGAAAACAATCTTTAGAATAAACTAACTAAGGTAATTAAATGCCTAGAGGCCAGCAATAAATAACAAATCACACTAGGAAAATTGAAGATATGGCCCAGTCAAAGGAACAAAACAACAATTCAAATGAGATATAGGAGTTGAAACAATTCATTCAGAATGTCTGAATAGACATGGAAAACCTAATCAAATAATCAAATCAATGAATTGAGGGGGGATATAAAGAAGGCAAGGAATGAACAAAAGGAAGAAATTGAAAGTCTGAAGAAACAAATCACAAAACTTATGGGAATGAAAAGCACAGTAGAAGCAATGAGAAAAACAATGGAAACCTACCATGTTAGATTTTGAGAGGCAGAAGAAAGGATTAGTCAACTGGAGGATGGAACATCTGAAATCCAACAAGCAAAAGAAAAGATAGGGAAAAGAATGGAAAAATATGAACAGAGACTCAGGGAAATGAATGACAACATGAAGCACATGAATATACGTGTTGTGGGTGTCCCAGAATGAGAAGAGAAGGGAAAAGGAGGAGAAAGACTAATGGAGGAAATTATCACTGAAAACTTCCCAACTCTTATGAAAGACTTGAAATTACAGATCCAAGAAGTGCAGTGTACCCCAAGGAGAATAGATCCAAATAAAAGTACTCCAAGACACTTACTAATCAGGATGTCAGATGTCAAAGAGAAAGAGAGAATCTTGAAAGCAACAAGAGAAAAGCAATCCATCACATACAAGGGAAGCCCAATAACACTATGCATAGATTTCTAAGCAGAAACCAGGGAGATGAGAAGAGAGCGGGATGATACATTTAAATTACTAAAAGAGAAAAACTGCCAACCAAGAATTCTATATCCAGCAAAATCATCCTTCAAAAATGAGGGAGGAATTAAAACATTTTCAGACAAAAATCACTGAGAGAATTTGTGACCAAGAGAATGGCTCTGCAAGAAATACTAAAGGGAGTACTAGAGACAGATACAAAAAGACAGAAGAGAGAGGTGTGGAGAAGAGTGTAGAAATGAAGACTATGAGTAAAGGTAAAAAGAAGGAAAATCAGATCTGACATATAAAATCCAAAAGGCAAAATGGTAGAAGAAAGTACTGCCTACACAGTAATAACACTAAATGTTGATAGATTAAACTCCCCAATCAAAAGACATAGACTGGCAGAATGGATTAAAAAACAGGACCCATCTATATGATGTCTACAGAAAACACATCTTAGATCCAAGAATAAATATAGGTTGAAAGTGAAAGGTTGGGAAAAGATTGATGGACCCTTAGCAAGATTGGCAAAAAGAAGAAGAGAGAGGATGCAAATAAATAAGACCAGAAATGGAAGAGGAGACGTAACCACTGACCCCACAGAAATAAAGGAAGTAATGACAGGATACAATGAACAATATTATGCTAATAAATACAACAATGTAGATGAGATGGACAACTTTCTAGAAAGGCATGAACAACCAACTTTGACTCGAGAAGAAATAGATGACCTCAACAAACCAATCACAAGTAAAGAAATTGAATCAGTCATTAAGAAACGCCCCCAAAAAGAAAAGTCCAGGACCAGATGGCTTCACATGTGAATTCTACCAAACATTCTAGAAAGGATTAGTACCAATCCTGCTCAAACTCTTCAAACAAATTGAAGAGGAGGGAAAGCTACCTAACTCATTCTACAAAGCCAACATCACCCTCAACCAAAGCCAGACAAAGATATTACAAAAAAAGAAAGCTACAGACCAATCTCCCTAATGAATATAGATGCAAAAATCCTCAACAAAATTCTAGCAAGTCGAATGCAGCAATACTTTAAAAGAATTATATATCATGACCAAGTAGGATTCATTCCAGGTATGCAAGGATGGTTCAACATAAGAAAATCAATTAATGTAATACATCCTATCAACAAATCAAAGCAAAAAAACACATGATCATTCAATTGATGCAGAAAAGACATTTGACAACATTCAACATCTTTTCTTGTTAAAAACTCTTCAAAGGATAGGAATAGAAGGGATCTTTCTCAACACGATGACGGGAATATATGAAAAACCCACAGCTAATATCATCCTCAATAGGGAAAAACTGAAAACTTTCCCCTAAGATCAGGAACAAAACAAGGATGTCCATATAACCACTGTTATCAACATTGTGTTGGAAGTTGTAGCCAGAGAAATTAGACAAGAAAAGAAATAAAAGGCATCAAAATTGGAAAAGAAATAAAACTCTCACTGTTTCAGATGATACGATACTTGTGGTAGTTAGATTAAGTTGTCGACTTGGCCAGGTGACGGTATCTAGTTCTGTTGCTGTGGACATGAGCCAGTGGTACATGAACCTCATCTGCTGTTGATTACATCTGCAGTCAACTGGGAGGTGTGCCTGCTGCAATGAATGACGTTTGAGTTAATTGGCTGGTGCTTAAATGAGAGAGTGCAATGTAGCACAGCCAAAGCAGCTCAGCATATCTGATCTCATCACTCACAGCTCAGCCCAGGCCTTTGGCAATGCAGAGAGAAATCACCCTGGGGGAAGTTGTTGGAACCCAGAGACCTGGAGAGAAGGCCAGCAGAGACCATCCTGTGCCTTCCCACATAAGAAATAACCTCAGTGAAAAGTTAGCTACCTTTCCTCTGAGGAACTAATGAAATAAACCCCCTTTTATTAAATGCCACTCCATCTCTGGTTTGTTGCATTCTGGTAGCTAGCAAACTAGAACAATGCTATATGTCGAACCCCCCCCCCCCAAAAAAATCCACAGCAATACTAGAACTAATAAATGAGTACAGCAAAGTGGCAGGTTACAAGATCAACACTCAAAAATCTGTAGTGTGGGCGGGCTACGGTGGCTCAGCAGGCAAGAATGCTTGCCTGCCATGCCAGAGGACCTGGGTTCGATTCCCGGTGGCTGCCCATGTAAAAAATAAAAAAATAAAAAAATAAAAATCTGTAGTGTTTCTATACACTAGTAATGAACAATCTGAGAGGGAAATCCTGAAAAAATTCCATTTATAATTGTAACCAAAAGAATAAAATATTAGGAATAAATTTAATTAAAGAAACAAAAGACCTATACAAGAAAACTACAAGAAATTTTTAAAAGAAATCACAGAAGACCTAAATAAAGGGAAGGGCATACTGTGTTCAAGGACTGGAAGACTAAACATAGTTAAGATGTCAATTTTACATAAACTGATTTATAGATTCAATGCAATGCCAATTAAAATCCCAAAAACTTACTTTTCAGAAATAGAAAAACCAATAACCAAATTTATCTGGAAGGGCAGAGTGTCTTGAATAGCTAAAAGTATACTGAGAAAAAAAAAATGAAGTCGGAGGTCTCACACTACCTGACTTTAAGGCATATTATGAAGCTACAGTGCTCAAAACAGCATGGTACTGGCATAAATATAGATATACTGACCAATGGAATTGAATAGAGTGTTCAGATATAGACCCTCTCATCTATGGACAATTGAACTTTGATAAGGCAGTCAAGCCAACACACCTGAGACAGAAGAGTCTCTTCAAGAAATGGTGCCTAGAGAAATCGATATCCATATGGAAAAGAATGAAAGAGGATCCATATCTTATGCCCTATACAAAAGTTAACTCAAAATGGATCAAAGGGGTGGGCCACGGTGGCTCAGCAGGCAAGAATGCTCGCCTGCCATGCCAGAGGACCTGGATTCAATACTGCCTGCCCATGTGAAAAAAAAATGGATTAAAGGCCTAAACATTAGATCTAAGATCATAAAACTGTTAGAAGAAAATGTAGGGAAATATCTTATAAATCTTATAATAGGAGGCAGTTTCCTAGACCTTACATCCAAAGCACAAGCATTGGAGAAATAAATAAATAAATGGAATTTCCTTAAAATTAAACACTTTTGTGCATCAAAAAACTTCGTCAAGAAAGTAAAAAGACAGCCTACACAGTGGGAGACAATATCTGGAAATGATATATCAGATAAAGGTCTAATGTTCAGAATGTATAAAGAGATTGTTCAACTCAACAACAAAAAGACAGACAACCCAATTACAAAGTGGGCAAAGACTTGAACAGACACTTCTCAGAAGAAGAAATACAAACGGCCAAAAGGCACATGAAGAGATGTTCAACTTTCCTGACTATTAGAGAAATGCAAATCAAAGCCACAATGAGATATCATCTCACACCCACCAGAATGGCCATTATCAACAAAACAGAAAATGACAAGTGCTGGAGAGGATGTGGAGAAAGAGGCACACTTATCCACTGTTGGTAGGAATGTCAAATGGTACAACCACTGTGGAAAGTAGTTTGGTGGTTCCTTGGGAAGCTAAACATAGACTTGCCCTATGATTTGGCAATACCATTGTTAGGTATCTACTCAGAGGACATAAGGGCAATGGCACAAACGGACATTTGCACACCAATATTCATAGCAGCATTATTTACAATTGCAAAGAGATGGAAACGTCTAAATGTCCATCAACAGACAAGTAACTAAACAAACTGTGGTATACATATATATGATGGAATATTATGCAGGTGTAAGACAGAATAAAGTTATGAAGTATGTAACCACATGGATGGACCTTAAGGACATTATTCTGAGTGAGACTAGCCAGAAACAAAAGGACAGATACTGTATGGTCTCACTGATATGAACTGACATTAGTGAATAAACTTGGAGAATTTCGTTGGTAACAGAGACCATCAGGAGATAGAAATAGGGTAAGATATTTGGTAATTGGAGCTGAAGATTGTGCAATAAGACTGTAAAAACTCAGAAATGGATAGCACAATACTATCTAACTGTAATACAATTATGTTAAAATATTGAATGAAGCTGAACGTGAGAATGATAGAAGCAGGAGGGCTGGGGCAAAAATGAAATCAGAAAGAAAGATAGACAATAAAGATTGAGATGATATAATCTAAGAATGCCTGGAGTGTATAATGATAGTGACTAAATGTACAAATTTTGAAAATGTTTTTACATGAGGAAGAATAAAGGAATGTCGTTACTGCAGGGCATTGAAAATAGATGGTAATTAATATTTTAAAAGTTCAACTTATGTGTGATACTAAAGCAAAAAATGTTTATTTTGTACAAAATTTAGAGTTTGACTAGTGCATTTCCTAATATAATTTATGTAGACAGCTTCATTGAACACCATAAGTACATGGAATCTTGAGTAGAGAACAGATTTTGTTGGTTTGTCCAGAGTGATGCCCCGAAAAGTCCCAGAGTGATTTGAACAGTAAATAAAAAAGTATTTGCAAAGTCCCCTTTGGGGAATGGTGAGAAAAGGGGGAAAATTCATCTTCCCCGAGTTGAATTCTTGATATTCTCACAAGCAGTGGGGATAACCAAAGCTATAGGCTGAGCCTACAATCTTGGGGTTTGTTCATATGATACTCAACCCCACAAAGGATAGGTCAAGCCTTCTTAAAATTAGACCTGAGAGTCACCCCCAAGAAAACTTCTTTGATGCTCAGATGTGGCCTCTCTCTCCAGCCAACACAACAACACAACACAACAACAACACAACAAACTCACCACCATCCCCCTGTCTATGTGGGACATGACTCCCAGGGGTGTGGACCTTCCTGGCAACTTGGGACAGAAATCCTAGAATGAACTGAGACTCAGCATCAAGGGATTGAGAAAACCTTCTTGACCAAAAGGGGGAAGAGTGAAATGAGACAAAATAAAGTGCCAGTGGCTGAGAGATTCCAAACAGAGTCGAGAGGTTATCCTGAAGGTTATTTTTACACATCAAATAGATATCACCTTGTTAGTCAAGATGTAATGGAGAGGTTGGAGGGAACTGCATGAAAATGTAGAGCTGTGTTCCGGTAGCCATGTTTCTTGAAGATGATTGTATAATGATTTAGCTTTCACAATGTGTGATTTGTGTAATTATGATAACCTTGTGTCTGATGCTCTTTTTATCTACCTTGTCAACAGATGAGTAGAACATATGGATTAAAAATAAATAAATAATAGGGGGAACAAATGTTAAAATAAATTTAGTTTGAAATGCTACTGATCAATGAAAGGGAGGAGTAAGGGGTATGGTATGTATGAACTTTTTCTGCTGTCTTTTCATTTCTTTTTCTGAATTGATGCAAGTGTCCTAAGAAATGATCATGATGATGAATATGTAACTATGTGATATTATGAATTACTGATTATATATGTACAACAGAGTGGATCACAAGTTAAATAATGTTTGTGCTTGTTTGTTGTTATAATTTTTAAAAAAAATTTTAAAAATGAAGAAAAAAAGAGAGAAGTCTCAGTAATGAAAAAGGGGCCATCACTACAAATGCTATGGACATTAATAGATGATAGAAGAAATTATGAACAACTTGAAGCCAGAAAGAGAAGTTGAAATAAAATACAAATTCACAGACAAAAATAAATGCAATTTAGTGAAGTCTGAATAGTCCTACAGCAACCATTTAAAAATTTAATTGGAGGTGCAAGGCTAGTTCAGTGGTAGAATTCTTGCCTGCCATGTGGGAGACACGGGTTCGATTACCAGAACATGCAGTTCCCCCACCCCCACCTCATCCCCCCAAAATGTGAATTAGAAATAGATGGTGGTAATCATACAAATGTTTAAAAAATGATCACGGTGTTGACTATACAACTTTGTGATGATATTGTGAGCCATTGATTGTACACCATGTATGGACTGTATGTGTGAAGATTTCTCAATAAAAAAAAACACACAGTGAGGAAAGGGGAAAAGATGGTGCCTTAGTGAGGTGTGGAATTTAGTTCATCCTCCAAATCAGCTAGTAAATAACCAGGAAGAGTACAGAAAAACAGCTTGGGCTACATCAGTGACTGGACACACAGCGTAGACCAGTCTGGACCAGGTGGACCAGCTGAGATCCCACACAAAACTGTAAGTCCACCAAGCCAAGGAGGCTAGCTCCCTTCCCCCACAGGTATGGCATCCTGGTTCCCTGAGTGGAAAGGAAACACTTCACTAGCAGCAGGGTTCATTTACCTCAACCAAGCTCCACTTACAGAATTAACAAATTTTGACTACTGAAAATAGGCCCCCAGCAAAAATAATCCTAGAATAAGGTACTAGGAATTTTAGTCCTGGAAGAGAGGGGTGGGCTGATGGAAAAAGGATTTTTTTTAAAAAAGAGGCTTTTGAGTTGGGTAGCACAAAATACTGGAAAAGGATTGGACTGTATCAAAATAAGAGGAGGGTGGTGGTGCATAGAGCCTTGAGATACATAGAGTGATGTACCAACTTCCACTCTTGATTGACAACTCCAAGGACAAGGTCCTGTTTCTGAAAAGGCATGTCAGATTTCAGATGTCCCATCCTCCAGTTCACTAACCCTATCTTGTACTTCTTCAAATCTGTTGTTGTAGGCTCCCACTGTTTTTTTTTTTGTCTCTTCTACTGTGCCTTTCATTCCCATAAGTTCTGTGACTTGTTTTCCCAAACTTTTGATTTCTTCTTTTTGTTTGCTCAATGCCTTCTTTGATGAGAGTTTTCATGCCTATTTAAACATCCTGAATTAGTTATTTTTATTTTTTATATATTTTTAATTTTTGAAATACCAAAAAACACCAAACAAATGTAAACATTCCTATTTTAATCATTTTGTTCTACATATATAATCAGTAATTCACAATATCATCACATAGTTGCATATTCATCATCATGATCATTTCTTGGAACATTTGCATCAATTCAGAAAAAGAAATAAAACAAAAATGGAAAAAAAAATTTATACATACCATACCCCTTGCCCCTCCCTTTCATTGATCACTAGCATTTCAAATTAAATTTATTTTAACATTTGTTCCCCCTATTATTTATTTATTTTTAATCCATATGTTCTACTCATCTGTTGACAAGGTAGATAAAAAGAGCATCAGACACAAGGTTTTCACAATAACACCAATCATACATTGTGAAAGCTATATCATTATACAATCACCTTCAAGCAACATGGCTACCAGAACACAGCTCTACATTTTCAGGTAGTTTCCTCCAGCCTCTCCATTACATCTTGAATAACAAGGTGATCTCAACTTAATGTGTAAGAATAACCTCCAGGATAACCTCTCAACTCTGTTTGGAATCTCTCAGCCACCGACACTTTATATTGTCTTATTTCACTCTTCCCACTTTTGGTTGAGAAGGTTTTCTCAATCCCTTGATGCTGAGTCTCAGTTCATTCTAGGATTTCTGTCCCATGTTGCCAGGAAGGTCCACACCTCTGGGAGTCATGACCCACATAGACAGGGGGATGGTGGTGAGTTTGCTCATTGTGTTGGCTGGAGAGAGAGGCCATATATGAGCATTAATAGAGGTTCTTTTGGGGGTGACTCTCAGGTCTAATTTTAAGTAGGCTTGACCTATGCTTTGTGGGGTTAAGTTTCATATGAACAAACCTCAAGATTGGGAGCTCAGGCTATAGCTTTAGTCATCCCCATTACTTGTGAGAATATCAAAATTCAACTTGAGGCAGTTGAATTTCCCCCTGTTCTCACCATGCCATGAAGGGGACATTGCAAATACTTTTATATTCACTGTTCAAATCACTCTGGGACTTATCGGGTGTCACTCTGGACAAACCAACAAAATCTCATGTCCTACTCAAGGTTCCATGTACTTAAGGTGTTCAATTAAGCTGTCTACATAAGTTATATTAGGAAATGCATTAGTTAAAATATAAATTTTGTACCAAATAAACATTTTTTGCTTTAGTATCACACATAAGTTGAACTTTTAAAATATTAATTACCATCTATTTTCAGTACCCTGCAGTAATGACATTCCTTTATTCTTTCTCATGTAAAAACATTTTCAAGACTTCTGGAGAAGATGGCGGCTTAGTAAGATGCGCAAGTCTTAGTTCCTCCTCAAGAACAGCTACTAGGGGAGTAGAAATGATACAGAATAGCTCCTGGAGCCATGACAGAGATCAAGAAGACAGCGTACCCCATTCAGGAAGAGCTGACTGGCTGGGAGAACCCATTCCAGTGAGATCGCCGAGGGGCGCAGGCTTCCCTGGCCCGGGGCGGCAGATGGCTGGAGTCCCTCCCTCCCTCCTTCCTGGGCTGGCTGGGAGAATTGGACAGGCGGTCCCCTCAAGCCGCAGCGGCTGGCGCCCCTCCCCACGTGCAGACCCCGGACCAGCTGGGAGAATTGGATCGGAGATCCCCAGGCTGCGGAGAACGGTGACCAGGGTCCCTTCCAAACACGTGGCTTCCCGGTCCGGCTGGGAATGGTGCACTCCCCGGGCCGCAGCGGCTGGCGCCCTCCCACCATGCTTGGCGTCCCGGGCCGGCTAGGAGATTCAGACGGGTGCTTTCCCGGGCTGCAGCGGCCGGTGACCCTCCCCACATTCGGACCCACGGGCCGGCTGGGAGATTCAGATTGGCACTCTTCCAAGCCGCTTTGGCTGGCATAACTCCCCCACAGCGAGAGTTTTCCAAAAACAAAGGACCCACAGCACCTTTTACTGATGGGACCCGCAGACAAACGAGTGCCACGAGCGCCACCTACTGGGCAGGATAAGAAAAACAGAACCCAGAGATTTCACAGAAAAATCTTTCAACCTTGCTGGGTCCGACACCCAGGGAAATCTGACTAAATGCTCAAACGCCAGCAGAAGATAACGGATCACACTCAGAAAATTGAAAATATGGCCCAGTCAAAGGAACAAACCAATAGTTCAAATGAGATACAGGAGCTGAGACAACTAATGCTGAATATACGAACAGAAATGGAAAACCTCTTCAAAAACAAAATTGATAAATTGAGGGAGGACATGAAGAAGACATGGGCTGAACAAAAAGAAGAAATAGAAAAACAGAAAAAACAAATCACAGAACTTATGGAAGTGAAGGACAAAGTAGAAAAGATGGAAAAAACAATGGATACCTACAATGATAGATTTAAAGAGACAGAAGATAGAATTAGTGATATGGAGGATGGAACATCTGAATTCCAAAAACAAACAGAAACTATAGGGAAAAGAATGGAAAAATTTGAACAGGGTATCAGGGAACTGAAGGACAATATGAAGCACACAAATATACGTGTTGTGGGTGTCCCAGAAGGAGAAGAGAAGGGAAAAGGAGGAGAAAAACTAATGGAAGAAATTATCTCTGAAAATTTCCCAACTCTTATGAAAGATCTAAAATTACAGATCCAAGAAGTGCAGCACACCCCAAAGAGAATAGACCCAAATAAGCGTTCTCCAAGACACTTACTAGTTAGAATGTCAGAGGTCAAAGAGAAAGAGAGGATCCTGAAATCACCAAGAGAAAAACAACCATCACATACAAGGGAAACCCAATAAGACTATGTGTAGATTTCTCAGCAGAAACCATGGAAGCTAGAAGACAGTGGGATGATATATTTAAATTACTAAAAGAGAAAAACTGCCAACCAAGACTTCTATATCCAGCAAAATTGTCCTTCAAAAATGAGGGAGAAATTAAAACATTCTCAGACGAAAAGTCACTGAGAGAATTTGTGACCAAGAGACCAGCTCTGCAAGAAATACTAAAGGGAGCACTAGAGTCAGATATGAAAAGACAGAAGAGAGAGGTATGGAGAAGAGTGTAGAAAGAAGGAAAATCAACAAGATTGATGGGCCTTTAGCAAGATTGACAAAAAGAAGAAGAGAGAGGACGCAAATAAATAAGATCAGAAATGGAAGAGGAGACATAACCACTGACCTCACAGAAATAAAGGAGGTAATAACAGGATACTATGAACAACTTTACGCTAATAAATACAACAATTTAGATGAAATGGACGGGTTCCTAGAAAGACATGAACAACCAACTTTGACTCAAGAAGACATAGATGACCTCAACAAACCAATCACAAGTAAAGAAATTGAATTAGTCATTCAAAAGCTTCCTAAAAAGAAAAGTCCAGGACCAGACGGCTTCACATGTGAGTTCTATCAAACATTCCAGAAAGAATTAGTACCAATTCTCCTCAAACTCTTCAAACAAATCGAAGTGGAGGGAAAACTACCTAATTCATTCTATGAGGCCAACATCACCCTCATACCAAAACCAGGCAAAGATATTACAAAAAAAGAAAACTACAGACCAATCTCTCTAATGAATATAGATGCAAAAATCCTCAATAAAATTCTAGCAAATCGAATCCAACAACACATTAAAAGAATTATACATCATGACCAAGTAGGATTCATCCCAGGTATGCAAGGATGGTTCAACATAAGAAAATCAATTAATGTAATACACCATATCAACAAATCAAAGCAGAAAAATCACATGATCATCTCAATTGATGCAGAGAAGGCATTCGACAAGATTCAACATCCTTTCCTGTTGAAAACACTTCAAAAGATAGGAATACAAGGGAACTTCCTTAAAATGATAGAGGGAATATATGAAAAACCCACAGCTAATATCATCCTCAATGGGGAAAAATTGAAAACTTTTCCCCTAAAATCAGGGACAAGACAAGGATGTCCATTATCACCACTATTATTCAACATTGTGTTGGAGGTTCTAGCCAGAGCAATTAGACAAGAAAAAGAAATACAAGGCATCAAAATTGGAAAGGAAGAAGTAAAACTATCACTGTTTGCAGATGATATGATACTATACGTCGAAAACCCAGAAAACTCCACAACAAAACTACTAGAGCTAATAAATGAGTACAGCAATGTAGCAGGTTACAAGATCAACATTCAAAAATCTGTATCATTTCTATACACTAGTAATGAACAAGCTGAGGGGGAAATCAAGAAACGAATCCCATTTACAATTGCAACTAAAAGAATAAAATACCTAGGAATAAATTTAACTAAAGAGACAAAAAACCTATATAAAGAAAACTACAAAAAACTGCTAAAAGAAATCACAGAAGACCTAAATAGATGGAAGGGCAAACGGTGTTCATGGATTGGAAGACTAAATATTGTTAAGATGTCAATCCTACCTAAATTGATCTACAGATTCAATGCAATACCAATCAAAATCCCAACAACTTATTTTTCAGAAATAGAAAAACCAATAAGCAAATTTATCTGGAAGGGCAGGGTGCTCCAAATTGCTAAAAACATCTTGAGGAAAAAAAAGGAAACTGGAGGTCTCTCGCTGCTGGACTTTAAGGCATATTATGAAGCCACAGTGGTCAAAACAGCATGGTATTGGCATAAAGATAGATATATCGACCAATGAAATCAAATAGAGGGCTCAGATATAGACCCTCTCATCTATGGACATTTGATCTTTGATAAGGCAGTCAAGCCAAGTCACCTGGGACAGAACAGTCTCTTCAATAAATGGTGCCTAGAGAACTGGATATCCATATGCAAAACAATGAAATAAGACCTGTATCTCACACCCTATACAAAAGTTAACTCAAAATGGATCAAAGATCTAAACATTAGGTCTAAGACCATAAAACAGTTAGAGGAAAATATAGGGAGATACCTTATGAAACTTACAATTGGAGGTGGTTTTATGGACCTTAAACCTAAAGCAAGAGCACTGAAGAAAGAAAGAAATAAATGGGAACTCCTCAAAATTAAACACTTTTGTGCATCAAAGAACTTCATCAAGAAAGTAGAAAGACAGCCTACACAATGGGAAACAATATTTGGAAATGACATATCAGATAAAGGTCTAGTATCCAGAATTTATAGATTGTCCAACTCAACAACAAAAAGACAGACAACCCAATTACAAAATGGGAAAAAGACTTGAACAGACACTTCTCAGAAGAGGAAATACAAATGGCCAAAAGGCACATGAAGAGATGCTCAATGTCCCTGGCCATTAGAGAAATGCAAATCAAAACCACAATGAGATATCATCTCACACCCACCAGAATGGCCATTATCAACAAAACAGAAAATGACAAGTGCTGGAGAGGATGCGGAGAAAGAAGCACACTTATCCACTGTTGGTGGGAATGTCAAAGGGTGCAACCACTGTGGAAGGCAGTTTGGTGGTTCCTCAAAAAGCTGAATATAGAATTGCCATACGACCCAGCAATACCATTGCTGGGAATCTACTCAAAGGACTTAAGGGCAAAGACACAAATGGACAGTTGCACACCAAAGTTTAGAGCAACATTATTTACAATTGCAAAGAGATGGAAACAGCCAAAATGTCCATCAACAGACGAGTGGCTAAAGAAACTGTGGTATATACATACGATGGAATGTTATGCAGCTTTAAGATAGAATAAACTTATGAAGTATGTAATAACATGAATGGACATAGAGAACATTATACTGAGTGAGTCTAGCCAAAAACTAAAGGACAAATACTGTATGGTCCCACTGATGTGAACCGACATTCGAGAATAAACTTGGAATATGTCATTGGTAACAGAGTCCAGCAGGAGTTAGAAACAGGGTAAGATAATGGGTAATTGGAGCTGAAGGGATGCAGACTGCAACAGGACTAGATACAAAAACTCAAAAATGGACAGCACAATAATACCTAATTGTAAAGTAATCATGTTAAAACACTGAATGAAGCTGCATCTGAGCTATAGGTTTTTTTTTTTTTGTCTGTCTGTTTGTTTTGTCTTTTTTTCTTTTTTTTTTACTATTATTATTATTTTTATTTTTTCTCTATATTAACATTCTATATCTTTTTCAGTTGTTTTGCTAGTTCTTTTCCTAAATCGATGCAAATGTACTAAGAAATGATGATCATGCATCTATGTGATGATGTTAAGAATTACTGATTGCATATGTAGAATGGAATGATTTCTAAATGTTGTGTTAATTTCTTTTTTTTCTTTAATTAATAAAAAAACATTTTCAAAATTTGTACACTTAGTCACTATCATTATACACTCTAGGCATTCTTAGATTATATCATCTCAATCTTTATTGTCTATCTTTCTTTCTGATTTCATTTTTGCCCCAGCCCTCCTCCCTCTATCATTCTCGTATGCAGCTTCATTCAGTGTTTTAACATAATTATGTTACAGTTAGGTAGTATTGTGCTGTCCATTTCTGAGTTTTTACATTCAGCCCTGTTGCACAATCTGTATCCCTTCAGCTCCAATTACCCAATATCTCTCCCTATTAATATCCCCTGATGGTCTCTGTAACCAACGAAATTCTCCAAGTTTATTCATTAATGTCAGTTCATATAAGTGAGACCATACAGTATTTGTCCTTTTGTTTCTGGCTAGTCTCACTCAGCATAATATCCTTTAGGTTCATCCATATTGTTACATACCTCATAACTTTATTCTGTTTTACAGCTGCATAATATTCCATCATATGTATATACCACAGTTTGTTTAGCCACTCGTCTGTTGATAGACATTTTGTCTCTTTCCATCTCTTTGCAATGGTAAATAATGCTGCTATAAACACTGGTGTGCAAATGTCCATTTGTGTCCTTGCCCTCATGTCCTCTGAGTAGATAGATACCTAGCAATGGTATTGCCGAGTCATATGGCAATTCGATATTTATCTTTTTGAGGAACCACCAAACTGCCTTCCACAGTGGTTGTATCATTTGACATTCCCAGCAACAATGCATAAGTGTGCCTCTTTCTCCACAACCTCTCCAGCACTTGTCATTTTCTGTTTTGTTGATAATGGCCATTCTGGTGGGTGTAAGATGATATCTCATGGTTTTGATTTGCATTTCTCTAATAGCCAGGGATGTTGAGTGTCTCTTCATATGCCTTTTGGCCATTTGTATTTCCTCTTCTGAGAAGTGTCTGTTCAAATCTTTTGCTCAGTTTGTAATTGGGTTGTCTGTCTTTTTGTTGTTGAGTTGAACAATCTTTTATAAATTCTATATACTAGACCTTTATCTGATATATCATTTCCAGATATTGTCTCCCTTTGTGTAGGCTGTCTTTTTCACTTTCTTGATGAAGTTATTTGGTGCACAAAAGTGTTTAATTTTGAGGAGATCCCATTTATTTATTTATTTCTCTGATGCTTGTGCTTTGAATGTAAGTCCTAGAAAACTGCCTCCTATTATAAGATTTATAAGATATTGCCTTACATTTCCTTCTAACAGTTTTATGGTCTTAGATGTAATGTTTAGGTCTTTGATCCATTTTGAATTACCTTTTGTATAGGGTGTGAGATATGGGTCCTCTTTCATTCTTTCCCATATGGATATCCAGTTCTCTAGGCACCATTGATGGAAGAGACTGTTCAGTCCCACCTGAGTTGGCTTGACTGCCTTATCAAAGATCAATTTTCCATAGATGAGAGGGTCTATATCTGTACACTCTATTTGATTCCATTGGTTAATATATTATCTTTATGCCAGTACCATGTTGTTTTGATCACAGTAACTTCATAATATGCCTTAAAGACAGGTAGTATGAGACCTTCAACTTCATTTTTTTTCCTCAGGATATTTTTAGCTCTTCAGGGCACCCTGCTCTTCCAGAAAAATTTGGTTATTTGTTTTTCTATTTCTGAAAAGTAAGTTTTTGCGATTTTAATTGGTATTGTATAGAATCTGTAAATCAGTTTAGGTAGAATTTACATCTTAACTACATTTAGTCTTCCAATCCATGAACACGGTATGCCCTTCCCTTTATTTAAGTCTTCTGTGTTTTCTTTTAACAATTTCTTATAGTTTTCTTTGTATAGGTCTTTTGTCTCTTTAGTTAAATTTATTACTAAATATTTTATTCTTTTGGTTGCAATTGTAAATGGAATTCTTTTCTTGATTTCTCCCTCAGATTGTTCATTACTAGTGAATAGAAACACTACAGACTTTTGAGTGTTGATCTTGCAACCTGCCATTTTGCTGTACTCATTTATTAGATCTAGTAGTTTTGCTGTGGATTTTTGGGAGGTTTTGACATACAGTATCATATCATCTGCAAAGAGAGAATGTTTGCTTCTTCCTTTCCAATTTTGATGCCTTGTATTTCCTTTTCCTGTCTAATTGCTCTGGCTAGAACTTCCAACACAATGTTGAATAACAGTGGTGATAGTAGACATTCTTGTCTTGTTCCTGATCTTAGGGGAAAGTTTTCAGTTTTTCCCCACCAAAGATGATATTCGCTGTGGGTGTTTCATATATTCTCTTTATCATTTTGAGGAAGTTCCCCTGTATTCCTATCCTTTGAAGTATTTTCAACAAGAAAAGGATGTTGAATTTTGTCAAATGCCTTTTCTGCATCAATTGAATGATCATGTGGATTTTTTGCTTTGATTTGTTGATAGGATGTATTACATTAATTGATTTTCTTATGTTGAACCATCCTTGCATACCTGGAATGAATCCTACTTGGTCATGATATATAATTCTTTTAAAGTATTGCTGGATTCGACTTGCTAGAATTTTGTTGAGGATTTTTGCATCTATATTCATTAGGGAGATTGGTCTGTAGCTTTCTTTTTTTGTAATATCTTTGTCTGGCTTTGGTTGAGGGTGATGTTGGCTTTGTAGAATGAGTTAGGTACCTTTCCCTCTTCATTAATTCTTTTGAAGAATTTGAGCAGGATTGGTACTAATTCTTTCTAGAATGTTTGGTAGAATTCACATGTGAAGCCATCTGGTCCTGGACTTTTCTTTTTGGGGGCATTTCTTAATGACTGATTCAATTTCTTTACTTGTGATTGGTTTGTTGAGGTCATCTATTTCTTCTCGAGTCAAAGTTGGTTGTTCATGCCTTTCTAGAAAGTTGTCCACCTCATCTACATTGTTGTATTTATTAGCATAATATTGTTCATTGTATCCTGTCATTACTTCCTTTATTTCTGTGGGGTCAGTGGTTACGTCTCCTCTTCCATTTCTGGTCTTATTTATTTGCATCCTCTCTCTTCTTCTTTTTGCCAATCTTGCTAAGGGTCCATAAATCTTTTCCCAACCTTTCACTTTCAACCTATGTTTATCCTTGGATCTAAGATGTGTTTTCTGTAGACAACATATAGATGGGTCCTGTTTTTTAATCCATTCTGCCAGTCTATGTTTTTTGATTGGGGAGTTTAATCTATTAACATTTAGTGTTATTACTGTACAGGCAGTACTTTCTTCTACCATTTTGCCTTTTGGATTTTATATGTCAGATCTGATTTTCCTTCTTTTTACCTTTACTCATAGTCTTCATTTCTACACTCTTCTCCACACCTCTCTCTTCTGTCTTTTTGTATCTGTCTCTAGTACTCCCTTTAGTATTTCTTGCAGAGCCATTCTCTTGGTCACAAATTCTCTCAGTGATTTTTTGCCTGAAAATGTTTTAATTTCTCCCTCATTTTTGAAGGATGATTTTGCTGGATATAGAATTCTTGGTTGGCAGTTTTTCTCTTTTAGTAATTTAAATGTATCATCCCGCTGTCTTCTCACCTCCCTGGTTTCTGCTGAGAAATCTATGCATAGTGTTATTGGGCTTCCCTTGTATGTAATGGATTGCTTTTCTCTTGTTGCTTTCAAGATTCTCTCTTTCTCTTTGACATCTGACATCCTGATTAGTAAGTGTCTTGGAGTACTTTTATTTGGATCTATTCTCCTTGGGGTACACTGCACTTCTTGGATCTGTAATTTCAAGTCTTTCATAAGAGTTGGGAAGTTTTCAGTGATAATTTCCTCCATTAGTCTTTCTCCTCCTTTTCCCATCTCTTCTCATTTTGGGACACCCACAACACATATATTCGTGTGCTTCATGTTGTCATTCATTTCACTGAGTCTCTGTTCATATTTTTCCATTTTTTCCCCTATCTTTTCTTTTGCTTGTTCTATTTCAGATGTTCCATCCTCCAGTTCACTAATCCTATCTTCTGCCTCTCAAAATCTAGCATGGTAGGTTTCCATTGTTTTTCTCATTGCTTCTACTGTGATTTTCATTCCCATAAGTTTTGTGATTTGTTTCTTCAGACTTTCGATTTCTTCTTTTTTTTTCCTTCCTTGCCTTCTTTATATCCTACCTCAGTTCATTGATTTGATTTTTGATGTGGTTTTCCATGTCTGTTCAGACATTCTGAATGAATTGTTGCAACCCCTATATCTCATTTGAATTGTTGTTTTGTTCCTTTGACTGAGTCATATCTTCAATTTTACTAGTGTGATTTGCTATTTTTTGCTGGCATCTAACATTTAATTACCTTAATTCTGGAGATTGTTTTCACTTCTTTTACTTAGGATTTTCTTGCTGGATGACTTTGTTGTCTATCTGTTCTTTGACATTTAGTTCAGCTTATTCTTGACCACTAGCTTAGGTTTTGTTTAACAGAGCCGAGTTTTTTAGTTCTTGTTTTTCTTGTTTCTTGCACTGCCTGTATGGTGCCTTCCCCTGCCCCACCCCTTAGGAGGGTCTACTTAGATATTATAGACCCCAGCCAGATTTTCCCAAACCAAACTGGCCTCCTGTTAGGACATTTCACCTGCATCAGTTTTCCCTGAGGGTGAGACCTAGCAGGTTGAAAGACTTTCCTGTGAAGTCTCTGGACTCTGTTTTTCTTATCCTGCCAAGTATGTGGCACTTGTCTGCCTGCAGGTCCCACCAGCATAAGGTGATGTGCTACCTTTAACTTTGGCAGACTTTCTCTGTTGGGGGTGTGTTTGAGACAGAGGAGAGTTTGTAACCTGGCTTTAATCGCTTCAAATTTCCAAACCCATGAGTCTGAATACCTTGAGGGAGGGCATCCACCTGAACTAGGCCCCACCCCTCCCCTGGGGAAGGCACAGGCTCCAGATAAGCTCTCAATCAAGCTTGTTTCTGCCTATGCCTTGGGCAGTTGCAGCCTGAGAAGCCCTGCCACTGTATCCAAAGGCAGTCAAGCCTTTATAGAAACAATGTCACAAAAAAAAAAAAGAAAGAGAAAAATTCTTCTCAGAGAAGGACTCCCCTTCCTCGGGTGTGCCAATCAACAGCATACTTGGTATGTTGCTTTGTGTACCTTCAGATCCTATGTGCCCCCTCCTTTCCTTCAGGTCCCAAACCCTTTCAAGTATTATGTGCTATCCAATCCAAAAAACCTATGTTTCTTTTGTTCTTTTTTGTTTTTCCATCAGCCCTGCCCCCTCAGCACTGTTGCAAAAATCAGGAACCTCTGCTTTGTACATGTTCAGCTGAGCTGGGGGCCTATTTTTAGTAGTCAGAATTTGTGAATTAATTCCACAATTGAAGCTTAGTTGCACTAGGCCTCTGCTGCTGTTAAAGTCCCTTTCCTTTCCCTTCTGGGAGGCAGTCTGTGGGGGAGGGACACCTGCCACTGCAGCTTGAGGAACTCATGGTTCTGGGGGGGGGGGGGGCTCATAGCCCGTCCAGCTGGTCCACACTGGAGTACGCTGCATGTCCACTCACTGACATGGCCCCAGCAGTTGTTCTGTACTGTTCCTGGCTATTTAGTAGTTCTTCTGGAGGACAAACTAAATCCCACACTCGCTAAGCCGCCATCCTGGCACTCTCCCTCACTGTGCTTTTGATTTGCATTTCCGTAATTGCCAGTGAAGTTGAGCATCTTTTCATGTGCCTTTGAGCCATTTGTATTTCCTTTTCTGATAAGTGTCTGCTCATGTCTTTTGCCCCCCCCCTCTTTTTTTTGTCTTTCAGTTGGTGAGTTGAAGAATCTCTTTATATATTCTGGATACTAAACCTTTATCTGATACGTGGTTTCCAAATATTGTGTCATTGTATAGGTTGCCTTTTTCCTTTCTACCAAAGTCCTTTGATGCACAAAAGTCTTTAATCTTGAGGAGATGCCATTTATCCATTTCTTGTTTCAATGCTTCTCCTTTGGGTGTAAGGTCTAGGAGACCACCTCCCATGACAAGATTTATATTTCCCTACATTTTCTTCTAACAGTTTTATGGTCTTAACTCTAATGTTTAGGTATTTGATCCACTTTGAGTTCATTTTTGTATAAGGTGTGAGATATGGATCCTCTTTCACTCTTTTGCATATGGATATCCAGTTCTCCAAACGCCATTTATTGAAAAGGATGCCCTGTCTCAGGGTTGGCTTGGCTGTCTTATCAAAGATCAATTGTCCATAGATGAGAGGGTCAATTTCTGAACACTTACCTCGATTGCCTTGGTCAGTGTGGTAGTTAGGTTCAGGTGTCAACTTGTCAGGTGAAGATGCCTAGTTCTGTTGCTGTGGACATGAGCCAGTGGCATGTGAAGCTCGTCTGTTGCTGATTACATCTGCAGTTGGCTAGGAGGCATGCCTGCTGCATGAATGATGTTTGCCTTAATAGGCTGAAAGCTTAAATGAGAGAACTCATCGTAGCACAGCCCAAGCAGCTCAGCATACCTCATCTCAGCACTCTCAGCTCAGCCAAGGCCTTTGGAAATGCAGAAAGAAATCAGCTGTGGAAAGTTGTTGGAACCCAGAGGCCTGGAAAGAAGGCCAACAGAGATTGCCTTGTGCCTTCCCATGTAAGAAAGACCCTCAGTTGAAAGTTAGCTGCCTTTCTTCTGAAGAACTATACCTTTTTTTAACTAAATAAGTCCCCTTTTATTAAAAGCCAATCCATCTCTGGTGTGTTGCATCCCAGCAGCTAGCAAACTAGAAGTCAGTATTTCTATTTTTATGCTAGTGCCATGCTGTTTTGACCATTGCACTTTGTAATACACCTCAAAGTCAGTTAGTGTGAGATCTCCCATTTTATTTTCTTTCTCAAGATATTTTTAGCTATTTGGGGCACCCCACCCTTCCACATATATTTGGTTACTGTTTTTCTATTTCTGCAAAGTATGTTGTTCGGATTTTAATTGGAATTGCATTGAATATATAAATCAGTTTTGGTAGAATTGGTATCTTAACTAAATTTAGTCTTCCAATTCAGGAATTTTGTATGTCCTTCCATTTATTCAGGTCTCCTATGATTTCTTTTAGTAATTTCTTATCATTTTCCATGTATAAATATTTTGTATCCTTAAATCCTAAAATTATTCCTAAATATTTTACTGTTTTGATTGCTGTTGTTAATGGAGGTTTTTTCCTTGATTTCTTCCTCAGATTGCTCATCACCAGTGTAAAGAAACACTGTGGATTTTGGGGTGTTGATCTTGTGCCCTGCCACTTGTTTATTAGCTCTAGCAGCTTTGCTATAGATTTTTCAGTATTTTCGACATATAATATCATATCATCTGCAAACAGTGAGAGTTTTACTTCTTCCTTTCCAATTTGGATATCTTTTATTCCTTTTTTTTTTTTTTTTTTTGGCTAATTTCCCTGGCTAGAATTTCCAGCACAATGTTGAATAACAGTGGTGACAATGGGCATCCTTGTTTTGCTCCTGATCTTAGGAGGAAAGCTTTCAGTTTTTCCCCATTGAGGATGATGTTAGTTGTGGGTTTTTCATATATTCTCTTTATCATGTTGAAGAAGTTCCCTTCTATTCCTATCCTTTGAAGTGTTTTCATCGAGAAAGGATGTTGAATTTTGTCAAATGGCTTTTCTACATCAATCAAGATGATCACGTGGTTTTTCTCCTTTGACTTATTGATATGGTTTATTACATTAATTGAATTTCTTGTATTGAACCATCCTTGCATACCTGGAATAAATTCCACTGGGTCATGGTGCATAATTCTTTTAATGTACTACTGGATTCGTTTTGCAAGTATTTTGTTGAAGATTTTTGCAGCTATATTCATTAAAGAGATTGGCCTGTAATTTTCCTTTCTTGGGCATCTTTGTCTGAGTTTGTTATTAAGGTACTGTTGGTTTCATAGAATGAGTTGGGTTAGCTTTCCTAACTCTTCAATTTTTTTTGAAGAGTTTGTGCAGGATTGGTACTAATTCTTTCTTGAATGGTTGGTAGAATTCACATGTGAAGCCTTCTGGTTCTGGACTTTTCTTTTCTGGGAGCTTCTTGATGACAGTTTCAATTTCTTTACTTGTGACTAGTTTGTTGAAGTCATCTATTTCTTCTTGAGTCAATGTTTGTTATTCATGCTTTTCAAGGAAGTTGCCCATTTCATTACGTTGTCTAATTTATTACCATATAGTAACTTATAGTATCCGCTTTTCTTTATTTCTGTGAGGTCAGTGCTTATGTTCCCTCTTCCATTTCTGATTTTATTTGTTTGCATCCTCTCTCTCTCTTTTTTTGACAGTCTAGGTAAGGGTCCATCAACTTTATTGATTTTCTCAAATAACCAACTTTTGGTTTTGTTGATTTTCTCAATTCTTTTCATTCTCAATTTCGTTATTTCTGCTCTGCTCTTCATCAATTGTTTCCTTTTGCTTGTGTTGAGGTTAGTTTGCTGTTCTTTCTCTAGTTCTTCCAAGCGAACTGTTAATTCCTCAATTTTTGTGTTTTGGGTTTTATATGTCTATCTAACCTTTTTTCTCTTTTACATTTACTGATAGCCTTCATTTCTACACTCTTCTCCACACCTCTCTCTCCTGCCTTTTCCCATCTGTACTGCTCCCTTTACTATTTTTGTGGAGCCAGTGTCTTAGTAAAAAACTCTCTCAGTGATTATTTGAAAATATTTTAATCTCCCTCTCATTTTTGAATGACAGTTTTGCTGGTTTTAGAATGCTTGGTTAGCATTTTTTCTCTTTCAGAAGCTTAAATATATCATACTACTGGCTTTTTGTTTCCATGGTTACTTCAGATAAATCCACATAGTCTTATCGAGCTTCCCTTGTATGTGATGGATTGCTTTTCTCTTGCTGCTTTCAAAATTCTCTCCTTGTCTTTGACATTTGACAATCTGATTAATAAGTACCTTGCAGTATGTTTATTTGGATCTATTCTGTTTCAGCTACACTGTACTTCTTAGATCTGTAATTTTGTATCTTTCATAAAAATGGGAAATCTTTAGAGATTATTTTCTCCATTAGTTTTTCTCCTCCTTTTCCCTTATCTTCTCTTTCTGTGAACCTAAAACATGTATATTCATGTACTTCATATTGTCATTCAATTCCCTGAGACCCTGCTCATATTTTTTATTTTCTTTTCCTTACATTTTCTTTTATGTGTTGGATTTCAGATGCCTAGTCCTCTATTTCTATAATACTTTCTTCTTCCTCTTCAAATCTATTGTTGTGGGTTTCCATTGGTTTTTCTCATCTCTTCTATTGTGCCTTTCATTCCCATAAGTTCTGCAGTTCATTTTCTCAGTTTTTCTAGTTCTTCATGGTCACTCAGTGTCTTCTTTATATCTTCCCTCAACTCACTGATTTGATTTTGATGAGATTTTGCACATCTGTTCTAACATCCTGAATTAATTGTTTCAACTCCTGTGTCTCATTTGAAGTGTTGGTTTGTTGCTTTGACTGGGCCATATCTTCAATTTTCCTAGTATTATTTATTTTTTGCTGGACTATAAGCATTTCATTTACTTAATTAATTTATTCAGGGGATTGTTTTTACTCTTTTCCCTAGGGTTTTCTTGCTGGGTGGCTTGATTCTCTATCTATTCTTTGATATTCAATTCAACTTATTCTATACCTCTAGCATTGGTTCAGCTTAACTGATCCAAATTTTTCAGTTCTTGTTTTTCTGTTTTTGGCCTAAATGGAGCCTTTTCTTGAGAAGGGTCTCCTCAGATATTATAGACGTCAGTCAGATTTTCACTGACCAGACGTCTGTGATAAGGCCCACTTATCAGAGGAAGAAATTAGGTAGCATCAGTTTCCCCTGAGGGTGAGACACAGCATGTTGTGAGACATTCCTATGAAGCCTCTAGACTCTGTGCTTTTCCTATCCTTCCTAGCATGTGATGTCTGTCTGCCCATGGCTTCCATCATCTTAAAGTGATTCAGTGCCTTTAAATTCAGTACAGTCTCCATGCCATGGTTGTAGTTGAGACAGAGGTGAAGTAGTAGGTGGATTTTGATTGCTTCTGTCTTCCAGCCCCTTGAGCCTAAATTCCTTTAAAGAGGGATTCCATTTGAGCTGGGCCCCACACCTCTTTTCTTGGGGAAGACATGCCCTTTAGGGAATTAACCCGTTTCACCTGACTAGTTACTTTGTCTCTCAGACATGCTTAGTTTTGCCCTTGCCTAAGGCAGTGCTGGAGCTTGAGCATGCTTCCAGTTCTATCTGATGAGCTGTGAAGAATTAAAAAAAAAGAGGGTAAAACAAAAAAGACTTTTCAGAGCTGCACCCCAGCTCCTTGGTTTTGTCAATCAAGAGCTTGAGTTTGTATGTGACTCTATGTATCTCCAGACTTTATGTGCCTCCTTTTCTTGGGATCCATCCCTTTTCCAGTATTTTGTGTTGCCCTACTCAAAAAGCCTCTGTTTTTCCTATCAGCCCCATCTCTTCTCTGCTGGGATGAAACCATCTTAGTTTCTTTAGTACTTATTCCAGGTTTACCTGTGTTGGGGGCCTGTTTCCAATAGTCAGAATTTGTTAATTAACTCCACAATTAGAGTTTGGTTGAGTTACACTCTGTTCCTTTTTCCCTTGGAGAGTAAACCTGTCATGCTCAGGAACATGGAGCACTGGCCTTCACAGCTTGGGGGAGCTGCGGTTCTATGTGGGATATGACCACTCCACCTGGTACAGACTGGTGTATGCTATGTATCCAGTAACTAATGTTCCCCCAGCAGTTTTTGCTATACCATTCCTGGCTATTTACTAACTTCTCTGGAGGATGAATTAAATTCTACACCTCACTATGCAGCCATCTAGTCCCATTCCCTCTTCCAGTGTCTTTTTGATACCCTATATTTTCTTATGATCATTCTTGATTAGTTATTTCAAATTCTATATCCCCTCTAGTGTTTTAATTTGGTAGTTTGGCTGGGCATATCTGCCTGAATCTTCATGTGGTTTGTGATTTTCTGCTGCATTCAGGGCATTTGATTATCTTGATAAAGTTATTTCATAAGCTGGTTTCCTTCATTTGTTGAGAGTTTCATATTTACATAAGTTTGTATTGAATAACCCCTTTTGCACTGGGTTTGTCAGTAATTCCCTGCCAAACTAAGGCCCAGATCTCATGGAGAGGATACAATTCTACTTGAGGCTTCCCAGCAGAATCCTACTCTTGAGACACTTCCTCCCCTCAGGCCTGCCTCTCCCTGACTGTAGTAGCCATCTGAGAAAGATGGAAACTGAATATGACTCCTATCAGGGTCAGTGATCTTGAGGCATTCTGAGATCCACCAATCTCCGGGCTGTGGGATGAGCAATGTGCACTTCAGCAGAGGCTCCATTTATGAGCCTGTTTTAGTTTGCTAGCTGCTGGAATGCAATATACCAGAAATGGAATGGCTTTTAAAAAGGGGAACTTAATAAGTTGCTAGTTTACAGTTCTAAGGCCAAGAAAATGTCCCAATTAAAACAAGTCTTTAGAAATGACCAAGCAAAGGCATCCAGGGAAACATACCTCGGTTCAAGAAGGCCAATGAAGTTCAGGGTTTCTCTCTCAAGTGAGAAGGCACATGGTGAACACAGTCAAGGCTACTCCCTTGGCTGGAAGGGCACATGGCAAGGATGGCATCATCTGCTAGCTTTCTTTCCTGGCTTCCTCTTTCATGAAGCTCCCTAAGAGGCATTTTCCTTCTTCATCGCCAAAGCACTGGCTGGTGGGCTCTCGGCTTTGTGGGGCTGCAGCATTCTGTGCTCTCTCTGAATCTCCTGCTTTCTCCAAAATATTTCCTCTTTTATAGGATTCCAGTAAACTAATCAAGACCCACCCAAATGGGTGGAGACATGTCTCCACCTAATCCAGTTTAACAACCACTCTTGACTGAGTCACATCTCCAGAGAGATAATCTAATTTACAGTTTCAAACATACAGTCCTGAATAGGGATTAGAAGAAACAGCTGTCTTTACAAAACGGAATTAGGATTAAAACATGCCTTTTCTAGGGTACATATATCATTTCAAACCAGCACAGGGCCCAATGGGTCTGGTGGCCCCAGGCTCCCACTTGGAATGACTTTGGGTTGTGGGGCTGGATATTTCAGCTAGAAATTCCAGGCAACTCATCCTAGCATGTGGCAAGCATCTGATCCTGTTGTGTAGCATAGCAGTGGGTTCCAGAACATGATGGGGCAGCTGGTCCTTGCACAGGGCAGGGATGTTATTCACAGACCCCAGTGAGGTGGCTGTTCATGGTTCCTGGCAGGCAGCTGTTTGTGGCCCCCAGCAGGATGGCTGGTCATTGAGGGTGGCTGAACACACTTCTAGGTTCCATAAAGGAGCTCCCAGCTGTAGACTGCAGGGGAAGATCTCCCAAGCTAGCTGTGGGAGTAGGCTTGGGTTGAGGGAAGGTCTGTTCCTTCAGACTTGCACTTCCCCATGTGCTGCATTTTCCCCCTTTTGGGTTATGCCCAAGCTCACTCACCCCATTCTCTCCATCTCAATTCCTCCACTTTTTCATCCAGAACCTCCTTATATAATATAGAAGACTTTCCTTGATCACTCACACCCTTGAACTGAATTCCTGGTCATTTTCCTGTCCCTTCTCTCATTGTTCCATGGAGTAGAGGTGTACTCAGCCTATCGTATACCACCAACTTTCCAGAAGTCCTTCTGTACCGCCATCTTCCTGGAAGTCCCTGAAAATTTATTGTACATTTTTAGATGTTATTTATATTGGGATACATTTGCTGAAGTAGAAAATGAAAATTAGTTTACTTAAGGAGGAAGCAGAAAAGAGTTTTTGTTGAAACATATTTAGGTAGCAAAATTTTATGAAGTTATACTAAAGGATAGTTAATTATATTTCCTCTTCAGAAAATCCTCCATTTTAAGTGGCTTAAGGCTTAAGAGATGCGGTCTGATTTATAATTAAATGCTATACCAAATATATATATTTTAAATGTGTCATTCAGGAAATAAGGGTGACAATAAAGATTAATGTGAAGCTTTTGTGGCATTTTTTTAAGGAAAAAATCTTGTTTTATTTCTTTTTCTTGCTTAATTTTCCAGGCTAGAACCTCTAGTACAATGTTCAATAGAAATAGTGAGCACAGACATTCCTTTCTTGTTCTTGATCGTAGGGGGAACGTTTTCAGTTTTCCACCATTCAATATGATGTTAGTTTTAGGGTTTTCAAAGACACCTTTTTTTCAGGTTGAAGAAATTTCCTTCTAGTACTAATTTTTGTGTTTTTTACCCCATAAAATTTTTTTAGAGATGTTGTGAGTTTACAGAACAGTCATACGTAAAATACAAGATTCCCATACACCACCCCACCATCAACACCTTGCATTGGTGTGGAGTCTTTGTTACAGTTGACGATAGCTCATTTTATAATTGTGCTATTAATTGAAATTCATGGCTTAACTTAGGGCTCAGCATAAGGTTTAGTCCCATGGTTTTAAAAAACACATTTTTTCTCTTAACATATATACAAGCTAACATTTCCCTTTTTAATCATATGCAGATATATATTTCAGCACTCACAATGCATTCACAATGTTATACTATCACCACTAGCATGCATTACCAAAACTTTTCCATCATTACAAATAGGAACTCTGTACATTTGAAGGCTTAACTTTCTATTCCTTCTCCCCACTCCACATCCTGGTAACCTATATTCTAGCTTCTGCCTCTATAACTTTGATTAATATAATTGTTTCAAAACAGTGAGATCAGACAATATCTGTCTTTTTGTGTCTGACTTATTTCACTCAACATGTCTTCATGGTTGACCTATGTGTTGAAAGTATAAGTACTTCAATCCTTTCTGTAGCTGGATAATATTCCATTGTATGTGTATATCACATTTTATTTATCCATTTATTGATTAATGGATACTTGGGTTTCTTCCATCTTTTGGCAACTGTGAATTATGCCACTATGAACATCAGTGTGTAATATCTGTTTGAATCTCTTCTTTCAATTCTTTTGGGTTTGTACCTAGAAGTTGGATTGTTGGTGTTTTAGTTTGTTAATGCAATATACAAAAAATTGGTTGGCTTTTATAAAGAATATTTATTAAGTTACAAGTTGACAATTCTAAGTCCATAAAAATGCCCAAACTAAGGTATCCAAAGAAAGATACCTTGATTCAAGAAAGGTCAATCTGGTAAGCTACATGGCAGACATCTGATGGCCCTTTGGCTTCTGGTTTAAAACAGCTTCCCCAAGGGTGTTTTCTTCTGCATCTCCAAACATCTCTGTCTGAATTGGCTATGAGCTTTTTCCAAAATGGTTACCTCTTAAAGGACTTCAGTAAGCAGATTAAGACCTACCTTGAATGGGCAGAGACACATCTCCATGGAAACCACCCAATCAAAGATCTCACCCACCATTGGGTGGGTTACAGCTCCATGGAGGCAACTTAATCAAAAGATCCTACCCAAATAATAAGTTGGCCTCCACAAGATTGGACTAGGAAAAATAACATGGCTCTTCTGGGGAATACAACAACCTCAAACTAGCACACCATGTGATATAATAATTCTATAATTAGTTTTCTGCAGAACCGTCCAACTGTCTTCCACAGCAGTTGCACCATATTATATTGCCACCAGCAGTGAGTGAGTGTTCCTGTTTCTCCTCATCCTCTCCAACATTTATTATTTTCAATTTTTTTAATAGTAGTCATTCTAATGGGTGTGAAAAGGTATATCATTGTGGGTTTGATTTGCATTTTCCTGATTGCTAATGATGTTGGGCATCTTTTCATGTGCTCTCTAGAAATTTGTATATCTTCTTTGGAGAGGTGTCTGTTCAAGTCTTTTGCCCATTTTAAAACTGGGTTGCTTGTCTTTGTTAAGTTGAAGGATTTCTTTATTTTTTCTTAATATTTGTCCTTTATTAGATATGTAGTTTCAAAATATCTTCTCCCATTGTGTAGGCTGTCACTTTAACGATAACATCTATAGAGGAGCAAAAGTTTTTTTTAATATCGATGGGGTCTTATTTATCTATTTTTTTCTTTTGTTGCTTGTGCTTTGGTGTAAAGCCTGAGAAACCAATGCTTAACACAAGGTCTTGAAAATGCTTCCCAACATTTTATTCTAGGAATTTGATGGGTCTAACTCTTAAATTAAGGTCATCGCTCCATTTTGAGTTGATTTTTGTATATGGTGTGAGTTAGGTGTCCTCCTTTTTTCTGCAAATGGAGTTCTAGTTTTCTCAGCACATTTTTGGAGAAACTATTCTTTTCCAATTGAGGGGTCAGTTGGCCATTAATGTGAAAGTTGATTTCTGAACTTTCAATTCTATTCCACTTGTCTATATGTTCTTGTGCCAGTATCTTGCTGTTTTGTAAGATATTGTAGGCTATCTACAAACTTGTAGGTTTGCAATAAATTTTAAGATTGGGAAGTGTAAGTCCTCCAACTTCATTATTCTTTTTCAAGATACCTTTAGCTATTTGGGATTCCTTACCCTTCCTTAGCAATTTGATGTTTGGCTTTTCTATTTCTACAAAAATGGTTGTTGGAATTTTGACTGGTATTGCATTGGATTGATAAATTGCTTTGGGCAGTATTCACATTTAGAAAATACTTAGTCTTCCAGTCAATGAAAATATAATATCATTCCATTTATTTAGGTCTTCTTTAATTTCTTTTAGCCATATTTTATAGTTTTCTGTGTACAAGTGCTTTACATCCTGTGTTAGATTTTATTTCTAGATATTTGAGTCTTTTACTTGCTATTGTGAATGAATATTTTTTCTTGCATTTTTCTTCTGATTATTCATTGCTTGTGTATAGAAACACTACTGATTTGGGAGTATTGATTTTGTACCCCTGCCCCACACTGCTAAATTCATTTGTTACCTCTAATAGCTTTGTTGTGGATTTTTCAGGATTTTCTGTATAAAGGATCATATCATCTGTGAATATGAAAGTTTTACTTCTTCCTTTCCAATTATGATGCCTTTTATTGATTTTTCTTGTCTTATTACTCAGGCAAGACCCTCCAGTATAATACTGAATAACAGTGGTGACAGTAGGTAGACTTGTCTTGTTCCTGATCTCAGAGGGAATGCTTTCAGTATTTCACCATTAAGTAGGATATCAGCTGTGGACTCTTCACAAATGTCCTTAATCATGTTAAGGAAGTTTCCTTTTATTTCTAGTGTTCTAAGTATTTTTATCAAGAAACAGTGCTGTATTTTGTCAAGTTCTTTTTCTGTATCAATTGAGATGATCATGTGTTTTTTCCCTTTTTCTTTTTTTTATTATTTTATTTTTATGGTCCCTCTATTCTTTTAAATGTTGTTTATTAAATTAATTTTCTTATGTCAAACAAACTTTATATCCCAGAGGTAAATTACACTTGTGTAAGATGTATAATTCCTTTAATACGCTGTTGGATTCAGTTTGCTAGTATTTTGTTGAAGATTTTTGCATCTATATTCACAAGAGATATTGGTTTGTGGTTGTCTTTTCTTGTGGTATCTTTATCCAGCTTTTGTATGAGAGTGATGTTAGCCAGGCAGGCGTTAGGGTGTGTTCCCTTCTCCTCAATTTTTTTTGGATAGCTTGGGCAGGATTGGAGTTGTTTTCTTGGAATGTTTGGCAAGAAACATTAAGCCATCTTGTTCTGGACTTTTCTTTCTTGGGACGTTTTTGATTACTGATTTAGTCTCTTTACTAGTAATTTGTTTGTTGAGATCTTCTATTCTTGAGTCAATGTAGGCTGTTTGAGTTCCTAAGAATTCGTCTATTTCATCTAGGTTCCCTAATTTGTTGGTTCACCATTGTTCATGGTATCCTACTATAGTCCTTTTTATTTCAGCAGGGTTGTTAGTAATGTTCCCCTTTTCATTTCAAATTTTTGTTATTTGTATTTGCTTTATTTCTTTGTCAGTCTAACTAAAGGCTTGTTGATTTTATTGATCTTTTCAAGGAACACTTTTGGTTTTGTTGATTCTTTCTGTTTTCTATTTAATTTATCTCTACTCTAATTCTTGTTATTTCCTTCCTTTTGTTTTGCTTAGGGTTTGCTCTTCTTTTTCTAGTTCTTCTAGTTTTGAAATTTTCTGATTTGAAGTCTTTCCTCTTTTTTAATATAAGCATTTACAGCTATAAATTTCCCTCTCAGCACTGCCTTCACTGCATCCCATAAGTCTTGGTATGTTGCATTTTCATTTTCCTTAAGATATTTCCAGTTTCACTTCTGATTTCCTCCTTAACCCACTGATTGTTCAAGAGTATGCTGTTTACTTTCCACATATTTGTGAATTTTACATTTCTCCCTTTGTTATTGATTTCTAGCTTCATTCCATTGAGGTCAGAGAATATATACTATATGATTTCCATATTTTAAAATTTATTGTAGCTTGTTTTGTGAACCAACATATGCTCTATCCTGGAAAATTATCCATGTGCATTAGAGAATAATATGCATTCTGTTTTTGTTTGGTGCAGTGTTATATATATGTCTGTTAGGTCTTGTTGGTTTAGTGCATTATTCAAGTTCTGTAATTCCTTATTGGTCTTCTGAGTAGGTGTTCTATCCATTATTATGAGGGGTGTGCTAAGGTCTCCTACTAGTAATGTAGAACCATCAATTTCTACCTTCAAATCTGTGAGCATTTGCTTCATATATTTTGGTTCTCTACTGTTAGGATCATATACATATTTATATTTGTTACATCTTCCTGTTAAATTGTCCCTTTTATCAGTATATAATGACCATCTTTGTACCTCATAATTGCTTTTTACTTAAAGTCTATTTTATCTGATATTTGTATAGCTACCACAGCTCTCTTTTGGTTACTACTTGCATGGTATATTTTTTTCATCCTTTCACCTTAAACCTACTTGTATCTTTGATTTTAAGATGAGTTTTTTGAGCACAGCATATAATTGGGTCATACTTTCTTTTTATTCATTCTGTTAATCTCTGCCTTTTCACTGAAGGGTTCAATCCATTTATATTTAAAGTCACTAGTGATAATACAGGACCTTTTGCTGCAATTTTTCTATTTAGCCCTTATAAGTCATACATTATTTCCCCTCACTTTTGCTAAAGCTTACTTTTATATTTATTTGCTTTTTGCACGTTGTACTATATTGAATGCCTTATCAATTCTGTCTGGATTTGTTTTTCATCTATTTTCCTTGTTGTTACCATGGATTCAAAATTTAACATCCCAAATATATACAAGTCATATTTGGTTTTATACCATCTTGTCTTCAATAACATGCACATATAATTTTCCTACACTGCCTGTCCCCCTACCATTTTTCTTACCTGTTATCACTTATATCTTTGCACATTGTATGTCCAAAAACCTAGAGGTATCATTAACTTGAATGTATTTGAATTTTGCACATTAGTTTATCTGCCTCTTCCTCTACCTTTTCCTTTGATATTTTACAGGGTTCTTCTGACTCCTGGAATTTCAAAATAGTTGTTTCAGATAATTCCTACATGTGTAATAATTGGTTTGGTGTGAAGACTGAGTTCTGGAGCTCCTTAGTCGACCATCTTCCCTAGAAGTCTACTATTTATTTTTTTATTTTACTTATAATTATTTCTTAAGTACTGTAACATAATTTCTGAGTTTATCCAATTCTGAATTATGTTATTTTTCCTTATATTTTATCATTTTCTTAATACCTCTTAGCACATTTTGAAATAGCATGTTAGTTTTGATTTGTTTTTTCAGCATAGTTTTCATGTGTGCTTTCAGTGATTGCAGGGATATTTATGCTGCTCCATATTTTCTGTTGATTTTTAAAAGTAGTGACTTGTATAGGATTTCACCCTGATACTCATTTTAATGTAAATTTAGTTTTACTGAACTTTTAAAAAGAGGTTAGATTTCAGACAAATTTTCTAACTTCACAGATCTCTATCTTCTGTTGTTTTCATGTAATGTTAAAATATATGCTAGTTTTCTTTTGGAGACTTCTGGGGTGTAGTCTTCTCTCACCCTTTTATTGGACCCTCTTTATCCTTTACCCTAGTTTCTTCTATTCTGCTCATTTTATTCTACCCCCAGTAGTTTCTCTTATGGATCTCTGTACTGGAAAAGAGTTCTGTAGGGTCAATTCCTCAAGGATTCAGAGGGACTACACTGCTTCATCCCCTTTTGGGCCTTACTCTCGGCCTCTATACTTACTCGCTATTGGAGTTTCTACTTCTATTCTCAAGTTGCCCTGATATACTTTCACAGTGAGTATTTTGGACAGCTTCTCTTGTATGTCAGTTGCACTGCTGCTTTTCTCTGATATCTTCCACATGGATGTTAATAATATCTAGACCTTGTTACTGTTGCTGGTTTATCCCAACCATTTGTGTTTTGACGTTTATGGGGATACTTTTCATATTGTAAATATTGGTTGTGTTTTTTCAGCCTATATTTATGTGGGGATTCAGCAACATCCAAAATTATGCTGCCACTCTGGCCATCATCTTCCTCTTTCAAGTCTATGAAGGTGGTACTAATATGTAATCTCTCCAGGGATGTGATATTGGTTTTTGCTTCACTATTTGGTTCACTTCATTTGTCCCTTACCACTCCATTATGCCCTTGCTATGATAAGTGCAGTTACCCTGGTAAATGGCTTCAGTTTCTTTCAGGAGACTAAGATGAAGATCACAATTAATATTAGAACAGTGTCATGTTCTATGAGTCCCTGGCCTAGTCATGGAAATATTATGATGACTTTGCCTACCTTAATCTATTGCCATACATATTCCCCAGGAAATCACAAATATCTAAATATGTGTGACACTTTGAAAATATTATGTACCAGAAAAGCCATGTTTTAATCCTGATTCAATCTTCTGAGAGCAGCCATTTCTTTTTAATCCTGATCCAACACTTAGGGTTGGAGACTTTTGATTAGATTATCTCTTTGGAGCTGTGATACACCCATTTGTGGGTGTGACCCTTTGATTAGATGGAGATGTGACTCCACACATTCTAGGTTGGTCTTGATTAGTTTACTAGAGTCTTATTAATAGAGGAAACATTTTGGAGAGAGCTTACAGCTAACAGAGAAAAGCTGTCAGAGCAGAGCTGACACAGATGCCAACACTTGGAGAATAGAGACATGACGTTTGGAGATGCTTGGAGCCCAGCAGACATTGCCATGAGATGTTAAGCAAGTCAGAATCCAGAGAGAGCCAAAGGAAGCCAAAAGATGAAGGCCAGGCCCAGAGAAGCAAAGTGAGGAACCCCCACAAGAACAGAGGTTGAAAACAAGGGAGCCCAAGAGCAAGGGACCAGTAGATGCCAGGCACATGATCTCACAGCTGACAGAGGTATTCCCAATCCATAGGCCTTTCTTTAGTGAAGGCAACCTCTTGTTGGTGCCTTAACTTTGACACTTTCACTTCCTTAGAACTGTAAACTGGTAATTTATTAATTTCCCCTTTTTAAAAGCCATTCCAGAAACAAAAGAGCAATTATTGTATCATCTCATTTAGAACATACTCATAAGAAACCAGGGATCTAGATTGTAAGCTCATATAGCAGTCACATTTAGTCTGGAGCAGTAAATATTATTTCTAGATTTTGAGAGGCTGTTTTATATATGTATAACCCGTATTTAGAAATAAGAACAAAGCCGATCAGGTCAGGATTAAGGTAAGGAAGACATTTTTATATTTTAGGATCTCATCTACTTTTTTTTTTTTTTTAACTTTTTTTATTAATTAAAAAAAATTAACAAACAAAACATTAAGATATCATTCCATTCTACATATATAATCAGTAATTCTTAATATCATCACATAGTTGCATATTCATCATTTCTTAGAGCATTTGCATCGATTTAGAAAAAGAAATAAAAAGACAACAGAAAAGGAAATAAAATGATAATAGAGAAAAAAAAAGATTGTACATACCATACCCCTTACCCCTCGCTTTCATTTACCACTAACATTTCAAACTAAATTTATTTTAACAATTGTTCCCCTTATTATTTATTTTTATTCCATATATTCTACTCTTCTGTTGATATAGTAGCTAAACGGAGCATCAGACACAAGGTTTTCACATTCACAGAGTCTCATTGTGAAAGCTATATCATTGTTCAATCATCATCAAGAAACATGGCTACTGGAACACAGCTCTACATTTTCAGGCAGTTCCCTCCAGCTTCTCCACTACATCTTGAACAACAAGATGATATCTACTTAATGCATAAGAATAACCTCCAGGATAACCTCTCGACTCTGTTTGGAATCTCTCAGACATTGACACTTAGTCTCATTTCACTCTTCCCCCTTTGGTCGAGAAGGTTCTCTCAATCCCTTGCTGTTAATTCTCAGCTCATTCTAGGGTTTTTCTCAGTCCCTTGATGCTGAGTCTCAGCTCATTGCAGGATTTCTGTCCCATGTTGCCAGGAAGGTCCACATCCCTGGGAGTCATGTCCCATGCAGAGAGGGGGAAGGTGGTGAGACTGCTCGTCATGTTGGCTGGAGAGAGAGGCCACATCTGAGCAACAAAAGAGGCTCTCTTGGGGGTGACTCTTAGGCCTAAATTTTAAGTAGACCTGACCTACCCTTTGTGGGGTTAAGTTTCATGTGAACAAACCCCAAGACTGGGGGCTCAGCCTATAGCTTTGGTTGTCCACACTGCTTGTGAGAATATCAAGAATTCAACTTGGGGAAGTTGAATTTCTCCCCACTCTCACCAATTTCTCCCCACTCTCACCACTCATCTACTCTTTGAGACCAAAGGAAGAATGGTTTATTTAATCCAGAACCTATATTTTCTGTGGCACAAAATATAACTCAACCTGTCTAGATAGATCATTTAAACAATCTAAACACAGAGGGCCCTGAATAAGAATGAGCACTGTTAATCCTGTATACCTTAATATAATGACCAGATACATCCCAGAGTATATTAAGCAGATAATCCAAAAATATTGGCAAAGTCCCTTGAGGGATAGGGGAAAAATATGGAACTATTAAACTTTAGCCCTGGGGGAAATCCCGATGCTGTCAAACATTAGGGATACGGAAATCAATAGGCCAAGCCCTTGATCTTGAGGCTTGCTCTTGTGAAGCTTATATATGTAGCAGAGAAGCATAACCTACCTATAGGTATGTCAAAAAGTTGCTTCCAGAGGACCTCTTTTGTTGCTTAGATGTGCTTTCTCTTTCTCTAAGCCCAACTCTGCAAGTGAAATCATTGCCCTTTCCCCTACATGGGACATGACATCCAGGGATGAAAGTCTCCCTGATGGTATGGGAGATGACTCTCCTGGATGAGTTTGGCCTTGGCACCATGGGATCAACAATGCCATCCCGACCAAAAGGGGGAAAATGAAGTGTAACAAACAAAGGATCAGTGGCTGAGAGAGTTCAAATATAGTCGAGAGCCTACTCTGGAGGTCATTCTTATGCAAGCTTCAGTTAGACATTGCTACCTTCCATATCTCGCCAACCCTCAACCAAAACCATTCCAGCCCATCCTAAAGAACACCTCAGGCAACATATAAGATTTTACTAAGGTTCCATGCACGAAGATAACTTTCCAGAAGCCTACAACCTCCATATGGGTCTTTGGACCAGATAAGTCCTGATATGCAGAGGGGGCCAGCCTCTCCAGAACATCAACTAGTTCCATCCCCCCATCCTATGTTATCAACAGTCCCTTCCAACATGAAAAAGTTATAATGGGCACATTCTAAGTACCCCTAAAGAGTGGGAGAACGATCAAAGGTGATGGTGGAGTTATACAGAGAAAGTAGGGTTTAACAAATAAGTATGATTGCTGAATTATCATATTGATATTTCTTTTAGTCTCCAGTATCTTAGAGCAGCTAGAAGTAAAAACCTAAAATTGTGGAACCGTAAGCCATACCAAACTCTGAAATCTCTTCTACAACTAATTGTTGTGATGTGCTTTGAAATTTATTTCTTTTTCATATACATGTTAGTTTTCACAAAAAAGAAAAACAAACAAACAAACAAAAAAAGAATTGTGTTTTGTAGGTTGGCTTGAAAATTGATTTCAAGATCCTTTTTGGTAATTTAAATATGTAAAATATGCAGAAAGTGTTTTTGTCACAGAAAAAGAGAGTACGTTTCCCCCTCAAGTAAAATAACTGATTGTGGCAGAATGAGAAACAGGAATGTGCAGGACAAAAATGGATGGAATAGAAAGTTGTAGAAGTCTTGTTGGAAGTGAATTTTATTCGGTGTGATTAAGATTAGCTAAGATTTTATAGTTTTATAAGATTTTTAACAGTTTTCTTATCAGATGTATCTTCATGCAAAACAAGAATTTGCTTTTCACTCTGTTAAAATGACATGTTTTCTTGGACTATTTGTTTGCTCTTAGTGAAAAGCTATAAAGGATTTTTAACCCTCTGAGTAATCTGCCTAGATGACAAAGATTCTACGTCTTATCAGACTAATACACTTATTGATAAGTATATTGACCATCTCCTTTCTTATTGTTTTAGACAATGCCTCCTCATTTAAAAAAAATCATGTCTTTTAAAAATCATGTTAACTCCTTTATTCACTTTCGAACTTTTATGTCACCTTGATTAAATAAAGAACAAAAAAAGCCATTCAAGTTCTGGTATATCACATTCCAGCCATTTGCAAAGCAACATAATATGTAAATTCTCTTTACTTGCTTTCCTGAGGTTTGATATAATGTTATCATTATTAAGAGATAATGGTACATGTATATTATTGGCACCCAGATGAAAGTAAATACCTAGGTAGAGGTTATTGCAGGGTCTCCACATGGGACAAAGACCCTTCCTCAGACAGGGAAGGAAGGGGTGCTTCTGCCCTTAAGACTCAGTGGATATGGGACCTCCAGGGACTTATATCCTCCTGAATTTATCCAAACGTTCTCATCTAAGTTACTAAAGTTCCTTTCTTTCCAAATAAATGTTTATTCTGGACATAAAAGATCTAGTGAGGCATTTAATTAAACTGAATTGTAATTCAACAATTCTCATGGTCAGCCATAGCTTCTGAATTTTGGGTATGGCATCTCATTGGCTTTAAAGGATTAGAGATTGTTTGATGGCAGTTATAGTAACTCCCTAATCACTTAATTTTGCTGAAAACTTAAAATTTAAAGAAATTTGAAAACATGAAATTATCATCCCTTTCTTTAAGCTTTTCTGGACTTCAGAAATGTCCAGCCCATCCCATAGTCCTTGTTTGCCCAATTCCTACCATACTGATCTACTAACAGCCTCCTTAAAAACAACTTAATTCCAGTCTACCAAAAATGTGATAATTTTATTTGCAACTACAAATGTTTCCCATTTTTTAGTAAGAATAAAATCATTCTTACCTTCAAAAAACAGCCATATTATATAACCACACCTAAATCTCCATTGTTGAGAGTCCAGTTTAACAAATTCTATCAGCCAAGGCTCAGTACAGGAGATAGAACATAATCTAAATATTTTAAGTTCTGTAGGATTTAATATAGCAAATTAAGTGCTTAAAAACAATTGGAATTGCTAGAGTGGCATGAACTAGGAAGCCACCATTAGAAATATTTTCAATGTACATTATCATAGATGTTCAGGTGGTTGATCTAGAAAGCTACTTCTTTCACCACTGAAATGTTGTCTTGATATCCATAAAGATATCCACCAGGCACTGAGCCTGGTCATCATTGCCACGCAGCTATCTTTTATTCTCCTGTTTCCCTGAGCTCGCTTATAAGCAGAATAGCCACAGGATAATAGCCTCTTTGTTCCATATTGACAGAACTTAATTTGCATACAGAGCTTCAACTGCAAGTGAGTCTGGGAAATGAAGTTTTTAACTTTCTAGGCTCTCCAAGCAAGTGAGCATGGATGCTATACAGCACATCTAGCATACATAAAAAAACAAAATACAGTATTTTGTTTTTGGCTTATTTTCATTAATTTTTGTTGCTCAATGCAAAATGAGCGATAAACTGTAGTGAGGTGAAGAGTGAATTGAAAATGAGCTTATATCAACAGCAAATATAAAATACTCTTTTAAAGAAATTTAATTAAGAAAAAGAGAGAAAGAAATGGTAATTAGTGGGAAAATACAGAGCATAGGAACAGTTTCTATTTTGATGTAAGAGATTTTAAGCATTTTTAGGGGCTGAAGGCCAGGGAAGAGTAAAGAGGTTGAGGATTTAGGATAGGACACTACAGGTAATTGATGGAAAAAGGTCTGGAGAAGGTGGGAAGGCAAGGGTCAATGCTGCAGGTATCAAAATTGGCCCTGAACAGAAAAACAAGAGGAACAGCTTTTTTTTTTCCCTGAGGGGAGACAAGCATCTTCAACGACCTCAAACTTATATGGATTTCACATATGCAAGGACCTGCCAGATGTTAAAAATCAGGGAGTGAATGATAATGAGTGAAAACATGCATGCTTCAGTCATACCAGAGCAAACTGTGCAAAGTAGATGACTAGATATGCACATAGTTTCCATTTTTTTTCAAATGAGAAACTTAATTTGAAGAACTCATCTTTCAAATACTTTGGACTGGTTGTTAAGTATTTATTTAGAACAGAAATAATCCATCTTGTACTGTGTATAATATGGACTATGTTACACAACCACTCCAAGAGCAGTTCTCTGAACTCTTGTAAAATGTGTTAAACTGACCAACGTTGGGTCAATGGACCAGTCAGGACTCAATATTGTTCTACTCAAGACTAGATTTTACACAGAACCCTCCATTTCCACCAGCCATCAGATATTTATAAGTTTGGCCATGGTTGATACGGCCTCTTTTAAGTCCCTGAAAATAAATTATCTTTGTTACAAAAAGCAATACAACAATGAGGTTATATCCTTGTAAAAAATGTCTATCCTTAGGAATAAATATGTTAAGGACAGAAATTTTGAACTATTTTTTGCAAATAGACTAAAAGTGGGTGATAAGGATAAAATGCAACTTACCTTCACATCTATATTTTGCTTGAGCTGCCAGGGTTAAAGCTTCTGGGCAGGAAGCTTTTGTGTGTTGGGTTAAGTAGAGGCAGAGTAAGTCAGATGTGACTGGGTCATTCCAGGCAGGGAGGAGTAGAGGGTGAAGGTTGAGCCGATTGCTGAGGTATTAGAGACTTGGTGGGAGCTCTCCAAAGAGAAGTAAGAGTGTTCTCAAAGTTTCCCCCCCACCCCCCTCTCGATCAGTCTTGGTGTTAAGGCATGGTCCTAAACTCTCCCACATAATCTCCATTCTTACAATCCCTCCACACGAACACACACATCGTCTCATCCTAAATAAATCTACAATCCAAGTAAAAGGGCTTGTGAAAATGCAATGCAAACATATCCTCAAGAAAGCTCCCTGAGAGTTAATGCTTAAAATATACAGAATTTCTATTTGGTTGGGGTAATGGAAAAATTTTGGCAATGGGTGGTGAGCATGGTAGCATCATATTGTGAATGTGATCAACAGCACTGAATTATCTATTTGAATGTGGTTCAAGGGGGAAATTTTAGGTTGCATTTATGTTACTAGAATAAAAAAATTTTTAAAGAAAACCATGAGACTTCACAACACATTCACTGAATCCTAATATAAACTATGGACTACAATTAATAATACCATTATAATAATATTCTTTCATCAATTGTAGCAAATGTACCACATGAATGCAAGGTGTTAAGAATGGGGGGATATATGGTTGCTGTGTAATTTCTACATGATTTTTCTGTAAACCTACAATTTTCTAATAAAAAATTACATTTAAACAAGAATAGAAGGCCCCCTGAGCAGCCCTTTTAACTGGATCACTGCCCCAGCCCCTCCTATATAGAAAATCTGGAGCCACTACAGTCTTTGATCACATATCCATGTTCAAATACTTTATTCTGAAAGCAAAGAATGTAAACACTTTCCTAATGTGCTAAAAAAAATTGGTCTGTGATTCTTTCTCCCCAATATGCCAGAGGCTTAATGCCTTTTCACTACCTTTATTTCCCAGATCCTCTATTTATCAACCCACCCCAAATCCAGGCCCCTTCCTCCCTATTTTTTGGGATGAATCCTTCCTTTGTCCCTTTTTCTCAGGGCTCTGCAAGGTGACTGGCTGGCTAATTTAATTAACTAATGCACAATAAAGTCTCATTGGCTTCATGCATCACTCTTTGAAGATAACATTTGCATTTTAAATGAAGCTCTTTAGACTGTCAAGCTCAGCAAGTAGCTCATAGATCATTGGGACGAATGTACTAATTTAATAGGGGAGGGCTCTGAGGCTCCCAGACCCCATAGGACTTTCTAGAGGTCTAAGAGGTGGTAAGTGGCAGAGCCAGGACTGGTATTAGTTTGGGGTCTAGTGAATTGCACCACTACACAGTCTCTTATGACATGATTTCAATAAATAATTTGCAGGTACTGAAGGGAAAAAGAAATATTTTACACTTTGTTTATTTAACATTATTTTATGCATTTTAACAATCTACCTGTTTACCTGCAAAGTTATCACTCCTTAGTTAGAATTCCTATTCTTGCCAGTATTTATTTCTGTGATGCACTTAGTAGAGAATTTTGCAATAGTTTCTTACTGTCTCTCCTCAGCTGGATCCTGAGCCCCTAAGGTAAAGCAGAGGAAGTATTCATTATGGTGCTGAAAAAATGAATGAACAAATGAATGGTTACCAGGCATAGGAGCTAGAAAGCGGTACCATTCTCACTTTCACAGTCCTGAAGAAAGTGTTTCTATGACTCATCTTTCCTAACAGTCTTTAAATCACATCAGCTACTTATCTTCTTCCTCTATTTCCTTGTAAGCCTGGTTGCTGGCTTTAAATCAGTTTTTACTTTTGTGCTACTGATTGGCATATACTGATGATGTTATTTCTCTAGTTTCCCCTATCCCATAAGTTTTTTTCATATGGTTATTATCATCTTCTTTTTACAAGAGTGGAAAATGACATACTTAAAGAATACCAGATTAATCTTTTCTGATTTTTTTTTCTCAGTTAGGGATAAAAAAAAGAGCCTTTGAGTCAACAGTAATTTCAAACTTTCACAGTATAAAGAGGTAGAACACTGTGAATTTGACATTTTGAAAAATGCCATAAACCTCCCAGTAGACACATGAACATGCTTCCACCTCATGAATGCTTATTTCATAAGTATTCCATAAATATCGATGTCAGGATTGTTAAGTAATTAATATTAACCTATTGAGAAAGCATTTCTTTTCTATGTGGTTGATTTCCAGTGGGAAGACTAATTAAATATTAAAGACCATGTGAGATGTTTTCCATAATTACAGTTTCTAGCTGTATTTACAAATGATATGCCTACATGCAGAATGAAATAATAATATGGGATGAATCCATTTTTATTCCTATACAAAATATTTAGAATTTTTCTATCTGAACCTCATCTGAAGAAGCCAGAGTTACTTACCACCTTCCAAAATTGTCCTCATAGACTTTGTTTGTTTTGCATGGGCAGGCACCAGGAATCGAACCCGGGTCTCTGGCATAGCAAGCTAGAACTCTACTACTGAGTCACCATGGCCTGCCCATGTCCTCATAGACTTTTTCCTTTCTGTTTTCACTGTGATTTGAAAGGCTATTGCTTCACATATATATCCCTTTCTGTTCTCTGGATCAATTGTATCTAGTTATATCTGTCAATTCCTGTTACTTATGTTATTTATGGAATAAACTTACTTCATGTCATCATTATGATCCGTACCCAATTAATTGGGATTTAGATTTTGGGTATAGGGGAAATCATATATATATGTTTATAAAATCTGAGTGTCAACTAGGGCATTCATACCCATTAAGAAATCTTCCTAAGATTAATTTGAATCACTTTCTGTACCCTGTGGGAAAGTCTAATGCCCTTCTCAGTATTTCTACAAGTTCCTAAAGACCTAAATTTCTTATATTCATCTCTGAATCCAGCCTCTTATTTCTATTCAATTCTTATTTTCCATTCAACTTTTTTGGTGGCTCTTCATTTCTTTTTTACTTTGGCACCAATGCCAAAAGAATTCAAGCCCTTGTCTTTTCCGAACATATGCATATATATACTTTTTAAATCATGCAAGACCTCTGTGTCTATTGCAGGCTAAGGTCTGGTAAAACAAGTGGGAGATAAAACAATGTGTTTAGCTTAAAATAGAATTTGGGTAGACTAGTTCTCAAAAGTTCTTAAATCTAGTTCCCTTTCTGCTGACTCTCTTTCCTCTGCCTCTTCCCTCTCAGTAACAAGAAGGCTCTCTCAAATTCCTCCCAAGTTCTGTGTAGAGCAATCTAGCCCTCTTCACCCACAATTCAAAATCCCCACAATCCCTATCTTTTGTTCTGTATATGCAAGAACTCTGTCAAAACTTCAAATCACTGCCTTAAAAGGCTTCACACCACCACATTGTGGTGAGGGATGGGCATGTCTGTTTTTTATTTTTTCATTACATTTAGTTTTCAAACAGAAGCCATTATATACTTTCAGATTTTCCTAGCCACTCAAGAACAAACTCCTGAACAAACATGTTAGGGTTTTGCTTTTTATTTTTTACTACACATTTATTTTTCCTGTAAAATCTATCATGTTTCGGCAATTTTTAGAATATTGACCTTCAGAAATAATTGAAGTTAACATGGGAAATTTAGAGTTGTCTATTTGTTATTACAATAAAAAGTTAAAAAGGAAATAAATTATTGAGAGGAAAAATTTCAGAAGCATCCTTGCTGACCTTGCTAAATATTTATATAAGCTAAGTGGATTCAAGTAGGATTATTTATGATGCAAAGAATCTCGAGTTGTTTTAGTATATAAAATGCTTTGACTTTCATATGTATAGAGAGGGGATTAGATTTGCTGTGTTTAAAAGAGGGGATATAACATTGTGTAGGATATTTCCTTAATAAATAGAAAAACGTTTTGAAATCAAATAAAACTTGCTCATTAAAAAAAAAAAAGTCTTTTACTTTCCAAAAATCAAGGGGATTAATCTACTAATGGTTTAGAAATGCTCTTTCCATTAGAGGCAGAGTCCTTACTAGCTACACACTTGAGGACTTACCCAATCGAAACCTGCATGAAGGAAAATCACTTCTCAGACTCTAGCACAGGGCTCAAGCACGCTTAAGTCAAGGCACCTTTTTCAAAGTCCAATGCCAGAAGGAGATTCTTAAACCTTTTTGTTCAATGAATTGGATCAGGCATGATGGCTTTTCTGATAAAAGTTTTCTTAACATTAAGTTCATTTAATACTTTAAAGTAGGAAAATAAAAATATGAAATGGAGTCTTTCCAAGTGTACAGATAAATGGAAATTTCAGGCACTTGCTGACTAGGCAAATGTTGTTGAAGGAAAAACCAAACATCACTTTCTCACCTCTGTCAGGTTCAAGCACATGTGTGCTGAGGGTAGCTAAGCTGGTCCCTCTCACATGAAAACAACACAGAAACTGGTCAATGTGGTACATTTGGGGCTTTGTAAGTATGTGTATATGGGTTAGGTATGGGGCTTGGGATCTAAGAGTATCCACATGTTACTATATTCTCTCCTGTTATCACCAAGCCTTAAGAAATTCATAATCACTGACCTCATTTCCCTTTCTTTTGTTCATTCCATACAATCTGTTTTTTTCTACTATCCTGCTAGATTATACATTTCCATGGGTGAAGGGATCATATCTATTTCACTCACTGTTGATCAGCAGTAGGTGACACATGCAATGGATTATTCAATTGTTGAATGAATGAGTAAATTATTTGGCTAGAATTGGCATTTCTAAGGTCATTAGTGATCTCTTATTTACCAAATTAAATGGACATCTTCAGATCTCATTATACTTTTCTGCTGACATTAATACTTTAATCCATTGCCTTTCATGGCATTGCTCTTTGCTGATTCTCTTCTCATCTCTTTTAGTTTCAATTCTCAGTGGACATCCACTTGCCTACCCTACTAAGGTTAGCTTTTAACCTACAGGCCAAAGACTGTATGTGGGAATGCACAAATTCCCAAGTCTATCAGTACAAATGATACATTCAGGGATAGGAAATGACTACCAAGCAGTCATACAGTGGAACCAGCGTACACATAGTAAATTCATCTTGAGTATATATTTAGGAAGGGATTGCCAGATCTCATGGCAATATACTTAGCTTCCTAAGGAACTGCCAAACTGCCTTCCACAGCTGCTACACCATGTTACATTGCCACCAGTGATGAGTGAGTGTTCCTCTTTCTCCATATTCTCTTCAACACTTACAGAAGAACCCTCAGAGTCCAACACTTACCACTTTCTGTTTTTTTAATAGTGGCCATTCTATAGGTGTGAAATGCTATCTCATTATGGTTTTAATTTGCATTTCCCTAATAGCTAGTGATGTTGAGCATCTCTTTATGAGCTTTTATTTTTGTCATTTGTATATTCTCTTTGGAAAAACATCTATTCAAGTCTTTCATTTAACTTGGGTTGTTTGTCTTTTTATGCTTAGGTGTTGAATTTCTTTGTATATTCTGGATATTAAACCCTTATCAGTTCTGTTGTTTCCAAATATTTTCTCCCATTGCATAGGCTGCCTTTTCACCTTCTTAACAAAGTCCTTTGAAGCACAGTAGTTTTTAATTTTGAGGATGTCCCATTTATCTAACTTTTTTCTTTCATTGCTTGTCTTTGGGTGTAAAGTCTAATAATACATTGCCTATCCCAAAATTTAAAAGATACTTCCTACATTTTCTTCTAGGAGTTGTATGGAGGAATTTTGAAACATGAGTAATAAGGTCAGATTTGTGTTTTAGAAAGCTTATTCTGGCAGCTTTCTGCCCTTCTCAACAGCATATTCCTTCTACTCTTGGTAAATGGTATATGTTTTTTATCTTTTCATGTAACACAACTGTTTAGTGAGTCTTCTGGCCTTACATAGTATTTATCCATTCCAGCATGCTTCTGTGAACTTTTTAATCAGCTTCTCAACAATGTGGAGCATCAAATATGACATTTGGATTTCAGTTAATGTGGTCCACTGTTCTTTCCATACTTCTAGGGGCTATACTAGAAACTAGTTAGCATCATCTCTTAGGTTCCTTACTCATGTATAAATCCTATTCGGAGAGAGTGCTCCCAATTCAACAAACTCCATATGATTTAATGTTCCAGCTTCTTTGATGAAGAACCCTCAGAAACCAATCTCACTTGTACTTCCTGGCTTCTGTGGGTACAAATTGGTACAAACCTTTAGGGGGAAATCTTTTCTACTTAATACATACTCTCTGAGATTATGTTAACACCCAGGGGAATTGGGCAAACATCCTGAGGAAGGCACATGTCTTGTGGGTCAGAGGTCAGTGCATTGTCTTTAAGCAAAGGATAGCTCTCAAGGGGAGGGGTGAGCCCTTCTGCAGCTGAGACAGTTCAAAGAAATCAAGGAATTCAAAATTCTAAGGGCATCCAGACATATGTACTAATTCCAAGTGTCAGGTCCCATTTTTTTTCCCCCCAAACAGGAACTTGACCTTGCATAACACACATATTTTGGTTGCTCATTTAACCTCTGATTTCAACCACTTTAGTAAGTCCTGGACCTGAGCCTCAGCTCTCTCTGCCCTCCAGTTATAACAGATGAGAGGCTTATTACAAGCTACCAGGGAGACCCTCTAGCTTTCACACTTTGCTTTCCAATTGCTTATTTTTAAGTAATTTTTTTTACTTTAAAAGTTGAAGGTTTATTCTAGTAACATATATACAACTTAAAATTTACCCTTTTAGCCAATTCAAATATATAATTTAGTGCTGCTCATTGCATTCACAGTGTTGTGCTACCATCACCAACATCCATTGCCAAAAGCTGTCCATTACTTCAAACATATTCTGTACCAATTAGGCATTAAACTCCCACTCCTTATGCCTATCCTGCCCCCCTGTAAACTGTATTCTAGTTTCTGACTCTGAATTTTCCTAGTCTAATTATTTCATATCAGTGAGATCACACAATATTTGTACTGGATTATTTCATTTAACATGATGATTTCAAGGTTCATCCATGTGGTTGTATGCATCAAAACTTCATTCCTTTTCACAGTTAAACAATATTCCATTGTATGTTGTTTTAGATTCCTGAGCTGTTCAAGCAAAATACCATGAAATGGGTCAAGTTAAACAATGGGAATTTATTCACTCATAATTTGAGGTTGAGAAAAAGTCCAAATCATGGTATCATCAAGGCAGTGCTTTCTTCCTGAAGACTGGCATTCTGGGGCTGGCTGCCAGACATTATTGGTCCTTTGCTTGTCACATGGCAAGGCACAGTGTCCTGGTCTCTCCCTTCTCTTCCAGGTTCCATTGATGTTCATCTTCTTGCTTCCCAATGTGCATGTGTCTCTTCTGAATTTCATTCCTTATAAAGGTCTCCTATAATAGGATTAAGATCCATCCTGAATGGGATGGGATGCACCTTCATTGAAGTAACCTCATCAAAAGGTTGCACTTAAAATGGGCTCATACCCATAGGAATGGATTAGTTTTAAGAATATGTTCTTTCTGGGGTACATACAGCTTCAAACTACCACATATGTATGTACCACATTTTGTTTATCTTATCATCTGTTGATGGACATTTGGCTTGCTTCTATCTTTTGGCAATTGTGAATAATGTCACTGTGAATTCAGTGAGCAAATATATGTTTGAGTCCCTGCTTTAAATTCTCTTGGGTCTATAGACAGAAGTAAGAATGACTGTTCCTATGGTAATTCTATACTTGACTTTCTGAGAAACCACCAAGTTTCTCCACAGCAGCTTCACAATTCTACGTCCTTACCATCCATGGATGAGTATTCTTATTTCTCCCTACCCTCGCCAACACTTTTTATTTACTATTTTTAAAATAGTAGCCATTCTAATGGCCGTAAAATGGTATCTCATTGTGATTTTGATTTGCATTTCCCTAATGGCCAATGATGTTGAGCACTTTGTCATGAGCTTTTTGGTGATTTGTATATTTTCCTTGGAGAAATAATTATTCAACTTTTTGCCCCTTTTAAAATTGGGTTACTATTCTCTTTGTTGTTGAGTTGTATGATTTCTTTATACATTGTAGACATTAAACCCTTATTGGATTTGTGCTTTCCAATTTTTTTCTCCCATTATGTAGGTTGTCATTTCACTTTCATGATGAAGTACTTTGATGAACAAAAGTCTTTAATTTTCATGAAGTACCACTTATCTATTTTTTTCTTTTGTCAATCATGCTTTTGGTGTAAAGTCTAAGAAATGATTGCATAGCACCAGTCCTGATGATGTTTTTTCATGTTTTCTTTTAGGGGTTTCAGTTTTGGTTCTTATACTTATGTCTTCAATCCATCGTTAGTTAATTTTCTATATGCTCTATAGTAGAGGAAGTAGAGGTCTCCTTTATTCTTTGGCATATAGATATCCAGTTTTCCCAGTACCATTTGTTGAGGAGTCTATTCCTTCCAATTGAGTGGACTTTGCAACCTAATAAAAAAAACAATTGACCAATGATGTGAGGTTTGATTTCTGGACCCTCAACTCAATTATATTGGTCTATATGTCTGTCTTTGTGCCAGTACCATGGTATTTTGATTACTGTAGCTTTGTAATAAGTTTTAAAATTGGAAAGTGTGAGTCCTCAAATTTGTTCTTCTTTATCAAGATGGCTTTGGCTGTTTGGGGCCTCTTATTCTACCATACAAATTTGATTATTGACTTTCACATTTCTGCACAGATGGTTGTTAGTAATTTGAATGGGATTGATTTAATCTGTAAATTACTTTGAGTAGAATTGGCATCTTAACAATATTTAGTCTTCCAATACTAAACATATATCATTCCACTTATTTATGTTTTCTTTTATCTCTTTTAGCCATGTTTTGTAATTTTCTGTGTACAGATCGTTACATCCATGGCTAGATTTATTTCTAGATATTTGATCCTTTTAGTTGCTATTGTAAATTAATTTTCCCCTTGATTTATTCTTCTGATTGTTCTTTACTAGCTGTATTTGTTAGGGTTCTCTAGAGAAACAAAATCAACAGGAAATATCCATAAATATAAAAGTTATAAAAGTGTCTCATGTAACATGGGAACATATAGTCCAAAATTCGTAGGGCAGGCTGTGAAGCTGAGGATTCTGATGGAATGTGGATGAACTCCACAGGAGAGGCATGCCAGTCAAAGCAGGAAGAGAGCCTGTCTCTTCTGAATTGCCCTTAAAAGGCTTCCAGTGATTAGATTAAGCATCACTCATTGCAGAAAGCACTCATCTTGGCTGATTACAAATGGAATCAGCTGTGGATGCAGCCGATGTGATCATGATTCAATTCTATGAAATGTCCTCATAGCAAAAGACAGGCCAGCACTTGCCCAACCAGACAAACAGGTACCACCACCTGGCCAAGTTGGCACATGAACCTGACCATGACAATCCACCCCTTGTCAACTTGGCAGCTATACATACAACCTTAAACCATACCTAATTTCTAAATAGAAAACAATAAAAGGGAAAAACATTTTTCCCTTCACCTAACAATACTCAACTGTCCTGCACATAACCAGAAGCATTAAATCTCCCTAGAATAGGGTGCAAGCTTTTGGGTAATATACATTCTTAAACTTGATGTCTTACAACTTAACTAGTATAACATGAGCAAAACAGCATTACAGTCCTTGTTTCTATAACTGATCACATGGTCATAGTTTATATTTATCACTACCTTCTCCCACTACCCATTCCATATTCCCTTTACCCTCAGCAAGCACTTCAGCTGGCCATGGTTCTTTGCCTGGTGGTGTGACCCAAACCTTCATTCCTGAAGTTTCAGAGCCATTGGTAGTCCTGTCTGGATTGGGTTGTTACAGTTTTCCATTGATTTTAATCACAGGGCATGGTAGTACTAAAAGACACCCTAGGGGATCTCCTATATTCCAGGAAAACTCTTCTTTACCTCCATTGTATAGTTGCAGGCCTATTTCCCCCTGATGGTCAGGGTCAATTACCCCAGCCAGTAATGTAATCCCCTTCTTGGCATGTTGATCTAGGGGCATGAGTAACTCAAAGTGACCAGGTGGCAGTCTTAGATTCTAATTCAATGGAATCATTGTTGTTTCTCTTGGTAGAAGCACTCCCCCTTTTGGAACTAAAACCTGTAGACCAGCAGAGCTCAAGGACACAGTGACAGGATGCAAAAATTTTCCTAGTGGATCAATTGTGAGTGGTGCCACTCCCATCCCCACCCCTTGTTCCTGGACCTATGGATCCTGACTATGGGAGAAGTGGTATCATACAGTGGATGCTGATTGAGGGCATACACAGCTTCCTGGAGAACATTACCTCAACCCTTCAAGGTATTGCCACCTAGTTGGCACTGTAATTGAGTTTTCAAAGGCCATTCCACCATTCTATCAATCCAGCTGCTTCTGGATGATGGGGAACATGGTAAGACCAGAGAATTCCATGAGCATGTGCCCATTTCCGCACTTTATTTGCTGTGAAGTGTGCTCCTTGATCAGAAGTAATGCTGTGTGGAATACCATGATGATGGTTAAGGCATTCTGTAAGCCCACAGATGGTAGTTTTAGCAGAAGCATTGCATGCAGGGAAAGCAAACTCATATCCAGAGCATGCGTCTATTCCAGTTAGACCAAATCGCTGCTCCTTCTATGAAGGGAGTGGTCCAATGTAATCAACCTGCCACCATGTAGCCAGCTGGTCACTTCAGGGAATGGTGCCATATTGGGGGCTGAGTGTGGGTCTCTGCTGCTGGCAGATTGGGCACTCAGCAGTAGCTGTAGCCAGGTCAGCCTTGGTGAGTGGAAGTCCACATTGTTGAGCCCATGCATAACCTCCATCCCTACCACCATGACCTCTTTGTTCATGAGCCCATTGGGCAATGACAGGAGTTGCTGGGGAAAGAGGCTGACTGGTATTCACAAAACGGGTCAACTTATCCACTTGATTATTAAAATCTTCCTCTGCTGAAGTCACCCTCTGGTGTGCATTCATATGGGACACAAATATCTTCATGTTTTTAGCCCACTCAGAAGGGTCTAGCCACATACCTCTTCCCCAGACCACTTTGTCACCTATTTTCCAATTATGGTCTTCCCAAGTCCCAGACCATTCAGCCAAACCATTAGCAACAGCCCATGAGTCAGTACACAAACACACCTCTGGCCAGTTTTCTTTCCAAGCAAAATGAACAACCAGGTTCACTGCTAGAAGTTCTGACCACTGGGAGGATTTCCCCTCATTACTGTCCTTCAAGAACACTCCAGAAGGGGGTTGTAGTGCTGCAGCTGTCGACTTTTGGGTGGTACCTGCATATCATGCTGAACCATCTGTAAACCAGGCCCGAATTTTCTCTTCCTCAGTCAATTCACTGTAAGGAACTCCCCAAGAGGCCATAGCTCTGGTCTGGGAAAACTAATGTGGCCGGAGTGGAGACCATGGGCAGTTGGGCCACTTCCTCATGTAATTTACTTGTGCCTTCAGGACCTGCTCTGGCCCTATCTTGTATATACCATTTCCATTTCATGATGGCGTGCTGCTCTGCACACCCAACTTTATGGCTTGGTGGGTCAGACAACACCCAACTCATGATAGGCAACTCAGGTCTCATGGTAACTTGGTGGCCCATAGTTAAGCATTCAGTTTCTACTAAGGCTCAGTAGCAGGCCAAAACCTGTTTCTCAAAAGGAGAGTAGTTATCTGCAGCAGATGGTAAGGCTTTGCTCCAAAATCCTAAGGGTCTGCACTGTGATTCTCCTATAGGGGCCTACCAAAGACTCCAAACATCATCTATTTGCCACTGACACTTCCAGCACCATTGGATCTGCTTGATCATATGGTCCAAGTGGCAGAGAAGCTTGTAGAGCAGCCTGGACCTGTCTCAGAACCTCCTCTTGTTCAGGTTCCCACTCAAAATGAGCACCTTTTCTGGTCACTCAATAAATGGGCCGGAGTAGCACACCCAAATGAGAAATATGTTGTCGCCAAAATCCAAAGAGACCAATTAGGCATTGTGCTTCTTTTTTGCTTGTAGGAAGGGCCAGATGCAGCAACTTATCCTTCACCTTAGAAGGGATATCTCGACATGCCCCACACCACTGACACCTAGGAATTTCAGTGAGGTGGAAGGCCTCTGTATTTTTGTTGGATTTATCTCCCATCTTCTGATATACAAATGCCTTACCAATAAGTCTAGCATAGTTGCTACCTCTTACTCACTAGGTCCAATCAGTATGATATCATCAACATAATGGACCAGTGTGATGTCTTGATCCAAACAATTTGTTAATGCCTTTTCTAACCCCTCGAGCTATAACATTAAATGCAGAATCTCTGCTTAGTGGGCCCATAAGAATAAATTCAGCCTGATACAGCCTTATATTCCTTCCACCATTATCCCAATCCTTAAAATCCATTGCCACAAATATTCCCCTGATTTCTGTCTATATAAATTGGAAAACTCACCACAGTTCTTTTGTAGTATAATGCACATCCTCATATGTGATATGTTGTACCTCACTTTTAAGGGCCTGTTGGGACTTTAGTTTAGTTATATGTCTGGAAGAAATGAGGGGTGGTGAGGGTGGGTCATGAAAAGAATTAGAAGTATCTTCCAAACCATTTACTCCAGGGTATTCATTGCAGTTTCATCTAGTTAAACAGGATTAATCACTCTAGGACTAATTTCTTCAGAAGGAGGTTGGGTGGCCAACTCCTCAAGGCAGGCTGGAGGTGGGGTGGCTATGTCCTCAGGGTAGACTATTACCAGGGTTATCTAGAGAAGACTCAGCATGACCTAGAGTTTCACCCTCACCACCGACATCATTATCAATCCATATGTCACCCATTTTTCAGGGTCCCACTCTTTTCCAATCAATGCCCTCACTTTAATGGCAGATACCAAGCAAGGTTGAGATTTCAGTTTACATTGTAAAGTTGTTACTCTAACAATAAGCTTTTGAATCTGGTTTTCGGAGATCTCAAGTGTACAGGTACATGAAATAAGATTTTCCTTCAGGACCCTCATAGAAGCACTTATATCTGTCAGATGGCACGTGAGTTTCTCATTTGAAGCCTCAAACCCATCCCTTTCACTCCTTAATGTATACAGTGTATCTAACAACAACCGGTCAACATCTCTATACCTCCTATTTCCACAAAACTCCATAAAGATGTCAAAAACATTTACACCTTTTTGTAATCTCCCAGAGCCTGTACAAGCGAAGCATTAGAAGAACTGAATGTTGATATTTTTTACTATCTCTTTGCCAACTCACCCCATGGATTGGCAGTATCATTCTGATTACAAGGATCAGTGTTCTTAGTGCCTATAAATCCAGTCAGAGTACAAAACCAATCATAAAAATCCATTTTTAAGATTCTGTTTCTTAAGAACTACTCCTGGTACCAAGCTGTATTAACTAGGGTTCTCTAGAGAAACAGAATCAACAGGACTCCAATAGAGGGTCTGGGTGAACTCTACAGGAGAGGCCTGCCAGCCGAAGCAAGAAGAGAGCCTGGCTCTTCTGAATCCTCCTTAAAAGGCTTCCAGTGATTAGACTAAGCATCGTTCATTACAGAAGACACTCCCCTTGGCTGATTACAAATGGAATCAGCTGTGGATGCAGCCGATGTGATCATGACTTAATTCGATGAAATGTCCTCATATCAACAGACAGGCCAGAACTTGCCCAACTGGACAAACAGGTACCACCACCTGGCCAAGCTGACACATGAACCTGACCATGACTCTAGTATATAGAAACATCACATATTTGCATGTTGATCTTGTACCAAGATCACTTTGCTGAATTCACTTCTTAGCTCTAGTAGCTTTGTTGTGGAGATTTTCTATGAATAGGATCATGCATTTGTTCTTGATTTTCGAAGGAAAGTTTTCAGTCTTTCACTATCAAGTACAATGTTGGTTGTGGATTTTCCATATACATCAATTATTATCTTGAAGAAGTCTCCCTCTATTCCTAGTTCTCTAAGTGTTTTTCAAGAAGTGGTGCTGGATTTTGTCACATGCCTTTTTTCCATCAATTAAGATGATCATGTGCTTTTTCTCTTCATTCTGTTGATATGGATTATTACATTAATTAACTTTCTTATGTTGAACCACCCTTGCATACCTGGGATAAATCCCATCTGGTTATGGTGTATAATTCTTTTAATAGCTATTGAATTCAGTTTACTAGTATTTTGTTGAAGATTTTACATCTATATTTATAAGATATATATGAGATATATTGCCCCGTAATTTTCTTTTCTTGTGGTACCTTTATCTAGCTTTGGGCTGAGGCTTTGCAGAATGAATTAAGGAATATTTCCTCCTATGAAAATTCTTCATTTTTTCTTGGAAAAGTTTTAGCAGGTGTTCTAGTGTGCTAGCTGCTGGAATGCATAACAATATCAGAGAACTTTAAACCACTCCAGTAATATATCAAATACAAGTATAATACAAGATTAAAATCAGTACAAAGTCTCATCAAAGTTAGTTAAAGGTATGGACAGTCCTAAGGTAAAATTTTCTCTATTTGTTCTGGACCTTTGAAAACTCATAACAAGTTATTTGCTGCCAACATACAAAAAGAGAAACATTCATAGGATACATATGCACATTTCCATAGGGAGGAAGGAACACAGGGGTCACCAGACCCAAGCAGTTTCAAAAACCTTCAGGGCAAAGTCCATTAGATTTCAAAATCTGAGAGTCATTTATCTTCAGGGCTTCTGAAAGTGGCAGTCCCACTCTTTCCAAGGACCTATGCAGAGGCTTGCCTCTCTCTGAATGCAAACTTGGGGGACATTGAGGAGATCACCTTTCTCTCGGCTCCACCCTCTCCAAGCATTGGGGCCGCACCTGGGCTCTCTGCCATCTCTGGGGCACACGCTCAACCCCTCCATGTGATGACAGCCAGGCTCTCCCCAAACCCCAAGGAATGTGCTTCACTCTCTCCAAGGCCTGAGGTGGCATGACTCTTCCACTACAATGAGGTGGAAGGCCCATCCTCTGCCTTTGGGGCAAACTCACCCTCTCCATGGGATTGGGTGGGTCTAGTCTCCTGACCTGAGGCTTCTTGACTTCAGACCTCAGCCTCCATGGTTTTGCCTCTGAAGTTATTTTTTCTCCAATGTATCCCTTCTCTGAACCCCCCAGTACAGACCGGATAATTCCATGTCAAATCCTGGCTTTCTCTGAAATGGCTGGCTGGTTCCACATTTGGTTAAATCCTCACACAGGGCACTATTCTCTGCAGTCTCCCTTTGTGCAGGCCCAGAATTTTCCAGGACATCAATTTCTGTTTTCTTTGTACTCAAGAGTTCAGTTTTTAACTTATGTTTTTCTGGTTGCATTTCACTATAAGCTGTGAGGAAAAAACAAGCTGCACTTTCCACATTTAATTTGGAAACCTCTTCTACTAAATATCCAAGTTCATGGCTTTTAAAATCTGTTTTCCAGCCAAAGCCATTAGCCAATTTGGCCAGATTATCTGCAGTTTTAAAACAAAGCTCACTTTCCTCCCAGTCTATAATAACACATGCATCTTTTCTGTATAAGGCTTTATCAGAAGTGTCTTTAGAGTCCACATTTCTATCAAAATTCTCTTCAAAACATTCTATGCATTCCCTATCAAGCTTCTCACAACTCTTCCAGAATCTTCCCCTTATTCCTTTAAAAAACCGTTCCAACACGTTTGGTATTTGCAAACTGCAGCAGCAGCACCCCACTCTTCGATACCAAAATCTGTTCTAGTTTGCTAGCTGCTGGAATGCAATATACCAGAAATGGAATGGCTTTTAAAAAGGGGAATTTAATAAGTTGCTAGTTTACATTTCTAAGGCTGAGAAAACGTCCTAATTAAGTCTATAGAAATGTCTAATCTAAGGCATCAAGAGAAAGATACCTTGGTTCAAGAAGGCTGATGAAGTTCAGGGTTTCTCTCTTAAGTGAGAAGGCACATAGTGAACATGGTTAAGGCTTTTCTCTCAGTTAGAAAGGCAGATGGTGAACATGGCATTATCTGCTAGCTTTCTCTCCTAGCTTCTGGCTTCATGAATCTCCCTGAGAGGCATTTTCCTTCTTCATCTGCAAAGGTCACTGGTTCGTGGACTCTCTGCTTCATGGTGCTGCAACATTCTCTGCTTTCTCTGAATCTCCTTCATTCTCCCAAATGTTTCCTCTTTTATAGGACTCCAGAAACTTATCAAGACCCACCCGAATGGGTGGAGACATGTTGTCACCTAATCCAGCTTAACCACTCTTGATTGGGTTACATCTCCAGTGACATGATTGAATTACAGATTCAAACATACAGTGTTGAATAAGGATTAGAAGAAACAGCTGCCTTTACAAAATGGGATTAGGATTAAAACATGGCTTTTCTAGGGGATACATCCTTTCAAACCAGCATGGCAGGATTGGAATATTTGATAGAATTCCTCTGTGAATGCATCTGTTTCTGGGATTTTCTTTGTTATGAGTTTTTTATTATTAATTTGATTCCTCTACTAGTTATTGATTTGTTGAGTTCTTTGACTTTATTGAGTCAATGCAAGTTTGTGTTTTCTAATAATTTGTCAATTTCATCTAGGTTTCTCTAATTTGCTGATAAATAGTTGTTCATAACGTTCTGTTATAATCCTTTTTATTTCTGTGGGGTCAGTAGTAATGTACCTCTTTTCATTTACAAGTTTTGTTGTGTCCTGTCTCTTTTTTTTTTCCTGTCAGTTTAGCAAAAGTTTTGTTAATTTCGCTGATCTTTTCAAAGATTTAACTTTTTGTTTCATTGATTCTCTATAATTTTTTTATTGTCTATTTCTCTTATCTCCACTCTGATAATCATTTCCTCTCATCTGCTTATTTTGGATTTAGTTTACTCTTCTTTTTCTAGGTCCATCAGTTTTGAGGTTCGGTCTCAGATTTGAGATCCTTCTTCTTTTATAATGTAAGCACTTAAAGTTATAAATTTCCCTGTCAGCATTGACTTTTCTGCATCCCATAAACTCTGGTATATTGTGTTTCCAGTTTCATTTGCCTCAAGATATTTCCTAATTTCCCCTGTGAATTTTCCAGTTCTCCATCTGTTACTGATGCTTAGCTTCATTCTATTGAGGTTGGAGAAGATAAATGATATGATTTCAATATTTTTGAATTTACTGAAAATTGTTTTTTTACCTAAAGTATGGGGTATCCTGTTGACTGGTCCATGTACACTAGAGAAGAATGCATATTTTGCTACAATTGGGCGAAGCATTCTATATGTCCCTGTTAGGTCTAGCTAGTTTATAGTATTGTTCAAGGTTTTTATTTTCTCATCAATCTTCTGTGTAGATGACTTATTAATTACTGAGAGTGGTGTACTCAAATATCCTACTATTAATGTAGAACCATCTGCTTCTCCCTTTAAGTCTGACATATATTTTGGGACTCTACTACTAGGCACATACATATTTATAATTATTATGTTTTCTTGTTAAATTAACCCCTTTATCAGTATATGGTGACATTCTTTGTACCTCTTAACAGTTTCTGACTTAAAGTCTATTTTCTATGATACTAGTAAAGCCTTTTTTTGATTACTGTTTGCATGGTTTATATTTTTTTCTGCATTCTTTCACTTTCAACTTACTTGTGCCTTTGAATTTAAGATGAATCTTTTGTAAAGAGTACATAGTTGGGTAATGCATTTTTATTCATTTTGCCAATTGCTGCTTTTTTGACTGAAGAGTTTGATCTATTTACATTTATAGTAACTAGTGATGATGTATGGTTTTCTTCTGCCATTTTGCTACATGGTCTTTGTAGGTCCCTCAGTTCTTCCATTAGTGCTTACTTTCATATATATTTTTTGTATTAGTTTGCTAAGTGCTGCCAGAATGCAATATACCAGAAATGGATTGGCTTTTAAAAATGGAATTTATGAAGTTACAAGTTTACAGTTCTAAGGCTATAAAAATATCCAGTATAAAGGAGTCCACAAAAACTAAGGAATCCAGAGAAAGATACTTGACTGAAGAAAGGCTGACAGCGCCCAAACACCTCTGTCAGCTAGGAAGGCATGTGGCTGACATCTACTGGTCCTTTGGCTTCTGGTTTCAAACAGCTGGCCCAGGACATTTTCTTTCTACATCTCCAAATGTCTCTATCTGTATCAGCTCTAAAGGAACTGCTTTCCAAGCATCTGAACTTCCTCTGAAATGTTTCCCCTTTTAAAGGATTCCAGTAAACTAATCAAGACCCACCTTGAATGGGCAGTTACATCTCCATCTAATCAAAAGGCCACACCTACAATTGGATGTGCCATATCTCCATAGAGTAAACTAATCAAAAGGTGACACACAAAATTGAGTGGGTCAATCTCCGTGGAAACAATCAAATCAAAGGTTTTCACTTACTGTATTAGTTAGGGTTCTCTAGAGAAACAGAATCAGCGGGGAACACTCGCAAATATAAAATTCATAAAAATGTCTCACGTGACAGCGGGAACACAGAGTCCAAAATCTGCAGGGCAGGCTGTGAAACTGATGATTCTGATGCAGGGTCTGGACGAACTCCACAGGAGAGGCTCACCAGCTGAAACAGGAAGAGCCTGTGTTCTAGTTTGCTAGCTGCTAGAATGCAATATACCAGAAACGGAATGGCTTTTAAAAAGGGAAATTTAATGAGTTGCTAGTTTACAGTTCTAAGGCTGAGAAAATGTCCCATTTAAAACAAGTCTAAAGAAATGCCCAATCAAAGGCATCTAAGGAAAGATACTTTGGTTCAAGAAGGCAGATGAAGTTCAGGGTTTTTCTCTCAAGTGAGAAGGCACATGGCGAATACAGTCAGGGCTTCTCTCTGAGCTGGAAGGGTACATGGCGAACACGGCATCATCTGCTAGCTTTCTCTCCTGGCTTCCTGTTTCATGAAGCTCCCCGGGAGGCATTTTCTTTCTTCATCTCCAAAGGTCGCTGACTGGTGGACTCTGCTTCGTGATGCTGCAGCATTCTCTGCTCTCTCTGAGTCTCTCTCTCCAAAATGTTTCCTCTTTTATAGGACTTCAGAAACTAATCAAGACCCACTCAAATGGGTGGAGACATGTCATCCCCTAATCCAGTTTAACAACCATTCTTAACTAAATCACATCAACCAGGGAGATGATCTCATTACAGTTTCAAACATACAGTATTGAATAGAGATTATTCTACCTTTAAGAAATGAGATTTATATTAAAACATGGCTTTTCTTAGGGGGCATACTTCCTTTCAAACCAGCACAGCCTGTCTCTTCTGAACCTTCCTTAAAAGGTTTCCAGTGATCAGATTAAGCATTATTCATTGCAGAAGACACTCCCCTTTGGCTGATTACAAATGTAATCAGCTGTGGATGTAGCTGACATGATCATGATTTAAGTCTCTGAAAGGTACTCATTGCAACAGACAGGTCAGCACTTGCCCAACCAGAAAAACAGGTACCACCACTTGGCCAAGTTGACACGTGAACCTAACCATAATACCTACAGTATTGAAACACGATTGAAGGATGTGGCTTTTCTGGTGTACACAACACTTTCAAACCAGTATAGCTACTTTTACAATTTTGTACAATTTTTGCATTGTACCACTTTGTACTTATTTCTTTCTGCATGTATTTTTCATATATTTTCTTTCTGCTTACCTTGGGGCAATCATTTGGCATCCTAAATCTATAATAATCACATTTGATTTGATACCATCTTAACTTCATAACATATGCATATACTGTTCTTATACCCCTCCATCCCCTCACCTTTTTGTTGTGTTTGAAATAAATTATCTTTATATGTTTGTCCCAAACCATGCATTACTTTTTATGCATTTGACTTTTAGAATCTGTAAGAAGTAAAAAGTGGAGTTATAATAAATACAATACCAAAGATACAATAGAATGGAACTTGGTCAACATCTTAACTGCAACTTTATGAGAGACCCCCCAGCCAGAACTACCCAGCTAAGCCATTCCCAAATTCCTGACCTATAGAAGCCTTGTGAGATCAAAATATTTGTTGGTAAATTCATGCAAATTTGTATTGCAGTGTATAAATATTCCTTTATCTTTTGAAAAAAATTATGTAACATGCTTTTTCCCTTAGTAATCCATCTCTTTTTATAGTGAAAAAAAATTAGCTGCTTGATCTTGGGTCAAGACGATTAGTTCCTCTTACACACAACCCCTTACTTTAAAATGAGGATGGGATTATAGAAATTGGAAGTTTGAGATGAGAAGGAGATGAGTTTAAAGAGTCTCAAATAATGCCTAAGGCACAGGGGTGAGTCAGTGAGTTACAATACCTGGCATTATTATTATTTTTCCTACCATTAATTCAGGATTTGGAATCCAATAACACGACCATTTGGAACATGGATATTACCTGGATAGGTGCATTTGCATCATGGAATAAAAAGGAATTTAGTGTAGATATAACTTTATCTAATATAAATATTATATTCATGATTGGCAATTGTTTCTTTCAGCACCTTAAATATCTCATCCCAATGCCTTCTTGCCTCTATGAGAACTCTTCTCTTGTCCTTGGCATTTGATAGTTTGACTATTGTGCCTGGCATGGTTCTCTTCAATTTCATCCTCTTTTAGGCTCACTGGGATTCTTGAATGTTCATATTCATGTCTTTCATTAAATTTGGGAAGATTTCTTCCATGTTTCTTTGAATATTTCTTCTGCCTCCTTCTTTCTTTCTTTTCCTTTTGGGGCTTTCATAATGTACATATTGGTACACTTGATGGTGTTCCATAGGTCTTGTAGACTCTGTTTGCTTTTTTGAAATTCTTTTTCTTGCTGTTCCTCAACCTAAAATTTCAAGTGTTTTTGTTCAAGTTCACTGATTTTTTTCTTCTTCCAGCTCCAATATACTGAAGCCCTCTAGGGAATTTTTCAGTTCAATTATTGTGGTCTTCAATGCCAGTATTTCTATTGTGTTCATTAAAAAAAATTTTCTCTTTATTGAGAATCTTCACTGGTTTTCTGGTACCCTTTAGTTCTTTCTCTGTGTTTTCCTTTACCTGCTTGAGCATATGGAGGATCATTTTTTAGACTCTTTGTCCAATATGTCTAAAGTCTGATATTCTTTGTTGATGGTTTCTGGTATTTTATCTTCTTCCTTTGGATGGGGCATCATTTCTTGTTTCTTTGTTTGTCCTGTAACTTTTTTGTTGCAGGCTGTACTTTTCATATTTTTAACTGTTAACTCTGGAATTTAGTTCCTGGGCTGTCTGTTCCTTAAGTTTGTATATATCTAGTGATATGACAGAGATTCCCATGAGTTCCAGGAGCTAACAAAAACAAACAAAGCCAAAATGGGGATAAGAACAAAAACACCTTTTGGCTTTGCAGTTTGGCTCTGCATTCTGTGGTCTTCTCCTTCAGAGTTTAGCTCCCCTATCAAGAAGACCAGCCTGTGGCAAGTGCAAAGTTCAGGGTCCTTTAGGTCTTTTCTGAGCCTGAGTCTCACGCTTCCTTGTAGCTTTAGGAATTCCTTTATTTACAGGAATTTGAATGCCATGTGTATATCTTATGAAATAGACTTTCTTCCTAAGTGGGTACTCTATTGTACAATTTAAAGCAGGTAATCTTTTGCCCTAATCTACTTCAGTTTAATTGTTTTTTACACTGCTTTAGCTATCTGAAAGCTTCTTCTGCCTGCAGAGCAAGTTCTGAGAGGGTAAATAGAAAGGAGTTTCCTGGTTCATTCTTTCAGTGCACTTATCAACAGGAATCTAGCCCCATTTTCTTTTCTTCTCAAATGTCTGATACATTACACCAACATTATACCAACTAGTTAATTTCTTTCCTCTAATACATCACTTCATTCACTATCCACAAAAGTGTTAACAATTTGATTTCCCCTGTGCCAGTAGCCCACTTCTCACCAAGGATGGCATCCTTTTTACTAGCCAGTTGGTAAGTGATGCAGTTCCCAAACACCAACTTATAACCAATTTTTTGGAACCACTTCTGGTTCCAGCTGTCATAGTATTGGTTGCCTGGAAATAAGCACTTAGGTGGAAATTGAGATGCCAGATATTTATTAGGGATTTGCTCATTTTAAATTGTTGCATTCTCTTAATCCTGATTCAATATTGTGGGGTGGAACTCATGAATAGATTGTTTCCATGGAGATGTGAGTGTGCGTGTGACCTTTTGATTTAGATGGCGATATGACTTTGCCCATTCAAGGTGGGTCTTAATTAGTTTACTGGAGTCCTTTAAAAGAGGAAACACGTTGGAGAAAGTTCAGAGCCGACACAGATGCAGACATTTGGAGATGCTTGGAGTGTTGATGGAGAAAGCTTAGACTCAGACATTTGAAAAGGTTGAAGGCCCAGGAGATGCCAGAAGTGGAGAGAGTTAACAGAAGCTAGACAGGAACCAGAGCCCAGCAGAGTCACCATGTGCCTTTCCATGCAATGCTAAGCTAAAAGATGAAACCCAGAGTTTTCCCTTGGAGCAGCTAAGTCAGGACCCACAGATGCTTAGAGATAAAGCCACTGGGATCAGAAGCTAAAGGCAACGGACAGCAGAAACCAGCTACATGCCTCTCCATGTGACAGACATTGATCTTTCTTTGGGGTCAAGGTATCTTTCTCTGGATGCTTTAGTTTAGACATTTTTAAGGCCTTAAAACTGTAAGCTTGTAACTTAATAAACCCCCTGTATAAAAACTATTACATTTCTACATATTATATTCCAGCAATATTAGCAAACTAAAAGTGGAAAGCAGGGGAGGAAGCAAGATTGGGCAGAGAGAAAAGTCCAGATGTGACACAGGTCTGACAAAGGCTCAGCCATCCTCATGATGAGCTCTAAAGTATATATGATATGTCAGAGTTGTTCATCAGTGGGCCAAAGTGTCTGGGTCTTTATAACCAAATGGGGTCATATTTTGGCTATGAACAACCCCAGTAAAGGTGTGGTCTTGGATGAGGCAGCTCTCTGCAGTTGAAGTAAATCCTGAAGGACTGACATCTAGAAGCTATCTAGATGTCACTCCCATCACCTGGGGTCAAAAGTCCTATCTTGAACCATCTCTATACCCAACGTTTAACGATGAACTACACATCTATCCTCCTTTTCTTCCCACGTATCTTTTTCTTCCATATACCTCATCATTAGACTATAACTACCACTCATTCAGATATGTGAAAGCCATTTTATTTCTCCTCTCTCACAATTATCATATCACATCATTTAAAAAACATTTTTTATTAATTAAAAATTTTTTTAAAGGTGACAACAAAGAAACACAAGCATTCTTAACATATGATCATTCCGTTCTACATATATAATCAGTAATTCACAATATCATCACATAGTTGCATATTTATCATCATGATTATTTCTTAGAACATTTACATCAATTCAGAAAAAGAAATAAAAAGACAACAGAAAAAAATTCATACATACCATACCCCTTACCCCTCCCTTTCTTTTTTTTAATTTATTTATATTTTATTTATGATACATAACCACATACAAACACAAACATTCTTATCATATGATCATTCCATTCTTGTTATATTATCAATAACTCACACTATCATCACATAGTTGTATATTCATCATCGCGATCATTTCTTAGAACATCTGCACCAATTCAGAAGAAGCAATAAAAAGAAGATAGAAAAAGGTTCATACATACCATACCCCTTACCCCTCCCCTTCACCAATCACCAGCATTTCAATCTACTAAATTTATTTTAACAATTGCTCCCCCTATTATTTATTTATTTTTAAGCCATATGTTTTACTTGTCCATCGATAAGGTAGACAAAAGGAGCATCAGACACAAGGCTCTCACAACCACACAGTCACACTGCGACAGCCATATCATCATACAATTATCTTCAAGAAACATGGCCACCAGGGCACAGGTCCACATTTTCAGGCAGTTCCCTCCAGCCTCTCCATTACATCTTGACTAACAAGGTGATATCTATTTAATGTGTAAGAATAACCTCCAGGATAACCTCTCGACTCTGTTTGGAATCTCTCAGCCACTGACACTTTATTTTGTCTCATTTCGCTCTTCCCCCTTTTGGTTGAGAGGATTTTCTCAATCCCTTGATGCTGAGTTCCAGCTTATTCTAGGATTTCTGTCCCACGTTGCTAGGAAGGTCCACACCCCTGGGAGTCATGTCCCACATAGAGAATATCACATCATTTTAATAAATTTTATATCCTGAATATTTCTCCAATTTGTTCCTTCATCTTCACATATTTTATCACAGCTTAGAGCTACAAAATCTTTCCCCTGGACTGTTGCAACAGTCTTTTAACTTGTGTCCTCATCCTCAGTCTGGGCACCCACAGCTTCACTAAGCTGCCACAGTAAGCTTTTGGAAACACAAATCTGGACCTTATTACCTACTGCTAAAAACTCTTTAGTGACTCTCCACTCGTTCATTGACTCAGTAATTAATTCATTCACTCAGCAACTTTGTAGTCAAAAACTTTGCGGTCAGGTCAGAAACTTCAGAGTCAAAGGAGACTTCTCTTTTCCTCACATGCATCAAGTCTTCTGGGTGCCACTTTCAAAATATATTCTGAATTCTACTACTTCTCAGCACTTCCACTTCTGTCACCCTGGTCCAGGGCAACGTTATGACTCATGGGAATCAATGAAATAGCTCCCCATCTGGTCTGCTTGTTTTCTTTGTTTTCCCTCTATGGTAAGTTCTCTACAAAATAGTCAGAGTGAGTTTGTTTAAAAATGTAAATCAGATCATGTTACTACAGAAAATGAAATGTTCCAACCATTTGAAGATGTGGGAGAAGAATTTTCCAGACAGAGGGAACAGCAAGTACAAAGGCCATGGGCTAGAAGAAACAGGGGAGGAATTGGAATGATTGTGTTGTAGTCAGCAGGGCATAATGTGCTGGAGATGTAATATGTGAAGCCTTGAACATTTCCTCCTACCCCTCAGCTTGCTATCAAGTTTCTGACTTTTCTGGTCTTTGAGCAAGGAAGGGAAGAAGAAATAAGGGTCAGGAAAATCTTAAGTAGAAATGGTTTTGTCATACACTGGTTTTGCATTTTCTGGACCTAATAAATGTTTCAAGCTGTCCCTTTCTCCAGAGGAGTGCTTTCCAAGACTCTTCCTTAAGTTCCCAGTTGGGCTCTCCAACTGCAGTTTCAGTACACATTTTCCTTTGATTTGTCTAGTCCCTTCTCCATTGCCCCTTGTTGACCATGGAACTCTCCCCGTGGGCTCATACTGTTGGAGTCCCCTCTTCTAGAGATTCATTTGGACAGAATATCAATGTCTGCAGCTTAGCTCTCTCCAGAATTGCCCATATTTGGTCCATGGTAAATGCTCATCTCTTGTTCCATCAAATTATGGGTGTTCAGGACTTTTTCCAACTTAGAAGCACTCTCTTGACTCCACCATCAAAGGGACCAGTCCTCCTATTGCTCAGCTTCTAGATTTCCCAGTTTGCAAGTCAAAGCACAGAGTATGGTGGTATCTGCCATCATGTCACTCTTTCCATGTGGTCCAAGGGAAGGCCCCTTCATTGGCTTGAAGTGAAGGAGGAGGATCCTTTCATCCCCAACCTCCCATCCTTTGCCATTCCCACACACACTCTGTTTTGGTTTGCTAACTCTGTCAAAATGCAGTATACCAGAAATAGATTGGCTTTTTCAAAAGGGATTTATTAAGTTGCAAATTTAGAGTTCTAAGGCCATGAAAATGTCTGAATTTAAGGTACCAACAAGAGGATATCTGGACACTGAAGAAAGGCTTCTGGCATCTGGAACACCTCTGTCAACTGGGAAGGCACGTGGCTGGTGTCTGCTGGTCCTTGCTCCTGGTTCATTGCTTTCAGCTTCTGATTCCAGTGACTTTCTGTCTTTGTCCTGCAGTTCTTCTCTTAGCATCGCTGGAGGCATTTCTCTCTCTAAGGGTCCTCTGTTAGCTTCTCTAGGGCAAACTCTGGATTTCATCTCTTGGCTTCTCTTGGCTCTCTCCAGGTTCTGGGTTCTTCAGGTTCTGTGGGTCCTTGCTCAGCATCTCCTGGGGTGTTTCTGTCTGAGCTTTCTCCAAAATGTTTCTCTCTTAAAGAACTCCAGTAGGCAGATGAAGACCCACCTTGAATGGGTGGGGTCACATCTCCATAGAAACAACCTAATCAAAAGATCCCACCCAACCATAGGTCTGCCCCCACAAGATTGGATTAGAAGAACATGGATTTTCTGGGGTACATACCGGTTTCTAATCAGCACACTTCCTTTAGTGTTTAGTATTAGAAGCAATTCAGTGCACTGTTCAAAAGGTTCTAGATTATACTTATGAGTTAGAAAAAGAGAAAGCTATCAATTTTATAGACACTGAGTATACTTTCTACTTAGTTGTTTCAAGGTCAGAAGAATCACTTATCCAATTAATGAGGACTTGAGACAGTAATAGGGCTTTCCTAATATAGATGAAAAGGATAGTGCTGGGAAAATAATTCTGACCCTAATTTAAGAAAGGTTTTATTAAAATAAAGTCAGTATATCAAATGACACATCTAAGGTGACATACTAACTAGTCATATATACTTTATTCCTAAGAGTGATTACTCTGTGGCATGGGCCAGCATAAAGAGGAAAATGCAAGAATGGAGAGATTCCCTTGTCCACAATCACCTCTATCCTAGAACTTTTATTCTCACCACAGAAATTTCTTTGTTAAAAAAGTGTTAGATTCATTTCCTGGTGCCTGCCCATGCAAAAAAAAAAAAAAAGGCATTAGAGGGAAGAATAGAAGAGGCTACCTAGGAAGTACTTGAGTTATTTTTTTCCTATATGAAGGAAGCATATTTATTTATTCAACAAATATTTATTGAGCAGCCCCTTCTGCAAAAGTTGAAGAAAGAATGCTAAAGAAGATGCTAAAAGGGGGCTTATGTTCAAGCGGTAGGTAGAATGATTTTAGTGTTATCTTGCTATTTGAATTAGCTGAAGAAAATGCTTAAGGGGATCATTAGCATTATCCACAGTATTTTTCAGAGAAATTTGCCTTGAGGAACAGTGAATTTTGTATTTTTCCTCTTAATATACTGCCTACCAGAAATTCTGAATTGAAAAGGCAGTGAAAAATTACAGAAAAGAAATAGAAAGAAATATATAGGAATAACTAGGGATAAATGTTAGATAATAATAATAATGCCATAGATTATAATAATAATGCCATAAATTATAATTCTTATAATAATAATCTTTATCAGTAATATTCACTGGCCACTTACTATATGCCAGCTCTCATGGCAAGCACTTTCATAGATAATTCATTTAATTTCCATAATAACAGCTTTAGATAAGTTAACTATTATCTACATTTTATAGATGTGGAATTTGAGGCACAGGTATTAGGTGGCAGGACTAGATCTGAATCTGGCAGTCTGATTCTTAACCATTGCTTCATACAATCTGAGAATAAAAATTCACTACACAAATGCTCTCAGCCATAAATTATCCACTGGAGTTTGTTGTAATATAATCCATCTTCAGGGGGTGATTGTGGATAGCTCATGTTTTCTTGGTCTTGAGGGAAAAGATCCTGGCGCTCAACTCTATTTTGTGATTGTCATATGTGTAAATGATAAGAATCCACTAGATTTTCTCTTAGAACATAGTCATCCCATTGATATCATCCTCACTTGATTTGCACTTGAAAATCAGTAGTATCTGGTTGTAAGCCTTCATCTTACTTGCCTTAAATGAAATCCTACCAAAGGAGTAAGGCATTTGGAAGCAATGAGCTTCAGGAATTGTCCAGACATCTGGGATCATCAAAACTTTATGAAATGTTCTCATCGTCTCTGGGATGGTTTAATTGTGTGAGCTCAAACTGCATCCCAAATTGATATGGACTCTCTCCCTTCCTTATCAGAACTGAGATTGTCTCAGAGAACTATCTCCTTGACTCTGGGCATCCCCCACTGGTGATTCCGGAATCTTCATTGCAAAACCAGAAAGAGGTCCGTAGTTCCAAGGTGAGGTGTTGGGGTCTCACCACTATGCACTCAGTAATGTGGAATCAAATTTTAAGAATATCTGCTAGAGAAAAGGAATAGGTCTTCTTGCTGAGAGAAAAAGTCCTCTAAGTTGCATTGGCTCTCTGGGAAACAACTGGATATGGTATTGCTCTTTATTACAGTTTCCACAGATTTAAAAAATTGTTTATAAAACAAAAGCCATGTACAATTTGGTATGGTATCATTTTTTAGAATTTTGTTTTTGCATAGCAGAAACCAGGGCTGATGTGGTCATGGTGGAAATGCAGCCAGTTCTATTACCCCAAAGCACCTCTCCTCCAACACTAATCTGAGTAAGCCCGCTTGGCCTTTGCCAGGAACAGCCAGCATTGTTTGGCTTTTTGGAGAGATTTCCAGGACAAAATGCTCCAGACTACCCCAGTAAAGCCCCACAGCATCCAACAGTGTGCACACAGCACGCTGAGGCTCTGATCTCTCCCATTTTCACCAGTGGAAGAAAGCTTACCAGCTTGCCTCCTTTCTTCAAATCCAGCGAGAGTCATTATTGTTTCCTGGACCGAAACTTAATATATATGGTTCTTCTCTTTTATCCATGCCACTAAGACATACTAAGCAAATGGAAACACTTCTCCTGTTTGCAGTTCTTCGGTTCTCAGTGAAAGATGCCAAATGAAACATACAGGTTTCCTGGTCTATGCTTTGAGCCAGATCATGTGACCACTAGAGAAAAATCCATGTTTGCTGGCTTTGAGAAAAGAAGTAACAAACTACTTTTTAAGCACAAAAGGAAGAGGATTACAAAAGGTCAGACTCAAGGTTAGAAAGCAAAACCACGTAGGAATTCTATAAAGATTGGGGGATTAAGAGAACCCCCATTGGTTCTATCTCCATTTTCCACATAACTAGAATAATGTATTTTCCTTCTCCCTGCCATTTTTTGGTGAAAAATTCTATTCAGTGCTGCTAGTGAGAACTTTTTGGGAAAGGTCTCTTTGATTTCAGAAGAGAATAGTTTTATAGAAATGATTCTGATAGTTTTTACACCTATCGTTTCATGGGAAAATTTTTTTTTTTAAAGATACTTCATTTGTTTTATTTATTCAGTGGTAGGATGACAGAGTTGAACCTATATAGATAAGGTACCTGCCCTCAGGAGTTAGCATGTTATAAGTGGGGGAGATGTACAAAAAATTTGTAAACTCAGAAATATATAATGTAATTTCAGACAGTGATAATGCTTTGAAGAAAAATAAAGCAAGGCAAGGAGATAGGTGGTGAAAAAGCAAGGTTGTCAGGGAAGGCCCTTCGAGGAGACAACATTGAGCAGGGACCTAACGAGTGAGGCATGCACAGTTCTGGGGGAACGGTACTCCAAGCAGGGCCGGTGGCTCAGGCTGAGTATGGGAGATTGGGAGGGGGAGTGGCGGTGCTTGAGATTGGCATGTAGGCTCTGTTAATCATGACAAGGAATTTAGATTTTATTCCAAGTGTCTTGGGAAAGTTTTGAGGACTTTGTTTACCGTCTGCTTATTCTTTGTCCAGTTCCAAAAAGAGGTAGAAAGCTTTTCATTCATTCATTCAATAGTTATTTATGGAGTACTAACCATATATCAGATTGGGTAGAATGCTCATAAAGTTGTGGCCTCTGTCATCAAATGGGGTAAGAAAATAATATGAACAACCAAAACAAAAATGAAGAAAAAAAGGATGAAGAACGTTCCAGAAGAGAGGGGAAAATACTACTAATAATGTAATAAGAACACTAATTACAAATATTAATGGAGTGTTTTGCTGGGTGCTAGGCACTACTCATGTATTAACTCACAACTCTATGTGTTACCTACTATTATTATTATTCTCTCTAAATAAGGAAACTAAGATTAAAAAAAAGAAAAATAATACCTGAGGTTAGAAACAAATAAGCTAAAAAGCCAGGATTTGAATCCAGACCTGTGTAATTCCAAAGCACAATGTTTCCAACTTAAAGGAAGGAGAGTATATGACAAGCAATTGTGTTCTCTGAAAATATGTGTTTCCTGAAAATAATAGTGACCCTAAGTTTGAGTAACAGAATATGCAGAGCTGTTGTTTCTAAGAATGAGATATTTTATCTACTGAACTTGGGTCAAGCTGGTTTCTGATACACACTTCAGAATCCAAACAACTGTGACAATACAAAGATGGGCATTACAATCTTTAAAAAAACAATTCTGAAATCCTGCAAGGAAAACAGCCCATACATGGTTGTTTCCTTGATGAAATTTGTTTTTACAATCTATAATAGTTGCATTCTATTTGTTTGTTTCTCAATTTTTCCCTTCCTCTCCCGCTGCAGTAAGGACAAAAACCATGTCCATCTGTCCCCTGTGCAGCTCTAGAGTCTAGCACAACTCTTTGAGCCCAGCAGGGGTTCAATTCATATTTGTTGAATGGAAGAATGAATGAAACTTCATTTCATTTCTTTCCAGGGCCTGCCTTTACTACCATGCAGCACTCCAGAGATGGTGGAGGGGATAATAAACATCTGAGATATTTTGCAATTCATGGCTGACCTATGCTGACCCTTTATTTAATTAAAACTTTCACTTGTGAATGAATCATTTCTCCCATTAATTAAAACAGGACACACATATGTCTCTGTAAAGTATGTGTCAAAAGAAAGCATTCTACCTAAAATATATAGGAGGTGCTGACCACCGTGGCAAGTCATCCATCATAATCTGCTAAAATGACTGGCTCTGGAGTTAAAACTAGCACAGTCATTTCTTATGACCTAAAAAAATAGTCATTGAAGATTCTCAACCAATCTGTCAGCTCCTGTGTTAATATAAGGGTAACACTGAGTGTGAAGCTGGACAAACCCGTTTATTTTGGAGGGCAGGGCATGTGGCCCCAGCACACCAAGAGTGCCATCGTCTCTAATAACTGCCGGGAGCTGGTGTTCCCTGGAGATTTGTGTCTTAACTGTTAGAGCTGGAAGGCAGCAGGGATTGCACGATTGCAAAGCTCAGCACTTGCTCCTTCAATTCTTTCCGGAAGCTGAAAAGAGAGCTGCAAGAAAAGTGACAGTGCTGTTGAAGTGGCAAAACCAAGTTTGCATTTCCATTTACCCTGCTGTCTCCCCCTGGAAGAAATGGCACATAAAAATGTATTTGTAGTTGTTATCTCCAGGAAACAGTGAGCATATCTAGCCACCGGTCAAAATATTTTGCCTCAAGGTAAACTATGTGCTGCCTAAATTCCAAAAGGCCTCGATTAAGTACATTAACCTGTTTAAAAATTGCCATTGGGGATTCTCTAGGGAAGAGTTCTCTAGAAAAGATTCTCCTAGGAAGGAGGGATGAGGCATTGAGTTACTCACCTTAAGGTGCCTCAGTTTCTCTAAAACGAGTTTTCAAAGTCCTGCAACATTTTAAATGCAGCATTTTTTAAGGAAGTAAGAAATTGCAAAGGCTGTTCTGTCAGTAAAGTGTCAGGTTCCATCAGAGAAGGAATGCTAACTTCCAACACTCCATGCATATTTAAGAGATAGGTTCAGAAAAGGCCAGGTGATTGCCGAACTAGTCAAGGCAACTGAACGTGTTTTATTGCTATTTGTTTATGTCGGCTAACTGCTCTTTTTTACTTTTTCACGAAATGAATCCTGAAAGAAGGAATAAGAATAATTTGATGAACAGTAAGGACTTCTGAGATCACTGGAGCTATTTTCAATGATGGAACCAAGTCCTGAAAAGTGAATGCCTTGTCCCAGGTCGTGTGGCAGGTTAATGGCAGAGCCAGGACATGGGATTGGGTCTATTTCCATCTCACAGTCCAGGCTCTTTCTCCTGCATCTATAAAGAGGGCTAAGTCACAGGTGACGTATTCCCCCAGCATGATGCTAGGGACACTGTTAGTGGATTGATTGTATTGATTCCAGTAGAGTAGGAGGTTTGGGGTTACCCGACTAATGCTCTCAACTACTCAGGAAAAATCCATAACTCTTCTTAGACTTCAACTCCAAGTCATTCGGGTATTTAAAGTGTTGGGCTCAATGCCTGTTATTGTCTTAATATTTTTTGGTCCTTTTCTCCTGCTTCAATAATTCTCTAATACCCATTGGCTTATTTTAAAGGTCAAGGTATACAAACTGAAAAGAAGAGGTACACAGGAAGTTTAACATGAAGTAGAAATGGGCAATGATGTTGGAGAATTAGTTATTTATTTGTGAGGATATTAATTAAGAGCATATCTAGGGTCAAATTGTCCTGGGTTCAAATGTCATCTTTGACATGTAGAAGAGTAGTGATCTAACATCTCCAATCTTGGGCTTTTTAACTCTCTAAGCCTCAGTTTTCTCCTTTGTAAAATGGGAATAACAGTACCTACTTTATAGGATTGTCTTAAGGGTGAATTTAAAAACCCAATGATAATTTTTGGAAGTACCATTTATATGTATAGTTTAATGACATAGTTACATTTGTACACAAGAAAGTATTATGACATAAGCAATGGAAAAATAGAATAAAAATTTGCTTTATATCAATCAAAGCTCTAATGATAGGGAATTTTTGAGAGAAGTACATCCTGACACTTTGTGATGATGCTATTTCCTATTTTCTATGCCCCCACCATCCCATGCCACCCAAGTTTAGATGCCAACTGTCTTTTGTCTACACCCTTGTTATACTCTCCTTTTTGGTGTCCTGCTTTCTTTTCTTTCATTATCGCCAATCTAGTTCTTTTCGAATAACTTTTTTAAAGCACATATTTGGTTACATCATTCTCTTGCTTAAAAAGCTTCAAGTCCCACTGCCTATAAAACAGAGTAAAACCCTCTGCAATCTGCTCCAACCTGCTAGTACTGACTTGTTCCTACCAGCATCATTCCCAGACCTCATCTTCAACCAGATGGAATGACTCACTGTGCCCTCAACATCCCACATACATGTACACCTCAGTGCCTTTGCTCATGATGCATTCTTATCTTTTTTTAATACTTTTAATGACAAATCTTTACACACCTACATTCCATACATGGTGAGCAACCATCACATAGTAATATTTTCAACACCATGATCATTTCCTAGAACATTTGGCATAATTCCAAAAAAAGAACTAAAAAGAAGAACAGAAAAAACTCATACATACCATACCCCTCACCCCTCCCTCTCCTTGACCACTACTATGTCCATCTATCCAATTTATTTTACCCCTTGTTCCCCTGCTATCTATTTATTTTTTAGCCATACATTTTTACTGATCTGTCCATACCCTGGATAAAAGGGGCACCAGACACAAGGTTTTCACAATCACACAGACACACTGTAAAAGTTATATCTTTATACGATCATTTTCAAGAATCAAGGCTACTGGAACACAGCTCAACGGTTTCAGGTGCTTCTCTCCAGCCACTTCAATACCCCATAAACTGAAAAGGAATATCTATATAATGCATAAAAATAGCCTCCAGGATAACCTCTCAACTCTGCTCAAAATCTCTCAGCCACCGAAACTTTATTTTGCCTCATTTATCTCTTCTCCCTTTTGTCAAGAAGGCTTTCTCAACCCTTTGAGGCTACGTCCCAGCTCATCCTGGTATTTCTGTCCCACATTGCCAGGGAGATTTACACCCCTGAGAATCATGTCCCACGTAGAGGGGATTGCAGTAATTTCACCTGCCAAGTTGGCTTAGAGAGAGAGGTCACATCTGAGCAACAAAAGAGGTTCTCTAGGGGTGACTCTTAGGCCTAATTTTTAGTAGGCTTAGCCTGTATTTGCAGGAATAAGTTTCATAAGGATGATACCCAAGATTGAAGGCTCTATTGATTTAATCATCCCTACTACTGCCGATTTGAATCTGTTGTGTACTATAAAAGCCAAGTTCTTTCATCTTTATTTAATATTGTTGGGTGGGCACATTTTTACTGTTTCAATGGAGATGTGACCTACCCCATTGTGGTTGGTAACTTTTGATTAGATGGTTTCAATGGAGATGTCTCCCCCCATTCAAAGTGGGGTTGCTTACTGGAGTCCTTTAAGAAGGAACCATTTTGGAAAAAGCTTTAGAGCAACCAGAATGGCAGAGGCAACAGAATGGACAGAGTCCCTGGCAAGCTGTTGAAAGAAAGCTAACAGATCTTGCCATGTGCCTTTCCGGCTAAGAGAGAACCCTGAACATCATCAGCCTTCTTGGACCAAGATATCTTTCCCTGGATGCCTTAGCTTGGACATTTTTGTAGTCTTGCTTTAATTTGGAAATTTTCATAGCCTTAGAACTGTAAACTTGCAACTTAATAAATTCCCTTTTTTAACCACTATTCCATTTCTGGTATATCTCATTCTGGCAGCTTGCAAACCAGAACACTACTGCTGGTGAGAATATCAGAAATTCTCCAGGTGGGAAATTTAAATATTTCCTCCTTTTTCCCCTGTCCCTAAGGGGACTTTGCAAATATTTCCTTATTCACTGCCCAAATTACTGTGGGATTTATTGGGGCATCACACTAACCTGACAAACCAACAAAATTCACACCTACTCAAGATTCCATGTGCTCATGTATTCAACTAAACTGACCATATAAGTTAAATTAGGTAATGCACTACCCAAAATATAAATTTTGCACCCAATAAACATATCTCCCTTTGTTCTCACACAGACGTTAAAGTTTTAAAATACAGATGTCATCCTTTACCCTGTATTCTGATTTACCCTGGTCCTATCCAGATCAGCTTCATTCAGTATCTCTAATTGAAGTCTGATCCCTTTTTCAACTTTTTAAACAGTTCTGTATGGGGTGATGTTGACTTTCATAGCTTCAGAGCTCTGACTCTGGGTCCCAGGTGCTACATAAATATCCAAAGTTTCTGGGAATGATCAGGTTATATACAAACAGCTCAGTATCTCACAATTTAGAAATAACAGTTACAACTTCTGAATATATATGACTGCTGTAAGAGCTTACAATCTAGGACCCTTTACAATAGGCCCCAATCTGATAACCCATGTTCTCAACTTCAGTTCACTGAGTTTTTATATTATAGTTTGTCTATATGATTGAGGCATGATAATATTTGTCTTTTTGTTCCTGGCATTTCATTCAACATACAGTCCTTAAAGTTCGTACACGTAGTTGCATGCCTCACAACTTCATTCCTTCCTGTGGCAACTCAGCAGTCCATTGTCTGTATACACCACAGTTCCTCCTTCCATTCCTCAGTCATTGTACCATTAGGCCACCTCCATCCATTGTGAATCATGAACACTCTTGCCATAAACACCAGTGAGCAAATGTCCATTTCGCGTCTCTACACTCAGTTCCTCCATGTATCTGCTGAGCAACCACGTTTCAGGATCATATGGCAAACCCACCCCTAGCCTCCTGTGGAACCACCACACTGCCCTCCAAGGGGCTGCGCCTCTCAGTTTGCCTACTGACAGCAAATAGGTACATCTCTTTCTCCACATTTCCCCAGGCACTTATTTCTCTCTCTTCACTTTTAAACAATTTTATTCACACATCATACAATCCAACCTAAGTGTACAGACAAGCTTTTGCCACTATAATCTATATGAAAACATTTCCTTTTCTTCTACAAATAAGCCATACCCCTCCCCCATGCCTCCAGTTGGTTGACATTTAGTTTTAGCATAATGCTTTCGTTATATTCAATGGAAGCATATTACCATGTTACTGTTGACTATAGACCCTAGCTTGCACTGATTCTACTTTTTCCAGTATACCATCCATTTTCAACACCCTGCAATATTGACGTTCATTTGTTCTTTCTCATACAAAAACTTTTTTTCTTTATTTGTACATTTAATCACCATCATTGTCCACTCTAGGCGTTCTTAAATTATACCTTCTCAGTGTTTATCTCCTATCATGATGTATTCTTAGCTTGAAATCTTCTTTCCCTACTTGGTCACCCATGAAACTCCTAGTCATGCATCAAAGCCCAACCATAATTTTCCCTCCTCAGTGAAGCCTTTCCTTTCTCTACTCTCTTTCTAGGAAAATTAGTATTTGCCACTCTGTGCTTTGATGCTACTTTATTCTTATCTTACAAAAGTACTTACCATATTAAATTACATTTTGTCATTTATGTGCCTTGTCCCCAGCTAAACTTGGGCTCTGCAAACATTCAAAGTCATCCCTTTTTACCGTGCCTGTGACTCTTTTCCCCACTGAGTTCAAATGCTGCCTAGAATTATTTTCAACCAGTACCCTGGGCAGCCCATCAAGATCCATCAGAGTTGACACCAGTGTGGAAACATATTTGCCAGACCATAGATAAACTGTAGGCCCCATGTGTGCATGGACATGTTTTATTTATCTTTCTGTCAGCACCATCTAATGCAAATCCTAGTACTTAATAAATGTTTATTAAATACGTAAATAGTAAAGTATGACAGCACTCAACTATTAGATATTAATTCTATTGAACACTTCTGGGCACTGAGAGTATAGAGTCAGATCTAGACCACTGATAGCTCTCTCCATATTCATACCCTAGACTCTAGGATATAGAAATGTAAACACTGGTAGTAAAAAGAGCTCAGATTTGGGAAATTGCAGCAAAGAACTTGAACGTGTTTTACACACACACATAGACTTACTTCATAGAAAATATTACTTCCACAGATAAGAAGCCTGTGGAAAGATATTTATCCTCTTCATTTGTATTTGCCAAATATTTCCAAGTAAGTATGCAAGAAAAATATATCCAATTTTATAATGTTGACGTCCACAGGAAAGTAAGATTCATTTTAGAGTAATTATAATCATCATTGTTGTTAATAATAGTAAACCTTTATCAGTCTTTCATTATGTTTTAGGTATCGTCTTAGCTGCTTATAAGCATCATCTCATTTGATCCCTGCAACAGTGCAATGAGGTTGGTACTATGATTATCTCCATTTTGCCAAAAAGAAAATTGACTCCCAGAGAAGTTCAGTAAATTGCATAACATTTCACATCTAATAAATAAAAGAAGTGGTTTCAAAACAAGATATGTAAAATTTCAGAAACCATACTCTTAGCCACTGTTTAATGTCTCCTGAACACCCACATTGCATTCTGTATTAGTCAGCTTTTGCCACAGTAATACTGTGTAACAAACCATCTCAAAACTCAGTGGCTTCCAACAGCATGAATTTGTTCTCATGCTTAAAAGTCTGCAGATCAACTGTGACTTGGTTTAGGCGGAGCTCAGCTCAGAGCTTCTGTGAGTTCACTTTATAATTGCTCCACGTTTGTTTACTTTGGAGTCCAGGCTAAAAGGGCAGAAGCTACCCAGGCTGTCTGCTTCTTGTGGAAGATGACCAGAGTGCAAGATTCAAGCAAAATTGAGCAAGTACATTTAAGGCATGTCGTGTGTACACGTCTACATGTGTAGCAAGCCACATGGCCCAGTTCAACATCAATGGGCGGTAGAGGGGAATAAATATTTACTGAATAAGAATCCAAACTATCACAGTCCTTTTTATTTCCTGTTTTTTTAAAGTCTAAGATACTTTATTCTTTGATTATAGTCAGTTATTATTTCATTTTTGTCCCTCTGCAAAGACATAAATCCCAAAGCTGTGACAGATGTTTTCAGTCCTTATGTAGTTTTATGCTGAGTACTAAAATGCTGGCTATTGCACTCTTTAGAATGTTTTCATTGTTAGCAGATCCCAAATCTACACTATTTTTCACTCAATTCTTTGCCAAATTCATAAAGGTGTTTATATAGTTTTTAAAAACCCTGCAATAAAACTTTGATTTTCTCAAGAACAATTTATTTTCAGAAACCCAGAATTTCTTGTGAACAACTAATAACAAATTGTAGAATAAGGTCATGTGCGGAGTTTTAGAAAAGACTTGTAGGGCATTTAGTTTAACCTTCTCATTTTACAGATGAGGAAACATAGCTTCAGTTTCAAACTTTCAGTTATTGCATACAGTGGGCTATATTATTTCTCACATGCAAAGAAAGCAACTAGAAAAAGCTGGGGCAATCTCTAGATGTTTTACTGTAACTGTAATTGTGTAACAAAGACCCTCGTTCAGGTTATTTTATGAGAATCCTCATATAACCTGCTAACTTTATCACTGCAAGCAACCTCCCCAATTGCCTATGAAAAACATAAATTAAATCCTTCTATTTCTCTTTATAATCTTAGGGATCTTTTGCTTTTACAGCCAAAATCCTGGTCACAGTGTTCTGAAGACATGTAGGGCTATTTCCCACAAGGGAGAAAAAAAAAAAAGAGAGAGCAGCAATTCCAGTTTTCCAGAAGGGGAAGTATGAGTTTATTTCCAGGCCAAAAACTTAGAATATTTAGCTTTTCTCCCCTAATAAAAACTGTAGGGTTAGAATGGAGGCAAATGCTTGAGTGAGGCAAAGAATGGAACAATCTAAGTATAATTTGTTAAATAAATATAAATTTTCATGCTCTAAGGCTACAGATCAACAGTGATTTGGCTGGGCTGAGCTCAGCCAGGAGGCTCTGTGATTTCAGTTTATGACTATTGCATGTTCGTGTACCAGGCCTGAAGGTTATGATGTGAACAAGTCAGATAAAGACCCTGTACTCATTAAGCTTCCAGTCTACCTGGGACATGCAACTAAAAGTATTACTGTATTGGTTTGGAGCTATTATGCACCCCATAAAAGGCCAGGTTGTTTTAATTCACCCCAGTAGGGCAGACCTGTCATGGGTGGGACCTTTTGGTTCAGTTGAGATGTGACCCAGCCCATTCAGGTGAGCCTTGGTCCTTTTACTGGGGTTCTTTATGAAGATAAGAGAGAGCTCAGAGAGAGTTTTCCCTGGAGAAGCTAAGAGAGGACCCACACATGCTGAGAAACTCCCAAAGACACTTGGAGAGAGCCATTTAAACCAGAACCCCGGAAAGAAGGACCAGCAGACATTGCCATGTGCCTTCCCATGTGACAGAGGAAACTTGGATGCCAGCAGCCTGTCCTCAGAGAAGGTATCTTCCTCTTGATATTGGGATATTTTCATGGACTTAGAAATATAAATTTGTAACCTAATAAATCTCCATTGAAAAAGTCAACCCATCTCTGGTATTTTGCATTTCAGCAGCTTTAGCAAACCAAAACAGTTATCAAAGCAAAAGTACAGGGTGTCATAGGAAACATGGGATTTAACCTAGTGTATGTGGGTGGTGGGGAGGTCAGAAATGCCTCCCTGGGAAAAGGATGTTTTCAATATAATCTTTGGGGACTGAGGGTAAGGAGCTTTCCAGGCAGAAGAAAGAGCATGCATCAAGGCCCAAAGAACAGAGAAATGGCCAAAGAAGCAAAGGCTTAGCAAGGAAGAAGGAGACTAATAGGAGGTTGGACAGCGAGGCATGGTCCAGACCGTGGGAATACCTATGGTAAAGGGAAATGTTTTGGGCTTCATTTCAAGGGCAAAGAGAAAACACTGAAGGCTTTGAAGTAGGGGAATGATATACAATAACTGGATTTTCATTTTAAAAAGGATGTTTTGGCTGTACTCTCAAGAATAAATTGTGGAGGGGAAGAGAGAGAATTGGGGAATGGAAGATAGTTACATGGAGAAAGAGTAAGAATCTGGAGCTGGTAAATCCAAATGTAGATTATGTAGACTGGACCACTGGTGTGCATGTGTGTTCAGGTGAGTGTATTTGTGTGTGAATATATACACACATGTACGTATAGCACATAAAGCAGACTAAGGAGCGCTCTTCTCCCTAAACTCACCAACGACTTCCAGATGTCCCAGGGATAAGATGACCCTTTTGGGGTTAGAAACTGTTTTTAGAACATGCTGGTTAAAAAACAAGAATGGCTTTAGAATTAAAACTAGGAAATTGGACAAATACATTTATCTCCCTTTCCTCCACAATCCACAAAGACAAAGAGAATGTGAAAGGAGAAAACAGCAAACTCTGGAAGCTGCAATGCTGTGAAAGACTGGTGAATGACCTAGCAGGCCCAATAAAGCTGAGCACTAAGTCTGCAGTGTGAAAACTCCAAAAGCAACTTGATTTACAATTAGAGCACAGAAAAAGGTCCAGAACTGGTGGCATGTGGTACCTCTGGAAGTAAGAGTTAAGGTGGGGCTAAAACAGGAGGATTGCTTGAAAGTGTTTTAAAAGCAGTTAGACTGCCTCCTCCAATTCCCATGCCATGCAGCCATGTGACTCCTTCTCTACTCCAGCAAATAACAGGCAAGGTTTATTTTCTGAGTGTTTCTGAAATGAGGGACACCAGGGGGGAGTTGAGGCTTGGGGGCAAGCTGTACTGAAACCAGAGTGATTAAATGAATATTAATGGTCTGATGGAATATTTGGACCCTCGCTTTCTTTCCACACTCAACTCCCAGAATATCAGACAAATACTCGATGCATAGGGAGGGGATTAAGGAGTCTTCTCTGAGGATCTGACCAGCCCAAGAGGAAAAGCCTAAATTGAAGTTTCCTTAGGAAGTGGTCCCATTGTATCACCTCTTAAGATGCAGCAGGACAGACGGCTCTGGAAGAGATGGCAAGAAGATGAAAGCAAGAAGCTACAAATGTGTTTGACTGTATTGAGAGGCTTACTCAACTGAGGCAGAATCTGGGTTTGATTATCGATAAATCCTCTAAAAATCAAGCAAGTGAAAACACAAGCCACTTATTAACTACAGGTGGGAAAAATGCTGTGCAGGAAAGGAAACGAACTCATAGTATTCTACAGGACCTAGTTATCTATAGCATTTTCATAGTCATGGTAATAGATACCTGAGATATATTGACCTAACCAAATCACACCACCACCATACAGGACAGACGAAATGTCAGAGGTGGGCGTGTGTGTGGTGGAGGGGAGGCGACCTTGAGAGAGAGTCCTCATATTCTATGCTGGGAAGCCAGTAGATAATGTCTGTAACTGAAAGATCATGAAGCAAAATAAATCTCTGATTTGGCAACCCAGAGTTAAATATTAATAGAATCAAAGGAGTTGAAAGAGGTTGCCTTAGGGAGTACGTGCTGGGGGGTGGGGGTAGGGGCCGCTGCATGGCTGGTTAACTTCTATTTCTCATAATAAGCCTTGTAAAACTACTGACTCCTTCATATATATGTATGTATAGCTTTAATGAAAATAAAACCAGATTTACAAAGGAAAAGAAATAAGTGGGTGTGCTATCAGGGCTATATAACATATCCCATCATCACCTTTTCTTTTTTTGTACCCCAAAGTGCACATGGCCTTCGGTTCACTTGGTATGTGATTGCTCGCTTCCAGGTGCTCCACCACGGAAGGGACTAACTAGGTCTCTGAATCCTCCTCTGAGCAAAGGAGGAGAGGAAGGGAGGATAGAAAGCAAGGAGGCAAGAAGAGGAAGAGGGTCAAAATGTACCCAGAGCTACCTTGACCCCAGCTAGAAAATCAACCTTTGAAAGAGAGGGGTTATACTTCTAGATGTAATTCCTTTATAACGGGAACATAGTTATGTATTACATTTGTAGCAGAAATATAAATAAGTACAAGTGTATGCACATACCAAAGAAAAACAGAAAAGAAAATTCTTCTTTCTTCCTCAATCCTTCAAGGTCTCCAAGCGGGAGAGTAACTAATTGGTTAGACCGAAGTTAATAAACAATTAATGAAGGAAATTGAGGTTCCTAAAGGGTTAAAAACATATTTCAGTGGGTTTGCTCTGACTTCTTCCCTGATCTTAGTGCATTGGGACTGGCTAGCCTCTGTCTTCTCCTCTGGAATTCAGAGGCGGGGAGAAGGACCCAAGGATGGCCCTTCTTGGTCGGAACGTTTAGAAAACTTCTCAAAGATTGGCTTCAGATGGATGTAGGCAATAAGGTAATAGCTACCCCTTCCACCCAGCTGTCTAGGCTGCAGTACATAATGCGTAAACCACACGCAGCCTCAGCATGGTTCAGATGGGTCCGTTATTAACTGAAATCAATTGAAATAAAAAGAATCACATCTGCCGCGGTACACAATTCACTTCTCCAGACGGCTTTGGCCTGCGCTGCAGGACGCACACAATTCTCTCTTACACACATACACGTGCACACACACACACACACACACACAGTAGCCCTGGGGGAGAGCAGAGGCAGCTGCAGATGCCAAAAACCTCCCCAGTTCTAATTAAACCCTCAAAGTTTCCAGGCAACACAGCCAGGGAAAAAATCATTTCCAAGCTGAAGACCCCCAGTCGCCACCCCCAGCAAAGGAAACGGTCGTTAGGTTTAATCAGCCCACGTGCACATTCTCTCTCCCCAGGTTGCCAAGACGAGGCCTGTACCTAGTAGAGGTATTTGTGTAATCAAAGCTTCTGGAACTTTCCCTGCCAAGGCTACCAGAGTGAATAGGCTCCTGAGGTAAAAATGTTCCCCTGCTGGGGACGGCGCCCTTGAAGTCTACATCAAAATCAAGCCAGGGTCACAGCTGTTGCGGCACCCCACAGCGGAAAACTTGCAAGAAATCCCAGCCTGTACTACTGCTTTGCCTCAGGTCTACAGGAAACAGGCTCCAGTTCCCTGAGACAAAAAGAGAGAGAAAGAGAGTCAGGGGAGAGAGAGGGGTGTGGGATGGAGGGAAAGAGAATGAGAATATGCTTTCAAAAAAACTAACTTTTCTAACTAGGACTCTGGGGGCAGGCAGACAAAGCCACCCCAGAACTTGCCCCCATCCCCAAGGCACTCCCTACCCCCATCTGCCCCGTCCCTTTTCTGGGAGCCGGAGGTCCCGCAGGTCACCCAGGGGCCACTAGGTGGCAGCAGATTAACTCTTCAAATGCCAGAATGGGTGGGGAGCAGTCAAAAGGTCTGAAAGCCTCATCCAGACACTTTCTCAAAGGAAAAGGGAAACAAATAAATGGCTTTTTACATACCCAAAGATCCTTGCTTTGCAGGGTAGACTTTGGAGGAAATACCATGAGGGGAAGATTGTTTCCTGGTAGCTCATTCATGTGGTGGCTTGAGTCGGGGTGACATGAAATTGTGTATGTCCCAGGTTCCATGATTTTGATGACATTGAGATAAGATCCTTCACAGTTGGTTCAAATTCAGAAATTCATGTCCACACTCAACTCACTTCACCAAGTACTAAATATATAACCATGAGTGCACTCTGTTTGCTGTAACTGTCAATGACGTGGTCACATCCCTGTCCTCAGGAAGCTAGTAGGAGAGCCAGGCGTTAAATAGCAGGGTTGTAGTTAACCACCTTAGATGGGCAAAGGCATTGAGACTTAGATTTGCTATGAAATAAAAACAGACACTGAAGTTTCTTGAAGGCATGGAGCTCTCTTAAGAAAAAATAAACTTTACTTTAAGGGACAGTGCTTTTACAGTAAGCTTCTCTGATATGGGAAGTCTTATGCTTTTAGGATGAGCAAAAGCTAAACGTGAGTAAAATAGCCAACAGAAAGAGGCTTTGTGGGTAGGAGCGAAAAAGCTTGCTGTTCAGATGACAAGGAAAACAAACCTTCCTCCTGTGTATTCCAGCTTCTGCAAAAATATCCCCCCCCCATTCTGCCTGTCAAACTTTTACCACAAATATTAAAAATACTGTGGTGTTGATTGGAGTAGTGGGTGAGGCCAGAATGGTGAAACTGATTTGCTTTAGAGAAGGCAAAGATAGCTACTAGCCACAGAAAGAATAAGTCCAGATAGGGGGAAGGCTTGCTGGGGGTGAAACAAGAACTCACATAGTGCGGTTTGAGAGAATTTGGGAGGAATATGTATAGAGAGATGGGAGAAATCAGGGGGTGAGAGCCGTAAATGTGTAATATATGCTACTTGGGAAAGATAGAGATAGGCAATTTTAAGATTTTTTTGCTGTGCATTGAGGATTCCCTTTAAGAGAATTCAGTAAAGATTAAAATCACCTTATAATTATTTTTGTTCCCTCGACTGGTGTTTCTTTAAATTCGACACTGCGGAGGAAATTGGTCTAAGACTCAAGCAAACACAATTGGTAGAATAGTCCCTTTTTCCTTTCCAAGAAACTTCAAAACTTTGGTATTTGCGCACTCTTATTTCATTTGTATGCTCCTTTCTAGGTGGTAGGCGACCACCTGGTTTGTGATTTCTTTCAGGACAAACCACCCAGGATCTCCAGGTGATTGTATGAAACAATATTTACCGTGTTAACCCTGATATACAATTTCTCATTCTTGAATGGGCAGCCTCGGAGTTCAAATTTTATTCCACAGTTTCACCAAAAGGACAGGAAACATCATGGGAGGACAATTCTCTCAGCATCAGGCGGTTTTGGATGGTGATACAGTGTCATTTTCTTGTATCACTCACTATACCTATGCTGGGTACATGGCAGGTCAAATAGGTGTTCCATGGAATTGGGGTTCTTAGTGGCCCATTGGCCTGGCTGCTTACTGGGGCAAGAATTGTGTTGCTTTCAAGAACCTTATATGAGTTAGGCCTTGGGGTCCTGGTCAGCCTCACAAGCCTGCTGGCCCGTGCTGTAATGCCTTTATACATACTTATTCCTCTGCTGAACTTCTCTCATCTCTGCTCACCTCTTTACATCCGATACTTCTGGTCTGGATGGCAAATTCCTACCATAAAGTGAATACTGTTGAAAAGGTCTGACCTCTGTGAAGCCTGCCCTGACCACCCACCCTTGTCCTCTTGCATATAACTCATCCATTGATACTGTACTATTGTTTCTTTTTTAATTTTGGTAAAAAAATATATATATATATATATATGCCCACATACATGTATAGCATGCAGTTTACCATTTTAACTATAAGTAAGTGAACAATTCAGTGGCATCACATTTACAATGTTGTGCTGCCAACACCATGATCCATCATCAAAACTTTTTCCATCACCCAAAACAGAAACTCTCTACACATTAAACAGTAACTCCTCCATTTCCCTATCCCCATCCCCAGGTCACCTATAATCTACTTTCTGTCTCTTTGAATTTGCTTATTTTGTTTCATATAAGTGGAATCATACAATATTTGTCCTTTTGGGTCTGGCTTATTTCACTTGGCGTAATGACTTCCAGGTTCAGCCATGTTGCAACATGTGCCAGAACTTCATTCCTTTTTATGGCCAAATAATACTCCATTGTACATATGCCACATTTGTTTATCCATATCTGTCGATGAACACTTGGGCTGTTTCCTCCTTTAGGCTATTATGAATAACAATGCTGTGAACATTGGTGTACAATTATCTGTTTGAACCCCAGCTTTCAATTTGTAATATTGTTTTATATCCATCTTCCTAACTCGATTGAAGGCAGGAATGAATGACCTTTGTGTTTTCAGTGCCCAGCACGATGTTCAGCACTCATTCAATGCTCAATAAATTACTGGAGAGAGAGCTATCATCTATCTGATTGTCCCATGTTTGAAAAGCTATCCCTTTCTGAGCACCTATCCTAGAACTCAGGCAAGCTGCAATAGGTTCTGGGGGATTCAATCAATTATTCAACTCTTAATTATAATATGTATTTCTCTCTCTTTTTTTTTTTTTTTGACTCACTGTCTTGGAACAAAACTCATTCAGATTCACAGAAAGTGGAGGAAAACATCCCAAGAAGACGACTCTGATCATTGGAGCTGCAGGAATATAGTTTTCAAAGCCACGTGTGCCAGAAATTTCTGTGTCTAGTCTTCTGTTTCTGACATGAATTTCTCTTTTCTAAAAATGTTTATTTTTTTAATATAAAAAGTACTCCATGCTCATTAAAGAAAATTTGCAAAATTGAGAAAAGCAGAAAAGAACAAAACAGTTTTCAATCAGAGTCTCGCTATGTAAATAGTGAGTCTGTAACGTTTTGGAGTATGAGTTACTCTTTTACTTATGGAATTTAATACAAACCAGACCACAGTTCATGCTGTCTTCTACAATCAGAGCCAGATTCCATAGAAAATACATAGGTGGATTTCATAGTTTCTTCCTGTAGCACATGTGGGGAGGGCCTTAGGCATCCCCTGGTAAGCAGCAGTGGGGTGGGGGGAGATGAGTTCCCGGAAAGGGTAAATTAGCATAGTTGGTGCCTTGGCATGGTCCTTATGGAGCTTTGCATGCTGCCAATCATTTTTCTGTTCTCTTCGGATTCCCTGAAGTCATGACAAGCCTCAGGCCACAGTTTCTTCCAATGCCCACTCATACCACTCTTGGTCATGCTTCCCAAGGTGCAGGGAATTATACAAGGCCCTTCATAAAAGTCAGATTTCCCAATAGCCCGATGACTTTACTGCATTTCCTTGGCTGAACTTGCCTTAAACTGCCCTGACATTTGAACTCTGGCATCCATCAGGACACTCTTCCTTGGGGCCCTTGGTGGCAACTCGGTGCTATCACTTTATAGTGTTATGCACCAGAATGCAAAGTCATGGCAGGGAGACAGACCCTCAGATCGGAGGCAGCTTTTAGACCCAGGAGAGAGACCATGGTCCCTCGGGATGCCTTGGCAGAGAGAGAGCACACCCTCACCCGCACAGGCTGACTAGCCCCAGTAGAAGCCTCCACCAACTGCTTGACATTATAATGGATTTTTCCATGTGCATATATGCTCATTTTGTTAAACAAAAAAAAGTATTTCTTGGCCCAGCAGAGCTATAATGACTCAGCACTGTTACTAAACAAGCTTGTACTCTGTGCCAGGCAATGTGCTAGGTGCTGGGGACACAAAGATGCATACGACAGTCGAGCTACGCAACCATGTGGAGGAAAAGGAATTTAATATTTACTGAATGTTTACTCTGTGCTGGGCATTGTGATCAATGCTTTATAAGACTAACACATTTAATTTTCTCAACAAAGTAGGAATTAGGTGGTATTTCTTTCCATTTCACAGAACAAGAAACAGGCTCAGAGTGCTATTTACTTGCCCAAACTCACATTTGCATACATTTCTAACAAAATCTCAAAAGCCACCTCATGTTGGTTTGATAAAGTAGTAGTGAGAGGTGTTTTAGTGCAGATGGACAGGATGTGGGGTACTATCTCCTGGCTGCCCATCCTGCTTTGCTTTCTGAATCGCCCATGGCTTCCAGAACCAAAAGTGTTACCATCAGCAAAGAAGCGCCACTGCCAACTATTAGCCGGGACTTAGGTGGAACTGTTCCTCCATTTTGTAGACTTCTAATTCTTTTTATTATTATTATTATTTCTAATAGGTTTACTTTGCCTTCTTTTGAGGAAAACATTGAGAAACCGACAATTGGCTATGTCAGCTTACAAGTTCCTTTGTTCTCAGTACATTTAACATATTTGTAAGAAGTTTGCTTAGCATCCCTGGGGGAAAAAAGTGTTCCAATTTTTTAGGTCTGACCCGTAAGGAGAAGGAGAGATTAGAGAAAATGTACTACTGACCATCTGGAAGTTTTGAATGAAATAAATTCAGAGGCTCAGGCCAGCTGACTCAGAATTAAAAGGTATATGTAAAAAAATGAGTTAGATAATGGGAGCGAGGACAGAGAGAGGCAGGAGAGTGGGGAGTCGCACTGAGGTGGGAGACGGTGTCATTCAAACTGGCATGTGACATTTCCTATGGAGGGCAAGATGGTCAGGTTGGGAGAGGCTGAGGACACAGTCTGAATACTGGAAAGGTTTGAATCTGGTATGTTTTTGGAAATATCTTGGAGTTCATCAGACCAAGCAAACGTCCATGTGCATCTTCCCCTGTACATTTGTAGATTTTTTTCTCCTGTATGTACTCTTCTGTGTGCTTTCATGTGAGAGCTTTTAGTGTAGACTTTATTGAATCCTTCCCAGTTGCATCTGTACAACCTCTGTTTCCTCTGGGTGTCTGGAGATGCCACAGGTAAAGGGCTCTCCCAGGCTGTACAATGACTGAAAGGTGATTCTTTTGCAATAATGCTTGGGTGGGTGAGTGGGGGTGTGAATTGAATTCATTAAAGGGGGTGATATTTCTTCAGGATAATAATCTTTCTTCTGTGATTCAGTTCCAGGATCTATTTTAAAATTTTTTTCTGTAATACTGGCTTCTCATATGATTCAATTACAGGTACTTGCATGCTACTATGTGACTTTGCCATCTCCTTCAACAAGGAGACCATGACAGCTGCTGGAGGTAACTGGTGTACATAAGCGTGATGGGCTGTACCACAACAGGCTGAATGGCCAACAGTATCCCTGGGCTTTGTATTCCGTGTGGCATGGACAGCCATTTGTCAAAGAGTTGCTCTCTAGGTGGAGGGGCGAGAATTCTTCACCGGTGGGTCAGAAGAGGGCATCCTCAGCCTGGGTGGGGCTCTCTTGTGTGATGACAGGAATTTCATCAAGAAAGAGGAGCTCCCAGCCAAAGCTGGTAAACTCTGCTCATTCACCAAGGCCCACCAGGCCTTCCCAAGTCTGAAAGAATGTACCCGGTAATGGTGTGGAGCCAATGATTCCATGCTTGTTGGGCTTCATCGGCACCACGTTGTTAGAGGGGTATGACACCCAGACAGGGCCCAGAGCCTCTTGCTTAACAGGGACAGGGTCAAACATGAGCATTCTCTCAGTTAAAACTTGTAAGGTGGTCCGGTGTTTGACTTGGAAATGTGTTCCGTTTTTACATCACTCGATGATTTTCACCCATGTCTAGCTTCTATTGTTGGTTTAAGAGGAAAACTTCCATGGACTACTTCTAAATCTTTGCCCCTTATAAATTAGATAATTTTGCATTAAAATGTTTCATAAATAGGAGACCTTTAGTTTTGAAGGCGGTGTTTCAATTCTCTCTGCCCTTCCAGTTAAGCTGCAGTTTCACCTGCTTCTTCCCTGACAATGTAAAGGATGGGATGGTAGAAAGGACTTGATAGGGATATGTGCTACCTACCAGTTGTGGGATCTGAGGTACGTCTTGATATTTTTGAGTTATGGTTTGTCATCTGTATGAGGGGCACAATTGCAACCTCATGGATTTCCCCCCCACGGAGTTTTTATTATGTTTTCTTGATAAACAAGATGTGGTGGCTCACACCTCATTTCAATGCTTAGTAAACTTTAGCTCTCATCCCCTCTCTCCTTCCTGAACTGTACTGGCACAGACCCATTTGTTTCACACTGTTCCAAGTCTTAAAATACTCTCTATTTTTGTGGGTGTGTGTGTTAGTCTTTGCCCTCTTAGGTGGCCTTAAGTTCTTTGAGGGGAAAGACCATGTCACATCTTAACACATTTCAGTATGTGGATCCATAGCAACCATGAATTTTTTTTTTAAATTAATTCATTGACTGTCTTGTTGCCAGCATATTTTGCCTGCTAAGTGATGAGCCGGCAGTGTTGTGTTGGATCCAGTTCATACTGACTAGTGAGAACCCAGTGTTACGTTTTCAGGAAATTTACAAGCCAGTTGTTAAACCAGGTAGCTTAAAATTGGTCATGGTGGCAATATTTACATCACAGAAATTAGCAAACACTAAAAATCAAGACTTCCTTCTTCCCATCTCCCCCTACCCAGAGGTTCCAGTTGTCAAAGCAATGTGTGCTAGGTTTCTTGATAGTCTAATTTTTTATGTATCACCACTTGCAAGCAAGCTTCCAGATGATATTCAGCTTGTTTTCACTAGAGCAGAAGACTGCAGAGTATCTTTAGCTTCCCTATACTCATACAGGATTTCCAGCCTATGATTGAAGCTGAAAAGATCTTACTAACCTCCCTTCCAATGTAAAAAAGTCTCTCCTCTGCATTCCTGACACATTCCCATCTGCCTGCTGTGTGAACACATTTAAGGATAGAGATGTTTGGTTATTACCTTCCAAGGCAGATCTTCCCATAGGGAGCTCCAACACTACTCAAAAATTCTTCTTCATAATGTTGTATTCCTGCCTTTCTTGTAACTTCTGTCCATTGTTCTTAGATCTTCCCGTGTAGTAAAGCAAAATACCTACCTCCCGTGAGTGTTTACATTGAGAATAGACACCATGTCACTCTCAGAAACCCTCTGTGAAGCTTATATAGCCTTTACTTTCCACTTCTCAGGACCTCTGTACCACTGTGGTTATCAAAGAACTGAACATAATGTTCTCGTTTTACCTGGTTCAGTGCAATAAAGTGAGACTAGTACTTCCTAAGATACTGTTCCACAAATATTACACAGTTAATTTGTGTTGTACTTTAAAAATATCTTAATTTCTTTCTGGGCATTATTTGCAAGCTATGCCACCTTCATCTGTACCTGTACAATTCATTTTATGAATTCACCCACTATACATTTTTGGTGGAAATGTCATATTCTTATTATTGATACTTTTGAATTTTTTTATTTTGGTATCCATCATATAATTTCATTATTTGTTTTTAGTTTTGTGGCTTCTCCTATAGGCTTTCCTAAAGGTAGATTTTCAAGGCTGAATACAACTATTCAGCAGGGTGTGATTTCATCTAGTTACTATTATACAATACAAGTTTCTGAAATGGGATCTCAAGGATGCCATGAGAAGTTTTACCAGTAGTTTGCTGAAATCAGGCCTACTTATGAAATTTTCTAGATTTGTCAAAATCTTAATCAAACATGACAACATAGTAATGTGGTATGCCAGGTTTTAGCAAACCCATACCAGTTCCTGGTAACCATCTACTTGCTTCTTAATTTGCTCAGCAATGTTGTATTTAATAATTAATTCTAGAGTTTTGACCTGAAGAAAAGCTTACTAATCAGTAGCTTCTGATAGCCATCTTTTCCTCTTTGTTGAAATTCAGGATGACATTTTCTAGATCCCTCTTCTGATACCTCTCCTTCTCATTCTGATGTCACATGGATTCCCAGCTATGACAATATGCAAGTCCTATTAAATAATTTGCTTGGTCCTCTTGCCCAGTGCTGTCCAATAGAAATATGATGCCAGATGCAAGCGTGAACCACTTATGTAACTTTAAGTTTTCTAGTAACCACATTAAAAAAGTAAAAAGAAAAATATTTAAGCTCTCTAGTCTCCTATATTCTGGAGCAGCTAGAGGGAAAAATATGAGAGGGTCATATGTGAGCCCATGACAAACTCTGGGATCTGTCCTATAGCCACTTTTTGAAGAGTGCTTTGAAAACTGTTGTTTATGTCTTTGCTTTGTATATATGTTATACTATACAATGCAAAAGTTTTTTTAAAAAGTAAAAAGAACAGGTAAAATTAATTTTAATTAACCTAGTTTCTCCAAAGTGTTCTCATGTCAACATATAATCAACATAAAATTTAATGGGTTATGTTTTTTTCAAAATCCAGCATATGTTTTCCACTTACATAAAATCTTCATTTGAACTAGCCACATTTCAAAGGCTCATTAGTCACATGTGTCTAGTGGTTATCATATCAAGTAGTGAAAGTATAGGCTTTTCAAGTATATGGATATTTTCAAATATATGGATATTTTCTTAATCTTGTATTTCAAGCCTATTTTCATGATGTTTATTCTTCTCTTTCCAGCAAGAAGAGCTTGCTCATAGTCAAAAAGGAAGGAGCTAAATAGGGGTTGAGTGCCCTTGCTTTCCCTTTGTCTATTAATATTAACGAGGTACCTTTTCTAGTTAAACACCATAAAGCAAGATCGTTAAGTGCAACAACATCCCCTAGCACACAACTCTCCCTAGAACCACAAAATGGGTATGTTACAGAGGCCTGGGAGCTAATTCTTTCCAGATGTTTGTAAAACAAGCAAGACCAAAAGGTGGAAACTGAAATTACTAAACACTTAATAAGGAGCTGATGGAACCAAGGCCCCAGGGTTGGCTCAGCAATAAGTGAAACACAGAGACCCTGTTTGTTCAGAGAAACTTCAAAGCCGCCTATAAACTCCCAGGAAAGGTGAGAGGCAAAAACAACTACAGAGAAACTAGCATTCCTGCAAAGGCAAATTGAAGACTAACTTGAGATGCTTCTACTGGAACTTAAGAAGAAGACTTAAGGGAAGGTCTGGTGAGCAGATGTTTGACTTTTGTTTATGCCCATTATTATATACAGTATGTGCACGTCAGATGCAGTCATTTCTCTCTATAGGCCATAGGGGACACATCAATTAGATGTTGAATATTTTTAAAATGGAAAGAAAAAATGCCTTTTCTGTATGTAAGTATCACTCTACACCAAAACCATAAAATTGCTTAAGGAGACACAGCAGATCCAAATAAAATAAAATTTGTCATTTTCCCCCCGCCTTTCCTCTCTTTAAGAGTGGGACAAACAGCGTGGGGTTTTGGCTGAGATCCTAACTGATGAGGAAGAAGGAAGACCAATTAATTGAACGTGATATCAGTTGAAAGTCTAACAAGACTTTTTACTCTTTGGTTACCAGCTACCTGGCAAGTGAAAGGTTTTCAGGATCCAATCCTATAGTCGTTTCGTTTTCCATTGCCAATCACTGTGATCTGCCAGGTAGGTGCCGTTTGCCTTTTATATCCTTCATTGATGTTTAAGAAAGAATGAAACAATGGCAGCCAGAAAGGAAGACAAGGAAGCAGTCACAAGTAAAACCAAACTGCTAGATAAAAGTTTCCATAGCAAAGGGTGAAAATTGCCTCTCATTAAATAGGTACTAATAGAAAGGAAAGCAGACATGAACCTTGATTAGTTAGAAATTGAGACAAAATCCCATCTCTTCCTTGGAGAATCCAAACAAAATGGAACTCTTACCTTTTCTTTCTTTTCCTTCCCTCCCTCCCTCCCTCTCCCCTCTTCTCTCTCTGTCTCTCTGCCCTCCCTCTCTCCCTTCATGCTTCCTTCCCTTCTTCCTTGCAAAGAAGAAAACTATGTAGCATGGCGCTTAGAATATAATGGTTAAATGCAGACTCTCTTTAAACTCAGATAGACCTGAGTTAGATTCCCAGCTCACCCACTTCCTAGATGTGTATACTTTTAGGTTGTTAACCTCTCTTGGGCCTCAGTTTCTTCATCTATAAACAGAGGATGAAAACACCATGTCCTTCCTGGGACTGGCAAAAGGATTAAATGGAGTGATTTATTCAAATGTTTACCTTTTACAGCCCAGTGCCTGGCACAAAGTAAGGGATGACTAATGATACCCAAGGCAATAGCTTAATTTTCACCATTGTGGTTTTGTACAGGTATCTTCCTGCAGGAAGATGCTTTTTTGGTATTTATACCCTTTAGTAGATGTCATGATTTTCAGGTAGATCCCTTTTCTTTCTTAACCTCCAAAGGGTGGGTCCATCAAGGTTATTCTTGTGCTGATTATCTTCATACAGGAAAGGGGCATCACAGTAGAGACAGGCACTTGGTATATTTCCCAGCTCTGGGCATTGATCGAAATTGCGCTTTTCTGGGATGGGTTATTGGCTAAGGAACCGTGCCATCCTGCACCCATGCTCCTCACAATTCCCCTTTTTAGCACTCATGTCCAAATGACCAATCATCATAAAATAGCACTTCATAAAGTTGTAATTTGACAAGAAAAAGATAAATCTAAAACTACACAGACAGACACTGCAAGGAGAAACATCTGGATGTCCATTGCTTATTTCCTGTTGAGAAAGTTTGGGAACTTGGGAATTTTAGCAATTGTCCACAGAGCTAATTTTGGAAACTACATATTTGTACAAAAAAAAAAAGCATGCATTTATTACACTTCACTCATCAGATGGGGGAAGTTGGCAGTCAATTTCCCAGGCCTTTCTGAGAACAAAAGAGATCGAACTGGAAATGGAGCAGAGGGTTTTCCTATCTTCCCCACTCTCTCACCTAGGGTATCTCTTCTTCCTCAACATGGCTTTGATTTCCCTTGATTTATTTTCCTTTCCTTCTTGCTTTCAGTTCCCAGAAATGCTAACTTTGATTTCTAGACTTACTACTGATTGGCTAGTTGCTTTTTGCAAATTCCACAATCTCTCTAGGTCTCAGATTATTCTTTTGAAAATGAAAGTTACCATCATCATCATAACTCATCCTCAAATTTCACAGGGTTGTATAGATCAAGTCTTTTCCCCACTCAGTTCCCAGAATATCCAATGTTCCTTCTTGCTACTATATCTTTGAATATGAGATTTTCCTTCTCTCCCCAAAAAACAGATTCACACTTTTAGACCGAACCCAAATACTATGGTTACTGTGAAAGATTTACTGTTAATTCTTCTTCTCAGCCTGATGGGGCAGGGGGAGTTTCAGATTTGTCAAGCAATGGTAATGCAGTTTCTTTAAACTTAAAACCATCTCTGATAAATATTCAGTAAGTCAAGTTTAATAGGACTATCAGGGCTGTGTCTTCCTTCTTCCTGCTCACAGTATTTCCCCTCTTCTCTTCCTTTCCAAGATGATATCTGAGTTTAGACAGAAGCTTATATATCCTGTTCATAGGGGGAGAACAAGTTCTAATATAAGTTTCATTATCCTCATTTTACAGATGAGAAAACAGAGGTCAAGACTGCAAAGATCACACACAGTCACTAAGTGGCAAAACTACCTTCTGTGGGTAAGCAGAGGTTTACATATATGATTGAAATACCACAAGGTGAATGGATTAGGCAACTGAAATATCATATTAGAAAATGAGAACCATGCTGACTGGGTTTGTTGGTCAAGGGGGAAGTTCTTAGCACATTTATCAGAACACTTTGACTCACAATCAAGTCTCTTCTTGATTTTGAAGCAGGAGACATGATCCAGTAAAGGACAGAGCACTTCACATGATTTAAAGTAGGATTGGTGATATTCCTTCCATTCATTTATTTCTCATCCATTTGTTGCGTATTTATTTTACAAGTTTCATAATCCAAGTAATGTTCTAGGCACTAGGGATGAAAACAATCTCCACCCTTATGGAGCTTTCACTCGAAAAGAGGTGGGGAATATTGAAAATTAATTACACAACTCATTCTTCAGTTACCAGTTTTGATAAGCGCTATGGTGGAGAATTTTTAGGTCCCATGAGACAATAAAACAAAGACGTGACCTAGTTCGGCGGGACAGAGAAGCTTTTCAGAGAAATGGCATTTGAGCTAAGCTGCAAAAGGTGAGTCAGAGCTATCCATAGGGAAAGGGAGCATTATAAGAATGCCCCACACTACATGGGGCATGTTATTCTTGCTGATACAAAGTACGGTTCAGCCACAGACCTGAAAAGTTCTGGATGGTAGTGAGGTCAGTTGTACAAGGCAAGATCATACATATTATTGTCCATATAGTAATATTAGAATAAGTGAATGTTGGATCCAATGTGTAGAGGAATATCCATGATCTTACTGAGAACTTCCTGGGAGAACCCAGGAATTAAATGGAGTAGCCAAAATATAGCTGTATATGTATGTATATGTAAAAGCATGCATTTTGGCATGTTTTCAATACTATATAACAGAAAACCCACCTAACAGTAGCCTAAAACCAGCGCTGGCAAACTTTTTTGTAAACGTTCAGACTGTAAAGATTTTATGCTCTGCAGACTATACTGTCTTTGTCAAAACTACTTGTTTCAGTTTGCTAAAGCTGCAGGAATGCAATATACCAGAAATGGTTGGCTTTTACAATGGGGATATATTAGATTACAAATTTACAGTTCAAAGGCCATGAAAATGTCCCAGTTAAGGCATCAACAGAATGATATCTTCTCTGAAGAAAGGCTGCTGGCATCCAGGGTTCCTCTGTGAGATGGCAAGACACATGGCAGACCTCTGCTGGTCCTTCACTCCCGGGTTTAATTGCTCTCAGCTTCTCGGTTCCAGGGACCTCCTCTCAGCTTCTGTGGGTCCTCTCTTGGCATCTCTGGGACTTTTCTCTTTAAGCTCTCTCCAAACTTCTCTGGATGTTTCTCTCTAAGCTCTCTAGGCTTTTTCTGTCTTTCATCATCTTTTATAAAGGACTCCAGTAAAGGATTAAGACCCACCTTGAATTGGATGGGTCATGTCTTAGTTGAAACAACCTACCCAAAGGTCCCACCCACAACAGATCTGCACCCACAGGAATGAATTTTAAAAACATGGCCTTTTCTGGAGTGTGTAACATCTTCAAAACAGCACACTACTTTACTTTGCTGGTATAGCACGAAACTAGCCAGAGACAACACATAAACAATTGGCGGTTGTATGCCAATAAAACTTTGTTTACAAAAAACAGGCAGCAGGCCAGATTTGGTGTATGGGTTGTAGTTCATTGATCCCTGGCTCAAAATGCTGAACACATAAACATTTCGGGATTACTCAGCCAGAAGTCTAGCAGAAGGTAGTTTCAGGGTTGGCTCAGCAGTATCATGAAGTCAGAGAGCTGAGAATCATCTCTGTGACTACTTTATGGTAAGGTTAGGAAAAAAACTATAAAATAGAAGTTTATTAAATTACTAGCTGTGATGGCTTGAAGCTGTATGCGCCCTTGAAAAACATGTCCTTAAACTTAATTCATTGTGAGTGGGACCTTTTGTGAGGTTACTTCATTTAAATTGTGGCCCAGGATGGATCTTCATCTATTTGCAGGAGTCCTTAATGAGAAGTGAAATTCAGACAGAAAGAGAGAAAGCCATAGAAGCAAGAAGCTAAACATCAATGGAATCCAAAAGAGAAGGGAGAGACCGGGAGACTGTGCCTTGCCATGTGACAAGCCAAGGAAAAATAATCACCAGCAACCAAGGCCCAAGATACATAATCTTCAGGAAGAAAGCATTGTCTTGAGATACCTTGATTGGGACTTTCTTTAAGCCTCAAACCATGAACAAATAGCTTCGTATTGTTTAACCTGACCTATTTCATGGTATTTGCTTGAGTAACCTAAGAAACTAAAACATTAGTGAAGGGGGCACATACCAGTGAATAAATTCAATGGGAAGTTTCTTAAGGAGGAACAGTGGGGACCGTGTGGTATAAGTGCTTCGATGAGGAGGAGTGGTTCATGGTGGTTAGGCTAACTAAGGATTGCAAACTAGTGCCCTGATTGGTCCATAAACATTGTGATGGTTAATTTGGCTATGCTATTCTGCCCAGTTGTTTGGTCAAGCACTAGTCTAGATGTTACTGTGAAGGTATTTTGTAGCTGTGATTGATAGTGACAATCAGTTGACTTTCAGTAAAGGAGATAACCTTTGGTAATGTAGTTGGGACTCATCTAATAAGTAGAAGGCCTTAAGAGCAAAAACTGAGGTTTTCTGCATAAGAAGATAGTCTGCCTCAAGGCTACAGTATAAAAATCCTGTTTGAATTTCCAGCCTTCTGGGCTGCCTACAAATTTTGGACTCAAAACTGCAACATCAACTCTTCTCTCAGTTTCTAGCTTACCAGACTGCCAATTACATGAGCCAATTCCTTGAAATATACATGTATCCCATTGGTTCTGTTTCTCTGCAGAACCCTGGCTGATATAAGCTACTGATAGCCGGTCAAAACAAGTATCACTGTTCATTGGTCAGGAAAGAGTCTTCAGTTAGGTCCAGTAGGGAATTCTCAAAGTTCATGGTCCTTCATTAAGTTCCACTACTTAGAACATTTTATGATGAAACACAACAGTAAGTTTTTTTATATTTCCTAGGTAAATGCTGATGTAAGTGGAAATTTCACCTTTTACAGTAGCAAGATGGCTACTAAAACAAACCATCACTTGTTCAAAGGTGAGTATCCTAGCAGGAGGAAGGGTAGAGTCAGAGGAGCTTTTCTGACAATACTTCCTCTTTTATCAGGGAAGAAATCTCTCCCAGAAGCCTCTTATCCACTGCCACAGTCTTCTCCTTATGTCTCGCTGGCCAAAACCATTTCTCATGTTCACTTCTACACCTATCACTGGCAAGGGAGAACAGGATAAACACAGCTCTTCCCTGGGCTACCTGTCTGATACCTGAACAAAACTGCAAAAATGTTAGCAAGGAGGAAGAGTTTTAATGTTTATTGGGAAATTCACAAACTGTGTTCCTCAACAACAATGACCGGTCTTGCTCCCCTTGTTAACAGAAAATGCAGGGACCGTGGGAGACTCTGCTAAACAAGATGTGGGCAGAGCAATTTAAAACAGTTCTGTAAGAATTAGGTGGATTTTTAGAGTGCAGTCACTAATATTAAGTGTTCTGCATGGAGCTTCAATACTGCTGGCTGCTAATGAGAATAAGCACATTTTTATCAGTTTGGGGATTTTGTTTTTCATTAGGATTGCTTAAAGAGGAACACCTCTCCATGCAATCCCTCTTCTTAGGGGCACACAGATTCAATCTAAGGAAAAACCTCAACTACAGGAAACTCCAGTTTATAAAACAAACATACTTATAGTTTAAATAATCAGTCATAGGTTATTGTATTTCTTCTGTCTATTTATGCTCTACTTTTATGAGAAACTGGCAAAGTATATATACGCATGCCAACATTAGGGATTTACAAAGAAAAACCATATCCAGGGGATGTTATAATTAAAGTCATACTAATTCAACCCAATTCTTAGACACCTACTCTGTTTCAGTCTGCACTGTGAGGTTAATGATATAATTATAACCCGGAGGCACTGCAGGACAGGAGAGAAAGAATAAACTCTTCCTTTCAAGTTTTTACGTTAATTGTATGTTACTGTTGCAAATTATTTGTCAGAGAAAGACAATGGAGAATGATGAGAAAAGCAAGGGTTTTTGATGTCAGCAGGCTTAGGATCAAATCCCAGCTCCACCTCTTAGGAACCACGTGCCTCTGTTGTCTTCATCTATGTTAATAGGATTTTTTGGTGTCCTTGAGGGTAGTTTCTGTGCGCAGAAAGATTAATCAGAGTCTTAAATTGATTTCTGAAATCAATGTTCTTTTTTATTAAAGGTATAAATTCAGAATTTTAGTTCTTTCTTAAGCTTTTAAATTCAGCTTCAAATCTTATTGATACATTTGCCAGTCTAGCAAATTTTTACAACCACTTTTGAGGATTCTATGATTGATGTTTGATTTCATTTAAAATCTTGGTCAATCACCCTCAAATATTTAAAAATGTACTTATTTATTTAAAGTGTTTGATTCCTTTATTAAGAATTTCAATTGTCTCACTTAAATAAAACTTTCTTGAGTATTAAAATGTTCCCTTATAAATCTAATAAATTAGACATAAATATGGGAAATTGTAGTTCTCTTAAATGTTCTAATATACTACATAGCTTTAGCAATATTTCAAAATAAAATTGCAAATCTAAACCAAATATTTAATTATATATGTTATGTTGGAGTTACAGGACTTTCACTCTATTGGCTAAATTTACATAAATATAAAAATATATAGCACTTGCACCAGTTTCCAAGTATAAAATATTAATATTAAATAATCCTATGCATCTATACTTTTTTCTAGATTAAAAAGATGCTGGCCTACTTAGAAAACAAATCTCATTGTAAGTCGCTGAGGTTACTTTGATTTGGGAGACTTGGAGCTGCAGACACCTGGGGTGACTCTTCTTGTACCTCACTTAGGAAACTGTTGTATAATCCTACGTAATACATGGGTGTGCTTTCTGAATTTGCTTGTGTTGCTAAGGACCAGAGATTTCAGCCAGGATGCTGACTGAATTCTTGCTGCTGACTCTGATGGGATATGCAGAACTTTATTTGTAGTTGCAGATCAATTTCTAAAAGGCTCTGTTTGTGTAGACCATGTCCCTGGAGTCGATTTATACACACTTCTGTGTGTATACTCTGGAAAGCCTGTAACTCCTGCCTGAGTTGATCTCCTGGCTGCATTTTGCATTTCCTTGGCCCTTAAGATACATAAGTGCCCTCCTAGTCTCTTTCATTTCCCTAGAGCCAGATAACACTTGTGGATATTAAAATATCTGATTGAATTTAAAATATCTCTCATGGCTTTGCCTTTGATAATAACTTAGCAATTTATAAATTTGGAGTTATAATACCTATCTTGCAGGGTTGTTGTGAGAATACTACAAATTTATGCAAATCATCTAGCCTGATGAGGATATATTGCTGGGAATCAGCTATAACTACTACCACTATTTTTGTATAATCTGTTGATCCTAACATGTTTTCTTAATAATTTATCTTGCTCATTTCCACAAGTTTCCCTTTTAGGCAGGGTAAATTCCATGGTTAATTATTATGCCACATTCTTGCATAAAACCTCAGTTGTGTTGCCCTTTCTTTTCTCCTCGTATTACTGTGACAAAACACCTAGCTGGGTAAATCCAACTCTCCACTAATTCCATGTCTGCACCCAAATGGTTGAATGTGGCTGGAGAAAACCACATTGCTATACCTGTTGGTCTTTCTTCAAATTCTTGTTTGCTCACCTTCGTGCTATCTGGTAATCATAGCATGTTTTCCTAATCCATTCACTTTTTCCAATCTTCTGAACAACTATTTTATACTTTCTCCTCTCTCTCTTTCAAACACTCAGTGTCTGCTCCATCTTCACTCTGAGCCAATGACCTTGTATCCAATGTCACTAAGAAAACAGAAGCTCAGAAAATACTCAGATAACTTTCACACACTCCTATCTTCATTTACCACCCTCCCCTTGCAGCTGTGTCCATAACTTCTGGATAAATCCCCAGGAAAGGCCAACTTCTCTATTTGTGCACTAGGTCTCATCCCCTCTTGTCTACTTAAGGATACTCTTCCAGTAATCTCCTCTCTCTTTAACATTATCAAATTTTTCCTTTCTAATAGATCTTTTCCATTAGCCTGTAAAAATGCTCCTAATTCTCCCATTAAAAAATCCTCCCCTGATTTCATTTTTCCCCCAACAAAACTCCTTAAATGATTTGTCTTCAGTTATTTTCTTCCAGAATCATTTGTACATATTCCAGTTAGGCTGTTGACATACCACTACAGAGGAACTGCTCTAATCAAAGTTGCCAATGACCTCCATTTTCTAAATCCATGGTCAATTCTCAGGCTTACCTTACTTGACCTATGGGTATCGTCTATACTTTGAAACTCATTCTTCAACACACTGTCCTTGTTTTCTCGCTATCCCATTGGCAGTTCCTTCTCCAACTACTTGGCTGTTTCTTCTTAACATTTAGTTTAGAAGCCCAACCCTTGAGCTGCTATTCTTTTGTCTCTATACATTTCCCCTTGGTATTCTCATCCAGTCTCATGTGTTCAAATACTATCTGTACACCGATAGCTCCCAAATTTATGTCTCCATCGTGGAGTCTGACACCTCCACTAGGAAATCTAATAGGTGCTCCAAACATAATGTGGTCCAAAATTAAGCTCCTGAGTTTTCTCTAACAAACAAGCTCCTCCCACAGTCTTTCCCCACTTCAGTAAATAACAACTCTATCCTTCCATTTACTCATAGAAATAAATTTTGGAGTCATCTTCAGTTCATTATTTTTCTTCCCAGCTGTATTTGATCCATCAGCCATTCCTATCAGCTCTTACCACCTCTACCACTACTACCCAAGCAATATGGCAATAGCCCCCTTACTGATTTCCCTACTCTTATCTTGTCCTCAGCTCAGTTTATTCCCAACCCAGCAACCAAATTGGATGTTTTAAAATGTTGTCATAAAAAAAAAATAAGTCACACGATGCTACTTTTCATCTAATGCTATTTCATCTCACTTACAGAAAAAGTTAAAGTCCTTACAATGCCATTATTCAATAGCCCGTCATTTCTCTTTTTGTATCTTCTACTACACCTCATTCATTTGACTCTAAAATATTAAGCATACTTCCACTTTAGGGCACTTACTATTACTGCTGCCTGGAATGCTCTTCCTGAGATATCCACACTTCTCACTCCCCACTTCCATTACATATTCAATTAATTGTCAATTTATCAGCCAGGAGGGGCTAGGCTATGCTGTGATAACAAACAACACCAAATCTCAGTAGTTTAAAATGAGACATAATTCATACTCATTTTGTGGTGCTTAGGCTCTGTTCCATTTGTCCTCATGTCAGGTTCCAAACTGATGGAACAGCCACTATTCGAACATTGTTGTGGCAAAGAGAAAGAGCAAATATGATGAATCATATACCAGCTCTTAAAGCTTTCCTCTGAAGGTGGGATTCATTACTTTCACTCACATTTCATCAGCCAGAGAAAGTCAATAGGCATCTCTAATTCCAATGTGACAAAGTAAATACAATCCTACAATCAGAAGAAGAATTGAAAATATTAATGAACAGTATAGTACTCTAATATTTATACTCTAGTATACTACTGCAATCACCGTCTAAATGAGACCTGGCTGTAGTATCAAAAATTGTAGTCATCTGCACCTCTTGCCAATTTCTCTATTCCTCTTCCTTACTGCTATTTATTTCTTTAGCATCTTTTAATATCTACACCCACTATATATTTTACTTATTTATCTTGTATATTTTAAATCAGCTTGGATTAGAATGTACAGTGCAAAGAAATTACTCTCTGTTTTGTTCAATCCTGTGTTCCCAGTGCCTAGGACAATAAATAATATCTGGAAGCTCTAGATAAAAATTTGATGAACAAGTAAATTAATGATAAGTAGCTTATAATTAGTGATACATGTCAAATATAAATGATTTCAAGATGAACTAGGTTTGAGATTTGGCTTAAAACAAGGTTGGTATTGTTCATTAATTCAACAAATTTTACTGTATTCCTAATTTATGCAAGGAGCTATGTATCAAGCAGAATATTCTCACCCTCAAATATACCAGATATGTTTTGGAACTTATTACTTTTCTTATTTCACAATTCTTCTACTAATGGAGGAGCAGGAGCAGCATGACTTTCATGCAAAGGCATAGTTTTCCTTTTTTCAGCTAAATATTGGCTAAAATCAAAATTTCTTGTTCAGAATTGCTAGAAAGTCTTGTGTGACAAGCACTGTCCCAATTTCTACTTCCTCTGATCCATTTGCATTTCATCACATGTGCTGGGCTCCCAGTAAATAAAACTGATGCCAATAATGAAGCTCCCAGATCTTAATGTGAAAAGTTTTCATCAACTTTGGATCAGCCTTTTTGCATCACGGTCCTACTTAATGAATCAAAAATGTATTTATTATTTGTAATTACATAATATAAAGGCTCTGCCTTCCTCAAAAAATTCATATGGAAATAATTTCCAAATAGGAATATTTACCCTCAGCACTGAGGGGAGACACTGCTTTGGAGAGGGTTATGTATATTCCCCAGCTCCTTGAAGGCAAATCATAAAACAATTTCATACAGAAGCTAATAAAGTTCTTATCCAATAGAAAAGCTAAGAAGTTAAGATGCAAATATCTAATCCGAGGCTAGTTTGTGCCCCAATTTTGAGATACTATTGCTGGGTCAATTATCTCTACTAAGATTTTTTTTTTTGAAAACCACATATAATCGTGCAAAATGTTTGGGGGAACAATAATTACATTTACCTATCATGTGCATATAATTTGCATAAGATTCCATCTTCAGGAAAATTCTAACTTGAAATTAACTTAGTAGTATTTTTCCTTCTATCCTCATTATGTTTTCTGCAACTTCTGTACCTCTATCTGCATTGCTTACACTGTCCACAGAAAAATTTCCAGATCCTATGCTTGGTGCTTCACCCTCTTATTCCATTCCACCAACGCTGCTATCATTATCTCTCTATTCCCTATATTGTTTTATGTACTGGTCGTACAGGACTATTCACTTTTCCTAACATGCCTTCAGGAGTTGCTATTGGTTGACTACCTATTAGCCATTTCTCTACCTTCCTTCCTCTTAACAGAACCCTGATTATTGCTTTTCTACTTCAGGCATTTGACTACCATATACTTCAGGGGGCCCCATTCAGCCCTAGGATATAGTTGTGATTAGTCAACAATTACCAGTCAACCTGGTAGATGTATTCTCTGTGCTAATGATTGGTTGGGACATGTTTTATGTATTGTGTCCGCAAAAGAGATATGTTGAAGTCTTATTCCCCAATACCTTAGAATGTGAACTAATTTAGAAATAGGGTCACTATAGATGGAACTAAGTAAGTTCAAATGAGATCATACTGGAGTAGAATGGGCCCTTAATACAATATTTATTGGAGACCTTTTAAGAAGAAGACATTTGAACATAGGCAGGTGATAGGAGAATGACATGTGATGACTGCGGCAGAGAATTCCATGGATTGTCATCAAATCACTGCCACAAGCCAGGACAGAGACAAGGAATAGATTCTTTCCTATATTCTCAAAAGGATCATGGCCCTGCTGACATCTTGATTTCAGACTTCCAGCTTCCAGAACTTTGCGACAATAAATCCTCTTGTTTTAAAGCCACTCAGTTTGTAGTACTTCGGTACTGCAGTCTCAGGAAACTAAGATAGCGTGGGCATGAAATGTCATCCTGGCCAATGAGAGGTAAAGGGAGTCTAGTAAGGAGTTTCTAGGAAAGTTTTCTGAGTCTTAAAAGGGGGGACAATAAAAGATAAGGACTCACTGCTTTTTTTTTTTCTAGATAGGGCCATGGTAGGGGGTGATGTTGGATGGGCTTAAACATCATATAAACATTAGAGCTGGTGGCATGCTCGAGATGGCAGAGCAGAAAGATGGAAGGAACCTGGCACCTTGAGGAAGTTATTTCATCACTGGCTTAAACAGTGATAATAATCTTTATAATTACAGTGTGAGTGCCAAGCACTATTTTGAGCAGTTTATGTATGTTAGCTCATTTCATCTTCACAATCACCTTATGAAGTGGGCATTATTATTATCCCCATTTTGCAACTGGGCAAACCGAAACAGAGAAAGGTTAAATAATGTGCCTTATTTTTCATTTGTTTTGTAAGCTTTTTATTATGGAAATTTAAAAATATATACAGAAGTAGAAAGAATAGTGTAATGAACCCCAGTCACCCAGTTCAAATAGTTATCAACTCATGGCCAGTTTTGTCTACTTCTCCTCTTCTTCCTCTGCCCAGATTACCTTGAAATAAACCTCAGGTCTTATCACTTCATTCTGGAATACCTCGTGTGTGGAAGAAACTAAACGCTACTTCATATGAGTCTTCCGCTACTTACAACCAAAACTGGTTTCTAAATATTAATAACTTTCTCCTCCTAAAAATTTTGAAAATGTAGAAAAGCTAAAAGCAAAGTATGAAAATCACCTATAATATGATGACTTATCAATAACCACTAATAATAATTGTGTATTTCCTTTCTGTAACTTGCAAAAATTTGTTTTGAATGTGAGATTGCATTTTTCCATTTATGATAATCTGAGCATTTTACATACTTATTCTATACTTATGACTTCTGTGAGCTGGGCTTCTCTGCTCTTTCTTCTTCTAGCATCCTGAACACATCCTTGAAGGTCTGCCTCCCGTGTTATCTAATCTGTCTCACTTGTGCTTCTTTGGTACTTTGTACTGCATCTCCATGATGGTACTTTAATAACATGGGGAATTGTCTGCTTATCTGTATCCCTGACCAGATCAGAGCACCAGGGGCAGGGACTGTGTTTTCATTGTTTTTGTATCTCTGGTACTTGTTATGGGAAACAGTCGGTGAAGCTTGTTCTTGTAGGGATGATGTTGAACATCAGGCTGCCTACATCATGTGGTGTCCCCTTTACAAGAATCCAGTGGAGAAATTTCCCCTCAATCCAAGTTGCAGGTAAAACCATCTTTGCTTCTGAACAACAGGTGTGCTTTCCCTAGGGATGTCATGAACATTTGTGGTGATAGTTTGTGTGTCCGTTTTTGGTTTGGTAGCCATATAGCTAAGAGCTGAAATGTGGTCCTAACTTTGGAGAGTGTTTATTGTTTCCATAGCATTAACTTTCCCACTAGTTTTATTTTATTTTATTTTTCCTTCAGCGTGATTTCTTTATATTCAAAAAAATCTTCTGGCATAGTTACAGGATCACTTAAAAATATATATATAGTAACCCGATATTTTTCTTCTCTTCCTTCTCCCATGAGATTGCAGGTTCTGTGCCTTCTTGCTTCAGGGATTGTAAATGATGGGTGACTTCTCTTTATGAATTTGTTTAGAAAAACCTATAACCTTTAAGGAGGTTGAGATGGGTGCCCTGGATGTATATAAGGTCCGCTGAAGGAAACTAGAAAAGAGGAGGATTTCCAGGTTGATGGAAAGATTCTAAGAGTCTTTTTGGTTCTGTAGGTTTGGAGACATCAGAGGAGGGGCAGAGTTCCAGAAAAGTGGCAAGACGTACAGCTTTGCAAAGCAGCAAACCTGCCTTGGGATCAGCAGAGCCATGGGAGCTCGTGGACCAGTGCTGTGGTTGACCAAGACCAAAGGGACCTCCTTAGTACCTTGGGGTTATGCAAGACTTTTGCACTATCATGGATGTGGATAGCCCCCAAAATAACCACGGTTGAATTTCACACCTACCCAGTAGGAGTAGGCTTGGAATTGAAATTAAGTTCGATTTGTAGAATATTCCTTACATACCTGAATTTGCAGACTGGGATTCATAATCATTACCACATCTAATGAATTTGTGAAGTTGACCCAAAATCTGTCATTATTGTGGGGAAAAATGTGGGCTTTGGAGGCAGATCTGTCATTTTCCTGAGGACCCTTAATTTTCTTTCTTGGATTTCTCCAATAGCCTCCCAATTGTACTACCAGGACCCAGTCCTACCTGTTTCAATCCACCCTTCACCAGCTGCCAGGATTTTCTTCTGCAAATGCAGATTTGTTTGGGTCATTTCTTGCTTAAAATTCTTCATTTAAATCCCATTTGCTCTCAGAATAAAGTCCAAGTCTACAAGGGCTTTAGTCATTTGCTTCTTACCTTCCTCTATACACCACCTCCTAAAAATCATCTCCTACTCCTACCCAAGCTTGACTTACAAACAGTAGTGTCCTCTTGCACATGCTCTTCTTGTTCCTCATAATGCCTTTCTTTCCCTTGGCTAACTCCTACTCTTCTAGGGTGTTGCTGTCATCCAGGAAGCCTTCTCTGATTCTACCCTCTCTATGTGGGTTATGTGTCCTTGTTCTGCATTCCCAAAGCACCATAATGTCATACTTATATCACTTATCTGGGTGACTTTTAATTTCTGATTCTCTTCCATTTTAATTGACCAGCTTGATAAGGTAAGGACTTTGTCTGATTATTTCTAATACTCACCTGGTGCCTACAGCATGGTAGTCACTCAATATATGATGATTAATTGAATATATGAAAGAATGGAATAACATTTGCATGCAGTTTAATCATTTACTACTTTTGTGACCTTGAGTAATTACTTTCATGGAGTGCTCTATGTAAAATGTGGTTTTGAACATTTACTTCATAATGTTTTTGTGAGTACTAAATAAGATAATTTACATATAATGTATAATACTGGATTTAGGATTAAGTAGGTACTCATAAATGCTGATGATAGTAATGACAACAATGATGATGATTTAATGGTGGTCCCATCAGGGCCAAGTTGCTGAAGCTTCAATGTACACCCCCTCCCATATATACCACCAGCTGCCTAATCACATACCTTGAACTGCTTGTATCTCAATAAGAAAGAACATGGACACTTGTTTACAATTCAGGTTCTGATGTCTACAGATATGTTTAATCATTGGTAAAAGGGAAGTAGGGAGACATTGCAGGGAGAATCACTGGAAATCTTGAGGAAGTGAGGAAGAAGTCTGGCATTGTGGTCCTTGGATGGCAAGAGGATCTGGGGGCAAAGTGGTTGAGGATGGACTCATATATCCTGAGGTAGAGACTGCTAAACTCTGTCCCCAAATCAATTCTTTTCATTTTACTTTTAGTATTAAAAAGGCTCCCAAGTTTTAGCTGGTCACATGGCCACCCAGCCAAACAGTACGTTTTTGGACCTTTTTTATAGCAAGAAATGGCCATGTGACTAAGTTCTAGCCAATGGGATGTAAGTAGAAGTGATGTATGGCAACTTCTAAGACATCACTTTAAAGACAAAGCTGCTTGCTCAGCACTTCTTCCACCTTTTTGCATGCTGGAGTTCAGAAATAGATGAGGAAACCTGGATTCCTGAATGATCCTTTGGAGCAGAGCTGCCCACTCATTCTAGAGAGTTCATCTAACTCAGTTCTATCATGTGAGAATGAAACAAACTTCTATTGTGCTTGGTTAAGGCAACCATATAAGTCTTAAGCAATTTTCCAGGCATTTCACACAGAAAGATGTGGGATTTACCATTGTGAATGGGAAGTCAGGGTTGGGGGGGAATTATGCGAAACCATGCACATCTATGTAGCAAGCTGTGCAGTGTGAGGCCCGTATGGGATTTCATTAAGGTCTCACACTGGAGCCCATGAGAGACCCACCATGGGTCTTGACTTGTTCCCTACGTGGACATTGACCACCAAGGTAGAAAAGGCTAATCAGCACCATTTACATAGAAGAATTTTGCTTCATCCTCCCTCATCCTTTTGTAAAGCCCCAAAACACTGGAAGAGAAAGAGGAATCCAGGAGCAGAGTGGAAGAAGAAAAGTGAGAGAAAGGAGCATACCTCCTTCCATGGTGGACTGAGTTAGGAGGAAGAGAATAAAATTGGATTTGAATTTGGGGCTTTGAACTGCATTGATTGTATATACTGAGTTTTTAAATAATCTATAAGGATGAAGGTCACTTTAGGTAAAGAAAGCAAGATTCAACAGTGCAATTTTAGGGCAGTCAGTAGAAGAAATATTTTCCATGTTTGAATTCTACTGAGTTTAGATAGACCATTCAATAAATTGGTTACAAACTGAATAACACAAAAGCAAAATATAATGGATTTACAAATAGAACCTTCATTCCACCCTATTTTGCCTGTCATTCTTTACCTTGCCCTGAAAAGAGCAGGATATGAAAAAGGTGAAGAACGGAATGGTGAATTGATCAGTGAGGGAGGTGAATACCAGAAATCTAGCCTCAGGGATTCCAGAAAGCAAAAAAAGGGCAAGGGCAGGTCAGCACTTCTTGTTGAAGGCACTCAGCAAAACACCTTAGAGTATTCGAAGGCAAATGCTTCTCCACTATTTCTCCTGTTTCCTTCTTGGAATGAGCTCATTTAAAGTACCACTCTTGGACTTTCTCTGCCTCTTTCTTCACTTCTTTCTAGAAAAGTTGAAAAACTTTGTATGGATGGCATTTTGAAGAATAAACTGGGCACCCAACTCAACTCCCCCTAGTTGATTCTGAGTAAGTCATATACTCTACTCAGCTTCCCCATGCCTCAAGTGGCGTAGGAAACTGACCCCACATGGGAAAACCTGTGGTGGTTCAGTGTTCCTTGAGATAGTGGTTAAGTCAGCCTGATTCTAACAGGAGAAGGTGCATTTGTCCACAGATAAGAACCATGTCCTTCAACTTGGCTTTTATCAGTGGTGAAGGTGATAGGTCTTTTTCCATCTTAGTTCTTAGTTTTATTTTTCAATTGGTTCAGAACCTGTGTGAAGGAAAGGATTAATATGATTGGGGCTTCTCAAACCCAACCTAGATGACATTAATGTAATTGAGCAAAAGAAAAGCACAGTTTAAATAATAGAAACAACAGCCAGGGCACAGGAAAGGGAAAGACAATTGGAGAGCAGCTTAGATTATATGGGAGACATCCCAACCCCACCGTGGAACTCCCAGAGAGGTGAAAAATAAAGGTGAAGGTCTGAATCTGCCATGTGGACTATTAACATAGCAAATTTAGGGACAAACTTTTAAAGTTATTTAATCCCAACTCCATCAGCTCTGACAACGAAGGGAAGATTGGGGTTGTAATAATCAACTAACATTTGAAGACTTCCTAATAGATGGATAATTTTTTCTAGTGCTTTGTAGAATTTAATAGAGATGCTCTCTAACATCCAATAAGTTTATAATCTGATACAATTTACTGAGATGCCAACTTTTCTTTCTGTGGAAATCATTCTTTCTCTGAGGTTTTCTATCAAACTCTTTCCAGTTTTATCCTTCTTTGTTTCATTGATTCTGCAGCTTGGTTGAGAAGATATTTAGTTAGCATAGTTTAAAGTAACCAACCAGTGAGAACCATTGGATCCACTCAAATCCCATCGAAGGATTAACTTTCTCAAGGGTGCAGAGTTTTGAAGAAGTTCATTTCAATTCAATTTTTAAAAAAATAGAAGTGTAGATATCCTTCACCATTCCTGTTCCCTCCCCCCCCTCCCATAAATTTGGAGAAGCCTAAATTCAGTGCAGTTCTTGTCCTAAGTAAATGTTTCATAATGATAATCATATAAGTTCTCATTACAGCACAGCTAACAGGGGCCAGATTGGTTGCGGTCAAGTTATATTTGCCATTTTGTGGGTCATATCATTGTAAATCAGCTAGATCGTGGCCTTAATTGGGGTCATTTGGGGGTTTGGAGCAGTGCAACAAGGTCATTCTGCTTCTCTCCTGTGATTTTTTTATTAGTCATTTTCGGTGCCAAATGGCAGCAATCATGACAAGGCCAGTTCACATATTTGCTCTGGGAAAAACAGCAGGTTTCAAAAAACTGCAAGGCCATAGATGGTTCGAACTGTTGAAGATGATTTTCCTCAAACTTGCAGCAGTTCCCTTCTCTTCGCACAAGTGAGGACTCAGGGTAGCATGACATAAGAGAACTGATTTGGAGTCAGCCCGGCTCCACCACTTACTGTACCTTTAGGTAAGTTCCTTAACCTTTCGAAGCCTCATGTTTCTCATCTGCAAAATGGGAAAAGAACACTTCAACCATGGGGTTAATGTAAGTACTAATGAACTCACATATGTAAAGGCTAAATGCATTTTCAGCAATCAAAAGTGGTAGCAAGATCACTTTGGTGTCAGAGACAAACAATAGAAAATCCAGAATGATTTGCTAAATAAAGCAAGAGGAAATGAACTTTTCAGAAATTACGAAGTTTTAAAAATGTGATGCTAATCAAATAGGGTGATTAGGAAGGAATTAACTAAACACAAACATAAACTATACATCCAAATTTGTATTGAGAACTATGAGAAATTAGAAAAACCAAGTAGACATGATCTCGTCCACTAAGGAGCAATGGATCCTGTTGGAGTTACAAATGCTAGATACACGTGAACCTGAAACAGTAAGTTAACAATACAGGTCAACCAGAAACAAAATCACTGCTTGCAAGTTGGTACTTTATAAATACTTGTCAAGGGAATGAATAGAATATCTTTACTCAAATAGTAGAATAATGTGGAGGTGAGACTATCAGAATGGTAGAGAAGGAAGCTGCTGGGTGGACATGCTGCTCAGAAAAACAGTCTAACTAAGGAAAATTATAAATAACAATGATTTAAAGTCTTTGGAAATTGTCCTAAGGGTATACAGTAAATGGAAAAGTTTCATTTGAGAAAATCTACTAAATCTTGATAAAACCAGCAAAAATCTATGGCAGCTGAAGCGCAATCTACTCCCTTATACTCACCCAGCTTCATGTCACAGAAGCTCTATCCCACACATGTGCACTCAAGAAGGAACTTCAATTTTCCCCACCCCATCCCGTCTTCCAGTCTGGAGCTGCAGTTTTACCCTGGGAGGGGCAGGCTGATGTTTATTATATCCCCTAACCCCATGTTGTAGAAGCTCCATTCCAGGACAGCATGACCAAAAGAACAGATCTCCTTTCCCACATTCCAAGTGCAGAAGTTGGGAAAACTGGGGCCCTGAATGCCCCACAGAAGCTTATTTATAGGGTGGTGGTTCCAAACCTGGAGGGGCAAGCCAAGTAGACAAAGGACTATAAGCCCTCAAGACACACATATACACACTGCTTACACACAGAACAGGGGTTTCACTCTAAAAAAGCAGTTCCCTGTCCCTAACTGCAGGGGTACAGAGTTTCAGCCCAGGGAGAAAGGCAAGCCATTTAAGGATAGAAGAGCTCTTCAGCTCTCTTTAAGAGAACTTGGAACAGGGTAGAGAACTCCATGCCTAAAGTTGTTGCTAAAAATAATGGCAATCTTAATGAAAACACTGAGAGGAGGCTGGGCGTCCTATGATAGAAACAAAAGGACAGAGCATAGGTTTAATAGAGAGAACCAAGGAGAGAGACAGCCAAGAAGAGTTCTAGAATTACAGCCAACTCTGGAGGTTGGGAAGGATGTGTGCAAATGCTAGACTGTGTCCACTCAGGAGCAATCAGAGCAGGATGTGGAGCCAGCTTGAAAGCATCTCCCAAACTATACATAAGACCATTAAGATATAGCAGAAGTTTCACTAGCACAATGGGCTTAAACACAACCTCTTGCATAATCTACACTGACATATCTTCAGGTTTACTGTTTCTTTCTTCTGCCAGCTCAACTCCAGTGTTTCAACACTAGAATTTCCATTTCATTCTTTCTAATACTTTCTCTTTACTGATATTCTCTATTCAAAAAAAAAATTTTACTGAAAATCTTCAGACGTATTCCATACATGGTATACAATCAATGGCTCAGAATATCATCACATAGTTGTGTATTCATCACCATAGTCATTTTTTAGAACATTTGCATCACTCTGGAAAAAGAAATAAAAAGAAAAAGAAAAAACTCATACATGCAATTTCCCTTACCTCTCCCTCTCATTGACCACTAGTATTGCAATCTACCCAATTTATTTTACTCTTTGTCCCTTATTATTTCTTTTTTTAATCCATATATTTTTTTACTCATCTTCCCATTCCTTGGATAAAAGGAGCATCAGACATAAGGGTTTCACAATCACAGTCACATTAAAAGTTATATCTTTATACAATGATTTCCAAGAATCAAGGCTATTGGAACATAGCGCAACAGTTTCAGGTACTTCCCTCTACCCACTCCAATACATCATAAGCTAAAAAGGGATATCTATATAATGTATAAAAATAAACTCCAGGATATCCTCTCGAATCTGTTTGAAATCTCTCAGCCACTGAAACTTTATTTTGTCTCATTTCTTGTTTCCTGCTTTTGGTCAAGAGGCTTTCTCAATCCCATGATTCCAGGTCCTGGCTCATCCCAGGAGTTCTGTCACACATTGCCAGGGAGATTTATACCCCTGGGAGTCGTGTCCCATGTAGAGGGGTAGGGCAGTGAGTTCACCTGTTGAGTTGGCTTAGACAGAGAGGTGACATCTGAGCAACAAAAGAAGTTCTCTGGTGGTGATCCAGGCCTAATTTAATGTAGGCTTGGCTTATCCTTTATAGGAATAAGTTTCATAGGGGTGAACCCCATGATCAAGTGCTCAGACTTTTGATTTGGTTGTCCCCACTTCTTGTGAGGATATCAGAAATTCTCCAAATGGGGAAGTTGAAAATTTCTTCCTTTTTCCCCAGTCTCCCAAGGGGACTTTGCAAATACTTCTTTATTCACTGCCCAAATTACTCTGGGATATATCGGGGCATCACACTAATCTGGACAAACCAACATAATTTTATGCCTATTCAAGATTCTATGTACTCAAATGAAATCAGAAAGAAAGATAGATGTTAAACATTTATCCTAGATGGTATAATCTAGGAATGCCTAGAGTATAAAATAATAGTGAAATGTACAATGTACAAATTTTAAAAATGTTTTTGCATAAGGAAGAACAAAGGAATGTCATATTGCAGGGTGCTGAAAATAGATGGTAATTAATATTTTAAAATGTCACCTTATGTGTGAGACTAAAGCAAAAAATGTTTATTTGTTACAAAATGTATATTTTGACTAGTGCATTTCCTAATATAACTTATGTAGATAGTTTGATTGAACGCCATAAGTACTTGGAATCTCAGGGAGGGCATGAGATTTTGTTGGTTTGTCCAGAGTGATGCCCCGATGAATCCCACAGTGATTCAATCAGTGAGTGGAAAAGTATTTGCAAGCCCCCTTCGGGGAATGGTGAGAACAGGGAGAAATTCAACTTCCCCAGGTTGAATTCTTGATATTCTCACAAGCAGTGTGGACAACCAAAACTATAGGCTGAGCCCCCAGTCTTGGGGTTTGTTCATATGAAACTTAACCCACAAAGGATAGGTCAAGTCTACTTAAAATTTAGGCCTAAGAGTCACCCCCAAGAGATCCTCTTTTGTTGCTCAGATGTGGCCTCTCTCTCCAGCCAATATGATGAGCAGTCTCACCACCCTCCCCCTCTCTGCATGGGACATGACTCCCAGGGGTGTGGACCTTCCTGGCAATGTGGGACAGAGATCCTGGAATGAGCTGACACTCAGCATCAAGGGATTGAGAAAAACCCTAGAATAAGCTGAGAATTAACATCAAGGTATTGAGAGAAACTCCTCGACCAAAAGGGGGAAGAGTGAAAGAGACAAAGTGTCAATGGCTGGGAGATTCCAAACAGAGTCGAGAGGTTATCCTGGAGGTTATTCTTACGCATTAAATAGATATCACCTTGTTGTTCAAGATGTAGTGGTGAGGTTGGAAGGAACTGCCTGAAAATGTAGAGCTGTGTTCCAGTAGCCATGTTTCTTGATGATGACTGAACAGTGATATAGCTTTCAAAATGTGACTCTGTGATTGTGAAAACCTTGTGTCTGATGCTCCTTTTATCTACCTTGTCAACAGATGAGTAGAACATATGGAATAAAAATAAATAATAGGGGGAACAAATGTTAAAATAAATTTAGTTTGAAATACTAGTGATAAATGAAAGCAAGGGGTAAGGGGTATGGTATGTATAATCTTTTTTTTTTCTGTTATCGTTTTATTTCTTTTTCTGTTGTCTTTTTATTTCTTTTTCTAAATCGATGCAAATGTTCTAAGAAATGATGAATATGCAACTATGTGATGATATTAAGAATTGCTGATCATATATGTAGAATGGAATGATATGTTAATGTTTTTGTTTGTTGTTAATTTTTTTAATTAATAAATAAAAAATAAATTAATTTAAAAAAATTCTATGTACTTATGGTGTTCAGCTAAACTGACCATACAAGTTAAATTAGGTAATGTACTACCCAAAATATAAATTTTGCCCCAAATAAACATCTCTCCCTTTGTTCTCACACAGAAGTTGAAGTTTTAAAACATGCAGGATATCATCCTTTACCCTGCATTCTGATTTACCTTAGTTGTATCCAGATCAGTTTCACTCATATCTCTACTGAAAGTCTGATCACATTTTCAACTTTTTAAACAGTTGCTGAATAGGGTAATGCTGACTTTCATAGCTTCAGAGCTTTAACTCTGAGACTCATGTTCACATAAATACTCAAAGCTTCTGGGAACGACCAGGTTATATACAAACAGCTCAGTATCTCACAATCTAGCAATAACAGTTACAACTCCTGAATATATATGACTGCTGTAAAAGCTTACAATCTAAGCCCCAACCTGATAATCCATGTTCTCGATTTCAATTCACCAAGTTTTTATACTATAGTTAGTCCATGTGATTGAGGCATGGTAATATTTGTCTTTTTGTTCCTAACATTTCATTCAATGTACAGTCCTTAAGGTTATACAACTATTGCATTCCCCACAACTTCATTTCTTCCTGTGGCAGCTCAGTAGTCTGTTGTATGTATGCACCATAGTTCCCCCTTCCATTCCTCAGTCATTGTACCATTAGGCCACCTCCATCTATTGTGAATCAGGAACACTGCTGCCATAAACACCAGTGTGCAAATGTTCATTCGTGTTCCCACACTCAGTTCCTCCAGATATATACCAAGGAACAGGGTTTTAAAATCATATGGCAACCCCACTCCTAGCCTCCTGTGGAACCACCACATTGTGCTCCAAGGGGCTGCACCTCTCATTTCCTTACCAACAGTGAATAGGTACATCTCTTTTTTCTCCACATTTCTCTAGCATTTATTTCTCTCTGTTCTTTCTTTTTCTTTTCTCTTCTTTTTTGCATAGTCAGGCGCTGGGAATCAAACCCAGGTCTCTGCCATGACAGGTGAGCATTCTGCCACTGAGCCACCATCGCACCACCCTCTCTCTGTTCATTTTTAAACAGTTTTACTCACACTTCATACAATTCAACCTAAGTGCATAGACGTACTTTTGCCATCATAATCTATGTGAAGACATTTCCTTTTCTTCCACAAAGTATGTATACCCCTCCCCAATGCCCCCAACCTGTTGATGCTTAGTTTGGGCGCAATGCTTTTTTCACATTCAGAGGAAGCACACTACAATGTTACTGTTGATTACAGACCCTAGGTTGCATTGATTGTACTTTTTCCCACATACCATCCATTTTCAACTTACTGCAATGTTGACATTCATTTGTTCTCCCTCATGCAAAAACATGCTTTTATTTGTACATTTAATCCCCATCATTGTCCACTCTAGGCATTCCTAAATTATATCATCTCGGTCTTTATTCTTTATCTTTCCTCCTGGTTTCATACATGCTCCCAGCCCTTGTCCCTCAATCATACTCACATTGACCTTATTTCAGTGAATATTATTGTGCTACAATCAAGTGGTATTGTGCTATCCCTATCTGAATTTTTACAATCAGTCCTGATGTACAATCTATGTTCTTCAGTACCAATTGTCCAATCTCTACTCTACTTCTATCTCCTGATAACCTGTGTTCTTAACTTCAATCTCAAAATTCAACCATTACTGTTACTTCATATTAATGAAACCATACAGTATTTGTCTTTTTTGTTTCTGGCTAATCTCACTCAGCATAATGTTCATCCATGTTGTTACATGCTTCATGACTTTATTCTGTTTTATAGGTGCACAATATTCCATGGTATGTATATACCACAGCTTGTTTAGCCACTCCTCTGTTGATCGATATTTGGTCAACAAATATTGGTCAACAAATATCCTGAGGAACCACCAAACTGCCTTCCAGAGCAGCTGCACCATTTTATATTCCCACCAACAGTGGATAAGTGCACCTCTTTCTCCACATTCTCTCGAGCACTTGTTTTCTGTTTTTTTGATAATTGCCATTACAGTGGTTGTCAGATAATATCTCATGGTGATTTTGATTTGCGTTTTCCTAATAGCCAGTGAAGTTGAACATCTTTTAATGTGCCTTTTAGCCATTTGTATTTCCTCTTCTGAAAAGTGTCTGTTCATGTCTTTTGCTCATATTTTAATTGGGTTGTTTGTCTTTTTGTTATTGAGTTGAAGAGTCTCTTTATATATTCTGGATACTAAACCATTATCTGATATGAGGTTTCTGAATATTGTCTCCCATTGTTCAGACTGACTTTTTACTTTATTGACAAAGTTTTTTGATGCACAGAAGTGTTTAATTTTGAGGAATTCCTTTTGGTCTATTCCTTTTTTCAATGCTTATGCTTTGGGTGTAAGGTTTAGGAAACTACCTCTTATTACAAGATTTATAATATATTTCTCTATATTTTCTTCTAAAAGTTTTATGACTTTAGCTCTAATGTTTAGGTCTTTGATCCATTTTGAGGTTTTTTTTGTATAAAATTTGAGATATGAATCCTCTTTCCTTCTTTTGCATATGGATATTCAGTTCTCCAGCCCAATTTATTGAAGAGACTGCCCTGTCCCAGGTGGGTTGGCTTGACTGTCTTATCAAAGATCAGTTGTCCATTAAAAAAAAAGAAGATCAATTCTCCATAGATGAGAAGGTCTTTTCTGAATACTCAATTTGATTCCATTGTTCAGTATATCTATCTTTAAATATGGCAGTGCCATGCTGTTTTGACCACTGTAGCTTCATAATATGCTTTAAAATCAGGTCATCTGAGACCTCCCATTTTGGTTTTTTTTCTCAAGATATTTAGGTATTTGGGGCAACCTTCCCTTCCAGATAAATTTGGTTGTTTGTTTAGCTATTTCTGCAAAGTAAGTTTTTGGGACTTTAATTGGCATTGCATTGAATCTATAATTCAATTTGGGTAGAATTGACATCATAACTATATTTAGTCTTCCAATCCATGAACATGGTACGCTGTTCCATTTATTTAGGTCTTTCTTCCAGGATTTCTTTTAGCAATTTCTTATAGTGTTCTGTATCTAGGTCTTCTGTATTCTTAGTTAAATTTATTCCTAAATATTTGATTGTTTTGGTGGGCTATTGTAAATGGAATTTTTTTTCTTGATTTCTTCCTCAAATTTCTCATTACTAGTGTATAAAAACACTACCTATTTTTGGGTGTTGATCTTGTATCCTGCCACTTTGCTGTACTCACTGACTAGCTCTAGTAGCTTTGCTGTAGGTTTTTGGGGATTTTTGACCTATAGTATCATATCATCTGCAAACAATGAGAGCTTTACTTCTTCCTTTCCAATTTGGATACGTTTTATTTCTTTTCTTTGTCTAATGGCTCTCGCTAGAACTTCCAGCACAATGTTGATTAACAACAGTGACAGTGGGCATCCTTGTCCTGCTTCTGACCTTAGAAGAAGAGCTTTCAGTCTTTCCCCATTGAGTGTGATGTTAGCTGTGAATATTTCATATGTTCCCTTTATCATGTTGAAGAAGTTCCCTTCCATTCCTATCCTATCCTATGAAGTGCTTTCATCAAGAAATGATGTTGAATTTTGTCAAATGCTTTTTCTGCATCAATTGAAATGATCATGTGATTTTTCTGCCTTGATTTGCTGATATGGTGTATTGCATTAATTGATTTTCTTATGTTGAACCATCCTTGCATACCTGTAATAAGTCCCACTTGATCATGGTATATGATTCTTTTAATATGCTGCTGGATTCAATTTGCAAGTATTTTGTTGAGGATTTTTGCATGTATATTCATTGGAGAGATTGGCCTCTAATTTTCTTTTCTTGTCTGGTTTTGGTGTTAGGATGATGTTGGCTTCATAGAATGAGTTAGGTGGATTTCCCTCCTCTCCAATTTTTTTGAAGAGTTTGAGCAGGATTGGTACTAATACTTTCTTGAATGCTTTTCAAGATTGGAAATTTTTCAAGAATGGAATTTGAATGTGAGGCCATCAGTCCTAAACTTTTCTTTTTTAGGAGTTTCTTGATGACCGATTCAATCTCTTTACTTCTGCTTGGTTTGTTGGGGTCGTCTATTTCTTCTTGAGTCAATGTTGGGTTGTTCATGCATTTTATCTACTTTTTTCTAGTTCATTAGCATATAGTTGTTCATAGTATCCTCTCATTACTTCCTTTATTTTTGAAAGGTCAGTGGTTATGTCACCTCTTCCATTTCTGATTTTATTTCTTTGCATCCTCTCTCTCTTTCTTTTTTTGTCAACATAGCTTAGGGTCCAATGATTTTATTGATTTTCTCAAAGAACAAACTTCTGGTTTTGTTGATTTTCTCAACTGTTTCCATATTCTCAATTTCATTTATTTCTGTTGTAATCTTGATTACTTCTTTCCTTTTGTTTTCTTTGTGGTTAGTTTGCTGTTGTTTCTCTAGTTCTTCCAAGTGAACAGTTAATTTCTTGAATTTTGCTCTTTCTTCTTTCTTAATATAGGCATATAAGGCAATAAATTTCACTCATAGCACTGCCTTTCCTGCATCCTATAAATTTTTATATTTTGTATTTTCATTTCATTTTCCTTGGGATATTCACCTATTTCTCTTCTAATTTTTTCCTTTACCCACTGATTAAGAGTGTGTTGTTTAGCCTCCATATTTGTGAATTTTCTAGCCCTCAGCCTGTTATTGATTTCCAACTTCATTACATTATGATCTGAGAAGGTGCTTTGTGTGGTTTCAATCTTTTTAAATTTATTGAGACTTGCTTGTGACCCAGAATATGGTCTATCCTTGAGAATGATCCATGAGCACTTGCAAAAAATGTGTATCCTGCAGTTCTGGGTGTAATGTTCTGTAAATGTCTGTTAAGTCTAGTTCGCTTATCATATTACTTAAATTCTCTGTTTCTTCATTAATCCTCTGTCTAGATGTTCTATCCACTGATGAGAGTGGGGAATTGAAGTCTCCTACTATCATGGTAGAGGTCTATTTCTCCCTTCCTTGTTGATAGTGTTTGCCTCATGTACTTTGGAGCACTCTGTCTGGGTGCAATAATATTTATGATTGTTATGTCTTCTTGTTGAATTGGTCATTTTATTAATATATAGTGTCCTTCTTTGTCTTTTTAAATTTTTTACATTTTAAGTCTAATTTGTTGGTTATTACTGCTACTCTTTTCTGATTGTTGTTTGCATTAAATATCTTTTCCCAATCTTCCACTTTCAATCTATTTTTGGCCTTGGGTCTAAAATAAGTCTCCTGTAGATAGCATATAGGTGCGTCCTGTGTTTTAATCCATTCTGCCAGTCTATATCTTTTGACTGAGGATTTTAATCCATTAACATTTAAAAAATTTTTTATTAATAACATCAATCAACATACAATATGAACATTCTTTTTTTCATCACATAGTTGTATATTCATCATCACGATCATTTCTTAGAACATTTGCATCAATTCAGAAAAAGAAATAAAAAGAAAACATAAAAAAAACATACATAACATACCCTTACCCCTCCCTTTCATTGATCACTAGCATTTCAATCTACTAAATTTATTTTAACATTTGTTCCTCCTATTATTTATTTATTTTTAATTCGTATGTTTTACTCATCTGTCCATAAGGTAGATAAAAGAAGCATTAGACACAAGTTTTTCACAATCACACAGTCACATTGCAAAAGCTATATCATTATACAATCATCTTCAAGAAACATGGCTACTGTACACAGATCTACATTTTCAGGCAGTTCCCTCCAGCCTCTCTGCTACACCTTAACTGAAAAGGTGATATCTATTTAATGCATAAGAATAACCTCCAGGATAACCTCTTGACTCTGTTTGGAATCTCTCAGCCATTGACACTTTATTTTGTCTCATTTTTCTCTTCCCCCTTTCAGTTGAGAAGGTTTTCTCAATCCCTTGGTGCTGAGTCCCAGCTCATTCTAGAATTTCTGTCCCACATTGCCAGGAAGGTCCACACCCCTGGGAGTCATGTCCCATGTAGAGAGGGGGAGGACAGTGAGTTTGCTTGTTGTGTTGGCTGAGAGAGCAATCCATTAACATTTAATGTTATTAATGTAAAGGCAATACTTTCTTCCACCATTTTGTCTTTTGAATTTTATGTCATATCTTATTTTTTTCTCTTTTTACCTTTACTGATAGTCTTCGTTTCCAGACTTCCCTCTCCTGTGTTTTCCTATCTGCTTGTAGCATTCCCTTTAGTGTTTCTTGCAGGGCTGGTCTCTTAGTCACAAATTCTTCTAGTGATTATTTGTCTGAAAATATTTTAATCTCCCCCTCATTTTTGAAGGACAGTTTTGCTGGATATAGAATTCTTGGTTGGCAGTTTTTCTCTTTTAGAATCTTAAATATATCATACCAGTGCCTTCTCACTTCATGGATTTCTGCTGAGGAATCCACACATAGCATTTCATTTATGTAAGTTCTGTGATTTGTTTTTCAAACTCTTGACTTATTTTTGTTCACCCAATGTCTTTTTATGTTAGCTCATTAACTTGATTTTTAATGAAATTTTCCATGTCTGTTCAAACAAAAAAGTTTGGGCTTCCCTTGTACATGATGGGTTGCTTTTCTCTTGCTGCTTTCAAAATTCTCTCTTTGTCTTTGACACTTAACAATCTGATTAGTAAGTGTTTTAGAGTATGTCTATTTGGAACTATTCTGTTTGGGGTATGCTGCACTTCTTGGATCTGTAATTTTACGTCTTTCATAAAAGATGGGAAATTTTCAGTGATAATTTCCTTCATCAGTCTTTCTCCTCCTTTTCCCTTCTCTTCTCCTTCTGGAACACCCACAACACCTATCTCCGTGTGCTTTATGTTGTCATTCAATTCCCTGAAACCCTGCTCATATTTTTGCTTTCTTTTTCCTATATTTTCTTTTGTGTCAGATTTCAGATGCCCGGTCCTTTATTTCAGTAATCCTTTCATCTGCCTCTTCATATCTATTGTTGTAGGTTTCTATTGTGTTTTTTAATCTCTTCTATTATGACTTTCATTCTTGTAAGTACTGTGATTTGTTATTTCAAACTCTTGACTTCTTATTTTTGTTCACCCAATGTCTTTTTTTATATCAGCTCATTGACTTGATTTTTTATGAAAATTTCCATGTCTGCTCAAACATCCTGAATTAGTCGTTTCAACTCCTATATCTCATTTGAAATGTTGTTTTGTTCCTTTGACAGGGCCATATCTTCAATTTGCCTAGTATGACTCATTATTTTTTGCTGATGTCTAGGCATCTGATTTCCTTAGTTATTTTACTCTGGAGTGTTTTTCACTCTTTCACATAGGATTTTCTTGCCAGATGGCTTTGTTCTCTATCTGTTCTTTGACATTCAGTTCAACCTATTGTAGACCTCTGGCATAGGTTCTGTTGAACTGATCAGAATTTTTCAGTTCTTATTTTCCTCTTTCTTGCCCTGCCTATATGGCTATATGGACAGTTTTTTTGTTTGCTTGTTTGTTTGTTTATGAGGAAGGTCTCTTCAGATATTATAGACTTCAGTCAGATTTTCACAGACAAATATCTCAGGAGGAAAGAATAGCCAGCATCAGTTTCCCCTGAGGGTGAGACCCAGAAGATTGACAGACTTTCCTATGAAACCTCTAGACTCTGTGCTTTTATTCTGCCCTGTCCGGCGCCGTCTCGCTCAGCTTCTGGTCCCCGGCCGGCGGAGGGAACAGGAGGGAGAGAGAGACAGACGCAGACAAACCGACTCAAGTGACAGACACGGGTTCGAGACACGCTGCAGTTGTGAGCACAGACCTTTACTGGAGCTAAGCTTGCAAGCTCTGTTACAAATTCCGCGCGGGACAGAATACCCCGCGGGGGAACAACCTCTATGCGGCCGTCAGGTACGGCTCCCTATGGGTCGTCTCCCCCCACCCTGTCCGGGTAACCTCTTATATACTGTGCCCAAACCCAATAGGTTAGTGCCACGTATACAGAGGTGATTGGAAGATAGGGTTGGTGGGCGCGTGCGTCATTTGCGGAAGCAGGATGTGAGCGCCATCTTGGCTCACTCGATGGGCGGGGGGAACTCTAGAGCAGGCTGCAGCGTGTCCACTAGGCCCAACCCGGGAGGCGGCTCTCCACATCTCCCCCTTTTTTATTTATTTTCACCCAGTGTCTCCATTGATGAGTGAGCTCCCGTGGACCTGAGCGGCCCACTACTTGTTTTGGTGCTTTGGGGAGTCTGGACTAGGCTTGCTAGGCACCAACCAGAATGCCTCCTCATATAGAGACCGGAGAGTCTGTGAACTGGAAACCACATAACTCTCCCTGCAGTGCTTCGCCTCACAACTGGGCCAGGAGGGGGTTCGGAGAGCGGCGACCAGAGTCGAGGGTGTCATTAGATATCTCTGTGCAATGGCGTGAGTTTAGCCTGGCCAGGACCGTGACTCTGTCTAGAGATTATCTCAAGACTAAAATTATGACTACTGGTGCCGCCTTTTACACCCGGGACACAGCCATGGGCTTCGCTGCAGCTTTTGCTTTCGAGCGCCCCTTCCTGAGTGGCCGGGCGGCATCACGGTTGTTACTAGGAGCATCAGGACTGAGAGACATAGCTAACATCGTCGTGACACGCAATTGCTGCTGCGCCTGAAATAGGCGTTCCAACAAGCACTTGAAAATGATCAAGCCCACTAATAACCCCACAGCTAGGAGAACCCAAGTAGTCAGATTGGGCCAAGAGAACCAAGAGGTGACTCGGTTCCACAGACTTTGTACAGTCTCGCCCAGTTTGGAAAGGTCGAAGGCAACGGGGGTTAACTTGATCTTCCCAAGCACTTTAAGGTCTGATTCCACCTGTTGGGAGAGCGGGGGGTATTAAAACTGGTCCCCCCTTCTAAACAGTCGAAGGGTGACCGGCGTTTTCGTTGCCATCTCGTCAGTCGCCGCTGTCATCAGCAGAGTTGGAGGCCTGATCTGATGGTTCAGGTTGAAGGCTTGTTGGTTTTTTGGGCAACAGCTCCGTGGCCTCCTCGGGCGATGTCACGGTTTTCACCAGTCTTTCCGGAACCCACACTGGTTGACGTCCTGGCTCCTGGGGAAAAACACAAACAGAGCCTCTGGCCCAGCTGAGCACGGGGTCAGGGCCTTGCCACTGTCCCGACAGGACATCCTTCCATCGGACTAGACCTCTATGTGGAGGACTCGGAGTGGTGTGTTGAAGGGCAGGTGTCATTCCCTGTGAATTTTCATTTAAAAAATTGTACGTAAACAAGGCTATAGACAGTTGAGCCTTTGGGGACAGGCCGTGACCTATTCCCCCTTTCTGTTTCTTTAGTAAGTCTTTGATGTCTAAGATGAAAATAGGCCAATGCTCTGGCAGAGCTGAGAGAAGGGGCAACCCCATCTGAACAGGTCCTAAGGACTCCATGCAATTATTAATGGCTCTTAAATCATGTAACAATCTCCATCTGCCTGATTTTTTCTTTATGACAAAAATAGGGGTGTTCCAAGGTGATGTGGAGGGAATGATGTGGCCCTTTTTTAGCTGATCTGACACTAGAGTGTGTAATGCTGAGAGTTTTTCCTGTGATAAGGGCCACTGAGGCACCCAGACTGGAGTCTTAGTTTTCCACCTTAGTTTTATAGGTGTGGGTGGGAATCTCTCCTCAGTGGCCCCTAGGAAAAACCCAGGCCTCGTCTGTCAGAATTGGAGACAGCTTGTATAGGCCTTGCGCGCCCGTGCAATGAGGCTCCTAAGCCTTTGCCGGGGACATATCCCATTCCTTTTAACAAGCGCTTAGAAGTTGGAGAGCAGCCACTGGTCAAGGTAACGTCCATCTGGGTTAGAATGTCTCTTCCCCACAGGGAAACGGGCAGGGCTAATACATAAGGCTGAAAACTACCTTGATGTCCTTCCTCATCTGCCCAGTGGAGGGCAGTGGCACTCAGCATGGGTGCTGAGACCTGGCCTATTCCTCTAATGGTGTCCTCCGCCTTGCACGTCGGCCAGGTGGAGGGCCAGTCTTGTTGTCTTATAATTGATCGATCGGCCCCGGTATCTAGCAGGCCCAGGAAGGATCTGCCTTGTACCTTAATAGTCAGCATGGGTCGAGACTCCAGAGACATATGGAGGCCCTCAAAAACTTCTCCAGAAGACCCAAATCCCTTATCTCTTCTCTGTCTGGGTCTACTCGGAAAGAATGTATGTAAGCTGGGTAAGAGCAAGAGCTGTGCCAGCTTATCACCTTTTGCAATGACCAGAGTACCTTGCTGAGATTGTACCATAACTTGGGCGTAACCTGTGAAATCTGAATCTACAACGCCTGGTATGACTGTTAGTCCTTTCAGGGCTGTGGATGCCCTCCCTATTATGAGCCCAACAGTCTTCGTTGGTAAGGGCCCTTTAAAGGAGGTCCCTATCAACTGGACACCCATGGAGGGGGTCAGTACGAGTCTGGAGGTGGCACAGAGGTCCAGTCCTGCTGATCCAGGGGATGCGCGAATTTGGACGGGTGTTGTGTCGCCGGATGGCATGCAGGGGGGTCCACCGAAAGGGTGGACCCCCTCTGCCCGTTTTTTGGGTCCTGTTCAGGACGGCCAGAAAGGCGCACACCCTGCGCATTGAAGGCTGACCTACAGTCTTCTGCGCGATGGGGTCCCTTGTGGCAACGGCCACATAGCCTGGTTGCCGCATATGGTCTACCAAACTGTTGAGTGGCAGGTGGTTGGCCTTTATTGGGACAGTTTCTCTTAATGTGTCCCAACTGGCCACAATGATAACATCCTCTTGGCTTTGTTCCTAGGTCTTTGGATTTCTTTGCAGCTACTTGTAAGGAGCTGGCTAGCATGGCAGCTAGACCTGCATTAGTTAACGGGCTACCAGCATCTCTGCAGAGCCGAACCCATTCCGTCAGGTTTTTTCCTCTGTTTTGTGCTAGGATAACTTTACATTCCTTATTGCACTGCTCAAATATCATTTGTTTAACTACAGTCTCTGCCACTCCTGGATCTGAGAAAATTCTCTCAGCCGCAGTTTGCATTTTGGCTACAAAATCCACGAAGGGTTCTGTGGGGCCCTGATGTATGTTGCTGAGTGAGGCTTGAGCCTCTCCCTCACCTGTCAGCTTTTTCCAGGCTCCTACGAAACAACGGAAAATCTGGGCGTAGACTTCTTGAGGGAACCCTGTTTGATTCTGGGAGTGGGCACCTTTCCCCAATAGCATATCTGCATTCCATCCGCCATGTCTCCCCGCTGCGTTTTTCGCAGCTTGCTCCTCCGCTAACTCTTCGAACCATGCTTTCCAATCTATGTATTGGCCCTGGGGCAAGCAAGCACGGGCCAGCTGATATATATCTGCGGGCGTATGATTCAGGGTGGAAAGGTTTTCAACCATATTCAAGGTAAAAGGAGCATTGGGGCCATACTGATGGACAGCTTGCCTCAATTCCCTTAAAACTTTGTAATCATATGGCTCATACTGGTTATTACCTTGGGGATTGATAATAACCGGGTACATCTCTGAGACTGGTTCTGGCTTAAGCGGCTGGTAACCACCCATCATACCGAAAGGTCTAAAGGCTGAAAAGGGGTTCCATTTCCAGAAATGTCTCCCTCCATCACTTGGTGACGTAAGGTCTCGAGGGCTCGCGTACGCAGGCGGGGGGTACGGCTGTAACTGCCCTTCCCATGACCAGCCTGCAGGGGGCTCCGGATCTCGCAATGGAGGGCAGACGGAATTACCTGATGCTGCCACTCGAGGGAGCCCTTGCCTACCATCCACCGGAAGGCGCTGCGTCTCTAGGGGCGCAGCGGTAGGCGCGGGTGGGGCGGAGGGCAGCGGGGGCGAGACCGGGAGCCCCCCCAGATCGATCAGCAGAGGTGCGCCTGCACTCTCGGCCTCGGCACTATCTGACTCTGAGTCAGAGTCGTCTGAACTAGCGCCAGACTCTGGCGGCTCACAAGTGGGCGGCTCACTTTCACAGGAGCCGTCCGCTAAAAGGGTCTTTAAGGGAGCTAACAAAGGTAAACTTCCGGACTGCCCCATGTTTGCAGTCGGCACTGTACTTTAATCACTCGGAGAGCTCTTCCGAGTCCCCGGGGCTACCTGAAAGCCCGCGGGCCTTAACTCTCACGTAATAAAAAGTACTCACCTTCTCGCGGTGATCAGGCGCAGGAAGTCCGCTGCGAGCTCAGGATGCACGTCCTTCTCAGTTCAAGAAGAGACAGTACGGCTCTCCTTGCAGAAGAGGTGTCGAGAGAGGAGGTTCCCCGTACGGGCCACCACTTGTCCGGCGCCGTCTCGCTCAGCTTCTGGTCCCCGGCCGGCGGAGGGAACAGGAGGGAGAGAGAGACAGACGCAGACAAACCGACTCAAGTGACAGACACGGGTTCGAGACACGCTGCAGTTGTGAGCACAGACCTTTACTGGAGCTAAGCTTGCAAGCTCTGTTACAAATTCCACGCGGGACAGAATACCCCGCGGGGGAACAACCTCTATGCGGCCGTCAGGTACGGCTCCCTATGGGTCGTCTCCCCCCACCCTGTCCAGGTAACCTCTTATATACTGTGCCCAAACCCAATAGGTTAGTGCCACGTATACAGAGGTGATTGGAAGATAGGGTTGGTGGGCGCGTGCGTCATTTGCGGAAGCAGGATGTGAGCGCCATCTTGGCTCACTCGATGGGCGGGGGGAACTCTAGAGCAGGCTGCAGCGTGTCCACTAGGCCCAACCCGGGAGGCGGCTCTCCACACTGCCCAGCATGTGGTGCTTGTCTGCCCACAGCTTCCCATCAGCTTAAAATGATGTAGTGCCTTTAATTTCAGCAGTCTCTCCCTGTCAGGGGTATGCTTGGGACAGAGGTGACCTTGTAGGATGTCTTTAATTGCCTCAGTTTTCCAGCCCTTGGAGCCTGAATTCCTTAAAGGAGGGATTCCATTTGAGCTGTGTCCCACCTTTCTCTTACAGAAGATGCACTCTTTAGGGAATTAACTCCTTTCACATGACTAATTACTTTCTCTCTCAAACAAGCTTAATTCTGTCCTTGCCTGGGACAGTGCTGGAGTCTGAGAGTTCTTCCATTTCTGTGTAATGAAGTGTTAAGGAGTAGAAAGAAAGCAAAAAAGAAGACTTTTTTAGAGCCAGACCCCTGCTTCTCAGGTTTGTTGATCAAGAGCTTAAGTTGGTATGTGGTTCTATGTATCTCAAGGCTCTATGTGTCCCCCTTTTCTTGGAGTCCAGCCCTTTTACAGAATTTTTTGCTTCTGACTTAAAAAACTTCTTTTTTGTCCCATCAGACTCACCCCCTGTCTGCCAGGGCAAAAACTCTAAGTGCCTTTCGTGTTTATTCCAGGTTTATCTGTACTAGGGGCCTATTTTCAGCAGTCAGAATTTGTTAATTAGTTCCACAATTGGAGCTTGGTTGAGCTAAGCCCCTGCTGCTACTCAAGTCTGTTTCCTTTCCCCTCAGGGAACCAGCCTGCCATATCCGTGGGGGAGGGGCACCAGCCTCTGCAGCTGGGGGACTTAGAGTTCTATGTGGAATATCAGCAGTTCCACCTGGTCCAGGCTGGCTTATGTTGTGTGTCCGGCCATGGATGTACCCCCAGCAGGTGTTCTGTACTGGCTATTTGCTATCTGCTCAAGGGGACAAAATAAATTCCACATTTCACTATGCCACCACATTGCCCCACCTCCAATATTCTCTGTTTGATAAGATACTGTCATCTTACTTTTCTTTAATTCTTTTTAATGCAATTTTATTAAGATATATTAATAAATCTATATGTATTTATTTAACTCTGAATCTCAGGTGTTACTAAATACCCAAAGTTCCAGGAACTACCATCTTATACACAAAGAGCTCAGCATCTCAGAATATAGAAATAAAAGTTAAAACTCAGGAATAGATGCGACTGCTTTAAAAGCTTACAATCTAGGATATATTAATAAATTAATAACCATATAATCCATACAAAGTATACAAAGTATACTGTGACTCACAGTATCATCATATAGTTGTGCGTTCATCACCACAATCACTTGTTGAACATTTTCATTACTCCTAAAATTCAAAAAGAACACCCAAAACATCCCATATCCATTATCCCCTCCTATCATTTATTCATTTAATTTTTCTTTATTTTATTACTCGTCTACCCATATATTGGATAAAAGGAGTCAGTCACAAAGTTTACCTAATCCACAGCTACATGATAAAAGCTATATAATTATACAATCATCATTAAGAATCAAGTCTACTGGATTACAGTTCAACAGTTTTAGGTATTTCCTTGAAGCTTTTTTAATTCACTAGAAACTGAAAAGCAATATCTATATAATGCACAAGAATAACTTCCAGAATAACCTCTCAACTCTATGCGAAATCCCTTAGAAACTTTATTTTATTGAATTTTGCTTCCCTTTTTGGTCAAGAAGGCATTCTGAATCCCATGATGCCAGGGCCAGGCTCATCCTTAGGAGTCATGTCCCACATTTCCCCGGAGACTACACCCCTGGGAGTCATGTCCCTTATAGGGGGGAGAGCAGTGAGTTTATTTGCAAGAGTTGGCTGAGAGAGAGAAGCCACATCTGAGCAACAAAAGAGGTTCTTTGGGGGTGACTCAGACAAAATTATAAGTAGGCTTATCTTCTCATTTAGAGGAGTAAGTTTCTCAATACCAAGCTTCAAGATTGAGGGCTTTAATTATTAAATTGGGAGTCCCTAATGCTTGTGAGAATATCAGGAATTTCAAGGCAGGGAAGTTTACTATTACCGTACTTTTCCCCATCTCTCAAGGGGACTTTGAAAATAACTTTTTACTTTTTGCCAAAAGTACTCTGGGATGTATTGGGGTTTAACATGAGCCTGTGCAGGATAACAAGATCTCATTCCCTATTCTAGGTTCCATGTAAATATGCTGTTTAAATAAACTGACCATACAGGTTAAATTAGATAGTGTATTACAGAAAATATAAATTTTGTACCAAATAAACATCTTTCCTTTGGTCTCACAACATTAAAGCTTTAAAATACAATCATTATGCTCTTTTACCCTGTATTCTGATTTCCCTTAGTACTAACCAATTTTATTCATATCTCTAATTGAAGTTTGATCTCTTTTTCAGCTTCAGTAACAGTTACTGACTTTCATAGCTGCAGAACTTTAACTCTGAGTCTCAGGTGTCACTAAATACCCAAAGTTCCAGGAACTACCAGCTTATATACAAAGAGCTCAGCATCTCAGAATTTAGAAATAAAAGTTAAAACTCAGGAATACATGTGACTGCTATAAGAGTTTACAATCTAGGAACCTTTACAATAAGCTTTATTGAATATTCTATACTCCTTAATCATTGATTGTCCAATCTCTGCCAATTTTGAATCCCCTGATAACCTGTGCTGGTTCAAAAGGATCTATGAACCCTAGAAAAGCCATGTTTTAATCAAAATCCCATTTCATAATGGCAGAATAATCCCTATTCAATACTGTATGTTTGAATCTGTAATTAGACCATCTCCCTGGAGATGTATCCCAATCAAGAGTGGTTGTTAGACTGGATCAGGGGAGATAATGAAATGTCTCCATCCATTCAGGTGGGTCTTGATTAGTTTCTGAAGTCCTATAAAAGAGGAAACATTTTGGAGAATGAGAGATTCAGAGAGCAGAGCAGAATGACATAGCTATGAGAAGCAGAGTCCACCAGCCAGTGACCTTTGGAGATGAAGAAGGAAAATGCCTCCCGGAGAGCTTCATGAAACAGGAAGCCAAGAGAAGAAGCAAACAGATGACACTGTGTTCGCCATGTGCCCTTCCAGATGAGAGAGGAACCCTGCCCATGTTCACCATGTGCCTTTCCAGATGAGAGAGAAACTCTAACTCTGTTCACCATGTGCCCTTCCACTTGAGAGAGAAACCCTGAACTTCATCAACGTTCTTGAACCAAGGTATCTTTCCATGGATGGATGCCTTTGATTGGACATTTCTACAGACTTGCTTTAATTGGGACATTTTCTTGGCCTTAGAACTGTAAACTAGCAACTTATTAAATTCCCCTTTTAAAAAACCATTCTGTTTCTGGCATATTGCATTCTGGCAGCCAGCAAACTAGAACATAACCTATGCTCTTGAATTCAATTCTCAGCGTTTGCTCATAATTGTTAGTTTACATTAGTGAGACTTTGCAATGTTTGACCTTTCATTTCTATGTTATTTCACTCAACATAATGTTTTCAAGGTTCATTCACCTAGTTGCATGCCTCATAACTTTATTCTTTCTCATAGCTGCTCAATATTCCTTTGTATGTATACACTATAGTTCATCCTTCAGTTCATCCATCGATGTACCCTTAAGCCACCCCCAGTCATTGCAAATCTTGAATAATGCTGCCATAAACACCAATGTGCAAATGCCTATTCATGTCCCTGCTTTCAGTTCTCCTAAGTACATACCAAATAACGGGGTTACAGGACCATATGGCAAGCTTATACTTAGCCTCCTGTGGAACCACCACACTGCCCTCACACTGCAGTGAGGGGCTGCACTGTTCTACTTCCCTATCAACACTGAATACATATCTCTCTCTCCATGTCTTCTCTGATGTATCTTGTATCTTTCTGTTTATTTTTCAAACAGTTTAATTCATACACCATAAAATCCATCCTAAGTGAACAATCAATGGCTCCCGAGATAATCACATAGTTATGCATTCACCACTGCAATCTATAAAACATTTCTATTTCTTCTGAAAAGAAAGAAGAGGAAAATAATTTTTAAAATAAAGAGCAAAAACAAAAGGTGAAACAGCAACAATAAAAACAACACGAATTCCTTACTCCTCCTTTATATCCCCCTCTTATTGACATTTAACTTTGGCATATTGCCTTTGTTATAACTAATGGAAGAATATTACAATGTTACTGTTAACCAAAGATCCTAGTTTGCATTGCTTGTATTTTTCTCATATACCATCCCATTTTCAACACTTTACAATGGTGACATTCATTGTTCTCCCTCATATAAAATATTTCTTGTATTTGTATGTCTAATCACCACCATTGCCCACTCTAGGTTTTACGAGGTTATACAATCCCAATTTTTATCCTTTCTCTTTCTTCTGGTGCCACAAATACGCCAAGCCTTACTCTTTCAGCTATACTCACACCTAACTTTGTCCATTATACTTACAATACTGTGCTGCCATCAGAGTTTTGTGCTATCATTTTTACAATCAGTCTTGTTGAACATACTGTACTCCTTCAGCATCGAATACCCAATCTCTAACCTCTTTCTATTTCTTGATAACCTCTGTTCTTAACTTTAACTCTCAGAATTTGCCCATTATAGTTAGTTCATCTTAGTGAGAACATATCGTAATTGTTCAACAGGGAACACTCGCAAATATAAAATTTATAAAAGTGTCTCATGTGACCACGGGAACGCAAAGTCCGAAATCTGCAGGGCAGGTTGTGAAGCCAACGATTTCGATGGAGGGTCTGGATGAACTACACAAGAGAGGCTCACCAGCCAAAGCAGGAAGAGAGCCTGTCTATTCTAAATCCTTCTTAAAAGGCTTCCAGTGATTAGATTAAACATCATTCATTGCAGAAGACACTCCCCTTTGGCTGATTACAAATGGAATCAGCTGTGGATGCAGCTGACGTGATCATGATCTAAGTCTATGAAATGTCCTCATTGCAACAAACAGGCCAGCACTTGCCCAACCAGACAAAGAGGTACCACAACTTGGCCAAGTTGATGCATGAACCTGATCACAAGGAGATCCCATTTATCTATTTCTTCTTTCATTGCTTGCATTTTGGGTGTAAGGTCTAGGAAATCACTTCCCATCACAAGGTCTTTAAGATATTTCCCTACATTTTGTTCTAAAAGTTTAATAGTCTTAGCACTAATGTTTAGGTCTTTGATCCATTTTGAGTTTATTTTTATATAAGGTGTGAGATAGGGGCCCTCCTTCATTCTTTTGGATATGGATATCCAGTTCAACAAGTACCATTTATTGAAGAGACTGCTTTGTCCCAGTTGAATCAACTTAACCACTTTACCAAAGATCAATTGTACATAGGTGAGAGGGTCCACCTCCGAACACCCAATTAGATTCCATTGTTCAGTATATCTATCTTTGTGCCAGTACCATGCTGTTTTGCCACTGCAGCTTTGTAATATGCTTTAAAGTCAGGTAATGGGAGACCTCCCACTTCATTTTTCTTTCTCAAGATGTTTTTAGCTACTTGGGGTATCCTTCCCTTCCAAATAAATTTGGTCATTCATTTTTCCATTTCTGCAAAGTTATTTGTTGGGATTCTAATTGGTATTGCATTGAATCTATAAATCAGTTTGGGTAGAACTAACATCTAAACTGTATTTAGTCTTCCAATTCATGAACATGGTATGTCCTTCCATTTATTTAGGTTTACCTTGATTTCTTTTAGCAATGTTTTATAGTTTTCTATGCATAGGCTTTTATATCCTTAGTTAAATTTATTCCTAAATATTTGATTTTTTTTGGTTGGCTATTATAAATGGAATTTCTTTCTTGATTTCTTCCTCAAATTGCTCATTACTTTCTAGTGTGTAGAAACACTACTGGCTTTTGCATGTTGATCTTGTACCCTGCCACTTTGCTGTACTCATTTATAAACACTACTGGCTTTTGCATGTTGATCTTGTACCCTGCCACTTTGCTGTACTCATTTATAAACTCAGTAGCTTTGCTGTAGATTTTTCAGGATTTTTGACATATGGGATCATGTCATATGTAAACAGTGAGAGTTTTTCTTTTTCCTTTCCAATTTGGATTATTTTTATTGCTTTTTATTGTTTAATTGCTCTGGCTAGAGCTTCCAGCACAACGTTGAATAACAGCACTGACAGTGGGCATCCTTGTCTTGTTCCTGATTTTAGACAGAAAGTTTTCAGTCTTTTCCCCATTGAGCATGATGTTAGCTGTGGGTTTTTCATATATTCCCTTTATCATGTTGAGAAAGTTTCCCTCTATTACTATCCTTGGAGTGTTTTCATCAAGAAAGGATGTTGAGTTTTGTCAAATGCCTTTTCTGCATCAATAGAGAAAATTATGTGGTTTTCCCCATTTGATTTATTGTTGTGGTGTATTATATTAATTGATTTTTTTGTGTTGAGCCACCCTTGCATACCTGGAATAAAACCCACTTGGGGGTCCTAGGACTCAGGAAGAGGGTGTAATCAGGATAAAGCTTCCCTAAGGATGAGACCCAGCAGGCTGCCAGTTTTTCCTGTGAGGCTTCTTGATTCTGTGTCTTTCCTAACCTGCCCGGCATGGGGGACTTGTCAGCCCACAGCTCCCCTCCAGTGTAAAATGATACTGTACGTTTTATTCTCAGCAGACCCTGTATCTGCCAGGGGTGTGGTTGAAACAGAGGCTGAGACTGAAGGCGGGCTTAAATTGTTTCTGTTTTCCAACCCCTGGAGTCTAAATTCTCTGAATGAGAGCAGTCATTTGTGCTGGTCCCCGCCCCATGCGCCTTTTTCTTGGGAGAAGATGTGCACTTTAGGGAACTATTTATTTCAGCTGGCTAGTTACATTATCTCTCAAACATACCTTAACTCCACCCTTGCTTGGGGCAGCACTGACAACCAAAAATGCCTGAGGCTTTCTTTGACGAGCTGCTAAAAAGTAACAAAATCCTTTTCAGAGCTGGTCCCAGCTCTTGGGTTCACCAATCCAAAGCTGGAGTTAGTACTCAGCTCTGTGTGGCGTTTCTTGGGCTACAGCCTTTTTCCTGTATTCTGAGTGCAACCAACCCCCAAATCCTCTGCTTTTGTGGGGGGCATTTATGTAAGCTCAGAGATTGTTAAATCTACGATTGGAGCTTGGTTGCGCTCTCTTCCCTTGTTCCTAGTAAAGACTGATTCTTTTTCCCATAGGAAAGTGACTCCAAAACAATCTACTGTGCCAGCGGGGGAGAGGCACCAGCCTCCACAGGTTGGGAGACTTTACTTATAGTTCTGTTCTGTGGTCTTGGCCCTTCTGCATATTCCAGACGAGCGCATAATGTGTATTTGGTCACGGCAGTTCCCCAAACATTTGTTCCAGACTGCTCTGGTAATTTACTAGCTGCCCTAGAGGATGAACTCTCCTTTAATTCTGGAAGCTTGGCTTCTTTTAATGCTTTATAGGCTATAATATATAATAAATATATTTCATATCTATAATAGCTCTGTTCGAGTTTTTGGCTGCTAAGTCCATCGTATGGCCCATTCAAAGTCACTTTCTATTGTCTGCTTTGTTTCCCATTTCTTTGCCTGTCTTATAATTTTTTATGGAAACTGGACATTTTATACAAAATTTTTATTTTAAATGCTTTTTTATTTAGGCTGACCCATTGTGTGGCTACTTATCATAGTAGCCTGGTGAACTAAGACAATATATAAGGGAAAACCCAAAAGAGTAACACTGACTTCCCATCAGAAGCAGTAGAACCCGTAATGCAGTGGGGCAACATATTCAAAGTATTGAAAGTAAAAAGCTATTAATTAAGAATCTTATAACCAGAAACACTCTCTTTAAAAAATGAAGGTTAGATAAAGACATTCCTAGATAAACAAAACTGGGTGAATTAATTGTTACTAGACCTGCATTATGAGAAATACAATAGAAAGTTTTTCAGGCTAAAAGGAAAGGACACCAGATGGTATTTCAAATCCACACGAAAAATACAAAGGGTGATGGTAAAGGTAATTAGGTAATTATAAGACATAGTATAATTACATATTTCTTCTCTTTTCTTCTCTCAACTGATATTAAATGTAGTCAAATAAAACAATACGTGTATAAATGTACTATGGGTCTATAACATATAAAATGTAATATAGTGCCAATAACATTGCAAAGAAGGTGGGTAGGGGGAAAGGTGTATGAACAAAGGAAATGACACCAGATAGTGACTCAAACCCATAGGAACAAATCGTGAGAATGAGAAAGAGTAAATATGAAGGTTAAATATATACTTGATTTCCTTTCTTCTCTCAGCTTCCTTAAAAGAAAAAAGATTATAATAATTATAATGATATATTGTTGGGTTTGTGACATCTATTGATATACTATGCATAAAAAATAATGGCCCAAAAAGCAGAGAAGGGATAATGGAGTTATGGAGCTATATGGTAGCAAAATTTCTATATTTCACTGGAACTAAGTCAGTGTAAATCTGAAGTGAATTCTGGTGAGTTAAGATGTATAATGTGAATTCTAGAGGAACCACTAGAAAGATAACTCAAAAAATAAAATTAGAGAATGATTAAAGGAATTAAGGTGTTACCACAGAAAATATCCACTTAATACAAAGGAGGGAAATAGAGGAGGAACGAAGAAACAAAAGTCATGAGACACTAAAAAACAAAAACAAAATAGCAGATGAAAATGCAATCATATCAATAATACCATTAAATGTGAATAAATTAACAATTTAACCAAAAGATAGAGATTTTCAGATTGGTTAAGAAAAATTCAACTATTTTTTGTCCATAGAAGGCACACTTTAGAATTCAAGATATATTGGTTGAAAGTGAAGGATGGAAAAAGAAATACTTTGCAAAGAATAATCAAAAGAGATGGAATGGATATATTAATATCAGATAAAATAGATTTTAAAACAAAAATGTTATTAGAAGGAAATTCCATAATGATAAAAGAGTTAATAAATCAGGAAGATATAGCAATTATAAACATGTATGCACCTAACAGAGTCCCAAAATACATGACACAAAAACTGAAAGAATTGGAGGGAGGAATAGACAATTTAACAACAGTTGGAGACTTCAGTATCCCAGTTTCAATATTGAATAGAAGAATTAGGCAGATGAACAGAAAAGAAATAGAAGACTTGAGAAACACAATATACTAACTAAACCTAACAGACATCTATAAAATACTCTACCCATGAGCAGCAAAGCATAAATTCTTCTCAAAGACACATGGAACATTCTCCAGGATAGACTATATATTAGATGATAAAACGTCAACAAATTGAAAAAATAAACCATTCAAAGCATATTCTCAGACCATAATGGAATTATATTACAAATCAATAACAGAAGGAAATTTTGGAAATTCACATATAAGTGGAAATTAAACAACACATTCATAAACAATAAAAAGGTGAAAGAATAATTCACAAGAGAAATTAGAAAATACTTTGAAATGGATGGTGATGAAAATACAGTATACCCAAACTCCTGGGATATAGCTAAAGCTGTTCTGAGAGAGAAATTTATAGCTGTATATGCTTATTTTAAAAAGGAAGAAAGATCTCAAATTCATAGCCTAGGCTTCCACTTTAAGAAACTAAAAAAATCAAGAGAAAACTATCCCCAAAATAGAAGAAAGAAGGAAATACTAAATCTAGAGCAGAAATAACTATAAATAGTTAAAGTTGTTCCAGACTGGCAGTGGTCCTAGGCCCCTGGTTGAAGCAAATGCAAATTCCCTTTCAGGAATATAACTTTTACCTATGTCTCAAAGAATACCCACAAATAGTTTTCCAAGGGAAGCGATCAGTGAAAAATAAAAAGTCAATAATGACACAAAGAAGGTGCCAAACAAGATATAGCAGAAACAAATAACAGCAGACCCAGATCAATAAAGACCTCAGGTATTACATTATCAGACTTGGAAGAATTAAGCTTACCTTGCAGCTTTCAAATGTCTGCAAGAAAAGGCAACTATAAAAATAGTTTGTTAGATACGGAAAATAAGCAAATAGAACTTTTAGAGATGAAAAATATAAAAATTGGAAAAAAAAATCCCTTCTGGCTTTAACAAAATACTAAACATAGCTGAAGAGAAAATTAGTAACCTGGAAGACAGACATAATTTAACCAAGATGATGCACAGAGAGTCATAGAGGACTATTAAACTGGATTTATTATGAAGGATCTGAGAACTACCATCTGTTTATATTCTCTGAGAGGGCCCAGAGTACACTCTCTCCCCTAAGGTTATATGCGCTAGTGAAGGAGGGTTGGTATCTTTGAGAAATTCTTCAGTCCAAAATCCTTATGGGTGGTGATGGTGGGGTGTGGTAAAGCTCTACCGTGGAATTGGGCTCCTGAGTATCAATGGAAATTCAATTCACAGTTCAAAAATAGAGGAGGCCAAGTGACATTATGCAATGATCAAAGGCCAGGTATACTTAATTACTATAACAGGAAGCAGAGCCAAAGTAGCATTCAGGGTCCCTTGGCCCACGGGAATCTGTGGTGATGGTAAACGAATCATGCTTCTACTAAGAAGCAAGACAGATGGACAGATGACTAAAGAATTTCTTGTTTTGTAAAATTCAAACTAAGTAAATAAATAGATCTGATGTTAGTCATTACAGCAGAAAATCATTTTTCCTCACCTAGTTTTCAGTCTAACATGTGGCATCTGAGTTGACACTGACACCAAGGTACCCCAAATGACTTCGTTGTTCTCAATTTAAAGTGGTGTTTATGGATGCTAGGAGATTAAATGGCATCTTGCCAAAGGCAGTCTCATTATGGGTGCAATACATTTGAGTACCCATTCAATGGTTATTTATCTAGCCCCAGAGTGCAAACAAGGAATAAATATTCTTAGCAGGTGATAGATCTTCTCATTTGTTCCCTGACCAATGGAGTAAGGACCTTTGGGGCAGGAAGGACCAAGCAGACACCCTTATAACTTGCCTCCCCACCTTCTAGTATTGCAGAGGCTAGTTCTTTCCCCAAAGGACTTAATTATTTAAAGGGTGCAAAGGGTGGCAGTCTCTTCTCCATTATATCTCTGTTTAATTTACCTGTCTGACCTATGGAAAAAAAACAGATTATAGCAGATGATAATGAGTTACTAAGCTTAAACATATGTTAGCCCTAATGATGGCTTCTTTGCTGAGTTTGGTATCTTTATTAGAGTAGATCATTACTATCTCTGGGCACTGGGTATGTGATTACTGATCTGGAAAAATGTGTTTTTCTCAATCCACATTAGTAGACTTTCAAAAGTAATTTGCCTTCACGTGGCAGCATAACCATTTATATTTACATTGCTCCAGGGCTTGGTTAACTCTACTTCTCTCATCATATTTTCTGCTGGGGTCTTCATTGTGATGGTGCATTATATTGATAACTTCATTCTAATTGTCCTGGTGAACAGATGGCCTTGATGCCCTAGTAAGGCACATCTACACCAGAGGATAGACACATGGGCTCTAATCACTCGTTCTCTACTGGCTTGTTTCATTTCTCTCCATCTTTGCAGGCTTGCCTCTTCTCCAAATATATGCACACTATGGGTGCTGCACAGCACCCAGTTACATGTGCTCAGTTAGAGTGACCAGCACAGCCAAATTAGGACTCATAGTGGAAAGGAAGGAATACTTATAGTGGAAATGAGTGGCAGTCTAGGATTCAATACTGTGATTTCCTGGGGGCTCGCCCTGGCAATGAAGTTGAGCACAATGCAGATACATCATATAGTGGGGGTCTCTTCCTCCTGAGTCATCAGAATCTGTGCAGGAGTTGTAGCTATGGGGGCTGCATGATGTCCAGAATTCCTCAACAAGTATTCCCACCCACATCTCAATGCGTGGTTCCCTAGGGAAGATACCCACCAGCAGGGGGTGCCTATTTGTTGTTTCCACTATGAGAAATGTACTATGTGACTGGTTTATCAGTGCCTGAACCAGGAAATTTGTGGAAAAGCCTTAATACAATAAAGCATGGCAAGGTTATCCAACTGGATTTCCATCACGATCCCAACAGCATGAGAGGAAAGCTTGGGTAAGTGCAGAAGGTGCTTGTATGTTATCTTGGTTAGAATTCTCCTGCTAGGCAATTCTTTCTTTTGAGGCTTAGGGATATCTGATGTGCAGGCTGATATTGCAGTGCTTATGAAATGATATTGCAGTGCTTAGTTATGAGTAAGGTCATAACTAAGCCTTTCCCTTTGTCTGAGGATAAGTCCTCTCACACCTCTAGCTGAATTGCTTCATCCTCAGCTAGCAAAACTGTTGGGCTGAAATAGTGCCAGTGGAAGACTGGGAGCACTGGCCTTGAACACTGAATTCTAGGCCCGATGACAGTCTCCCCACCTGTCACCTTTTCCTTATTTTGGATGATGTTGTCTAAGGGGTTATGCCTCAAAGCTGCAAGAACCACTTGACCTCTCTTAAAACGTTCACCAAAGTAGTTTTATCTACCCTAGTGTATTAATTTCCTTGCTGAATAATCATATCACCACAAACTTAGCATTTTAAAACAATGCATATTTATTATCTTTCATTTTCTGTGTTAGGAATCTGAGAATGGTTTGACTAGGTCTTCCGCAAGGCTACAAAGAGTCAGCCAGGGCTAGATTTTCATCTGAAGGCTCAGCTAGAGAAGGATCTGCTTCTAAGCTTGCATGGTTGTGGGCAGCTTTCATTTCCTTGTGGTTGTGGTACTGAGAGCCTCAGTTTCTTGTTGGCTGTCAGCTGGGGCCTGCCTTAGATTCTAGAGGCTGGCCTCAGTTCCTTGCCACAGAGGCTTCTAAGGTAACTGCCAGAACAAGAGAGAAAGACTCTAGCAATATGGGATTAGGTAACATAATCCTAAATACCCATCAATTTAGGCATTATTCTAAGAGTTGAAAGCAGGTTCCACATTCAAGAGGAGGTGATTACATAGGGGCCTACCAATTAGGAGGTAGGGATCAGGCAGGCATTATAAGAATCTCTCTGCCACATCCAGCCTCAAAATTGGGAGATAGAAGGTGATACTTTGTTGATTAGAGGGTCACACCCTTGGTTCCACTGGAAAATAGCAAGGTTGGTGGTCCTTTTCTTTCAGTGTTTTAAAAATCCTGACTGGGTTCTCATAGGTTTTGGGTCTCTGCCTGCTTCAGAAGTGCATTAGAAATGGTAATGGAATATAATTTGGGTGATGTTAAAAGATATTATGCAGCTAGAGGATTTACTTTTCCTCATAAATTTCCTTAGAGGCACAGAAGAGCTTAAGGGACACATTAGCTATTCCCAACTATAGGCATGAGGAAGCTCACCTCTCTTGAGGGCTACAATCAAAGCAGGCCAGGAGACCTTCTTCCCCAGGCCCCAGATGGACACTTAGACCTTAGCACTCCACTGTGACCAAAGGCATTTCAGTCAGCAAGAAGAGAAGCAAGAGCATTTCCCCTTGTTAAGAGTAGAGCTAGAGAAGCCACATGCTCCTGCCATTCTCTGATGGGAACTGGCTGTGGACTACCTTCACCTGGCCTGGTGGGAATTTAGAGAAAGCACAGTTCAATAATAATATAATGCAACCCACGTGGGCAATTTCAAATTTTCTAGATGTCACATTAAAAAGATGAAAGAAAACAGGTAAAGCTAATTTTAATATGTATTTTATTTAACTCAATACATGCTAAGTATTATTAATTTCATGTATAATCAATGTAAAAATCGTTAATGAGGTATTACTCTTTTTGTCTGTCTTAAAAAATCCAGTGTGCATTTTACACCTCCGGCATCTCTCAATTTGAACTAACCACATTTCAAGTGCTCAGTCGTCACATGTGGCTAATGGCCACCTTTTTGGACAGCACAGGACTAGAACATTCTAGGTGGGTCCACTTAGCCACTTGCCCTCTCCTTGAGCATGAGGGATTAGCCAAGAAGGGCCTTCAGTAATTCTCTACAGGGCTACAAAAGGACTAAAGAAAGCAATCTCTTTCTCATCTGAGGGAAATTTGAAACCTCTGATCCTCTTATAAGTGGTCAGCTTTACCAGGAGTGCAAGACAGCTCAGAGAACTAGGACAAATCACTCAAATAAGTTGTAGTGGACAAGAAGGAGAATCTCTTGAGTGGCTATAAGGAATGAGTTATGGAGGGGAAGACAATTCCCTATCGAGCAATTCCTTAAATATTTATTGAACACCTGCTGTGCATGTGAGAGGGGGATAGAGATGTAAACAAGGCATACCTGGGCTTTTAGGAAACTTGGAATTTTTAATCCAATTCCTACAAATCCCAGCTCTTTTCCAAGATAGAGGCAAGGGGTACTGTGAGCAACTTGCTTAAACTCCTGGAAGACAAATATGTTCTGGTCAAAGATTGTTGGGTTGGCTAAATACAGGCTGGGAAGAGTGGAAAGGTCAGGAGTGTTGTGCTGAGTACACGAGGTAGAGGGTAAGAGAGACCTGAGCCAAGTATTCACTGATCAGTGGGAGAGGTCATGAAGTAAAATGGAGAAGTTGCCAGAGGTGGCCAAGTTCAGTTCTCCTGATTAGTAACCAAGGACAGCAGATGAGATCATGAGAGGTGAGATTCACAATGCAATTGCTAGAGAAATCTGACTAACTTTATGAGATGACATCTGTTTGGCACAGAGTTTGTTTGAGTAGCATCGGCTGGGTCACTGTGTGACATTTTGATGATATTGGGCACCCTACTCCTGAACCAACATCTACTAAGTCAGAGTCATGATACTCCCTGATATTGAGCCCCTAACCCTCCAGAGAGTCCCCCTTTCCCAGCATCTTCTCAGGATGCTAACTTCTGATGAAAATTGCTAGCTTGCCAGCTTGTCTTAAACCAGAGCCAGAGATAATAGCTGAATTTTGGGAGTGAGGAGGGACTTGGCCATGGCAAAAGGAAAGGAAGTCTTAGGAAGGGAGTTGCAGCTGCAGGAAAAGGAAAATAACATTTCAGATCCAAGTTAAAATATGTAAACGAAGACATCTCAGGTTCATCCATTTATTCATTTACTCACCTAATAGGTATTAAGTACCAGGTTCAGAGCTGGTTTCTGGTTTCTGGTTGCTGATTGCTGATTGCTGGTTGCTGGTTGCTGGTTGAAAAAGGACAAGGAGGGATACAGTTGACTACACAAAGGAGGTAGACAGTGATGGACAATGATGGGAATACAGCATGCACCAGGGAGAAGAGAATTGAAGGAGAATAATAAATGTTTTGAGCTCTTATGGACTTGATTATGCATCTTTGTAATATTTATATGCATTAGGTTCACTGCTTTAGAGGTATTGAGGGGAGGGGCAAGTACCATCACAGCAAGTAGGAGCTTGATAACATCCATTGTTCTCCTACTTAGTGTAAAGATTTAAGGGAATTTTCTTATAATTTAGGCAGGGAAAGCTCCATCTATCTGTCTGAGGATCCTACTCTTCGTCTATATCCAATACCCTTAAACAATTGACTCAACATGTGCCACTGTGGTATCTCATCCCAGTAGACCTTCCCCTGGTCCTTGGTCAACACCAAAACTCCCAGGCACTGGAAGAAAACCCAGTTGATCACAATGATTTAAACAAAAATATGATGTTTGAACCACTGGCAGCCCCCAAATACTTTCAGGTGTCTCTGTATTTTCAAGCTTGACGTTTAACCCCAGATGAATCATTCTATTTTAGTCTCTTTCACTCACATAATTTGGAAATAAAAGTCCTGAGACATAAACCTACAACTCCAGAAGGTATCGGGGAGTAACCAGTGTTATTTTGGTATTATATCACTGTAAATGTCCTGGATAACTTTTTCAAGGGAATTTACCCATAGTTAAGTCAATTATGCTTTTTCTATTAAAAATTTCAATAAAAGAACACCCCAATGTATTTACTAAGTGATATTGGCATAATAAATTTCAAATCTGGGTAAAATATCAACCAAACGATATTTTACAACCTTGATATAATCATGCACTCTTTCCCATAAGCTGTTAAATGGTGACAGTTAGTATTTAGCCCAACTTGATTAATCTTTTTACTTTTAGGAAACCACCTTTTATTATCCATTCACCTCAGGGTTTCCAAAATTCCTATACCCTTGTGCTACCGTGAGTTGTCCAGAGATCAGGCAGCAGGTTTTTCTAGCTGCTGCTCTAAGTAGGAGAAATAGACAGGTCCAGCCCACCTACAGTATTAGCATACAACTCTCACTGACCAGAGAAGACTTCAACCTGACTTTCTTAGCCCCTGCTATTCCCTCACCTTTTTCTCTGAGCTCATAAACAGAATTTTATGGAGGACATGCTATGTGACAAAAGTATGCCTGGTTTTTTGATGAGATTTCCTCCGATGACAAGTTAGGAAATTCTTTCCTCTGAATTTGACTGATCTGTTTGGCTTTGCTTAAAAATTATTTTGTGGATTAAAATTTCTCATCTGCCTTTAAAAATCTTTCAAGGCTAGGGACTCTTAAAAATTCCAAAACTTTTAAACGACATTGGAAAAAAAATAGATTGCTCAAAAAAATCTGTGATTATTAATTTAATAATACTAGTTAATATTTGCTAAGCATCAGAGTCTGTCTTTAAGGTGAATTAAACTACTTAATTTTCCCAGCAGGTATCTTTGAGATAGGTCTTGTTATTTTCTTCATTTTACAAAAGAAACTGAGGCGCAGATTATGTAACTGACTCAAAGTCACACCGCTAGTAAATGGGATTTGAGCCAGAACAATCTGACCCTAGGTCTTACATGCTTAACCATCCTGCTATCTTGGAGGTGAATCAGCCAGAGTAGGATATTTCAAGGGAGAAAAAAGTAAATGATAGAGCATACTTTGAGCACATACATAGTAGGTCTTTAATAAATGCCCATTTCTCCCTTTACTACCTGACAGCCTCTCAGAACATACTTACTGAGGCTGACAGACAATTCTGACATATATGGCTATTTTACTTTTCAACTCACACCAGACTAGAAGTAAAAAAAAGCAAAGCAACAACAACAAAAACAAAGAGGGAGGTGTTAAAGATAGGCACCCTGAAAGTGTACAAAATGACATTTTAACATCCAGACAGTGAGGAGATTAACAGAAAAACTAAAAGTTCACTCACTCAGCAAATATCTTGGAGCACCTAATATGTGCTGACCTCCATTCTAGGTGCCTGGGGATATGTAAGTGGACAAATCAGAAGATCTCTGCCCTCAGGAAGCTTATACTCTAGCAAGTGTCCAGTTGCTACAGAAAAATCAATGGGTACATTAAGAATTAGGGGTCTATATCAGTAGTTACTTTGGACATCTTTCCATCATAGCTCAGTCACAACAGTAATAATGATGACTGACTATTGTGCGCTTACCACATGGCAGGCACTCTTCACCTGCTTTCTGTGCATTAACATCTTTAACCCTCATCTGTTGCTGTTTCTTTTCCCCAGAACCAGTCACTGTAGCCAAGTAGCATGGTTTGCTATGACTGATCAGTTCTGTTGTCTGACTGCTCCCCCAACACCACTTTGTTCCCCTCCTCTCACTTTGGACTGAGACTGATGAATGGGCCTAAAGAGCCACATGGATTAATCAGGGTAACTGTGAGAATGAGGTGAGGTTTGGTTCTCCAGAAGAATGGATGCCTGGCAAACAAGCATACATTCATCAAGCGACAGAGTGGGCCCTCTAGAAAAGCCATGGCTTGAACACTCAAAGTCCAACTTGCAGGGAGTGTGTACTGGTCAAAGCAGAAATAGGACTATTATTAACCCCATTTTATGAATGAGAAAACCCAGGCAGCAGGGAATAGAACTCACTCAGGTTCACATACCTAGTAAATAGTGGAGTTTGGATTTGGGTCTGACTCCAGAACCCATGACTTAACCACTGCACTATTCTAACAAAGCCATAAAAACAATTATAGTAACCATATTTTATGGATTCTAAGAACTCTGTCTTTTACAATTCAGCATCACTGAAATCAGGATGTGTCATATAAGAGATGTGACAAGAATGCATAGTATCAGTTTAATTGGCAACAATCTATTTTGCTAGTAGTATGTAAAATAACAGGGCAACTTACAAAAAAAAAAAGTAATCTTCGAGTTGATGAAGCACTTTATTCTTTCAGCAAACATTTACAAGGCCCCTACTCTATGCCAGGCAGCATTGCTAGGCTCACTGTGCAGTGGAGTAAGATATACACACAGAAAATCAATAATTACCCACAATGCAATGTGATGGTGCGATGAAAGAGCATGCACAGGAGGCTATGAGAATATATAAGAGGGGCACTAGCCAGAAGGAGGGGTCAGGGAAGCCTTGCAGAGGGATGGAACAACAGGCTGGTTAGGAGAAGGAGGCAAGAGAGGGCATTTTAGGCTATGGTGACAGTGTGATCAATGACAGCAAGGGAGTGAAAAATGGCATTATGCATCTTGTTTATGAGGGACAAAAGTAGCCCCATCTTGAAGGAGCACTGAAAAGCCCGATGACAGTCTCCCCACATGTCACCTTTTCCTTATTTTGGATGATGTTGTCTAAGGGGTTATGCCTCAAAGCTGCAAGAACCACTTGACCTCTCTTAAAACGTTCACCAAAGTAGTTTTATCTACCCTAGTGTGTTAATTTCTTTGCCGAATAATCATATCACCACAAACTCAGCATTTTAAACCAATGCATATTTATTATCTCTCATTTTCCATGTTGGGAATCTGGGAATGGTTTGACTAGGTCTTCTGCAAGGCTACAATCAAAGTGTCGGCCAGGGCTAGATTCTCATCTGAAGGCTCAGCTAGAGAAGGATCTGCTTCTAAACTCAAGATGAGACTTCAGGTCTGGGGTGGGATTGGATCATGCTGGGCTGTGAATGCTATCCTATGTATTGCAACCACTGGGGATGCATTTAAGGAACTGAAGTGAGCAGACCGTGGCCAGATGTGATTTTGGAAAGTTTCACTCTGGGAGATGGGTACAAGATGGGCTAAATTGGAGGCTGGTTCAGAGGCTACTGCAGTAATACGCATGTCAAGGGTTTGTACTAGGTGAGTCAGTCTTGATGGAGAAGAGGAGGTAAGTTTGAGAAAATCCTTTAGAGATAAAATTGGAAGGACTGGTTGATTGGCTTTGGAGGGTGAAAGAAAGAGAGAAAGAAGAGTCAAGGCTGATTTCCAGGTTTTGGGTTTGGACAACTGGCTGGATGGTGATGCTACCAGCTATGATAGAGAACAAAGGGAAGAGAACAGGTTTAAGGAGAAAGATGATGTGCATGACCTTGTATATGTTGAATGTGAGGATTTTATAAGATAAGGAGGTGGCATTGGCAACTTAGCAGTGTTCAGGTTTTAAGACTGACTTAGAAGTCATTAACACTGGGAGCTAGTAAAGCTGTGAGCTCCATGGGAACAGAAATACTGTTTTTTCTAGTTAACATCTTATTCTCAGGGCTTAGCATGGTAATTGGCGCAAAATCAGTGCTCAATAAACATTTGCCATTAGAGAAGTGTAATAATTATAATAATTTTTGCGTGTTTGTGTGTGACAGCACATATGTGAGTGGGTATTCATACTGCTTTCTTTATGTGCTAGGCACTGTTCTCAGATCTTTACAAGTATTGACTCTAATTTATTCTTACAATAATATATGAGGTATGTACTATTGCTCTGTCTAATTTAAATGTTAGGAAATCGAGGCACAGAGAGGTTAAGTAATTCGCCTAAGTTTCCAGAGTTAAGAAGTACTAGAGCTAGTAATTAAAGTTAGGTGATCTGACTTCAGAGTTTGTTCTCTATGCTGTATATACATACACACATACATTTTAAAATAAGGTTTTCCTTCTTTCAACACTTGGTAAAAAGAAAAGATTTGACACGCAAAAAGCGTGATGGTTTGAAGCTGTATGTACCCCAGAAAAGATCATGTTCTTTTAATCCATTCTTGTGAGTGTAGACCTATTGTGGACAGGACCTTTTAATTAGGTTATTTCAATTGAGATGTGACCCACTTCATTCAAGGTGAATCTTAATCTTCTTACTAGAGTCCTTTATATGAAGATAAAAGATGGGGAAAACCCAGAGGAGCTAAGAGAGACAGAGACTAAAAGACAGAAAGGCACAGATGCTCAGAGAGAAAGCCGCTGAAGCCAGAAGCTGGAAGCAACAAAATCTGGAAGAGAAGGGAGAGACCATTGACATCACTATGTGCCTTCCCATGTGACAGAAGTCTGGGATTGCCAGCAGCCTTTCTTCAGGGAGAAGATAATGTTGATGCCATAATGTGGACATTTTCATGGCCTAGAACAGTAAGCCTGTAAGTTAATAAATCCCCGTTGTAAAAGCCAGCCCATTTCTGGTATGTTGTATTTCATCAGCTTTAGCAAATCAAAACAAAAGTTAACTTCCAATTGTTTGGAAATTTTGTTTTTTTTTTTTTCACTTAGCATGTGCACATTTATACAAGAATCAGCCTAAGCATCACCACATTTGTGAAACTTTCCTTGGACTTTTTCTTCCAAAGTTAAGCTTATCTTCCTCTGAACTTCTCTATTAATCCTAGTATGTTGCAATATTAAAAATACTTACCACATTGTGTTGAACCATTAAAAAACAACTTGTGAATACTCCTTGAGGACAGAGACTTTGTATTATGCCTTTTTGTATCCTCAAATAGCTAACATCATGCCAGGCACATAGGAAGTACATAATGAATGTTTGCTAATTGAATGAATAAAAGGATGAAAACACTTTCTTCCTTATTTTTTATAAACTTTTGACAAGTCAGGCATTACTGTAGACAACACACTTCCTGCTCTCTGAGCTCAGGTCCAGCTGGAACATAATCCCATGAGGTCCATAGTACCATTATGTGCGGAACTTTGCGTTAGCGTATATTGGGCACAAGTTATTCAGTCGTAGTCCACCCCGAAAAGCAAGAGCAGAACCGAGTGCTCTAGCACCTCTCAGTTGCACCAGTTTCTGGGGAGAGATCCAGGGGGAAGATCTCCTGTGATGCTTGTAAAGGAGCGGTCTGATGCTTCCATAAAGCTGGAGTGCAACATGGATGCTGTGTTCTGATTTCCTGAGACCATGCCAAGATCGGAAATCGCCTGAGTATTCCTTTAATATGCAATATCTCAATTGCTTCTTTTTGACGAAATGAGATTTCGAACTGCTCAGAACGTTCAACCTGTGTTTTCTAAAAACGTATCTGTATTAGTCTTTGTCATGCTATTTCGGATAAAATCAACATTTGGAATCACCGGAGCATATGGTTAGTGTTTGCTGTAAGGGGTGGGGTATCCGTTTCTCCATCATGTGGCGAAAGTGCAGCAGCTGTAATATCTCATTACAGGGCCTCACTTTATTTAATAAAAAAAAATAGTATGCTCTACTTAACAAAATTATCCCCATCCTCCCCATCCCCCAAAAACCCGATCTGTGGTTTCAATGCTTCTTGCCATAATAGCTTTAGATGGTTTGCATGTGATATTAGTTAGCTCCAGAATCTGCTTTCAATTCAGTTGCTTCAGATTGTATTTTCACTGTGAGCCATTAGTCACCAAATGTTGACAAGCATTTGTAAGGATGCCATCTCCGCCTTTGTTTATATGCAAGTGCAGCAACTAAAATGATTTATTTATGCTTTAATTAAAATTTGTGGATAGACCAGTGATTTTTAGCAGTGACTTTTCTAATTTGTGGGCTCCAGAAAGAAAAAAAATCAATAACCTGATACCATTTATGTTTTTATAGTTACCCCAGGCATTTATAATGCAGACCTGCCACTCACCTGCAGGCTCACTCTGAAAAGAGCGATCCTTGCCACATAAATCTTCCCTAGAGGCCTAGAGGGTCTATATTTCAGAGTCTCTTCCCTTCTGTGTCAACTGTGAGATGTTACATGCTTTCCATTCTCATAGTTTTCATGGCAAGGCACAGGCTAAAATTAATATTGAAAGTAAATTGATGGACTGTAAGTTTTATCATACCTGACCCAATCTGTAACGACTGCTTGGAATTTTAATAATTTAAGCCCATTGATTTTGGTTCCTGCTATCACACTCTACACTGAAAATGTACCCCGTAGGGTCTTTGGAGGGAATATATCCAAAAATGCCAAGTTTTTATGGGAGCTTAATATATTCAACATTGCAGGTGCATAAATCTCCATGAAATTTTACCAAGTTAATGTATTTACTGGTGCACGCAATTTAGTAACTACTTTGTAAAAGTCCAAATAAAGATAGATAAGACAGGTGGATATGGAGAAATAATGAGTAAGTGTTCCAATGTATATTACCAGGATGAGTTCATTGCCTTCGCATGGCTATCTACCTAACTGGAAGAGAATGGATTAATTTTCAAGGTGTTTGGTATGGTTTTAACTGCTGTTTTTCAAAGTCTTGGGAGAAGGAACTGTTTTTGCATTTTCTGCCAAACTCAAATTATTATTCCCCCAACAGTCAGGATTGGAGAGTGTGGGAGGGAGTGATGACAAAGCGTGTGAGAAGAGAAATGCTTGGCTTTGTTCACCATTTTGGCCTCTTGAGACAAAGGCACAAATGACAAGGAGAGGCTTGTTTTATTCAGAAAGCACTCTTTAAAAAGTATCCCATTTTGAATTTCCACAGCTTCCCCTTTTTCAGAATGCATATTTTCAAAGGTCACTGTAAACACTTTCCCCCTTTCTCTCTTTCCTCCCCTTTCCTTTCTTTAGTTTTTGCAATCCAGCTCAGGGAATATTCAAGTCAAATGTTCATTGCAGAATGTTCGTAACATCTGGCCACATTCTACCAAGAAGACCCCCACCTTGCCTACTGTTGAAAGACAGATTTTGTGTCCTTTCCTAGGGGCAGACTTTTGAGTTCACGTGACAAAAGTTCATTCCTTGGGGTCTACCTAACTCAGTGGTATACATACACATGCATACATCAAGTCTATCCTTATTATTCACAGATTCTGTATTTGAAAATTTTCCTATGTGCTAAAAGTTATTTATAACACCAAAACCAATACTCACGGCACTTCTGTGGTTGTTCATGGACATGTGCAGAGAGGCAAAAAATTTGAGTCATCTGACATGCACGAACCCAGCTGAGGTCAAATGAGGCAACGTTCTGTCTTCTTGTTTCAGCTCTCAAACTGAAAACAAGTGTCCTTTTTGCAGTATATTTAGTGCTATATTTTTCACATTTTTGTGCTGTTTGTTGGTGATTTTGCTGTTTCAAATGGCCCCCAAACATAGCATGAAATGCTGTATAGGATTCCTAGGCATGAGAAGGCCATGATATACCTTTTGTAGAAAATATACATGCTCGATAAGGTTTGTTCAGGAATGAGCTGTGCTCTTACTGGCTGTGAGTCTAATGTTAATGAATCAACAATGTATATTAAATAAGGAGTCTTTAAACAGAAACAAACACAAAGTAAGTCTATGTATTGATTGACTGTCGAAATATCATGACTGGAGGCTGACAGGAACCTAACCCTTTACTTCCCCTAGGAGCAACGGTTCAATTTTAGTTAATTTAGTGTTTATGGTGACTTTATAGAACATAAATACCATGAATAATGATAATTGACTGCATATATATTGGTCTTATCAATATTTGTTCATGAAGGTAAGCAAGAAATGACAAAACCAACTGAGCATAACTTAATGTGGCCTCTCTCCTCCATAAGCAGGTCTCTTGTTACCCTCTGGCCCACTTCTCCTGCCACTTCCTGCCTTGTATTTCAGTTATGTTAAATATGTCTTTCAACTCCTAGAGCACAACTAGTTCTCTCCTATTGCTATGACTTTGAGCATGTTCTGTTCTGTGCTTAGAATATACTATATCCATTCTCTATCTCATCATCAACTGCTTACTCCTGCCTACCCTTTTTTTTTACTTTTTGCATGCTGTATGGTGGGGGGGTCACATTTCATTCTTTTTCCATTTGAGTATCCCTTTATTGCAGCACCATTTGTTGAATTTTGGGGGGGCTGGGGGGGTGGGGGGAGCACGTGGACCAGAAATCAAACCAGTTCTCTCACATGGTAGGTGAGAATCCTACCATTGAACTACCCATGTACCCCTCCTACCTACTCTTTAAGTCTCAACTTAGAGTTCTCGTCCTGTGTTAAGCCTTTCCTGACTCACTAGGTTACGTGCTTACAATATGTTCTCCTATAATACCAAATGCTTTCATAGTCATTAACATGTTGGGTACAAAGAAAGTCTAAATAAATCTAAGGTAAACCAAATTAAAAGATTAATTTAACATTTCTCTGGAAGAAAATCAACATACAAAATTCAGTAGTCTTTCTATAAACCAGCAACAATGAATTGGAAAAACATTTATAATTTTAAGTAATAAATTTAAAGAAAGATTGAAGGCCACTATACCATAAAGCATTATTTAGAGAAATCAAAGAAGACCTAAATAAATGAAAAAACAAACTATGTTTCTGCAATGAAAGAATCAGTAGAGTGCATACACAGAGAAAGATGTTAATTCTCCCAAACCTGATCTAGATATTTAACGTAACCCAATTCAAAATCCCAATGGGGTTTATGGAAATTCCTAGTTGGATCTATGTATACAAAAATATAAAGGTCCAAGAATATCTAAAACAATCTTGAAGGACAGAGTTTGAGAACTTACTCTACTATGTATCAAAACATACTTAAAATGTTCAATGTGGTTAGAAGATGGCGGCTTAGTAAACGCGCGGGTCTTAGTTCCTCCTCCAGAAAAGCAACTAAAGAAACAGAAACAATACGAAACAGCTCCCGGAGTCACAACAGAGACCAAAAAGACAGCGTACCCCATTCTGGAACGGCTGAACGGGCAGGGAGAATCTGCTGCGGTGAGATACCCGAAGGGCGCGCGTTTTCCCGGCTGGGGCGGCTGGCGACTGGGGTCCCCTCCACGCACGTGGCTCCCCGGTCTGACTGGGAACGTTGGATAGCGGGGCCCTCCCGTCACGCTTGGCGTTTCGGGCCAGCTGGGCAATTTGGACCAGCACTCCCCCAAGCCGCGGCGGCCGGCGACCCCCCCCTCCACGCACGGTTTCCCGGGCCGACTGCCGTGCAGACAGACGAGCGCCACGAGCGCCACCTACTGGGCAGGAAAAGAAAAACAGAGCCCAAAGATTTCACAGAAAAACCTTTCAACCAGCTGGGTCCCACACCCAGGGAAATCTGATCAAATGCCCAGACACCAGCAGAAAATAATGGATGACGCTCAGAAAATTGAAGATATGGCCCAGTCAAAGGAACAAACCAATAGTTCAAATGAGATACAGGAGCTGAGACAACTAATGCTGAATATACGAACAGAAATGGAAAAACTCTTCAAAAACCAAATCAATAAATTGAGGGAGGACATGAAGAAGACATGGGCTGAACAAAAAGAAGAAATAGAATATCTGAAAAAACAAATCACAGAACTTATGGGAGTGAAGGACAAAGAAGAAAAAATGGAAAAAACAATGGATACCTACAGTGGTAGATCTAAAGAGACAGAAGCTACAATTAGTGAACTGGAGGATGGAACATCTGAATTCCAAAAAGAAACAGAAACTATAGGGAAAAGAATGGAAAAACTTGAGCAGGGGATCAGGGAACTGAATGACAATATGAAGCGCACAAATATACGTGTTGTGGGTGTCCCAGAAGGAGAAGAGAAGGGAAAAGGAGGAGAAAAACTAATGGAAGAAATTATCACTGAAAATTTCCCAACTCTTATGAAAGACCTAAATATACAGATCCAAGAAGTGCAGCGCACCCCAAAGAGAATAGACCCAAATAGGCGTTCTCCAAGACACTTACTAGTTAGAATGTCAGAGGTCAAAGAGAAAGAGAGGACCTTGAAAGCAGCAAGAGAAAAACAATCTGTCACATACAAGGGAAACCCAATAAGACTATGTGTAGATTTCTCAGCAGAAACCATGGAAGCTAGAAGACAGTGGGATGATATATTTAAACTACTAAAAGGGAAAAACTGCCAACCAAGACTCCTATATCCAGCAAAATTGTCCTTCAAAAATGAAGGAGAAATTAAAACATTTATAGACAAAAAGTCACTGAGAGAATTTGTGACCAAGAGACCAGCTCTGCAAGAAATACTAAAGGGAGCACTAGAGTCAGAACCGAAAAGACAGAAGAGAGAGGTATGGAGTAAAGTGTAGAAAGAAGGAAAATCAGATATGATATATATAATACAAAAGCCAAAATGGTAGAGGAAAATATTATCCAAACAGTAATAATACTAAAAGTTAATGGACTGAATTTCCCAATCAAAAGACATAGAATGGCAGAATGGATTACGACCCAGCAATACCACTGCTAGGTATCTACTCAAAGGACTTAAGGGCAAAGACACAGACGGACATTTGCACACCAGTGTTTATAGCAGCATTATCTACAATTGCAAAGAGATGGAAACAGCCAAAATGTTCATCAACAGACGAGTGGCTAAACAAACTGTGGCGTATACCTATGATGGAATATTATGCAGCTTTAAGACAGACTAAACTTATGAAGCATGTAATAACATGGATGGACCTAGAGAACATTATGCTGAGTGAGTCTAGCCCAAAACTAAAGGACAAATACTGTAAGGTCCCACTGATGTGAACCGACATTCAAGAATCAGCTTGGAATATACCATTGGTAACAGAGACCAGCAGGAGTTAGAAACAGGGTAAGATAATGGGTAATTGGAGCTGAAGGGATACAGACTGTGCAACAGGACTAGATACAAAAACTCAAAAATGGACAGCACAATAATACCTAAGTATAATGTAACTATGTTGGAACACTGAATGAAGCTGCACCTGAAATATGTTTTTTTGTTTGTTTGTTTGTGTGTTTGTATCTTTTGTTTTTGTTTTTTTCTTTTTCCTTTATATATATATATATTATTAGTATTATTATTTTAATTCTCTTCTCTATATTAACATTCTATATCTTTTTCTGCTGTTTTGCTAGTTCTTTTCCTAAATCGATGCAAATGTACTAAGAAATGATGATCATACATCTATGTGATGATACTAAGAATTACTGAGTGCATTTGTAGAATGGAATGATTTCTAAATGTTGTGTTAATCTCTTTTCTTTTTTTGATTAATAAAAAAATTGAAAAAAAAATGTTCAATGTGATGATCATCTCGATTGATACAGAGAAGGCATTTGACAGAATTAAACATCCTTTCCTGTTGAAAACACTTCAAATGATAGGAATACAAGGGAACTTCCTTAAAATGGTAAAGGGAATATATGAAAAACCCACAGCTAATATCATCCTCAATGGGGAAAAACTGAAAACTTTCCCCCTAAGATCAGGAACAAGACAAGGATGTCCACTATCACCACTGTTATTCAACAGGGTGTTGGAAGTTCTAGCCAGAGCCATTAGACAAGAAATAGAAATACAAGGCATCAAAATTGGAAAGGAAGAAGTAAAACTCTCACTGTTTGCAGACGATATGATACTATATGTCAAAAACCCTGAAAAATCCACAGCAAAACTACTAGAGCTAATAAACGAGTACAGCAAAGTGGCAGGTTACAAGATCAACATTCAAAAATCTGTAGTGTTTCTATACACTAGTAACGAACAATCTGAGGAGGAAATCAAGAAAATAATTCCATTTACAATTGCAACCAAAAGAATAAAATACTTAGGAATAAATTTAACTAAAGAGACAAAAGACCTATACAAAGAAAACTACAGGAAATTGTTCAAAGAAATCACAGAAGACCTAAATAGATGGAAAGGCATACCGTGTTCATGGATTGGAAGATTAAATATAGTTAAGATGTCAATTCTACCTAAATTGATTTACAGATTCAACACAATACCAATCAAAATCCCAACAACTTATTTTTCAGAAATAGAAAAACCAATAAGCAAATTTATCTGGAAGGGCAGGGTGCCCTGAATTGCTAAAAGTATCTGGAGGAAAAAAAACGAAGCTGGAGGTCTCACGCTGCCTGACTTTAAGGCATATTATGAAGCCACAGTGGTCAAAACAGCATGGTACTGGCATAAAGATAGATATATTGACGAATGGAATTGAACAGAGTGTTCAGATATAGACCCTCTCATCTATGAACATTTGATCTTTGATAAGGCAGTCAAGCCAACTCACCTGGGATAGAACAGTCTCTTCAATAAATGGTGCCTAGAGAACTGGATATCCATATGCAAAAGAATGAAAGAGGACCTATATCTCACACCCTATACAAAAGTTAACTCAAAATGGATCAAAGATCTAAATATTAGGTCTAAGACCATAAAACAGTTAGAGGAAAATGTAGGGAGATATCTTATGAATCTTATAATTGGAGGCGGGTTTATGGACCTTACACCTAAAGCAAAAGCACTGAAAAAAGAATTATATAAATGGGAGCTCCTCAAAATTAAACACTTTTGTGCATCAAAGAACTTCATCAAGAAAGTAAAAAGACAGCCTACACAATGGGAGACAATATTTGGAAATGACATAGCAGATAAAGGTCTAGTATCCAGAATTTATAAAGAGATTGTTCAACTCAACAACAAAAAGACAGCCAATCCAATTACAAAATGGGAAAAAGACTTGAACAGACACCCTTCAGAAGAGGAAATACAAATGGCCAAAAGGCACATGAAGAGATGCTCAATGTCCCTGGCCATTAGAGAAGTGCAAATCAAAACCACAATGAGATATCATCTCACACCCACCAGAATGGCCATTATCAACAAAACAGAAAATGACAAGTGCTGGAGAGGATGTGAAGAAAGAGGCACACTTGTTCACTGTTGGTGGGAATGTCAAATGGTGCAACCACTGTGGAAGGCAGTTTGGCGGTTCCTCAAAAAGCTGAATATAGAATTGCCATATGACCCAGCAATACCATTGCTAGGTGTCTACTCAGAGGACAAAAGGGTGAAGACACAAATGGATATTTGCACACCAATGTTTATAGCAGCATTATTTACAATTGCAAAGAGATGGAAACAGCCAAAATGTCCATCAACAGACGAATGGCTAACAAACTGTGGTATATACATACAATGGAATATTATTCAGCTTTAAGACAAAATAAACTTATGAAGTATGTAACTACATGAATGAACCATGAGAACATTATGCTGAGTGAAACTAGCCAAAAACAAAAGGACAAATACTGTATGGTCTCACTGATATGAACTGACATTAGTGAATAAACTTGGAATATTTTGTTGGTAACGGAGACCATCAGGAGATAGAAATAGGGTGAGATATTGGGTAATTGGAGCTGAAGGGATACAGATTGTGCAACAGGGCTGAATGTAAAAACTCAGAAATGGACAGCACAATACTACCTAACTGTAATACAATTATGTTAAAACACTGAATGAAGCTGTATGTGAGAATGATAGAGGGAGGAGGGCTGAGGACATAAATGAAATCAGAAAGAAAGATAAGTGTTAAACATTGAGATGGTATAATCTAGGAATGCCTAGAGTGTATAATAGTGACTAAATGTACAAATTTTAAAAATGTTTTTGCATGAGGAAGAAAAAAGGAACGTCGTTATTGCAGGGTGCTGAAAATAGATGATAATTAATATTTTAAAATGTCACCTTATATGTGAGACTAAAGCAAAAAATGTTTGATACAAAATTTATATTTTGACTAGTGCATTTCCTAATATAACTTATGTAGATAGTTTGATTGAACGCCATAAGTACTTGGAATCTCAGGTAGGACATGAGATTTTGTTGGTTTGTCCAGAGTGATGCCCCGATGAATCCCACAGTGATTCAGTCAGTGAGTGGAAAAGTATTTGCAAAGCCCCCCTCGGGGAATGGTGAGAACAGGGAGAAATTCAACTTCCCCAGGTTGAATTCTTGATATTCTCACAAGCAGTGTGGACAACCAAAGCTATAGGCTGAGCCCCCAGTCTTGGGGTTTGTTCATGTGAAACTTAACCCCAAAAAGGATAGGTCAAGTCTACTTAAAATTTAGGCCTAAGAGTCACCCCCAAGAGAACTTCTTTTGTTGCTCAGATGTGGCCTCTCTCTCCAGCCAACACAACAAGCAAACTCACCACCCTCCTCCTGTCTATGTGGGACATGACTCCCAGGCGTGTGGACCTTCCTGGTAACGTGGGACAGAGATCCTAGAGTGAACTGAGACTCCAGATCAAGGGATTGAGAGAACCTTCTCCACCAAAAGGGGGAAGAGTGAAATGAGACAAAGTATCAATGGCTGAGAGATTCCAAACAGAGTTGAGAGGTTATCCTGGAGGTTATTCTTATGCATTAAGTAGATATCATCTTGTTATTCAAGATATAATGGAGAGGCTGGAGGGAACTGCTGGAAAATATAGAGCTGTATTCCAGCAACCATGTTTCTTGAGAATGATTGGATAATGATACAGCTTTCACAATGTGACTGTGTGATTGTGAAAACCTTATGTCTGATGTTCCTTTTTTCTACCTTGTCAAGAAACAAGTAGAACATATGGAATAAAAATAAATAATAGGGGGAACAAATGCTAAAATAAATTTAGTTTGAAATGCTAGTGATCAATGAAAGCGAGGGATAAGGGGTATGGTAGGTATAATCTTTTTTTTCTTTTCTGTGTTCCTTTTATTTCTTTTTCTATTGTCTTTTTATTTCTTTTTCTGAATTAATGCAAATGCTCTAAGAAATGATGAATATGCAACTAAGTGATGATATTGTGAATTACTGATTATACATGTTGATGTTTTATTTGGCTTGTTAATTTTTTTAATTAATAAATAAATTTTTTTTAAATGTTCAATGTGAGCTTGAAAACAATGCATATTCTGTAATTGTTGATTGTAGTGTTTAATATATATCCATTGGATTTGTTTTCAATCATGCAATTCATATCTTTTATGTCTTTATTGATTTTCCATCTGTTTATCCTATTAGTTATATGAGAAATGTGTTCAACTCTCCCAGTATGTAATAAATTTAACAAAAAGTGAAATATTTGTACACTGAAAACCACAAAACACCATTGAAAGAAATTAAAGAAGATCCAAATAAATGGAAATGCATCCCACGTTCATGCATTGGAACTTACTATTGTTATGATGGCAATACTTCCCAAATTAATCTACAGATTCAACACAATCTCTATCAAAAACACAAAACCCTTTTGACAGGAACTAACAAGTTGAACCTAAGATTCATGTGGAAATGCAAGGGACCCAGAATAACCAAAATAATCTTTAAAAAAACTAACAAAGTTTGAGGACACTCACTTCCAAATTTCAAAGCTTATTACAAAGTGATAACAATCAAGACACCATGGTACTGCTAAAGGATAGGCATGTAGATAAATGGAATAGAATTATGGTCCACTGATTTCAACAAGTGTGCCAAGACAATTCAATGGGCAAAATAGTCTTTTCAACAAATGCTGCTGGGATAACTGGATATCTTCATGCAAAAGAATGCAAGTTAACACCTATCTTATAATATTCAAAAATTAACTCAAAATAGATCATAGAAATAAAATCTTCATGACCTTGGATAAGGCAATGGTTTCAAAGATATGACAACAAAGTACAAACAACACAAGAAAGAACAGACAAATTGGACTGTGGAATAATTTAAAACTTTTATATCAAAGGCCATATCAAAAAAATGAACAGACAACATACAGAATAAAGATACTTGAAAATCATACATTTGATAAGGGACTTGTATCCAAGATATATAAAGAATGCTTACAACTCCATAATAAAAATAAAAATAATCCAATTTTTTAAATGTATGAAGGATTTGAATAGACATTTCTCCTAAGAAGATAAACCAATGACCTAAGCACAAGAAAAGATGCTCAACATCATTAATCTTTAGGAAAATGTAAGTCAAAACCAGAAAGAAATGCCACTTCACATGACTAGTATAACTATAATAAAAAAAAAAAAAACAGACAATAGCAAGTGTTGGTGAGGATCTGGAGTAACTGGAACATTGCTACACTGCAGGTGGGTATGTAAAATAGTACTGCTGCTTTTGGAAAACAGCTTGACAATTCCTTGAGATGTCAAGCATAAAGTTATCATATCACTCAACAATTCAACTCCTAGATAAATATATCTAAGAGAAATGAAAACACATGTCCATAAAAAACTTGTACATGAATATACTTGGCAGTATTATTCATAATAGCTCAAAAGTGGAAAAAACCCAAATACCCATCAACTAATGAATGAATAGCTATGCTGTGATATATCCATACAATGAAATGTTATCTGACCGCAAAAAGGAATGCAGTACTGATACATAGTACAAATTGAAAACATTATGCTAAGTGAAAGAAAACAGTTACAAAAGGTCACATATAGTATGATTTCATTTACATGAAATATCCAGAAAAGAGAAATCCGTAGAAACAGAAGGTAGGTTAGTAGTTGCCAGGAGACTGAAGAGAGGAATGGGGATGAATGCTAAGGGTTTAGGGTTTCTTTTTGTGGTAAATTTTTATTTTAGTTTAAATTTAGTTAAATTTTAGTTTAGTTTAAAATTAGATGGTGGTGATGATTGCACAATTTTGTGAATATACTAAAGACCACTAATTGTATACTTAAGAATAATGAACTATATAGTATAGTTCATTAAATAAAGCTATTATTAAAAGAATCTCCCACTTTGTGGGTTTGTCTATTTCTCCTTTTTATGTCAAGTTTTACTTTGTTAAACTCAAGACTATTATTAGGAACAAAATTTTAGAATTGTTATATCTTCCTGGATGAGTGACCCCTTTATTATTATGAAATATTTTTTCTTCAGTAATACTTCTTGCCTTGAAATCAATTTTGTATAATAATGGTATAGCTATACCATCTTTATTCTTATTAGGTTTGCATTCTATTTCATTTTCCATCATTTTATTTTCAACATTTCAGTATGCTTATTTCTTTGTTGTGTCTCTTGTAAGCAGCATACAGGTTTTTTGTTCATGTGCTTTATTCAGTTTTTATCTTTTAATTAGAATTCTTTGATTTATCCAGCTTTGTCATGCAATTGAAATATTTAGTCCATTCACATTTAATGCAATTACTGACTTATTTCAGTTGAAATCTACCATTATTTTATTTGTCTTGTATTTCTCCTACTATTTGTGTTGTTTTCTCTCTTCTTTTGGACTAATTAGATTTTTTAATCATTTCATTTCCCTTCAATATCTTATACATTATAAACTATTTTACTGTTTTTTATTGTTTATCCTAGAGATAACAACATGCATGTGTGACTTTTAAAATCTAATTTAAAAACTATAACAAAACAATATAGTGATGTAATATATAATATATTTTAATCATTTAGAAATAATGCAATAATATAATCTAATATGAGAAATGCAATAACTGTAAAACAGTTTAACTCCATTTATTACCTTCCCATTTCTATGATTTGTTGTCATGGATTTTGATTCTCTACATATTTCATATTCCACAGGACAATACTATTATTACTTTATACAGATAAAATTAAGTTTCTCTAAAATTAATTGTTTTCTGTTGCTCTTCTTCACTTTCTGCATCTCCATATTTTGGTGTTGGATCATATTCCTTCTACCCAAAGAATGCTTTTAGCATTTGTATTAGTGTATATCTACAGTCTAAAATGTTTTTATTTTGCCTTTATCTTTGAAAGATAATTTCAATTCCAGGTGCCAGTTATATTTTCTGCTGTAAGCCATTTTATTTTTTTCTAAACGTCTCATTACAGTGATTTCACAAACCACTAATGGTTGCAACCTGTAGATTGAAAAACACTGCTATAGAAGGTGCCCCTGACTATCCAGCTATTCCAAGCCACCCTCAAAAATCAGATGGTTCCCATACTAAAGAATCACCACTATGCTTGCCGAAACACTAACCACTTTCACAGAGAAGGCTTTTGGAATAGTCATTCAATACCCAGCTTCCCAAACTCCACAGGCTGGGTTTTAGTCCACTTTGAGAGTTACAAAAAAGGCTCTGTTTAATAAAGTAAACAGAAAGCAGGTCACTTGCACTGCCACTCCAAGTAGAGGATTGAAAAGAGTCATATTAAATCTCTCCAAACTTAGAAAACACCTTGCAAAATCACTGACTAGCCTTAACTCTCAGAACTTGAGTAGAACCAGCTGGAGACAGGCTAAGGCAACCATAAAATTCTAAAACCTATTTATTCTTTAAGCACTAATTGAGTGGCTACTCTATCAGGCATTTAAGTTACAAACATAAGATGTTCACCTCCATAACTGGGGCATGCCCCTGAAAGGATTGGCACATGTGCGAACCTAACAGGTCTTCCCCTCTCCCAAAGACTGCTGGATATGCACCACCAACTTTTGTTTTCAGTCCTTTCCTGTGTTTTCATTGCCCACCAACAACCCACATTAACTTCTACATGACTCTGTGTTGTTAGTCAGGGTTCTCTAGAGAAACAGAACCAACAGGAGAGATCTGTAAATATGAGATTTTTAAAGGTGTCTCACACAACTGTGGGATGTAAGATTCCAAAATCCATAGGGCAGGCTGTGAAGCTGGCAGCTCTGATGAAGGGTCTGGGCAAACTCCACAGGAGAGGCTTGCTGGCTGAATAAGCAGTGAGTCTCTCTTCTCCCTTAAAAGCCTTCGATGGATTGGATTATCTCATTGTGGGAGACATGCCTTTGTTGATCACAGATGTAACAGCCACAGATGCAATCAACTGACTGATTATTTAATCAACCAGCCATGAAATATTCTTGAAGCAATGATCAGGCCAGTATTTGCCTGACCAGAAAACTGGGTACATCATTTGGCCAGTTTACACCAGAACCTAACCATCACAGTCCACCCCTTGTCAACTTGGCAGCTAGACACGTCACTTTGAAACATGCTCAATTTCCAAACAGAACACAATAACAGACGTATTCACTTAACAATACTCAACTGTCCTCTGTATCACCAAAAATGAACTACATTTCTCCAGTCCTTAGGTAACATTCACTCTTAAACTTCATATCCTATGATTTTAAATATTATAACATGAACAATACAACTTATGTCATATGATAACAGGAAAACAAGATATTTACTTATGTACAAATGCAAACATACACATAACAAAACAGGGATGAAATAGTCATACAATCACAGTCCTCATTTCTGTACCTGGTCACATGATCATAGTTCATATTTATCGCTACCTTCTTCTACTCCCATTCCATGTTCCCTTTACCCTCAGAAAGCACTTCAGCTGGTCATGGTTCTTTGTCCAGTGGGGAGACCCAGACCTTCATTCCTGAAGTTACCAGGCTATTGGTAGTCTTGCCAGGATTGGGTTGTAGCAGTTTTGCATTGACTTTAATCACAGGTCATGGTACTACTAAGAGGTGCCTATGGGATCTCTTGTATTCCAAGAAAACTCTTCTTTACCTCCTTAGTGTAGATGCAGTCCTATTTCACGATCAGAATCAATCCCCCCAGACAGAACAGTAATCCTCTTTTGTGCCTATTGATTCAGTGGTGTGAGAAGCCCAAAGTGGCCAGGCAGCAGTCTTGATTTCCAGTTCAATGAAATCATTTATTGTGTCTCCTGGGAAGAGCACTCCTCCTTTTGGAACTAAGACCTGTATACCAGCAGAATTCAAGGTTTCAGGGACAGAAAGCAAAAATTTTCCTAGTGGATCACTAGGGGTGATAGTGAGTGGTGCCTGAGGAAATGTTTTCAAGTCCCTGACCATCCAGCCAAACCATTAGCACAGACCATGAATCAGTATACAAATGCACCTCTGGCCAGTTCTCCTTCCAAGAAAAATGAACAAACAGGTGCACTGCTTGAAGTTCCACCCACTGGGAGGATTTCCCCTCACCACTGTCTTTTAAGGACATCCCAGAATAGGGTTTTAATGCTATAGCTGTCCACTTCTGGGTAGTCCCTGCATATTGTGCAGAAACATCTGTAAACCAGGCCCAAGTTTTCTCTTCCTCAGTCAACTCACTGTAAGGAACTCCCCAAGAGGCCATTGCTCTGGTCTGGGAAATAGAAGTTAACATGGCAGGAGCAGGGGCCATGGGTATTTGGGTCACTTCTTCATATAACTTACTTGTGCCTCAGGACCTGCTCAAGCCCTTTCTCTAATATATCATTTCCATTTTATGATGGAGTGCTACTCTGCACACCCAACTTTATGGTTTGGTGGCTCAGACCATACCCAGTTCATGATACACAACTCAGGTCTCACGGTAACTTGGTGGCCCATGGTTAAGCGTTCAGTCTCTACCAAGGCCCAGTAGCAAGCTAAAAGCTGTTTCTCAAAAGGAGAGTAGTTATCTGCAGCAGATGTTAAGGCTTAGCTCCAAAATCCCAAGGGTCTGCATTGTGATTCTCCTATAAGGGCCTGCCAAAGGCTCCAGACAGCATCCATTGTGCCACTGACACTTCCAGCACCATTGGAACTGCCAGGTCATATGGCTCAAGTGGCAGAGCAGTTTGCACAGCAGCCTGGACCTATCTCAGAGCCTCCTCTTGTTCTAGTTCCTACTCAAAACTAGCAGTTTTTCTGGTCACTCAGTAAATGGGCCGGAGTGATATACCCAAATTAAGAATATGTTGTCTCCAAAACCCAAAGAGGTCAACTACAATTGTGCTTCTTTTTTGGTTGTAGGAAGGGCCAGATACAACAGCTTATCTCTCACTTTAGAAAGGATATCTCAACATGCCCCACACCACTTAACACCTAGAAATTTAACTGAGGAAGAAGGCCTCTGTATTTTGTTGGATTTATCTCCCATCATACCTTACAGATAAGTCTAGAGTAATTGCTGCTTCTTGCTCACTAGGTCCAATCAGCATGATATCATCAGTATAAGAGACCAATGTGATGTCTTGTAGGAGGGAGAAACGATCAAGGGCCCTGCAGACATGATTGTGACATAGGGCTGGAGAGTTGATATACTCCTGATAGTGAAGGTATACTGCTGGCTTTGCCACCTGAATACAAACTGCTTCTGGTGGTCCTTACTAATAGTTATTGAGAAAAAAGCATTTGCCAGGCCAATAGTTGCATACTAGGTACCAGGCGATGTGTTGATTTGCTCAAGCAATGATACCACATCTGGAACAGCAGCTGCAATTGGAGTCACCACCTGGTTAAGTTTACAATAATCCATTGTAATCCTTGAAGTCCTGTCTGTTTTCTGCAGCCAAACAAGTGAGTTGAATGGGGATGTGGTGGGAATCACCACACCTGCATCCTTCTAGTCCTTAAGAGTGGCGCTGATCTCTGCAATCCCTCCAGGAGTATAGTATTGGCTCTGATTCACTGTTTTGCTAGGTAGGGGGCGGTTCTAGTGGCTTTGCTTGTCCTTTCCTACCATAATAGATCTTACTCCATGAGTCAGAAAGCCAATGTGGGGGTTCTGGCAGTTGCTGAGTATGTCAATTCCAATTATGCATTGTGGAACTGAGGATATGACCACAGAATGTGAGATGGACCTGAGCTAAAACTCCATTGATTACCTGACCTCCATAAACCCCTACTCTGACTGGTGGACCAGAGTGACATTTTGGGTCTCCTGGAATTAGTGTCACTTCTGAGCTACTGTCTAATAATCCCCAAAATATCTGATCATTCCCTTTGCCTCAGTGCACAGTCAACCTGGTAAAAAGGCATAGGTCTCCTTGGGGAAGGCTGGGAGGAAGATTAACAGTGTAAATTTGGGGCAGTGTAAAAGGGTCCTTCACCAAGAATACGCAGACTTCCCCTCATTCGAGAGGCTCTGGGTCTGTAAACTGTCTCAGTCTGAGAATTGATTAAGGGGTTGTGAGTCTCTGTTTTTGTAATTCAAGTTAGAGTTCAGTTCACTTGACCTAGAATTCTTCTGCTTATACAGCTCAAACAAGAATTTTAACAGTCTATTGACTGTTTATCTATTTTATTTCTAGGTACCCTGTGATCTACTAGCCAATGCCACAAGTCTCTGTGAGTCAGATTATTTTGGCTACTGCTTTGAGTCTGCGGTCCATCATGGTGGTCATGCCCACCTTGTCTATACTGATTAACTGTCACCACGTGGCTTCTGCCAATTCGGGATCCGATAATCTCCATTGTGTTTAATGATTCCAGCTCAGTGACTGCAGTTCCAACAGTAATATCTGACCTACAAAGAAGGGCGACTACAGAGCTCTTCAGGGATGATGGCGTTAGTCTCACAAATTTATTTATCAAAGTTCTGCTGAACGATGTGTCCTCTGGACATTCCTGGGGTGTGTGAGCAGATCCTCCATCATAAATCCACTCTAACATTCCAATCTCTCTAAATCTCTGGATCCCCTCATCTATATTATACCAGGGCAGTTCTGGCATTTCGATGTCAGGTAATGTCGGCCACCTCTGGATCCATGTTTCAGCCAACCATCCAAACTGTTAATGCCCTTTCTAACACCTACAGCTATAATATTGAATACACAATATCTGCTTCGTGGGCCCGTATAAATAAATTCACTTGTTTCAACTTTATATTCCTTTCACCATTATCCTACACTCTTAATATCCATTAACACACATATTCCTGTGATTTCTATCTATAGAGATTGAAAAACTCATACAGCTCTTTTGGAGTATAGGGTACCTCCTCATGGGTCATACTTTGTACCTCCCCTTTTGGGGCCTGTTGGGACTTTAGTATAGTTTTAGGTCTTGAAGAAAAGAGGAGTGGTGGGGAGGGTCATGAAAAGAAATAGAAGTATCTTTTATTATCTGAGGTAATGCCAATTACCTCAGGGCATGCCATTGCAGTTTCATCTGCTGAAACAAGATTAGTTGCTCCAGATAGAGGAGTGAGGACTGTTTCTCCAGGGGAGGTGGTCACAGGATTAGAGGCATTGAAGTTTAATCTCATAGGTGAAGTTTAGATGGCAGACTCCTCTGAGGAGACTGGAGGCCAGGAAGCTGTTTCCTCAAGGCAGGCTGGAGGTTGGGAAGCTCTTTCCTCAGGGCAGTCCATTACAGACCTGTCTAGCAAAGGCTCAGCAGATTCCAGGGATCCCATCTTCCCATCACAATCATTATCAAGCCATACATCTCCATCCCACATTTCAGGATCCCTTTCTTTTCCAATCAAAGCCCTTACTTTAACAGTAGACACCCTGCAAGGTTGAAATTTTAGTTTACATTATAAATCTGCTACTCACACAATGAGGATATAAGATTTTCTTTCAGGATACACGTAGAAACTTTTACGTTGTTCATGCAGCACTGAATTTTCAAATTGAAGCCTTCAGCTCATGCCTTTTCCTCATCCCTAGATCCAGCACATATACCATCAATCAGTCAACATATAATACCTCTTAATTCCACAGAACTCTGCAAAGGTGTCAAAAGCATTATCACCCAGAGCCTTGCCTCATATAAGCTTACAATTAGTAGAATCTAATGGTGATATTTTGAGTATCTCTTTTGCCAACTCACCCCATGGACTATCAGTGCCATCTTGGTTCTTGGAAACAGTCATTAGTGCTTCTGAGACTAGTCAGAGTAGAAAAGCAATTGTAAAAACCCATTTTTAAGATTCTTTCTCCAGAACCACTCCTGGTAACAAGCTGTGTTAGTCAGAGTTCTATAGAGAAACAGAACCAACAGGAGAAATCTGTAAATGTGAAATTTATAAAGGTGTTTCATGCAACCATGGGAATGAACAGTAGAAAATTAGTAGGGTAGGCTGTGAAGCTGGCACCTCCAATGAAGGGTCTAGATGAACTCCACAGGAGAGGCTCACTGGCTAAAGTAATGAAAGAGTCTCTTTTCTTCCTTAAAAGCCTTCAATGGATTGGATTTTCTCATGGTGGAAGACATGACTTAGTTGATCATAGATGTAATCAACCACAGATGCAATCAATCGATTGACAATTTAATCAACCAGCCATGAAATATCCTTGCAGCACTGGTCAGGCCAGTGCTTGCCTGACCAGGCAACTGGGCATAATCATTTGGCCAAGTTGACACCAGAACCTAACCATCACGCAGTGTGTTCTGGTTACTCTAATATTCTGTCATGTCACAGTCAAGTCTTTGAGTATTAGAGCCATTCTTCCATTCATTCAACAGATATTAATTGCACGTCTCATGTGCTGGGTACTGTTCTAGGTTCTGGAGTTATGGGTCCTACCATTTTGGTAGTAAGGCAGATATGTAAATAAGTAAATTAATCAATATTTTATCTCATGTCCTATAGTGGTAAGGCTATGGAAAAGGGTAACAGGAAAGAGAATGACTGCTGATGGTGGTGATAACTTAGAGAGTATGGTCAGTGGCTGAGGAAAGGTCTGAATGAGATGAGAAAGTGGGCCATGCAAAAACTTGATGGAAAAGCATTTCCAGACCAAGGAACAGCTAATACAAAAACCCTGCAATTGGAGCATGCTTGATCCATTCAGAGAACAGCAAAGAGGCCAGTGTGGCTGAGGCACAGTGAACAGAAGAGAGACTATTAGGAAATTATAACAGTCAGGCAGGTGGCCAGGAATCAGAGCCTGGTGTCTCAATGCCTGATCTGTCTCTGATTTTATGTATTTAAGAAGACTTTAGTAGGTTATTAATTTAATGATTGTGTGAATAAATGTTTATCTTTCTTTTATATAACTAACATGTAATTTTTTACTTAGCCTGGGTTTCTTAATCACTACTTTAAAAGCCTAAACATAAACAAATTTAATCTAAACTACATACTGAGAAAAAGCATGGGTTTTGGAGTCAAATTGGCTTAATTTTTGGACCCATCTGTAAAATGAGGATAAGTAGCTCTGTCCCAGCTGGTTGCTGTGAGGATTAAATGAGATAATATAGAAAGTGAAAGCATTCAGCACAGTGCCTGGCACTCACATGATACTCAAATTTGTGTCCCCAGAGCACAAGTTAGGTGGAGTGGGGGATGAGGCTCTCAGGAGACCCAAGTTAGGTCACAGAAGGCACCAGCTACCATGCTGAATAGATTTGATTTTACCTTGATGATGAGCCCCCTTTAAAGGGTTTTGAGAAGGGCAATGAGCATGAGATTGCCCCAGGGAGGTTGGATTGGGGGTGGGTAACAGCAGTCATGGGGAAGGAAGGTGGTGGGAGGACCAGGAGCTTGCAGTGCCATTGTAGTATTCAAGTTGAGAAATGATGCAAGCCTGAATTTGCTCACTGATAGAAGAGTAGGGGTGGGACAGGGCCAGAATGAATTAAGAAATGCTTGTAATTCCCAAAGCTGGTTCATGCATCTGTGCCATTGAGAGAGCTTCGTCCTCACTCTAGCTTCCTCTTCTTCTGCACCTCACCATGTGTTCCCCACCTCATGGAAGCTTCCCCGGGCCCTCAAGTCTGCTTTGGATGCTGTTCTCTTTCTCCTGCCATACTTCCCGGGTTCTCCGGGAAAGATGCATTTCTTGTCTCTCTTCTTCACCTCCCACCCCGGGAGGACAGCAGGGACTATGGCCCCCTTTTCTTTATATCCTCGGCACCCTTAGGAATGTGCAGCCAAAGTTTGTTGCTCATATTTATCCTGGTGTTGTGATTCCCAAATAGAAGTTGGGTAAGCCCTGAATGCCTCTGTTTTCACTAAGAGCCATTCATTCCTTGTAATTACAAGGTCCCAGGTTTTAAGACGAATGCACATTCTTTTAATGTCAGAACAGCGTGTGTCCTATAACAAGACTACCTCCCACTGCCCAGACTTATTGTTTCAGGATTATGGCTCCTAAGAGGGAAGTGGCTTTGGTGCCCAGTAACCAGGTTGCTGTTATTTGGCCTTCACCTTTGAAAACTTGTAGTTTATTGGTTTTGATATTCACGTGGAGTCCCATCACAAAATGCACAGATAACAGAGCCAGGCCTGAGATTAAGAATGACCCAGAGAATAATCTTAATCATTAAACCAACTCTTTGGGTAATGCGGCTAGCACATTCACCCTGGGAGTCTATTGTGCAGAAAGTATACTTTAACAAATTACATCCCCATCAGGCCAGGACGCCCCAAACAGGAGTGCCTTTCAGGTTGCTCCAAGAAGACAATAACTTACAGCAAAGCCAGTGAGGGAGGCAGGGAGGAGAGACTGTATATCAAACCTGCAACAAAGAAAAATGTGAAGGCTAGCAAAGAGGGGCCCTGTCAGCAGAGCTAGTGCGGCTGTTTCCTTTCATTACAGATACATAGCTGTCTGCTTGAGTTCCGGCATTCTGGGAGCAAGATGTACTAGGGAGCAGCAGAAAAAAGATTCTCACGTAGGGTAATATAGCAGCACACACAGGCTTTGGAATCTGAAAGCCAAACTAAGTCATAGAGCTTTTAAGTAATTTGTCCAAGATGAAAAACGGGTAGTAAATGGTGGAGGCAGGATTCAAACCCAGGTAACCTGGCTGTAAAGTCAATTTTCTTAGTGACCTCAGACAATTTATTTAAGCTCCTTGAGTCAAAGTTATCTCAATTATAAAATGAAGTTTGACCAACATGGCAGGAGTCAAAATAAGGCATTCAATAAATAGTAGACAAGAATTAGAAAATGGTGTAATGAAAAGTATCCTGATCTGAAATATCTCTCAGCAAATTTTGTTTGTAAGGAGCAAAAACTGATGACTCTGACTTACCCAGGCAAAAATGGAATTTATTAAAGTGATATGGAATATCTTCAATTGAGTTCCCAGGAAACGTTCTCTCAAATGGAGATTTTCAGCAGGACATTTATTGGAGCATTCTATTGGCAAGAAAACCCAAGAGGCGGTGAAGGAACTAGGATAGGGTGGAGGGAGAGGAACTATGAGACAGGTACAGCAAAAGCCTCAGCCTATCCCCCAGGGTTGGCCTTTCAGAGATGTCCTAAATTAAGGCAAGGGGGACAGGTCTTTGAACCCTTGCATCAAACAGTCATTGGATGAAGGCTGCTCCCAGAGAGGGCATAACCTTGGGCAAGGTAGCTTTCTTGACCAAAGGGCAATTCTTAGTATTGGTCTCATATGTGGCCATCAACAGGCAATACTTCCAGCAGCTGAAAGAATGGACAACTCAGTCCTGAAGCGGGGATCTGGGCAGTATACCATGGCATCCACTACAGGAGGTAATGCCCAGAATTGAAGTAGAGTTAACATCCAGGCTTAAGAAAGGAAGGGGCCAGGGTGCATTGGGGAAGTTAGGTAGCAGGAACAAATGGAGAAACTTCCTGCAATCCCAATGTCGTTCCGTTGGGTCCTTTCACTCAAGGTTCAAATTCTAGGCAGAGTATCTGGATGGAGCAAGCCAGGGTTGCATGCACACCTGTTGGCCAAGATGGGTGGAGTTTCTTGATCAAATGCTCTATGGAGACAGGCTTCAAAGTAAAATCTTAGTGTAATTAACAGAAGTAGAGGAAATTTACACTAATTGGGTAAAACGACAGATGCCTGTATACCTCAGAATCAGGAAATTTGAGGACAATTCCTCGGATATGCTTTCGGGTAGGTAATTTGCAACAACACCCCAATGATTTCCCTCCCCTGTATTTGCCCATTTGCAATGTGACTTTATGTTCTTTCCATCAATAGATGGAATCCATTTCCCCATCACTTGAATCTGGGATGGTCGTGTCACTTGCTTGACCAAAAGGATGCAGCAGAAGTGGTGGTGTTGTGCCAGTTCTGAACCTAGATCTAAGAGACCTTGAGAACTTCCACTATCTCTCACTGAATCCTCCCCGCTGCCTTGTGAATGGGCCTATGCTAGCCTGCTGGAGGATGAGAGACCACGTGGAGCAGAGATGAGTCATCCCAACTGAGGCCGTCATATGCCAGCCAGCCTCCAGCTGACCCAGCAGGTGACTGCTGCACATGCACATGTGAGCCCAGCCACAAGTCCTGACCCACAGAATGATGATCTAAATAGACAGTAATTGCTCCCAGCCATTAATTTTTGGGGTGGTCTGTTACTTAGCAAAAGTTAACTGATATATGCTACTAATACACTGTGTGGCTTTAAATAAGGAACATCCCTCTCTAAACATCCTTCTTGATAAATAGTCCATGAATCTGAGAAGGGCCAGAAAGCCAGTGAGACTTCCAGATAGCAGAGTTTGAAGCTGACATATTTCTAGGCTGCGACTAGGATTTCTGATAAGGTGCAACATATCATCAGGCAAGAACAGAAAAGTGACAGTGGTTCTGAGGCAGCTATTTTTGATTGTCAATGAGTCACTGACGATAACCACAACTGCAGTCCACAAAAGGTGAAGACACACAACTCCCTTCATTCCCAGAGCTGTGGTAACTTCCTGCACCGCTGCAGTCTGATGATTCCTTGAAAGAGGGTTTACCTGTGCTTTCTTCCCACCCAGATTTTACCATTCAGGTTAGCACGTCCATCTGCGAGTACTGTGTTTCCTTAACTGAAGGCAAGTGTGCAGCACTGGGAAGGTGGTTAATCAGATTACTCACCAGACCCAGATCCAAACCAATAAAATACACCTCAAATGAGGCTAATGGCCCAGAAGGTATTGGTAGGTGTGTGTGTTCTGTGTGGTTCTTAGTTAGTTGACTTTCTTAGTTTTGCAGGCTTCAGTAATGATTTATTAGTTCTTGCAACATTTATTGAATGCATGTTATGTACCAAGCATTGCACCAAGTGCCTTCACACATATTTTCTCATAATTATCCCTATTTTTCAAATGAGGAAATGTAGGCACAGTGACATGCAGAAGTTTCCCAAGGTTATACAGCTAGTAATTGGCAGAACTAGAACCAGTACCAATGTCTTTGAGGTCTCATTTAAGTATTCTTTGTTCTGTCATGGTTACCAACCAAGCCAGAAGCTTCTGCCTGGGTTGTGTGAGCACTCAGGTAGAAATATGTGGCTTTTAAGCCCACCGAGTAGAGATACCACTCTACCTATTTTAGGTACCTAAAATAGGTGAGAACTTATCTTAACAAGAAACTGAAGTATCTATGTTGTTACAGACCAAGAGAAACACGACTGGTGTTTAATAATGTATGCAGTTTATTTCCTGTCGGAAAAAAATGTTTTGTATTTTGTCGTGTTTCTCAAATTTTGGATATACAACCTTGCAATGGGACACAGATATCCTGGAGCCTGCTCCTGAATTCAGGGTTGATGTTTAGCCAACTTGTACCAGATTGTTAAATATTAAAATAATTCTATAAGTGGCAGAATTCTCTTTCCCTGAGTCCTCAGAAGACCCACGCACTTTCCGTGACTGACCTTCCACCCCACCTCGCAACTGAAGTGTTCACAGAGGCCCAGCAGGGGACCCACAGCCTTACTGGGCACTAGGTAAGGGGCACTCACTGTTGGGTCTCACCCCTGAGTACCAGTGTTTTCCCAGCATTACTCTTTCCTACTTGGCACTAATTGACTTGATACTTTAGAAAGATCTCGGCTACATCTGGAGGGGATGAGCTCGAGGCAGCAAACAGCGGTGGAATTGGAATTTTGTGTTCTGCACGTTTTCCATCCTTTTCCCACGACCCTCAAACCCACCTGTCCTGCACCCCCAGAGGGCTCATGCTGGGCTTTCCATGGGAAAGGGCCAACTCCCTGCAGAACACTCGTCTCCGGAGATGTCACCTGAATAAAAAGTTTCCGCAGTCCTCTGAATTAGTGAATGCAGAATTCTATACTCTTCTTTTGGAGCTTCATGTATTTGCATATTAAAGACCCCCCAAAAGACCTGCTTGCTATAAAGAAGCCTATTTAACATTGTTTAATTCAGCATTACTCAACATGGCATCCCATTCCCCACCTACGCCCTTTATGCTTATTAAATTTTGACTCTCCAACATGAAAGAGCAGTTGTAAAGCCTTAAGCAGGGGGGAAAGGCAAGATGGAAAATGCTGATTACCATATACTCGTTAAAAGAGCTAGGAAGAGCAGGTGAAGTTGAGGAAAGGATAAGAAAAGAAGGTGTTCAGGGGGGAGCACATTCTTGATCTTCTGCACCGACGCCACTTTCCCACTCTGAGTTCTGGATAAGGAGAAAGAAGAAGCCTGACAGCAGCCAGCAACAGGGGACCTACCCAGGAAATCTGGAAGACATTTGGGCAGGTTCAAATCTGCTGGTTGAGAGCTGGGTTTGTGTTCTAGTCAGTAATTTTCCAGCTGTGTAATCTTGGCCACATTATTTAAACTCCTTGGGCTTCTCTTTTCTTAGCTCTAAAGATTAAATTAGATTATATACGTAGGTGGTTTCAAATTTTAACGTGCATCAGATTTACATGAAGAGCTTGTTAAAACCTGGAGTGCTGGGCCATACCCCCAGGGTTTCTTATTCAGTGGGTCTGAAACGGTCTGGAGAATTTGCATTTCTAACTGGTTCTCAGGTAATGCTGATGCTGCTGGTCTGGGAACCATGCTTTGAAGAGCGCTGACGGGAAAGTGCTTTGTTATTTGTAAAGTAAGTGTCTATGTTAATTTAAATGAAAAATCCATTCTGGGTTAAAATATGATGCATTTATATGAGGAGGCTTATCTTTTATCACTTCTGTATCTTTAGTAGGAAATGTGTTTGTTTTTATGCTTGGGAAGTAGGCGTTGGGGTGGGGAAGAATCTCATGGTAGAAATTTCATGAATGTATCTGGGGCCCAGCAACCTCCCAGAGTCCTTCTATCACACTGCTGGGTATCAATGTACTGGACATGACCCTATGGGGGCAGAGGTCATCTGTCTTCTCCAGAGGAGCCTATGATGTTTGACATATCCCCGTGGCCACTGTATTCTGTAGAATTCTTTTTGCAGAAAAAGCTTTTCTGTGATTATGTGCCTTTGGGGTGTGCTCCACTTCACTCTTTGAGATTCATAATATCTATTAATGCATAAAGGCACTGAGAAGTCCTGCAGGAAAGAAGTCTATTTACCTTTCCGGTGATGTGGTGGTTATAAGCACAAAGTCTAGACCTGCACTGTCCAATATGGTTACCACTAGCCACATGTGGGTGTTTAAATTCAAATTCATTGTATTTACATGCAAAAAAAATTCAGTACCTCAGTGTCACTAGTACATTTTCAAGTATTCAGGGGCTACATGTGGTTAACATCATGCCTATCATTTTGGACAGGTACAGCATATTTCCTTATTTGCAAAAAGTTCTATTGAGTAGTGTTGCTTTAGACCCAGATACAGGGCTTCAAAACTCAGCTCTACTGCTTATCTCTGCAAACAAGTTGAGCAAGTTCCTTAAACTCTTGGTGCCTTAGTTATTTCATCTATAAAATGAAACTAATAAACACTGCATACAACAGAGCGTTGTTGTGAGGATTAAACAAGTTAATATATGTAAAGCACTTAGAACAGTGTCTGGCATATAGGAAGCCCTTGAGAAATGGGGCCTCTTATCATAATTTCTTTAATTTATGATTCTTAAGCTGATAATTACCAGGAACCCTTTTCCAAAGAACTAGTGTTCTCTGGAACACAATTTGGAAAACACTGCTCTACATTTCAAAGTGATTTGGAGAAGTCAGAGAGGCTCTTTGAACTGAAATTCTGAATACAGTTATAAGAAATCCCACGGAAGGAGCGCATGGCTACATAAGGTGCTGGTTAGCACTTTAGACTGCAAGAAAGAGAAGCCCACTTGAAACTGGCTTCTAATACTTTTTTTTTGTTGTTGTTCCCCCTATTATTTATCTTTATTCCATATGTTTCACTTGTCTGTTGATAAGGTAGATAAAAGGAGCATGAGACACAAGGTTTTCACAATCACACAGTCACATTGTGAGAGCTATATCATTATACAATCATCTTCAAGAATCATGGCCAATGGAACACAGCTCTACATTTTCAGGCAGTTCTCTCCAGCCTCTCCACTACATCTTGAATAACAAGGTGATATCTATATAATGTGTAAGAATAACCTCCAGGATAACCTCTCGACTCTGTTTGGAATCTCTCAGTCATTGACACTTAATTTGTCTCATTTCACTCTTCCCCCTTTTGGTCAAGAATGTGTTTTCAATCCCTTGATGCTGAGTCTCAGCTCATTCCAGGATTTCTGTCCCACATTGCCAGGAGGGTCCACACCCCTGGGAGTCATGTCCCACATAGACAGGGAGAGGGCAGTGAGTTTGCTTGTTGTGTTGGCTGGAGAGAGAGGCCACATCTGAGCAACATAAGAGGTTCTCTTGGGGGTGACTCTTAGGCTTAATTTTTTTTTATTAATCAAAAAAAAGAAAAGAAATTAACACCTCATTTAGAACTCATTCCATTCTACACATGCACTCAGTAATTCTTAGTATCATCACATAGATGTATGATCATCATTTCTTAGTACATTTGCATCGATTTAGGAAAAGAACTAGCAAAACAGCAGAAAAAGATATAGAATGTTAATATAGAGAAGAGAATTAAAATAATAATACTAATAAAAAATATATATATATAAAAAGGAAAAAGAAAAAAAACAAAAGATACAAACAAACAAACAAACAAAAAACTATATTTCAGGTGCAGCTTCATTCAGTGTTCCAACATAGTTACATTACACTTAGGTATTATTGTGCTGTCCATTTTTGAGTTTTTGTATCTAGTCCTGTTGCACAGTCTGTATCCCTTCAGCTCCAATTACCCATTATCTTACCCTGTTTCTAACTCCTGCTGGTCTCTGTTACCAATGATATATTCCAAGCTGATTCTCGAATGTCGGTTCACATCAGTGGGACCATACAGTATTTGTCCTTTAGTTTTTGGCTTGACTCACTCAGCATAATGTTCTCTAGGTCCATCCATGTTATTACATGCTTCATAAGTTTAGTCTGTCTTAAAGCTGCATAATATTCCATCATATGCATATACCACAGTTTGTTTAGCCACTCGTCTGTTGATGGACATTTTGGCTATTTCCATCTCTTTGCAATTGTAAATAATGCTGCTGTAAACATTGGTGTGCAAATGTCTGTTTGTGTCTTTGCCCTTAAGTCCTTTGAGTAGATACCTAGCAGTGGTATTGCTGGGTCGTAATCCATTCTGCCAGTCTATGTCTTTTGATTGGGAAATTCAGTCCATTAACTTTTAGTGTTATTACTGTTTGGATAATATTTTCCTCTACCATTTTGGCTTTTGTATTATATATATCATATCTGATTTTCCTTCTTTCTACACTTTACTCCATACCTCTCTCTTCTGTCTTTTTGTATCTGACTCTAGTGCTCCCTTTAGTATTTCTTGCAGAGCTGGTCTCTTGGTCACAAATTCTCTCAGTGACTTTTTGTCTATAAATGTTTTAATTTCTCCTTCATTTTTGAAGGACAATTTTGCTGGATATAGAAGTCTTGGTTGGCAGTTTTTCTCTTTTAGTAATTTAAATATATCATCCCACTGTCTTCTAGCTTCCATGGTTTCTGCTGAGAAATCTACACATAGTCTTATTGGGTTTCCCTTGTATGTGACAGATTGTTTTTCTCTTGCTGCTTTCAAGATCCTTTCTTTCTCTTTGACCTCTGACATTCTAACTAGTAAGTGTCTTGGAGAATGCCTATTTGGGTCTATTCTCTTTGTGGCGCGCTGCACTTCTTGGATCTGTAAATTTAGGTCTTTCATAAAAGTTGGGAAATTTTCAGTGATAATTTCTTCCATTAGTTTTTCTCCTCCTTTTCCCTTCTCTTCTCCTTCTGGGACACCCACAACACGTATATTTGTGCGCTTCATATTGTCATTCAGTTCTCTGATCCCCTGCTCAAGTTTTTCCATTCTTTTCCCTATAGTTTCTGTTTCTTTTTGGAATTCAGATGTTCCATCCTCCAGTTCACTAATTGTAGCTTCTGTCTCTTTAGATCTACCATTGTAGGTATCCATTGTTTTTTCCATTTTTTCTTCTTTGTCCTTTACTCCCATAAGTTCTGTGATTTGTTTTTTCAGATTTTCTATTTCTTCTTTTTGTTCAGCCCATGTCTTCTTCATGTCCTCCCTCAATTTATTGATTTGGTTTTTGAAGAGTTTTTCCATTTCTGTTCGTATATTCAGCATTAGTTGTCTCAGCTCCTGTATCTCATTTGAACTATTGGTTTGTTCCTTTGACTGGGCCATATCTTCAATTTTCTGAGCGTCATCCATTATTTTCTGCTGGTGTCTGGGCATTTGATCAGATTTCCCTGGGTGTGGGACCCGGCTGGTTGAAAGGTTTTTCTGTGAAATCTCTGGGCTCTGTTTTTCTTTTCCTGCCCAGTAGGTGGCGCTCGTGGCGCTCGTCAGTCTGCGGGTCCCACCAGTAAAAGGTGCTGTGGCTCCTTTAACTTGCCAATCCGAATCTCGCAGTCGGCCCAGGAAACCGCGCGTGGAGGAGGGGTCGCCAGCCGCCGCGGCTTGGGGGAATACCGGTCCAAATTGTCCAGCTGGCCCGAGACGCCAAGCGTGGTGGGAGGGCCCCGCTATCCAACGTTCCCAGTCGGACCGGGGAGCCACGTGCGTGGAGGGGACCCCAGTTGCCAGCCGTCCCGGCCGAGAAAACGCGCGCCCCTCAGGTATCTCACCGCAGCGGATTCTCCCTGCCCGTTCAGCCGTTCCAGAATGGGGTACGCTGTCTTTTTGGTCTCTGTCGTGGCTCCAGGAGCTGTTTCATATTGTTTCTGTTTCTTTAGTTGCTGTTCTGGAGGAGGAACTAAGACCCGCGCGTCTTACTAAGCCGCCATCTTCTCCGGAAGTCAAATACTTTTTAAAAAGGAATTTTTTTTTAAGGATTTGTTGGTATCTCCTGAAATCCAAAGAACAGTTGAACAACCAGGGCTCAGGCAGGAGGAGAAATATGACAACTCCAGGATTCCAACCTCAGGAGTTGGAGGCTCTCAGTCCTAGAGTTCTTCCAATGGCAGTTATTAGCCCCTCTCCAGGCTCCATTTTTCAAGTATATTTTCTATAAGAAGACAATCTTACAGGGCCAACTTGGGTCACTCACCTCTGGTCCAATCAGCTATGGCTGAGGAGTCTCAGTTACATGGGAGAAATATGATTTCATCCACATAAAGGGGAGGGAGGGAAGTTCTCAGAGTAAGGGAATCACCAAGCAACTCAGAGAAGTGACTTGCCCAAGATTTCCCAGCTCTCTCTGATCCTAAAAGCCCAGACTGTTAACTGCTAGGCAGTACTCCCTGCACTGAAGACTCACATCTGGACTCGTGTAGACCTGCTGGCAGCATAATCTACAACCAGCAGGCCTTCTGTGGCTTGACAAAGTGCCAGTGACCTTTTGCACAATGAGCAAGGCCACAGAGATTGGGAAGAGCACAAGCAGACCAGAGGGATAATAATAGTGACCCTATATAATGCTCTGTGACTTATAGACCTTGAACATGGAACATGCAGTGTCTCATCAGAACCTCACACCAATTCTGAAGGTAAACAGGATGGTAATTAAGACTCCTTTTCCACAGATGAAGGAATTGAGGCTCAGAGAGGATACGCTCATTGGTAAAGAGATCCAAATTGTCTAATGTTGGGCCTGAACTTCTTTGTGGGCAGTGCCACAACTCTTACTTCTTCTCCCTTTTAAGCATGCTCATATTTGGCTTTGCCATGAAAATTTCAATGACCTGCATTATTATCTCTCTTTTCTTATTGTGGTGGCACTTTACAGTAGGAAAAGGAAGGTTGGCACAACTTCTTGTTTTATAAAAGTCAAAGAGAAGAGGCTTGCCCAAGGTCACCCAGTAAGCCTATGCTTTTCCATTCACTGAGAGGCAGTTTACTTGAAGATGTCTGTCTAAAGTTATAATGGGTCATTGATTTTGTTTGCTAACGCTGACAAAATACAGCATACTGGAAATGGCCTGGATTTTCACAATGGGGATTTATTAGTTTACAAGTTTACAATTCTCAAGCCATGAAAATATCCAGATTAAGGAAAAAACAGGACTATACCTCTTCCCCAAAGACCAGCTACCGGCAATCCTCAGCTACTCTGTCACGTGGTCAGGCTCTTGGTAACATCTACTGGTCTCTCCCTTCTCTCCTGGGTTTCATTGCTTCCAGCTTCTAGCGTCACTGGGTTCCTCTCTGTTTTCTGTGTGTCCTCTCTTTTAGCTTCTGTCTGTCCTAGCTTCTTTGGGGCCTTTTCTCTGTATTTTCTCTTTTTCTATTATCCTCTTATTCCAGTAAGAGAATTAAGACCTGCTTGGGCTATGCATCAGCAGAAACAACCTAATCAAAAGGTCCCACCCACAGAAGATCTACCATTAAAAGAACTTGACCTTTTCTGGGGTACATACAGCTTCAAACCATCACAGTTATGCAGGATAAATTTGCTTAGTAAATATTTACTGAACAATAACTATGTGCCAGTCACCAGGGATACAATACTTCCCTGTAACTTCTCTCTACTATACTCCCTGCACTTCCTCTCCTGCCTTTATTGTCCCTCAAACTACCCATGCATGTTTGCACAGTAGGACCTTTACTCTGGTCTTTCTCTCTGTCCAGAAAACTTTTCCCTAAATATTTGCTTGGGTCACTTTCTATGACTCTGCTCAGATTGCTTTCTCAGTGAGACCTACCTTAACCCTCTATTTATTATTGCAATCTCGATCCCTTCCCCTCAGCTTTCCCCTTCTTACTTGGGGGGCAGTAAATAGGAATAAAGGTATTTATTTACTGATTGGACCCAACTGAGCTCCTCCTAGCATATTTTCTGTGTTTTATTATACTAAAATAATCTGCCTTTTCTTATTCTTTACTTGAATGACCTCTGCTGGTTTGGGTACCTAGCTCAATTTTGAGCCTTCTTCTGTGAATCTCAAAGTAGAAATGAACCTCAGACTTCTCCTTGTCATGGGAAATAACTGGGGAGACTGGGGGAGTCCTTGCATCAGGTCTTGTTTTTCTACATATATACATACAGCTATGGGGCCCATAAACTTTAGGAGGGACAGGTCTCGGCACTCACTGTACCTTTTAGTGGGAGCAGAAGGAGAGGGGACAGAAACTAACATTCAGCTGAGCACCTGCTGGCTGGCTGACATTGGGAAAATCACCTAACCTCTTGGAGCCTCAGCTGTATATGAAAAAAATGGTGATAACTGCCATTAAGGGTTGTCGTAAGATTAACTGGCATAAGACCCAGGGTCTGGCACATGGTACATGCTCATTTATTAATTTGACAAATATTTATTGAGTTTCTTTTCTGTGTCAGGCACTGTTCTTGAAAATGTAGATATAATGGTGACTAAAACATGAAAATATCTCACCTCATGGAGTTTAAGAATTATGACTATTATTATTATTTGCTAGGCACTAAACTACATGCTATCTATCATAATCGCCATCCCTCTACCTATCGTCTATGTATTTATCTATATGTCTTTGTATCTATTTACTTCCCTATCTAATCTATCTCATTTATCTATCTACCTAATTTATGTGTCTATCTATCTATACATACAGATACACCAATATGGGGATGCATGTGTGTTTACATTTACTCATGTATATACATATATCCAGTTTTTCATATTAAGAAAACTGAGATTCAGAGGGATGAAGTAAATCATTCAAGTTCACAAAATCAGAAAGCAACAGAGCTGGAACTGAAATTCAGACCTGTCTGCCTCTAAAAAAATCTTGCTTTTGCAAATATGCTATAATCAGAGACACAATCAGACCCACCAGAACATTACAGAATGGTATCAGTAATTCAGAGATGGCATGTTACGTTTCCTTTTCATTTCAGGGGCTCTTGTTGCACAAAACCTCTTTAAAAGAAATATAAGAGACACTGATTTGAGTGCCTGCAATAAACGCTGCAGAAACTACCGTGTGAGCAATAATTAATAGAGATGCCAACTGCCAACTAACCAGAAAAACTCCAGCATCGTAAATCTGTCCCCTGGCTTCTCACAAGAACTGATGGATGAGGAATTCAGCTTAAATATTTAACAATCAATAATTCAAATATCTATCCAACCATTTGCAAGTTGGCATGTTTATAAATATAAGGGCTGCACTTTATTGCATCTCACATGAAACTTATTTAGAGTTGAATGGGAGGTGGGCAGAAATGCCCCAGAGTTTATGGGAAAGATTCTGGATTCTGGGGGAGTAGATGAAAATACCCTCCCAGGTTTGGCTCAACTGGAATCTACAAAACTCCCTGCATTGTTCATGTACCATTAGTTAGAAAGCCCCGTTGTACGGCTGCAGTAAGATGCCAGAGCCTGATCTCCTGGGCATCAGCAACTTCAGGGGAAAAAAAAACTAACACAAGCCCAATAAGACAATGAATTATTCACTTTGAGCTTCTACAATCTCTCTGCCACTAGAACGGATCATCTCTCAGGCTGTAATTCAACCTCCTTCCTCCTTCCTCACTTCCCAACAGACAGCCAGGAATGAATTCCAACTCTGGGAAGACTCCCTAACCCGGTGGCTGGGGCAGTGAGCCGTGTGGTGTCTGGATGCTGGATAGCAGTAGTATTGCTGCTTGATTTTAACCATTTTGAATGAATAAAGCCTAAGTCATCACTGACAGCAGTGATTTATCTGCACTTCACAATTATTGAATTTCGATGCTCCATCCACTTGCTGATTTATTAAACTGCTCTCCCTTCTGAGGGAGAATCCGAAGCTCTTCCTTTGGCCCTAATGGATAGACACTTTGGAGGCACACAGAGAAGTGGTTGTTGATAAGACTTACTATCTAAAAGGAGACTTTGTCTCATGTCGTCTTTGCACGGAAATAACTTCCATTATTTGTGTTTCCTTCACAGTCAATAACTCATCCTTTCCAGAGAAGGGTGGGGTTGTTGGCAAACGCCTCTGAAGCTGTGGGGGTGGAAGTGTCAGGCCAGAGGAATGAGCTGTCTGCCACATGTGTCTCCCTTCACCAACCCCTCCCGGCTGTGTCTCCTCCTAGCTGCAGAGCCTGAGGGCCCCAGTCTGAAGGGAGACTCTGGCCACCAGCTGGCAACACTCTCTTCACAGGTGCTACCACGCCTGGGCAGCCTATAGAAACAAACCCAGCCAGGACCTTGGCCTCTATTCCCATTCACAAAACAATGCAGACCCCACGACCCACCCGGTGAGGACTGAAGGGGAGGGGCCATGCCTCTAAAATGAATTCCAGGCCTGGTTTGACCACCACCCTCATGGTTGGAGACAGATGGGCTGTGGGTTCTCTGCCAACAGTAATTGACGATTCCAAGTGGTGGATGGCCTGTTAATGAAAAGATTACTAGGCAGCAGCATTACTGGTGTGGAATTCTGGCTCTACTCTGGGAAAACAAAAGTAGCTGGTGGGGAATAAAAGGAGAGAGCAACGAAAGCCAAGTTCTCCTTGCAGAGACACCAACCAGAGGTCCATCTCAGATGCACATTTCAAGGGCAATCGACAATTGGATGAGGTATGGATGAGTTATGTTTGAAAGAGGACACAAGAAAACTAAAGCTGGTCTAAGCTGATGATGAATGTCAGAGGATGTGGCATGTAGGATTTCTGGGAACTTCTATAAGAAACATAATACATGTAACTAACATGCACGGTTCTTGATCATTTCAAAGCATATTTGCAATCATTTCCTTTGAGTGGGGCAGTGCTAATCAATGGGAGAATGTGGAGGAGAACTCAACTACAGGAGGAGGGAAAAGGCATAAAATTTAGTTATTAGAAATTGAGTAAATTATTAATACACTTAGAAGAAAGTAGAGTAGTTGGTAAGACTTTATGGAGAAACATCTGGTATACTGAGGCCCTGTGGTTTTTCTCACTGACAGGAATAAGTCAGTATAGATAATAAATCTTGCAACTGCAGATCCAAGTTTTCTGTCTGTTTTACCCATCAGTGTAGCTGCCTTGAAGGAGCCTCAGTCAGAAACTCTTTGTCACCTGTGTACCTTGGCTTGGGTTGAGAGCAATTGAAATGGCTACCCTTGCACTTCCCCAGGAAACTTGGTCCTGCTTGGAGGCCAAATAAAACCACCAGGCCAAAATTTTTAATTGAGGCTCATAATCACTCCAGGCAGTAGACATTACTGTTTCTATCTTTAAAATAAGCAAACCAAGGCACAGAACTCTTGAGCACCTTGCCACATTCACATCGCATCTTACAGAGCAGGGATTTTAGTCCACTTAGTTCAATCTTTTTCCCTCAGCTCTTTCCCTGCACTCTACAAAGAAGAGAAGCAGGAGCTTTAAGTAAGAGAATGCCAAGGAAGTGCCCCTACCTTGACTACAACCACTATCCTCTGTTTTACACAGGTTGGTTCCAAGTATGATCGTAGGGAAAAGATCTCGCACTGCTAAAAACCATTTGAAGACCACTATAATAGACAAGCTAATTTTCCTTTGGTGACTAAAGGATATGAAAATGAAATGAAAAATCAGAATGCTATCTGAAGACCTGGTTATCATAAATTAAACCATTTTCCATTCCAATAATAATGGAAACAGGAACACGGATGGGGAACAGGTTCAAGTAGACTACTGGGTCTTGTATATGGTAAGTTTTCAGAAATATTGATTAAATTGAATAGAGATTTTCAAATACACAGTCATTCAAAGGCGAAGCTCTCATTGACTCTCTGGAGGTCATCAGAGGCCAGATGCTCAATTTGGAATTTAGTATGAGGCCAGAAGAGGACAGATTTACACTGTTATTTCTTGAAGGACAGAAACCTTCCCATATTTTGCCAATTATTATTGAAAAACCACCCAAGGAGAAGGTAGTTTAAAACACAATTAGGATTCTATTTTAAGGAGAAGTCATAAACTGCCCATTTAACGCTAATGTTTGATCTACTGTGAAACAGAGAAGGGAGAAACTATTACAAATTTGCTAATACCATCAAAGCTGATAAAGTGATAAAATGAGGCTCCATGAAGAAAAGGCAGTCATCCCAAGCATTAGCCATCTAATAGCTGTGAATATATATGAGAGTGGATAACTATTCTGAGAATCGGTGAAATAGATCAGGATGTTTTATCTGCGCTCTGCGTGGTGACACTCAGCTGCTCCTGGCATTCGATTGACCGGGGTGATCTCCAAAGTGGGGTACACACCCCCCTCCAGGGAATGAGCACGATGATTAGAACATCTATCTAAATTCATTTTATGTCAATTAAAAAATGACTATGTTGTGTGATTTTATAATGTCCACAATATATTAGTACAGAAGTACACAAATATAATTAAAAATAAATCTATAACTCTTACAACCCAAACTCTTGCTATTTGATCTCAAGGTACTTGAGTCAATTCAGGTGAACCTTAAGATGAATCCTTTCCTACCCAACCTCTCACTACCTGCTATCAGAAACTCAGGAACCAAGTAGATTCTAACAGCCTGGTACTCTCATCATCTAAGGTACTATCCTCGCTCAGGCACTGAATATGTGGGGATAATAAAGTATACTTGTATGTAATTATAGAGATGCCAATTTTGTTTTTCTAACTGATAGCATACACTGCCAAAAGAACTTAAGAGACGTCTGCTGCACATGCCCACACTCATCAGTCCAATTGTGAGTCACAAGTAGATGAGGCCTGTGAAAGCCAAAGTCCTCTTTTCACAGCCCTGGAGAGAGTTAAATCCTCCTTCTGTGTTCACAAATAGAGCGAAGGAGAATCATTCTTGGGGATTAGGTTCTGAAATCAGTTTATAAGGTGAACATTTCATATAGTCAAAATTTCCCTTGAAAAATCCCTTAGGAAATGGTTACTTGGAAACTGATAAGCCATCTCTTAGACATGCAACATAATCAGTTTTCTATAATTTAGGAAAAGATCACTGTTTCTCAATTGAACCCTTATAAAAATAGTAGGCTGCACTTTGGGGCCATGTAGTACCAAAAATTTATACTTTCAAATATTTGAATCAAACTCAGAGCAGAGACACACATTAGGAGATGCCCTGGAGAAGAGGGGTCTTCCGAGGAAGAGCCAGTCTCCCATCTCATGCTTCCTCAGGATATGCTCATGGAATGGAATGAGAATGGAGCCCCTTCTATTTCTTAACAACCATGGACAAGTGGTACTCTTTGCATTTGAGGTGGCATAGACAGAATTTGGTCATTCAGGTTGGGATAGGCAAGTTGCAATATCCAAGCATGTGCAAAAGGCCTTTCACTGTGCAGGACTGAGTTGGGGGGTTGGAAAAGAATTTAGTCATGGGCATGGGTCTCTATATGTACTCTTGTTCCAGCCCCTTAAATATTGGGGCATACAAGCAATCGTAACCAAGAAATCAGGATTTAAGAGATGATTTTGATTACTGAATCATTATATATTCTTTTTTTCATTCTGGTGTATTCAGGGAAATTCCTGAAATCTCTAAATTGTAATCCAGAGTTGATTTCTGATAATGATTGTATAGCCCTTATCTTCTGCCTCTGTTAATGAAAAGTCTCGTGACTAACCTTCGTTTGTATGCAGTTATCCGGTTTTTCAACTTTAGAGTCTCTTAATCACTAAAGATAGCCCCTAATGTTTATTAATGAAGGGTCTTGGGTCCACCCAGAACTAACCCACCCCAAGTTCAACGTTATCTTGATGACTGAGACTGGATCTAACCAAAGTGGGCCCAACTGACATTCGCTGTAGCTTAGACTTTAACCTACCAGTCACCTATACCTCATTCCGCCATCGTCTTCCATGCATTCTGTGACTAAGCATGTAATCAATTGCACATGCTCAATAATCGGAACACTTCTAATTACATCATCTGGGGCCAACCTGCTCATTATCCTAAGCCCTGCCCATCTTTTCTCTAATAAAAGTATATGAATTACTACAGTTTGGGGAGACAGATTTTGGCTCACTAGGCCATTTGCACTCCTTCTATGTGCTTAGTAATAAATTCTTTCTGGCTTCAAAATCCTGGTTTCTCAGGAATTGGTTATTGAGCATGGAGGGCAAAAGAATCCACAGCCTTTATCTGGTAACACCATGATGATGGAACAAGCTCTAAAACAGAATATTCATCAACTTATCCTGTACTTTTCCAATACAATTTACATTTCTTCTTCCTCAAAAATACAAAACTTTTAATAGCTAGCATGTTAGGCTCTTTATTATGCATTTGTCACACATCATTTCATTTATTTCTTTTAATGAGGTATTATCACCACAACTTTCTTAAGGAGTATGCTGGTTTGAAATGATGTATGTACCCTAGAAAAGCCATGTTTTAATCAAAATCCCATTTCATAAAGGCAGAATAATCCCTATTCGATACTGTATGCTTGAATCTGTAATTAGATCATCTCGCTGGAGATATAACCCAATCAAGAGTGGTTAAGCTGGATTAGGTGATGACATGTCTCCACCCATTTGGGTGGGTCTTGATAAGTTTCTGGAGTCCTATAAAAGAGGGAACATTTTGGAGAATGAGGCAATTCAGAGACAGCAGAGCAGAATGAAGTAGCCACAAGAAGCAGAGTCCACCAGTTAGCGACCTTTGGAGATGAAGAAGGAAAATGCCTCCTGGAGAGCTTCATGAAACAGGAAGCCAGGAGAAGAAGCTGGCAGATGATGCCTAGAACTGCAAACGAGCAACTCATTAAATTCCCCTTTTTAAAAGTCATTCCGTTTCTGGTATATTGCATTCTGGCAGCTAGCAAGCTAGAACAAGGAGAAGAACACTGAGGTTTGGAGGAGTTGAATAAATAGTTGAGTCAGAATTTGTTGCACCACAGTTTGACAAAATCCCACTGATCCATACTGCCTTCCTAGTAGTACATGACTCACAGATAAGATTGTGCTAGCAAGAAACAGACCTCTTTTTAGCTTCTAACAGTTCTGAGAGTTATATAAAATGAAAAAAGAAAAAATGTATACCCTCCAACAAAATAGTTCACTAACTGCCTTTCATTCAAACAAAGACTGGATCCCAGAGAACATGCATAAGTATTGTAATATGAATCACATTTGTAGAGGACATTTTCATTTTCTCTGCAGCCTGAGGCAAGGGGTTGTCAGTTATTCCTTCTAAGATTGATCTTTCTGCATCAGAGATATGGAGATTAAGGATCCAGAGCATGATGACTTATGCACACATGAATTTGATTTTCTATATGTTACTAAAAATTTGGTTCACAAAGCATTCCTTCCATCTGAAATCTCAGTGCCATGGTTTCTTGGAACTTATTGATGTGCTTAGGGGTGGTTTTCTCAAGGTTGCAAATGAGACCTCCAAATTTATCAGCCCAAACTGTGTGTTAACAGCTTCCTTAATTTTAGGATGAATTCAACCAAAGACAATTTGTAATAAATTAATATTTATGAGCACATTCCTTTAGTAGGAGGTATCCCCATTTTATAGACAGTGAAACCAAGGATCAGAGAAATTGTGCAAATTGTCCAAAGTGGTAGGGCCAGAGATCAAATCAGTTTCCTGATTCCACTTTGTGTGCAGGTTTCTGGCATTTTATTGCTATGAAGCACTGTTGTTTTCATAACCTCATGTAATTTTTTTCATTAGCCTAGTGAATTGTGTGGGAATAAGGGCATTTGGTGGAGGTTTCCTCAGCTTCCATTTCTTCACCTGCTTCTCCCAGAAACTAGAGATCTTTGTTTGGAAGGCTATCCCTTCCTAGTTCTCATCTCCCCTCTCTGTATGGTATGGTGTCTCCCTTATCTCCAGAGGGTCCTGGTTGGTTTAAATTGTTCAGCTTACCCCACCTTCTGCTGTGATTTGTCAGGATGGCCATGTGAACCAGTTTGGCCAGTGAGACACAAGAGGCCAGCTGCAGGGGCTTCCAGGAAAGAAGTTTCTTCTTCCTTTGAGAGTCTCCTGCTTTTGGAAGGCATGGTGTGTAGAGGAGAGACCAGAAAATACCATTATCTTTTTTGCTACCTTGAGGAGAGGTGAGCCCAGGAGCAAAGCTGACCCACAGAAGAGGGCAAAGTAGAGAGAATGGCAGGAAATGGAGACAGAACTATGACATTGTAAGTTCTGGATCAAGTCACACCTGGACTTGTCATTTTTGCTTAATTCTGATTGAACGGACACAATATGGTCTGTCTCTTTTCATTTTGCATATAGGAAACCAAAGATTAGAGAGATTAAATAACTTCTCAAGTTCCTATACCTATAAAAAGGCATGACTAGGACTGAAAACCTGTTCCTTTATTTTATGTCCAGAGCTTCTTCAGTGGTTTTTTAAAGATGCTTTCCCCAAACTTGGGTAAAATCAATGCTTTTTCTTTCTCACCCAGGAAAAATCAGCAAACACCCACTCTATAGAAGGTTTCTGTAGGAGAAGCCAGAAGAAATTGAAAAGAACAATAAATTCTTTGTAATAGAAAGAGTATACCAAAGCCAATAGAATTGGAAAAGGCCAATCTTTGGCATTCGGAATGAGTTCTGTTAAAAATGTTGACTGATTTATTAGAAACTAGGGAGGCCATTTTAATTTTTTCTAATTAGTAGGGGCCACAAAATATTCCCATTTAGATGCCAAAGCTGTAAGGCACACAGAACCATAATAAAAATAAATTAAATCATAAATATTAACTTTAGAATGTACCTTAAATGTCATCTCATCCTATCTCTCACCAGTGGAGACACGCCTTTTACTACCTCCCTAATAGATGTTCATTCTGCCTCTGAATACCTCCACTGATGGAGATTTCACTATCTGACATAGTAACAAATTCCATTTCTAAATTGCACTGTAATCTGACTTAATTGATGAAAAATTTTAAAATGCAGATAAGCAAAAACAGCAATGCTATAGAATAATATTTTGACATATTTGCTTTTTGCTCCTCAGAATTTCTTGTAATCCTACAAAATGTCCTTTGATTTGGTGAGCAGCTTCTATGTTCTATGTTTTCTGCCTCAGAAGTAACATTACGAAGCAGAATGCAGAGAACAAAGGATTGATTTCCTGGCTCTCAGTTTCAAAAGCCTAAGTGAAGGCATAAGTAACAGATTGAGAGATAGAGATGTAAAGCCAGACTAACTTGCCCTCAAACCAAAAGAGAAAATAGTGTAGACTGAGAAAGTGTATAGAAGCACAAGAGAGAAACAAAGACAGCTTTGACATAACCATGACCCAACTTAATCAGAGTGGATTTTAATTTGTATTACTGGACTCTATAAAGAAAGGAAATTCAGTGCAGTCAATCAGAGAAAGTCATATATAGAAGCCAGAAATCAGTAGAAACCCAAAGCCAAAGAGGAGAGGGAGAGAGAGATTTAATGGAGGACTTTTGTCACCCAAATACCACTGTCTTTGGACAGTGTTCCGGGATCAGGCATAGAACACATGGGAGAAACCATGACCTTATCAACATCTTGAATTTGAACTTCTTAAGTTTCAAAACCATGGCTTGTTGTTTAAGCCAATCCACTAGGTGGTATTTTCCTAGTAGCTCTGGCAAACTAAGACACTGGCTAAAGCTACACCATGGTCAACTATCCCTGCTACCTAGCTTTGCTTGACAATTACCTGAACCTGTGAGCTTACCCAATACCCTCCAATGAATTCCCCTTTTGTGTAAATCAGTCTGAATCTGTTTCTGTTTCTTGCAACTTACCAATACAGGAATTTGTACCAAGAAGTGCACTGCAGACAGATTCTTAAGTCAGAAGAAGGACTTTGTGGTAGAAATCTGGGATTGATTATCTGACTTTCTTGGGGAGGGGTTGAGGACAGTATTCATCCTTTCAGTATTTATAGATATTCTAGAAGCCTATAGCTCACAGCATCAGAGCATCTAAATTATCACTTGTGGTCACAGGATGAAGGGTTCATGGAAAGCCAGGCTTCAGGGGACTCATAACCATTGCCCTGTGACAGTATAAAAGGCAGAGGATTTTAGGACCGTGGAATACAATGGCTGCTTCTATTGGGCCCTGAGCAGCTTATTAAAAGAGAACAGCAAGTACAAATCCTCAAATTCTCCTCACCAGCCAGGAACTTCCTATGGTGATATGAAATTATTTTCCAACCTCTAAAAGCCATATAGCTGAGAGGATTGAAAACAAATTCAAATATGACTCTGAGTTTATAGAAATACCGTATCAGTTGAGTCCACAGCACTGTCATGCTTCTTAGGAGAAAGGATTGATAGGGCAAAACTTGAAAATGGGGGTACAGGGAAGACTCAGAACTCACTGAACCTCCTGTGCCAACCAAAACATTTGTCCTCCTTTGTCTGTTACCCAAAAGAGTTACATCAAAAGGAGTCAATTCTTTTTATGTTCCAGGATCAGACATAGAACACATGTGGGGAAGATGAGTAGTAAAATATCAAATTTTGGAGGAGAAAGCCTATACAACAAATGATTTGCAAGATTTTGCCCATTTACACTTTCAAAGACCTGAGACTATATATGGAAATGAATTCGATAGGCTCTTGACCAAGGAACAGAGGAACGTACTTTTAGACCAAGTAGAAGCTATCAGTATGAATGCACTTAGCAGAGACTCTGGATTTTGTTGCAAGCTTGAGCAGCTGGGAGTAGACATTGTTGTTTGTTCAGTTAGTTGACAGATATCTGGATTCAATGGTGGCCAACACTAAACAGATTTGAGATGTCATAAATTCCTTGATATCAAGTAAAGGAAACAATCCAAAGACTCTGAGAGATAGGAATGCTGGAGTGAATTTATCATGTGCAACCTACCCTCTCACTCCATGTCTCCCAGGAGAGCTCAGACAACATTCTTTTCGTCAAAGTCTTGAGAAATACTGTAATGGGGGAGCACCAGCATCTTTGAAGAACACCGACATGATTGCTTTCTGGAAGCTGGGGATACTCATAAGAAAAACAGTTGATACCGGCTCCCTGGATTTAATGGGAATGAGAGGACCCCAGGGCAGCAGAGGCCATGCAGCAACAATTCAGTGGCAAAGGTGGTAGCTAAAAGGGAAATCCTCCCTCCCCTTGCCTGAAAGGCAAAACAAGAGCATGTGGCTTTAATCCAACCAATGAGTTTTCCAACCCAGAATTCTGAATTTGGAGCAAGAAAACCAAAAATGAAGAATGATGAGATTGCATTGGAGGATCTTAGGATAAAGAACCAACTATTCAAGCCTACGTAATTTAACTTCTAATATTTTACAAAACAGCACACTATCAAACCTTTACTATCCCTCCAAATTCATCTTGCTCTACTCTCCCACTCATTCACTAGGCTCCAACGACATTGGCCTTGTTTCAGGTGCTGAAATGTGCCCAGATTTTCCTCTCCTCACAGCTTCCACAGATACTGTTTCGTCTGCTTGAAATAGTCTTCTCCCAGCTCTTGGCCTGAAGAGCTCCATTTATGCTTCAGATTCCAGGTAAAAATGGCCCTTTCTTATTAAGCCTTTCTTTTAATGAACTTCTATTTATTTTCCTCTATATCTCTTACCAGAATGCTAATTACATTTTAATTGATGTCTGTCTGCTTATAATCCTCTAGGTTTTATGAGGGGAGGAATAATTTCTGCTATGCTCTTTGCAGTGTCTGCTGCTGCTGTTGACTTCTAACAGTGGGTCTAACACAGAGAAGGTGCTCAAAAATTATTTGCTAAATGGATGTTGTATATATGCTGTTTTGATGATTTTTCCCTGCTTGTATAATGAGACCATCTTTTCATGTCAATAAATACATAGAGTCACTTTTAATGACACCACAGTATTCTACAATAGAGAAGATGAAAATAATAACTACCTTTATTTGAGTATAACTATTTGCAAGACCCCTTTGTAAGGGCTGTGCATGCATTAATTCATTAATTTACTTCCCTGAATCCTAGGGGGTAGACGCTTGTACTACTCCCATTTTACCCTTGTGGAAACTGAGGCATAGAAAAATTAAATAACCTTCCTCAGAGTCTCATAGGCAATGTCCTGTTTATCCGGAAATTGAACCCTGGCATTCTGATTCCAGACCCTATGCTCTTAAAATCAATGTTACATTGCATGTATAATCCTCTTTCATTTAACCAATCCCTTATTGTACATTTAAGTTGTTTCTAACTTTGGGCCATGGTGAACACTGTAATTAGCTCCTTTATAATTATATCTTTACACAATTGTCCAATTATGTTTGAAAATATATTGATGAATTTCCCACCAGAAAGTTTCCCATCAGCAGAATGAGAATGCTCTTGCCCAAATCTTTTGTGCTGTTAATATTTGATAATTTAATAGAAGGAATGGAACAGTAAATGGCTTAGCAAATAAAAATACAAGATATTCAGCTAAATTTGAGTTTAAACAACTAATTTTTTTTAGTATGAATAGTTTTTTGGTATAAGTATACCCTATGCAATATTTGAGACATACTTATACTAAAAAAAGTACTCATTTATCTGAAATTCAAATTCCAATTCATCTGGGTGTCTTGTGTTTTATCTGGCAACCCTAAGGAGAAAATTAGTACATCATTTAAATGCCTCTGCCCAATTCTCAATAATTCAAATCATTACAAAATGCATTTATCAAGCAGTAACTAATATGCTGGGCACTGTGAATATAAAAAAGAATGCACAGTCTATGCTATCAACTAGTACCCGCTTTAGCAATATTAAACTATATTTAAATAATAAATACAATACAAGGTGGCAAGTACTGTGATAGAGATTTGCATGAGAGCATCAGCAAGAGCCATCGAAGGCAGGATGAAGGAGGCAGAGAAGGATTTCTAAAAGACTCTTATAAGGTGAATAGAATTTAGCTACCCTAAGGAATGGTCGGGTATTTCGGGCAGGTGGGAGTGCATAATCAAAAGCAAAAAGCTAAAAAGGAGCACTTTGTACGGACAAGTACTATGTGTTGCCATTGCCCAAAGTGTAAGGCAAGTAGTGATGAGAGCTGAGCTTGGGGATTTAAATAGGGGCTGAATTACAAAGGGTCTTATATGCAATGTTACTGAATAGACCAAAAATTTTAGCAGGACAATGACATGAGTAGATTTGCATTGAAAGCAATCACTTTGGTGGCTGACTAGAGGACAGATTTGGGGGAAATAAGGCTAGAGCCAGAGAGGTCATATCATTGTAATATGGTAGAAAGGAGTTTGATACATTTTAGGCAGTAAAGTTGGAAGGAGAAGGTGATTTATTGGATTTATTGGAGTGTATTAGATAGAGTTCTCCAGGGAGACAGAACCAACAGAATATATAATTTGAGAGAGAGAGACAGAGACAGAAATTTATTATAGGAATTGACTCATGGGATCGTGGGGATTGGCAAGCTCGAATTCCGTAGGACAAGCTGCAAGTTGGGACCTCCAAAGAAGGTTTTTAAATTCTCCCGAGAATCTGGTTGGCTGAAGTAGAGACAGAAATTCTTCCTTCTGACTGTTGAAATCATCAGTTCTGCCTTTAAGGCCCACAACTAATTGGATGAGACTTCTCTCATTGCTGAAGGCAATCTCCTTTTTTGACTGTAAAAGTAATCAGCCATAGATACAATCAACTGACTAATGATTTAAATCCATGAAATACCCTCACAGTAACAACTAGGCCTATGTTTACTTGACCAGACAACTGGACACTGTGACCTAGCCAAGTAGATACATAAACCTAACCATCACAAGGAGCGAAGGAGAAGGAGTAGATATAAGAGCTAGATGCCTGAGAGTGTCACCAGCTGACATCTAGAATCTGAGTAAAGATCTGGTTTATCGTGGAAGGTGAAGATTATCAGCTTTGGATCATTTAATTTGAAGCAGGTGTGGGGCATTTATGAAGAGATTTATAGAGAATTGTAATAATGAGTATGAAGCTCTACAGGATCTGACCCAGGCTGATACATATTTGGGAGCTGCCAGCAGGTTTAAGCTCGGAGACAGATAAGCCCACCTGGGAGAGTGGAAAGAATGAGAAGAGCAGTAGATAAGTATGGAACCTTGAGGAACACGAAGACTTCTGCCAAAAGGAGAAAGAGGAACCCAGGAAGGAGAAGACAATGAGCTATCAAAGGAGAGTTTGGAGGCAAAGGGGGCAATAAGAGCAAAAATGGTCATGAGCACAAATGTCACTGGTGTCCAATGCCACAGAGCCATCAAGGAAGTTGACTGAACATGTCCACTGAATTTTTCAATAAGAAAGCCATTGGCGACCTTAGCCAGAGTTGCAGAAACAAAAGTCAAATTAAAACGGGTCGAGTATCTCAGCCTGGGTTCCCATAAAACAGGGCCTGAAGCAAAAGCTTACACATTAAAACGTTATTGGGGCAGCTTTATCCAGTGTATGGGTAGATGAGTAATAAGATAACACATGCATAAATAACAATAATAACAGGTTGGGAATATGGGGGAAATACCCCTAATGTAAACTACGGACAATAGTGATTAATACTACGATTAGTACTACTTTAATAATCTTTCATCACTTATAACAAATGTAACTACTGTTGAAAAATAGAATTACGAAAAAAGTGCATTCGTCAATTGTAATAAATTTTCCTTACCAATGCAAAAGTCGGTGGTGGGGAGGTGTATGGGAATCCCGTATTTTATGCACGATTGTCCTGTAAACCCACAACTTCTCTAATAGAAGTCATTTTTAATTAAAAAATATGTTATTGGAAAGGGCAATCTGAGAATGAGGCAGGCAAGTCAGTGAAGCAAATATGAAGCGTGCATTACAGAGATGGCCACAATTTCATAAGCAAGCATGATTTGCCTCATGAGACATCCTCAGAAAGTCTGAATAAATGACTGGATCTCAGAACAGATCTATCCAGCCGGGAAGGTAGAAGGACTTAACTTCTGTACCCTGTCTTTTCCCCATATCCCATCACTTCACAGGGTCTTAACACCCTGCCACATCAGCATTGCCTCACCCAGCCTCTCCGGACGTCACTCATTAGACCAGAACCCCAGCAGACCCCGCCCCGTTGAGCTACTGCGCAAGCGCAGATGTTTCTCTTGACACGCAGGTACTGTGGGCCTGGGTCCTTGAGCACTGGAACAATGGTGGGGTGCGGGTGAGGGTGGGGGTGGCAGGGCGGGCAGAGCAGCCTGGCCCCACGACTCCAGGAAGAATAAGGCGAGAGCACAGGTCTAGGGTGATGCATGAGCTGATTCTGGCACAAAAAGCAATCAATGGAGACGAAACGGTAACAACAAATAGAGACTCATCTTTGGAGTAATTCGTAGGAAGTGGAGAAGAGAAGCCGGGCTCTCCTTAGAGACAGGACTGAAATTCCCTTTACTTCTCTTATTCTGTCCTCTGGAGCTACAAGTCAATTCCTTTTTCCATAACATCTCTTCAGCTACGTGAAGGCAGCTCCCACATGTTCTTGGTATTCTCTCCTGGGTAAACATCTGAATTTATTCAAATACTTTTCTCGTGACATGGTTTCCACAGCTTTTGCTCTTCATGTCTCCGCTGGATAAGCTCTATGTTATTGTCTGTTTTCAGATGGAGTTGTTGGGGTAGTCACAGCTCAATGGAGACGAGAACAGCCGATTACTTTCCTGTCCTGGACGTTATTAGCACACCCTCAGATAAACTGGTTACCTCAGCGTCCATGTGGCCCTGTCTCATTAAGGAGGTAACTGAGGCACTCTTGTCCAGAAAGCCTCAGAGCATGTTAGTTAGTGGCCAGGAAGCTGGGGTTCTGCTGCTGCAATGAGGAAGTGCTAGTCCCTTCAGACAGCCTGAAGGCAGTTATTCTCTGTGAAGAAATTATAAAGCAATTCCTATGTTCCAAGGGCCGTATATAGACTGATTCAATCTTCCTAACAATCCCCTGAGATAGGTTCTATTCTTGGTCCCATTTTAAAAGTGAGGAAAATGGGGCTCAGGTTAAGTAACAGATACTTTTCTTAGTGAGAGATTTGTATTGTTAATGAAGAAGGGTTTTTATCTGTATTGTTACTTTCTTCTCTTAGCAGGTAATCTCACTTTCTTTGGTTTTAAAACATTTAGTCCTTAGCTGAGCTTGAAGGTCTATATATTTTTTTGTTATCTGTCTGGTATTTTACTTTTGGACATGGGAAAAAGCTCCAAGTAGAACCTTGGTACCAAAACAACAAGTAAAGTTATGGTCTTTCTGGAAACTTTTCAGGGTTTGAGGATAGATGCATAGGATATCTAAAGACCATAATAGACAATGAGAGGCTATATCAAAAGACACTCCCCCCCGAATGAGGGGAAATGCCCTGACTCTGTTTAGGGTGGTGGCAGGGGACTGGAACTGTGAGAAAACTGTGAAGTGATGCAATGAAGAAGGGACTTTATGATTTACTTAAGCCTTGGCCAAAGAGACCTGATTTTAATCTAGCTTATATGACATTTGTTTTAGTTTACTAAGCTGCCCAAAGCAAATACCGTGAAGTGGGTTGGGTTAACGATGGGACTTTATTCACTCGCAGTTTTGAGGCTGGGAAAATATCAAGATCAAGGTATCACCAGGGCGATGCTTTCTTCCTGAAGACTGGCTGCTGGTGATCCTGGACTCCTCTGCCACATGGTCTCCCCCTTCTCTTCTGGGTTTTGTTGATTTCAGCTTCTTGCTTCCCCAGCTTTCTCTCTTTATCTGAATTTCATTCCCTTATAAAGACTATGGTAATAAGATTAAGACCCATACTGACTGAGGTGGATCATACTTTAATGGAAATAACCTCGTCAGAAGGTCTTACAATGGATTCACACCCACAGGAATGGATTAGATTTAAGAGTTTTTGGGGGGTACATACAGCTTCAAACTACCACATGCCAGAAGCTGAAATAGGCAAGGAAGGATTATCCTTAGGGCCTTCAGAGGGAGAACGGCCCTGCTGACACTTTTGAACTTCTAACCTCCAGAATCGTGAGAAAATAAATATCTGTTGTTTAAAGCTACCCAGTGTGTGGTACCCTGTTACCAGAGTCCTAGGAAACTAAACACAATCATCATCACCACCATGAATCTCATAGGGTTGTTGAATGGCCCTTAATGAGTTACAACAAATAAAAAGCATTCTACACATCTTGGAACTAACCACTTTTGTTATCAAGACCCTGTCTCCCTCTCTAACCTCATTCTTCCTTCTCTCGTGTCTCTTCTATGTCTCATTTCAGGAGTCAGCTCTTCAACTTTTTCTGACCATCCCTTTACGGCTTGGACACTTCTGCTCAGAGCTGCCTGGGACCATGTGCTTACCCTGTCAAAACACAGACCACATTGTGTTATAAATGCCTCTTCATGGCCTTTGCCACCAGACTGGCTGAGGGCAGGCATCTTTATAACTCTGCATTCTCAGCTTCCATTTCCTTTTCCCTTTCTCTGAAGCCCAAATATTTGCACCAGTGGCTGCTCAATCAGTGATGTTCAGCCAGACCATTCTCTAAACTACTCAATCATCTTCCATCATTGCAGAACCCCAGATGGTCACCAGTCCCCAAACTCTACTGTCAGTAGCTTCCCAAACACTGAGAGTTCTCATTTAACCTCAAGGCCTGCAAATGAATTTCCTTTCTCAGATCCTTTTCATCATCCCCACCAGTCTCCATAGAGCGAGTCTCTGGCAGCAACTCTGTCCTTCTCCTCCTCCCAGGGAACTCTATTTGGGGTATCCCGTGGCCATCAGCCCAAACCATTTCTCCTCATCTTTCTTGCAGAAACTCCTGCTCTCTCAGACCATTAGGTTTCTGAAATACATACATCAGGCCTTTTGGAATTGTTTGAATTTAAGCTGGGGCCTGCTACTATATGTAGTTTTGGCTTCTGGGGGGCCATTCTTACCGCCCTCATTCACAATTTATTGGAGGATTCTTTATTATCATCCCCATATGACAGGTATATCCTAAGTTTCTCTCCAAGTTAATCTAGATGCTGACCTTGCTGTGACCTTTCACCAGCACGGATGACTGGTCTAGCTTTGCATCTACACAAACCAAGTCCTTACATTGCTCCCTGGCGTGTTCCACTCTCAGCTCCTTACTTAGCACCTAAGTTCCTCTGAACGTGGTGTCCTGTTTTTGCTTCTGTTTCTCTCTGGGGCCAAGAGTTTGTAGGATTTATTCAAAAGAACTTTGGGGTCTGAAAAACTTGGCTTGGGATCTCAGCCTATTGGACTTTAACTTTCTTATTTAATTTACTGTATCCTGTGATGAGTGGATTATCATCTTTTTTTTTTTTGCATGGGCAGGCTCTGAGAATCGAACCTGTATCTCCCTGGCAGGTGAGAATTCTGTCACTGAGCCACTGTTGCACTGCCCATCACCTTTTTTTTTTTTTTTTTGATATATGAAAAACTATGGGCATAGAAAGGTTAAGTCATTTTCTCAACATTACCTAGTTAATTAGTGGGTAACCAGGATTCAAATTCTGGCTCCTGTGATTTAAAACCCACATTCTCTCTGCCTTGTTGCTTCCATGTAAACACAGTGCATGGACCCAGGGTAAGCCACTTCAGCTTTATGAGTTTCAACTTCCTCATCCTAAAATGAGGTTAATAATAAGTTAATAAATGCTACCACTCCAGACTGTTGTGGCTATTAAATGAAATCATGCAAATTGGGCACCTAGCCGGAGCCTGACAACAACTGTGAGGAATATTTCATCCCCTCTTTGTTGTTTCCATTTAGGTAGAATTTTCCAAAGTCTTAGCAAGTGGGGAGCATTGTAGAAATATCTATTGTATCAGCTAAGGTGGGCTAGAAGGAAGTGTTTTGCGGAAGCACAAGTGAGTGAGGGCTCTTTTCTCCAGCCATCAGGTTGAAATGGGCAAAGTCCTCATGGGCACCCAGGAAACTCCTTTCCACAAACCAGCAACCAAGATATAGTCTACCTAGCAGAATCGTTTGGGATGTGCCCATGGTGCCTGGGAGACCAGCTTGGTGGAGTCTACAGCTGGGTGGAGACCACAGTTGGGATGTGAGAAAGAGGTGGCTGTCCACGGGCTCAGCAACTATTTGGGATACGTGTTTTTTTGGATAAAGCTGCTTTTTGGCATTCCATATCTCCCCACCCATCTGAGCATGCCCACGGCCCTGCTCTGAATTATGAGGACAATAAATCTCCATCACAAAGTTATTGCCATAATTTATCAGTCCTTGTTGCTCAATGGCCAAGTAGTTAATTTTAAAATGAAGTGGGGCTGTTTTCATTAATACCCTTGTGCTAACTACCTATCAAAACACTCAAAGACAATTAATACCATGTTGCTGAAATGCTGAACCAATAAATATCTCTGGTCTTGGCTTGTCTCTAGCAGAAAAAAGATGTTAGAGTCCCCCCACCCCATCCCCTGCCTTGTTTTAATAATCTTCTCCCAGTCTCTTCCTCTCCATAGCATCAGACACATTTATATTTAAGGATGAGATTAAATAGCCGGACCAGCCCATAACATGAATTTAAAAGGCTGTTGTTTCATGACATTTAAGTAATGCCTTCAGGATATTGTGGTAATGACGATATGCCTGAAAAGAAGACGGAACATTTCTGAGGATGATACATCATCAATACCAAAGGCTTTTGGCTTCAGAAGCCTTCTGGAAAGCAAATGCCTGACATCTGATTGGGGCTGGAGTCCAGGTTGATCAGTCTTGAGAAGTGGGTGGGATTTTGGAGTTCACATTTCTCACAGGCTCTAAACCTTTTCTGTAAAGAACATTCTGGAATTTGACAATTCTGGAGCTACATCAAGGACTCGTAGCATGTAATCATTTGCTGTTTTATTACGGCATGACTTTATACCTCATGTGGAGGCTGGTGTAGAAGTGATTTCCTCACTTTCGGGGGAAGCTTGGTAACTTTCCTCACCCTAAGCATCATCTGCATCTCCTTCAATCATTTCCTCATGACCATTTACTGTGAGCCTACTGTGTGCTAAACACACCTTTAATATTTTCTAGTGCCAACATTATTTACACAGCAACTCTTATGAGATAATACAAATTTAGTTTCTTGATGGAAAACAGAAATCCGGATGGAATTTTTAAAAAATTGAGTAACACCTTGTTATATTAAAAAAAAACATGGTTAGTCTTTGTGTACTCATCTGCCTGCTCATTTCCTCATAGAAGGCTATCCTGTACCCACCATTCCAGCATTTCATAACTGCTCAATCATTGCATGCAGCCCCAGGACCCTACTGATACATGTGTGCTGCATTTTAAGAACGTACCATAGTTTGTTTAACCAGCCCTCCGTTTTGAATACTGAGGTTTTTATTATTATTATTATTATTATTATTTTACTCTTTTTTATTATTCACAGCACTGTGGCTCTTTGTCTGGTACTTCTTATTACTAGATCCCAGGGCACACCCTTAAATATTTCCTTGGGGTGAATTAAGTGAAGTGTTATTTCTAGATCAAATCATATAGACATTTTTACAGTTATTTACACACATGGGCAAACGGCCCTCAAAATGTATCCAGTTTATTCTCCCAGATACTCATTTCTTCCGCCTTGTGAAGACTCGCCCAGTTTCCCACGATCAAATTAAGGAGAACGAGATCTGGCCTGCGCTGTATTGTTAACCTGGGCAGCAGCCTCCGTCCTCCTGCCCAAGGCTTCTTCCCTCCTCCCACCCCCACCCCCATCCCCACCCCTGGGCACTGCAACCCTTCCCTCCCACTGTTCCAGGGCTTTTTCTCTATAAATTATCCTTTCCTCTAGAAGCTCTTTCCACAACATTTAAAAATGCTTGTCTTTTGCATATTAAAGGGAAAAAAAATCCTTTGGAGAATGACCCTTATATAGAAAACCTTTTCTACTGCTGCCCTCTAAATTTCTGTCACTTCTAACAGCCAAGCTTCTTGGTTTGCTCCACGCCTTCCAGTTTTCTTACCTCATCTCACTCCACAACCCACTGCAATGTGGTTTCCACTCCCACTTTGGGAGACGGCTCCCGCGGAGGTTACAAATGATCTCTATATTACAAGCTGTATTAGGAACAGAAACGACAGGAGAGGTGTGTAAATATTATGAAATTTTATAAAATTGTCTCACGTGACTGTGGGGATTGGTAAATCCAAATTCCATAGGGCAGGCTGCAAGCTGGGAACTCCAATGAAGGTTTTTGATGAATTCCCCAGGAGAAGCTGGTTGGCCAAAGCAGGGATGGGAATTCTCTCTTCTGACTGCTGAAATCATCACTTCTCATTTCAACTGTTTGGATGAGATGCGTCTCATTGTTGAAGGCAATCTCCTCAGTTGATTGTAGACGTAATCAGCCACAGAAACAATCAACTCATTGTTGATGTAAGTCCATAAAATATCCTTGCAGTATCAATCAGGCCGCTACCAGCTTGACCAGACAACTGGGCACCAGCACTTGGCCACGTTGACACATGAACCTGCACCCTAACCCAAGGAGCACTGTGCCCTGAAACACATCGGCACTGAGCATATGCCATAGGAATATTTGCTGTTCCTATTATAATGAACTGAATAAGAGGTGACAGTTCAGTCTGCCAAAGTAAGGTATAGGATAGTAAATACACCCATATTCTTTCTTTTTAAAAAAATATTGGGTGCACAGGTTCACTGGTAGAATGCTCACCTTCCATATTGGAGGCCCAGTTTTGATTTCCGGACCATGCACCTAAAAGAAAAAAAGGATTTTTTCAAGATATTCATAAATATGCATACCTATTCTAGATTATTTGGAAAATCCAGTGTGATATTTTGGTCAATTTCCTTCAGGTCTGTTTTTTTTTCTATGCAGAGATGGTTTGCACACTACGGTTGCCAGCATGTTCTCTGTACAATTATTTTGTATATACACTTTATTTATTTATTTATTTATTTATTTATTTATTTATTTAGGTAACATTATAACCCAGGCTTCTTCTGACTAGTCAGGTTACTGAAAAGGAGCATGTAGCTCATTGGTCTTCCTGATTCTCCTTTTGGCTTCCAAGACCCATGTTTGAGGCCCAGTTTCTGACAGTACCTTGGCCTTCATGAGAATCAAAGGCAAGTAGGACAAAAAGGGCCCCTGGACTGGGAGCCTGGCACCCTCACTCCAGATGTCCCCATTCTGAAGACTGAGGGCTCCTCAGCAGTTGGCACTGATGTGGAATGCCATTCAGAAAGAAAGGTGCATCTGGCAACAGTTCTTGCAGCGTGCCCTGGTGTGGGTGAGGGCTTTGGAGGGGAGATGCTCCTCCACATGGGCATGGGCTATCATACCCAAGCCTGGGTTACTTGTAGGACACTGCTTCATTGCTTCACTCAACCCCACCAGCTGGGCACCCTCAGCATCAGCATTAGATGCTGCACTGTGATCTCACTTTCTGCTCTCCTAGCACCTGAGGCTCTCTCTTTCTTTCTTGCAAGCTCACTCATACAATTACTTTCCTTAGGTTGTATTTTGTCTAGTATCTCTAGTTGTGGAAGGTATGTGAATATCCAGGTAGTCTAGCCTGTCTTGTGTTTTAAAGGGTTAGCATTGTGAAATATAACACACATATAGGCAAGTACACAAAATAAAACAACTCAATAATATATCAGAAAGCAAACATTCATGTAACAAGGGAAGAAGTAGAACATTTTCAAAAAGCCCACTCATTGCTTACTCTTTCCCTTTCCAGTGTAACCACTATCTTGACTTTTTAAATAAACGTCATTTAAGTAGAATTCATAGACTGTATATATATATTTGTCAAGTCTGTGTTTCTTAATTGGCAGATGTTATAACTTTTAATGTAGTCAGATGATCCATTTTCCTTTATGAGTGGTCCTTTATATATAACTTGCTTAAGAAATCCTTGCCAGTCTAAGGTCATGAGGCTATTCTTCCATGTTATCCTTTAGAAGATTCATTGCTTTTGACTTTTTTTTTAATATTATAATATATCTGGAATTTCTGTTTGTGTATGGTATAAAGTAAAGGTTAATCTGAGGTGTTTTCTTTATGGAAATCCAGCTGTTGGGTACTATTTATTAAAACGACTAGACTTTTCTTAATGTTTTGCTGTCACTTATAAGTTGTCCTTGGTCATAAATCAAGCGTCCACAAAAGTGACAATCAATTTCTGGTCTATTGTCTATTCTTGTACTGGTAGCATAGTCTTGATATATGTATGGTAGTGTAGGTTTTCCTACTTCATTCTTTTTCTTCAAGATTGTCTTAGCTAGTCTTAACTCTTTATCTCTTCATATAAATTTGAGAATTAACTTGTCAATTTCTAGACAAAACAAAACTGCATTTAATTGATAGCTCAGTCTTAAAAGGATCAAAAGATTTTACAATATTGAGTTTTACTAATCTATGAACATGGTATATATATCTGTTTATTTGGATGTATTTACTTACTCTTAAAAATGTCTTTCACTTTTGTTAGGTAATGCCTGGGGTTTTTATTTTTTTGCTACTTTTGAATGTAACTCCTTAAAAATTTTCCTGATTGTCTGTTGTAGCATGTAAAGAGGTAACAGATTTTTTTTTTTCTTTTTTTTTTTCTTTTTTTGCATGGGCAGTCACCAGGAATCAAACCTGGGTCTTCGGCATGGCAGGTGAGAACTCTCTCACTGAGCCACCGTGGCCCGCCCAAGGCAACAGATGTTTTAATTACTGATTTTATCTAGAAGATTAACTAATATTGCTTATTAAATTTAATAGTTTATTTGGAGATCCTTTGGATTTTTTTATACTTAGAATAATAGCATCTGTGCAAATGAGGTTTATTTCTTTTTTCAAAACTTAGGCTTTTTAATTCTTTTCTTGCCTTACTTCCCTGGCTAGGCCCTAACTATGTTGTTTTTTATAAGTGGTGGCCACAGACGTCCTTTTGTTGTTCCTGATCTCAAATAGATAGTTTTATTTTCAATATTTTACCGTTAAGTGTGATGTTTGCTGTAGTTCTTTTAAACATCACTTACCAGACATTAATTTTTTAAGAATTTATTTTAATCATGTATGAAAGTTTTAAGCACCTTTTCTACATCTATGGAAATATTCATTAGATTTTTCTCCTTTATCTGTTTATATGAAGAATTATTTTTGTGTCTGAATGCTAAATCAATCTTGCATTTCTGGAATAAAACTGAACTTTTACAGTCAATCTGGATCCAGAGTTTACATTTTATTTAGGATTTTTGCATCCCTGTTCATGAATGCTACTGGACTGTTCTGGTGATTGAACTCTGCCCCTAGGAAAGACATTCAGGTCTTAAATCTAATTTCTGTGGATGTGAACCTATTTATCAATGGGATCTTTGAAGATGCTATTATTAGTTAAGGGGTCTACTTATTTGTTAATGGGATTTTGAAGACCTATTTTAGATGAGGCCAAATTGAATCAGAGTGAGCCTTATTCCATATGACAGCAGTCCTTATGAGGAGTGGAAAATCTGGACAGAGACAGAGACAACTGAACAGAACGTAAAAGCCAGGAGAAGCCATAGGACCAGGGCAGGTATGTAAGCCAAGGAACCCCAAGGATTGCAACAACACGGCAACAAACTGCTACAGACTCCAGGAGCAAGTATGGCCCACCAAGAACTAGATTTTGAACTTCTAGCCTCCAAAACTATGAGGCAATAAATTCTCATTGCTTAACCAACACATTGTATAGTATTTTTCATAGCAGCCCTGGCAAACTAAAACAACCTATGATTTTTCCTTCCTGGGGTGTCCTTGTCAGGTTTTGGTATGAAGCTAAAATAGATGGCCTTCTCTTTTTAATGTTCTTTAAAAGTGTAGTGCAAGTTTATTTTTCTGCATTTGTTTTTGCATCCTTCCCCTTCTGTTGCCACTGCTATTGTTACCTCTTACCTGTAGGAGCTTCCTAATTAGTCTCCTTTGTTCCTGGGTCTCTAGCTCATTTTACACACTGCCACCTGTACTTTGTAAAAGTAGAGAATCAATCATATCACTCCCCTGATTAAATGCCCTTAATAATGCAACTGACTATTCAATTAAGTCCAGACTCCCTAGTTTGGATTTCAAATCCAGTGTGATCTGCCCCAACCTACCTTTACACTTAAACGTACTATTTTAAAAATAGTTTTTCTCCTTTCACGTGCAGCCAAATTTAATAATTTCTTGAACTCACTCTGCTATCTTATACTTCCTATGCCTTTGCCCTTTCTGGTTCCAATCTTCTCAGCATTGTTTAGATCTGCACTGTCCCACGGATGCTACTAGCAACCTGGGGTATTTAGTACTTGGAATGTCAGTAGTCCAAACAGAGATATGCTGTTAAGTATGAAATACCAGACTTCAAAGACTTAGTACCAAACAACAAAAAAGTAAAATAGCTCATTAATTAATAATTTTTAATATTGATTACATATTGAATTTATATTTTGGATATTGTAGGTTAAATAAAATATTACGGTTATTTACACCTATTTCTCCATTTTTTTTCATGTGGCTATTAAAGAGTTTTAAATCACACAAAAAAAGTGTGGTGAACTATTAACCTCATTTCTTCGTTAATTGTTTAGTACAAATCATTGGTGAAATCATTAGAGTTTGAGGTTTTCTTGGTGGGAAGGTTTTTAATTTCTTTCGTTGTGATAGCTCTATTCAGATTTTCTGTTTCATCTAGTTTCAGCTTTTTAAGAACTTTGTGCATTTGTTCAAAATTTTCAAGTTTATTTGGATAAAACTGGTTTATAAATTTATCTTATAATATTTTTAACGACTGCCACATCAATAATTATGTTCCCCTGATATTGCTTATTTGTGCCTTTTAGTTCTTTTTTTTATGGGCCATTTCTCTCATAGTGTTTGATTTTATTATTTGCTTTAAGTTCCAACTTATGGTTCTGTGATATCTGTTGTATGTTTGATCCATTTTTTTTTTCTTTATCTTTTCCTTATTTCTACTTTATCTGGGTGTAATTTAGCAGGTTTTTTGTTTTGTTTGTTTTAGTAAATTCTTGAGTTGGTTGCTAAGTACAATGGCTTGATCTTTTATTATTTGTTAACATGCACATTCAAAGCTATACAATTTCATGTAAGTATGGTAGAGCTAAATACATTAAATTAAAAAAATTTTAAATATTTTAAATTTACATTCAGTAAAATGTACTCTTTTTTTTTCTTTAACATGGGCAACCACTGGGAAATGTACTCTTTTTTGAAGAAGTATCTGTTCCAATCTTTTGCCTGTTTTTAATTGTGTTTTTTTTTTAATTGTTGAGTTTTGAAGTCTTCATATATTTTGGATTCAAGTTCTCTGTCAGACATATTCTTTGAAAATATTTATTCCAGCCTGTGACTTATCTTTTCATTCTTTTAATAATGTGTTTTGTCAAGCAAAAGCTTTTAATTTCAATAAAGGCCAATTTATCAATTTTTATAGATCATGTTTTTGTTGCTATATCTAATAACTTTTGTATAATTCAAGGTCACAATTTTATTATAGAAGTTTTGTAATATTGGATTTTTCATTTAGTTCTATGATCCATTTTGAGTTAAATTTTGTATAAAGCATGAATTATACATAGAAGTTATTTTCTTTTCTTTCTCTTCCTTCCCTTTTTTTCTTCCTTCTTCTCTCTCTCTTCCTCTCTCCCTTCCTCTCTCTCTTTCTCTCACTTCATATCTCTCTCACTTTCTTTCTTTCTGCATATAGATGTCCAATTTTTTCAGGACTGTTTGAATAGACCATACTTTTCCCACTGAATTGCCTTTATACCTTTATCAAAAAGCAATTGACTGCATTTGTGTGAATTTATTTTGGAATACTATTCCGTTCCATTGATCCATATATCTGTTCTTTTGCTAATATTATATTGTCTTTATTACTATGGATTTATACTAAATCTTGAAATCTGATAGCATGAGACCTCCAATTTGGTTCTTCTTTTTCAAAATTATTTTGCTTAGTCAAGTTCCTTTGCCTTTCATTATAAATTTTGGAATTGAATTGTTCATATCTACTAAAAGTTGGGCTGAGATTTTTGCTGAGATTGCCTTAAATATACTGGGAAAATTGACATCTTAACATTAGTTTTCCAATCAAAGAATACAGTGTATCTTTCCATTTATTTAAGACTTACTTGATTTCTTTCATCAATTTTTTTTTAGTTTTTAGCATACAGATCCTGAGTATATTTTATTATATTTATAACTAAATTTGGGGGGGGGGCACTATTATAAGTAGTACTTAAAAACTGAACTTCAGTTTTCATTACTGTTACATAGAAACAGAATTGATTCTTGTCTATTGACCATGTATCCTATGACCTTGCTAATATCATTCATTAGTTCTAGGAAATTTTTTTTGTAGATTCTTTGGATTTTTCATTGACAGTCATGTAGTCTGTGAACAAAGACTTATGTTTCTTCAGTAACAGTGCTATGCTAAGTCATATTTGAACCTGAGACAAAAGGAAATATCAGGATTAGTGATTTTTGCATTAATTTTGATTTTTAAAAAATGTTGCATTAAAAATTACTTGTTTTGATTACTGAGTTTTGCGACCCTTTATATTTTGCAACTTAAGTACCTCACTTGCCACCATCCTAAACCCTGTCCTTGGTCTACTTCACCTCAGTTGGGAGCCGGTGTCAAGGGTTGCTGTTGGTCAGAAGGGCAAGATAAGGAGTTGGGAAAGGCCCACATGATGAGTATCATAGCTCCATGCACCTGTTCTCCAGCCATGACCTTTTCTCCTCACCTTAGCTGATAGGGACTCTGAGTTAGAGAAGTTACCAAGTGTTCTAGTTTGCTATCTGTCAGAACGCAACATACCATCAACGAAATGGCTTTTAAAAAGGGGAATTTAATAAGTTGTTAGTTTACAGTTCTAAGGCTGAGAAAATGTCCTAATTAAAGCAAGTCTATAAAAATGTCCAAATTAAAGCATCCAGGTTAAGAAACTTTGGTTCAAGAAAGCTGATGACGTTCAGGGTTTCTCGCCTCACTGGAAAGCCACATGGTGAACATGGCGACATCTTCTAGCTTCTTCTTCTGGCTTCCTGTCTCATGAAGCTCCCCCAGGAGTATTCTCCTTCATCTCCAAAGGTTGCTGGCTGGTGGACTCCATAGTTCTCCTGTCTCTGCTGCTCTTGTCACCCTGTTGTGGCTCTGCTCTCTGGGAATCTCATCATTCTCTAGCTTTCTCCAAAATGCTTCCTCTTTTAAAGGATTCCAGTAAACCAATCAAGACCCACCTGGAATGGGTGGAGTCACGTCTCCCTCTATTCAAAAGTTAATACCTACAATTGGGTGAGTCACATCTCTGTGGAGATAACCTAATCAAGTTTCCAACCAATAGCACTGAATAAGACCTAGAAGAAACAGTTGCTTCCACAACACTGATTAGGATTAAAACATGGCTTTTCTAGGGTACATAAATACTTTCAAATTTGCACACCAGGAAAGAACGTGAGGATAACTCAGTCCTGCCGCCAACTTGATTCACATGAACAACATCTCCTTTGGGATGCAGGGAACATTTTCATTGGTTTAAATGAAACAACATTTGTAAATGATGTACACTGTAAAATGTCTGGCACACAGTTGTCAATTTTGGTAGTAATTATTACCGTTACTATCTTTATTATTTTTTTCCTGGACAGTTTATTCAGACATTAATCTGTGGTTCACCCTTGCTGCTATTGGAGTATCAAAACAATGAGGTGTTTTTTCCTTCTCCCATCCCAAGAAGGGAATCAGACTTTGTGTTCTAGGTCAAGGTTCCTTGACTCATGGTTACTAATAGCAGTGCAGGGGCTACAATTCCACAGTCATCATTTGGATATGGAAAATAAAAAGCAACTCTTTATTTCTAAAACTGACTTTAATTTCTGGGTTACAGCTCCCAGGTTATGTTTAGGCAGGCAATTCAAATAAGGTACTTTGGGGGTTAATCCAGGTCAGTCATTGATTTATGACAAATTTAGAATTATTGGATCAAAGTTCAGTTCAAAGCCATCTCCAGCTTCTTCCTTCCTTCCTCTTTGGAGTCCATTTCAATGCATGGACGCTTAGGCAACCACAGGTGGGCAGCAGTGGGTTAAGGGTGGTTGGCATGTTCAAGTCTCCTTATTTCCCATTCTGTGGTCAGCAGATGCTATTGTCCTTGTGGTCTTGTCTTTTGGCACAAAAAGTGCTTGGGGTTGCTCTGTCCAGGGCCACCTTCAGCTCCTGGGCAGTCTCTGGCATAAGTGATTCACAAGGAGGGCTCCTCTTCCTCACATGCTCCCAGGGATCTGGTCATGGCATCCCTTGAGGTGGCCTCTTGTGGATGTCACATGGGCACACTCTCCCAATCAACATCCATGCCTCTATTGGGGTCGTATGGGGTTGCCACTCTCAAATTGTGCTCTCCTCTTCCCTCAGATCTTTCTCCTCCCTAATGACTGCCCCCCAACCTTTCCAAGAAAAAGGGGGGCAAAAGATGGGCACATGCTCAACACCAGTTCTCAGTCTATAACTCTTTCTCCCTCCTCCTTCTTACAGCCCATTTCTAAATTCTTCTCTAGACAAGGAGAGGAAATAATCTGAGTTCTCCACAAGTCTGTACAAATTGGTTAAGTTGGACAATGGGAGCAGCGCTCTTTGGACTTTATGAGTAAGAAACAAGGTCTTGGCTTTGGCAATGGGCTCTGTTCATAGCAGTCAATTCACTCAGCTTAGCCCGTGGATGTTTCTATTTGGGGAGAGAGGATGAAAAGCAATGTGTAGCCCCAAGGGAGCACATGGGAGCATATGGCATTAATATTTCTGCGGCATCTTTGTTAGGACTCACAGAATACCGTCTTAACTTAAATGAGATAAGTATTGCAAAGGAAGCACTTAGCACAGTGCTTGGCACTTAGTTCTCATGGATTCTGTAGTTGCTAATTTGATATTAATTGATAGAGATGCAAATTTGAGATTTGCCTTCATTATCATAATAGATCTAAGGGAAAAAAGTCTTTTTTTTGGCTCTCCCATCTCCAGAAGCTATTGGGGCCTCCATATTCTGAATTCCCTTGGGAAGTCATCACCATTTTTCAAGTTTCAAGGCCAAGAAATATAGTTGCTAAGCTCCCAGGAAAAAACCCTCGACCCAACTAGTTTATTGGGAATCCAGCTTCACTAAGGTGGGTTGAGGCAGGGAGTTAAGGAGATGCAAGATGCCAAGGTGACCTTCTGAGAAAACCTAAGAAAATAGAAGTTGGAATGTTCTATTAGAATTGGGCCCACTTGTATGACCCATTAAGCTGAGGAATGCTGCCTGTGGGCAGGGGGGCCTGGACTCTACATCATGGCTTGGAAGCTTCGACGAAAGTACCCCAGGGCAGCTTGGCCTGGAGGGCGTGGAGCTGCCCGCTTTCAAAAGGAACAGTCTGAGCTCGGCCAATCTGAGCTTGGCCAATTAACATCCCTGTATAGTGAGCCAGATGTACCAAGGACAAGGGGACTCTTTCTGGTGTTTTCTGGACTGAGCAAGCTGGGACATTTGAATATAAGGAGAGGGCGTGTGTGCCCAAGAATGGGTGCCATTGGATGCCTCACTGTTCTGACACATAGGACCTTGTAGCCAGATTTAACTTGATATAGACAAATAAATGCGACATTACTATGCTTGAATCTTATGAAGGAAATTCACACTTGCTATACTATTATGAAGAGTATGCTTAGCGTCCTGTGTACTTGTGGAGAGAAAATAAAACATTTAACTATCACATCATAGCCTAGAAACCTGTGGAAGGAACTCTTCTGGACAGGGACAGGGACGGACCCAGGCACATCACATCTTTAACTCCTTTTCTCACAATCCTTTAAGTCCAACCAGCAAATTTTATCTTCTTTTGTTTACCAAGCACTTTCTCAACCTGTGAGAAACCCCATTTTATAAATGAGAAGTTCTGAGGTTCAAGGTGAATTTGTCAAGACAAATCAGTACGTAAATATGTCAAGAAGAAACTCAAACCTAAGCCTGCTAAGCCAGTTACCAATGTATTACCTTTCAGCGCCAAACTGGATCCATATGACACAATTGCTAACACTCAGATCCTGTGATTTTCCACCCCAGGAGACCCCATGCTAAGGGGACAGTGGGCCAGAGACTGAATCTCTGACTTCCTCTTGCTGCATCATTAGCAAATAATGTCTCTCTCTGCGACTGAAGATTTGCCCTGACTTAACATGTAGGAAGTTTCTGAAAGATGAGGTCTCCACGCAATGTGTAATGGTGAGGTTCCGCATGTGCTCAGGTGTTCTGCTCCCCACCAGCCTGTTGCATAGCCCAGGCTCCTAGCCACAGGTGCTCAATGTAGCCAATGGTTCATTCGACAGTCCTCTACTGACACCCACTTTCAAAGGACAAGAATTTGTTTAAAAAATTTCACAGACTCAAGGGGTGCTAAAATTATTCAGACCTTTCCTTGATTATTCTGAAAGCTCGTAAGGATTGTGAGGTGTCTACAAGCCATAATTATGAGCATATTTGGGGAGTAGGTGTTCAGTAGTCCTTGTTGGTAACACTTTTGTGGATCTAAATAAATTTTACTCATCTTTTAGGGTTCGGAGGTGAATACTTGCAGCTGCCTACAGCAGGGTGACTTTCATCCTTCTGTTTCTTACTCACCGCGTCTGTGTCAGGCACTTTATGTACCTTTCCTCGCTCATTATTAAATACATCGAATAGTATCTGTCTTGCTGGGGCACTGGGACAATTAAATGATTAAATACGATGACAATGAGGCAAGCGAAGAATCCACCTTAGTGTGGGATTCAGAGCTGGGCATCTAAGTGATGTGGGAAGAGGAGGGGCTTATACATCAGCATTTGTGCTTTTAGGGACTAAAGGAAAGTCCCTGCAAAAATGTGTGTCACTACAGGCATGCAAATAAAGTGCATCCATCAGGTTAGAGAACAATTTAAAGATCTAGGTAAATGGCTTAAAATATATACTTGGGATTTGAGTGGCGGGATGCATTAGAATTTGTGTGAGAAACTTTTGCATTTCAGTAAAAATTATTTTAAAACATTGATCTATGGGGCTCTAAGGTTTATCAGATCCAGGATTTACTGCGTTTCTGGTTCACGGCTCGCTCAGTTCAAGTCCAGCGAAAGCCTGGTGGGGTGGAAATTGCTGAAGAGAAGCAAAAGCCTGAAGGTGGAACAGAGGCAAATTGCAGAGGTTTCTGTCAACAGAGCAGTAGCTTTTGTCAGGGTAGGTAACCACCAGTAAACCTGCACCCTTCAGAACTCAATGCCAGGAGAACAGGCAGAGGATAAATGGCCAAGTAGGTAAGTAAATCAAAGGAGTAGAATAATTCACTATCACTCTTGTCAGGAACCCAGTCAGCCATTGCTCAGTGGAGATTCAGGTCCATCTTTTCCCCACTCTTCTGACATATCTTTTAGAACCCACTCCCGTAAATGTTAGTTACTGGGTAGTATTTTCCCAGAACGTCCAGGCTGACTACTCAACACTACCCTGTACAGATTATCTGCTCTCATTGATCTGCATTTTGGAGCTGGATAAGGCTAAGGATGATTGAATGTCTATTTTCCGAGAGTGAAGGATCTTTTGTTCAGCTCCTGCCAGGAAGTAGACAAAGGAAATGGGCTTCACCTGTAGCAGAAGGGGTGTGCATTAGACAGGAGGGAGATTTATCAGGCAGGGAGTCTGAAGACACTGGAATGAGTTATGGTATCTCTTTACCTGGAGATCTTCAAAGTAAGATATACTTCCCTCTGACAGGAGCAGTCTGGAGTGGGAGTGGCGATGGGATTCCTAGCTGGAGGAAATGGACTTGGGTGACCTTTGAAGGTTGAGTCCAGCCTTCTCTGTCTTGGATAAACTAAGATGGGAAAATTTATGGTTTTGACATCCATCATGTGAATAAATCTGAGCTTCTGCTGGAGTTTGAGGTGAAAGAAGATTCCAGAAGCCTGCTCTGCCTTGACCACTCTATCAGCCAGGGTTTCAGCAGGAAACCGATGGCACATTCAACTCAAGAGAATTTGACTATTTACAGTAAAGCGGGTACTTACAAAGGTACTGGGAGGATGTAGAAAAACTACAAAGCATAGCAAACAGCACCCCAAGGCTTACCACCTCCCCTTATGCCTAAAGGGATGAGGGGAGGGAACAGTTAGCAGAACCTAAAAAGAGAAATTAGGGTATAAAGAATCACCTAGCAAGGAGCTGTGATTTTCTCTTGAGGAATTCAGCCAGCAAGTATAGAATCAGGGAGAGAGCCAGGAAAATAAATACCTTGGGATCACTCTCCTCCCTCCTGCCAATCTACTGTCAGGGCTTCTATTGGCTGAGTCCAAGAAAAGCCAGAGATGTGGTCCACATGATTCATTCTCCAGCAGAGGGCAATTTGGAGGAGGGTGAGAGTAGAACTGTAGAGGCAAACAGAACTGGTCGGCACAGCCATTCGTCATCCCCTGGTAGCACAGGATGCCTTTTGATCTGCCAAATACTGTTCAAGACACTAGGAAGAGTGCAGTGAACAAAACTGGATTGACATTTGGAATGAATGGGATTTTACAAATGTGCTGCAAGTCTTTATGCCTTCTAGTCTTTGCACTTTGTCATACGCAGGTAGTTATCAAGATAAGTGAGGCACATTACTGAAATGCTCTGTGCCTCAGTTTCTTCATCTGTAAAATGTGCATAACAATCATATCCTCTCATGGAGGTTGATTGAAGATTAAATGTGTAAGTGCATGTAAAGTGCTAAGGGCAATGTGTGGTATGAAGTAGAGCTCAGTAAATGTTGGCTGTTATTATTGTTGTTATTAATATTAATATCCTCTAGCCAATTTTTTGAACCTCTCCTCATCCTTGAAGACCTGCATGGCTCATCTCCTCCCTTATGGCTCCCCCTCCTGCAGCGCTCTCCCTTAGGCACAGTTGGTCCCCCCAGATTACCTGGCATATGATGCCTTCCTGGTTCTTACAAAGCCACGGTACAATTATTTGGTTTGCGCATCTCTTCTGCTGGATTATGAATACTTCTGGGATGGTCTTGGGTATATCTACATCTCCAGCTGCCCTAAGTTCTGCCACATGGTAGAACCCAACCTCAGTAAGGTTTGTTGAGTTTGTTCTGAATGAGCTTTTTGTAGTTTTATGGGAAAGTGTGGCCCAGGCCAGTGTTCAGAACCTATGAAAATTGAAGCACAAGTGGCAAATGAGCTAGATGAAGTGATCAAATTGCCTTCCAGGGTCCAGCCCACTGCTTCCACAAAGCCTGATCAGGGAACTCCTTCCCACTGATCGTGGGACTGATTTCTGTTCCACAAGAGCAGATGTTCTCACAGGAAAGATGGTGCCTACTGAACAATGAGGCAAGACTTTTCTATGCGTTTGCAACCAGAATTATTCATCTTGTTCCCCCTCAATGGGAAAGTTGTTTTTGTTGTTGTTGTTTAATTTTGTTTCATCCACTGTCAGCAGTAGAAGGCCAAAGAAGGCAGAGGTCTTTGTCATTGAGGCAGGCTCTCCAGAAGCTAGTACTCTATCAGAGCTAAAAGTAATCTAGCTAGGGCTGGAGTTGGTGGAGTTGGCCAAGAATAACTTCTGAAGCACCTTTTTCCTCAAGCTGGTTAATTAAATAGCCAACAGCATCCAGAGAGAGCACACACATGAGGGGGAGTTGTTTGATCCACCCCATGAGCAATGCGTGAGACAGTCTTGGGATTGTACCTCACGGAGCCACCTTCCAAGGTGTGGAATGTGCTTCCACCTTAATGGTAGAACAAATTTAACTATACAACAGGGATACAATCATACAATACAGACTGAAAAACTTTTCAGGACAAATGACCCAGTTTCCTCAGCAAAGATTTGACATATATGCTCCACACCAATGCAAGGTGTTAATAATAGGGTGGTGTATGGGAATCCTGTATTTGATACATGATTGTTCTATAAATCCATAACTTCTCTAATAAAGAAAAAAAGAGAGATATATAATCCAATTGCAATGTATGGACCTTATTTGAATCTCCGATCAGAGAAAGTATTTTAAAAAACTGTAAGACAGTTGGAGATATTTGAATACTGATTTGTTATTTGATGATTAAGAGATTTTATTATTAATATTGACAGTGTGAAAGTAGTATTTTGAAAATGTTTTATAATAGAGTCCTTTTTGTAGACACATATTCTGAAATCTTTATGGATGAAATGATATGATACCTAAGAGTTGCTTCAAAATTATCTAGTTGGGAAGTGGATGAGGAGCAGGGGGCAATTGATAATAAATGATGGATGATGGATACATGGGAGTTCATTAAGCAATTCTCTACATTTGGTTTATATACAGCATTTTCCATAATAAAAAGTTTTTAAAAGGTGATAATATAAATAAATATGCTTTGTGTTTGTTTTACCAGGGCTTCCTGTAATAGAACTTAAAGTCCATACTGAATGTGCGAGATGGGAAGCAAATGTGGAATGAGCCAATAAAATGAGTTTTAGAGATGAACTAGAAGCTATTTCATTCTTTGTAGGCCAAGGGCAGCCCTGTCTCTCCCTAAAGCCCAGTGGGACTTCTGCAACTTAGTCATGTTCATTTACCAGAGTCAGAATATGAAGGGTTAACATGATGACCAGCACCACTTCTTGCCACCGATTTTCCTTGCCCATCAAGAATGGATTTCCCTGGCAGTTAACATTGTTGAGAGAAATAGGAACCAGAACCAGATGAAGCCTTCCAGATTTGTTTTAGTCAATCTAGTACTAGTGTTGGATGCTTGAAGTAATGTTTTCCAGCACATTCTCATTCGTGTTTTTGAGCCATTTGGATCTCTCCCTCGAGGGAGGGATTACTATGTTCACTTTACAGAGAGTCAGAGAGGTGTAATAACTTGCTTTGTAAATGATGGCAGTGTGACTCACATCCAAGGCCAGGCTTCTTTCCACCATGCAACGTTGTCCTCCCGGGTGTCAGGGTTCCTCACCTATCCAGGATTGCAGATAGAGTTACGTGGTTGATGCTATGGTCTGTGCTCCACTTCTGCTAACTCATCTGATCCTCTTAATGACCTTATCAGGTAGGTATCATCCTCATCCCCGCTTTCCACACAGGGACACTAAAGCCTATAAAGTTGCGAAACCAATAACATTTGAAAGGAAGACTGAAACGTGGGTGCCTGGCCTCAGACTCTTGACTCTCGCTTTTTGTGCTGCTTCTTTCTACTTAGTTGAGACAGAGGTTGGATGGAAGGTTCTTGAGAATTCACCCAACTAAAGGCCTAGAACTTACCAAGAAAAAGGCACATGCCATCTAAGCACCAAAAGAACGCATTATCTCTCTACTTCAGAAACATTTATTCATTTTTTTTAGATACAACATTTATATAGTATTTACCATGTGCCTGGCTACTGCTAACTACTCTATAAAAATGAACTCTTTAAATATTCACAACAGCCCTAAAAGGTAGTTGGGGAAACTGAGGCATTTGCCAACACCACAGAGCTAGTAAAATGGAGAGCCAGGAATCAGCCTAGGCGTTCTAGCACATGAATCCATGCTTTGATCTCTCCTCTGCTTTCCCCCTGAGCCAGGTACCTGCAAACCACCTGTCCTAGAGTGTGCCAAAAAAAAAGGGGTGGTATTGGCTAATTTTAATTCCAATTTCTTAACTTCAAATAATAAAGACCACAGTAAGGTAGTGACTGAGTCTAACCTAAACTCTATGTGTAGAATCGTTCTATTCACCTGAGTCAGAAAGGTGTTTTGAGGACTGTGTATCTTTTTGAGGGCTGCAATAAGAGAAAATACTACATTTAATGGGGTAAATCACCTACAACACTTGGCATATAAAAAGAACTCAAAACATGGTAGCTGTTAATATCTTTATTAATCTCTCTAATCTGGCCTCTTCTTCTCCACTGTGTCAACATACCAGGCATCCATCATCTCTCCAATTGTTGCAGTAGCTTTCTTTCTGGCCTTGTCCACTCAGCCCATTCTCCACGCTGCATATCTTTCCCTCCTCTGCTAGAACTAGTCTATAAAATGTTCTCTAGTCTTCCCCGAAGGAGGGTTAACTTTCCTGGTCCTGTTGAACCCAGGCGTGGCCATGAGACTTGCTCTGATCAATGAAATGTGAGCAGTAGTGGCATGTGTCAATCCCAGGTGGAAGGAAGTATTAAAAGCCAGTGCAGGTTTTGTCATGCTTCTCTTACCACCCCCCCTCCCCCGCACAACCAGCAATGCTGCAGATGGCACCTGCTTCTCACTCACAGAGTGAGGAGACCATGGGCAAAGGCCCCAAGCAACCCTTGACGGATGAGATGTAAACTTTGTTATTGTGATATAGAGCACAGAAATTTTGGATTTGCTTGTATCACGGCATATGTCTCACTTAATATGACTGATACAAGTTTTCTAAAGCTCTTAGAGGTAGGAAAAAAAGATCCTAATATGTCTGTAAGACCGTATAATGTCAAGCTTTATCTTGTTCTGCATTTCCTCTCCTTTTGTCTTCTTCATCCAAACAGGCCTTTGAGTCCCGTATAAGTGAAGGGTCTTTGTGCTCACTCTTCTCTCTGCCCAGAACATTCTTTCTCTCCCCTCTGTCTAGTGAATCTCTCTCCCACCAGTCTCAGTAGGCTTTAATAGCAACGTGTATCCTTTATAGCACTCGTCAGGACTCCATGTTCACTTTTGTTTCTGTTTTTATTTGAATAATGCCCATTTTTCCTGGTAGACTGTACATTTCTTAAGAGTACAGACCCAGTGTTTATTTACTATCCCTAGGCCTTGGCATAGTTGCTGGCATATAGTAAGCAGTTAATAAATATTTATGGAATAAATAATTGAGAATCAATAAATATATTGTGGTGTCTATAGAATGGAGGTTGGAGCTAGACTTCTGGGATTTGAATCCCACTCTCTCACTTACTCATTGTATGAGCTTGGATAAATTATTTAATGTCTCTTTGCCTCAGTTTCTTGATGTGCCAAATGGGGACTAAAAATAGTATCTATCTCATAAAATTGTTGTGGATTAAATGGGCTAAGCTATGAGTGGTGCTTATTTACTTAGCATCTCCAGTTTTCAAGCCCACCCTCTATACTCTGCTCTGTGGTGTTGGGACTGCTATTTTCCTCATGGCGTTTTCCAGATTCCCTTGCCAGATGCCTACCGTTAGCTCCAACTAACTGGCAGAGCCTGGAAGGAGGAAGGAGGTAGTGAAAGGCCTTCTTTCCTGTTTCACCTCCTGTCCCTGAGGTGATAGCAGCAGAGGGCGCCGCATCCACAGCCTCCCACCACTTCAACAATCCCAGCGTCACCACCCCTAGTCCGGCTGCGACCCCCTCGGTGGCCCTAGCACCAGCAGCCCCACGTCCCCTGAGTACCAGCCTGAGGTGCCCCCACCTCAGTGACTCCCCTCGGTAAAGATCTGAATATCAGCTTTGTGCGACCCCTCCTCTAAGCAACCAGATCTGATAAGCCAAGCTTTCCCCTCTGTCCCCAGCTCTGGGGCTGGTGTCTGATTCCTATAGTTATTACTATCTAGCTTAATTTAGAGCCCTCCCGCCCCAGCCCCTACCATTTGAATCCCTCTTGGACCCTATTCCTGATTGGATCCTAACTGGCACACTATGCAAAGCACTTAGAACAATGTCGAGCACATACTATGCACTGAAGGTTAAGTCCCGTATTTGTTTAAGCAGGGAAAGGAAAAAAACCCACTGTGGGCCATCAGAACACTGCAGAGGTTGTTACAAGTGCCTGAAACCAATATTAAGGCAAACTCCATGGTGCAGAAAAACCATCTTCTGGGGAAACTCCCAATCCACACCCATAACTGCTGCTCAGATACAGCCACCCCATGCGTGATTTAGAGCAAATGATGACACAGCTTCCATAGCATTAGCAATTTTTTATTTTTCCTTTTTTGTTGCATAGGAAATGCAGTACTTGCTTCCAGTAATTGTATTGTAATGTGAGAAGGTGGTAGCACTAATGGTTGAATACAAGAGTTAAACTAATCCACACCAGCTCAAAAAACCTGTGGAGATTTAGTTGAATAAGAATGGACGCCCACAGTGATTCTCAACCAATTACAAATTTTCACAGAACACAGTAAAACTAAAAGGGTAACTATGAGAGTCAATACAAGTATACTAGAGGCACAGGGGGCCCGGCTCATAAAAACAAATTTCAAACCAAGTTATTAACACGGGTGGTGTTTAATTTCACAACAGATTCTCTTACCATCACTAGAAGTGTTCAACCCCCTCCCCCCCACGATTTGAAATGGAAAAAAACAAAAACAAAAAAACAAAAAAAACAGAAGCATCTTGAGTGGACAGATTTCCATGTGTACTGGGAAAAGGTCCCGGTGAACTTTGTTCTGGGTGAGAGGTCAGGGCTAGGGGAGGCGGGGCAATTGGGTATTTGCCATTGAAAGTCTTCCTAAAGGACTGCCTACAACCTGATAAAGCTCCTGGTCTAGTTACTATCTCCGTAGTAACACTACCAAATGCCTTAGCAGTGAAGAGAGAAGATGCTCCGAGACCAGGGAGAAAGAGCAGAGCTGGCCAGCTTTCTCACATTTCCATCCCAATGTAACCAGTGGCCTTGTGACCTTGGCTGAGATGTTTAAAAAAAAAAAAAAACACTCTAATTTACAGACTATTACTAAAAAAAAAAAATAACAAAAATTTAAAAATAAGAACAACAGAAATAGAATCAAAGGGAAAAAAGGCTATTGTTATTTTGAGAAATTGAAGCTAAAAACAGCAGGAAAAAAAAAAAACCCAGATCAATTAATTGGACACTATTTGTCCTCAATACCACTGTAGAGAGTATAAAAGTTCACATTGTATGACCTGGTGAGTGTTTTCCACCATGAAGGTGCTCTGGTTAGATTAGAGGTAGCACTTCTACCATACACTCTCATGGTACAGACACATATTGGAAATTTTTGTTTTTTTTTATTTTTTAATCAAATAGCATAATGAATCCACATGTGAAAAACTCACGGGATGCCCTGGCACACAGGCGAGGCCCTGCCCCCACATGCTGTCTCCCATCCCGATGCCAAGCTGTGGGTGGTCTCCCTTATCTTTCTGGGCATTTCTGGTATCTGCTCCCCATTTCCCCTTCCGTCTAATCTGGGTAATGCAACCCTTTGGGATACAAAAGGCATATGGGTGCTGGCTTAAGGGGAAAAAAATTGTAATAACACTTGTTTAATTTGGGAAGCAAGTAGTTGCAAATTTAGACCCAAAAAAGTATATTAAAAAATCCCGTGTTAATAGCAAACACCTTTTTTCTTATGAATCAGGCCCAAAGTTTGTACAGAGTTTTACTTTTGAAGAAAATATTGTAACTGTGCATGAAACTAAATAGCCACGTGATTTCTTAAAGTTTTTTTTTTTTCTTTTTTTTTCTTTTACTATGAGGAAGTCTGGTGTGAAGACGGATCAAGCATGGGTACCTAGCTGAACATCGTCCATTAAGAAACCGCCTCCGTATCAGCATAGCTTCCGTGGAGGGTCAGAGAAAATGTCCCTCATTTTGAAATGTTCTTAGACTGTCTTCGTGGCAGACTTCATGAAATTCAAATGGTAGTTTTGAGACAAAAATCTCGCCAGGCACTGATTTCTGAAATCAAGCACCCATGCTTGTCCCCTAGGAAAAAAGAAAACAAAAACAAAAACAAAAACAAAACACAAGTAATACTGAATTTAAGTAAATGTATACCTCCAAAATACTGAAAACTGCTGAAATCAAGAAAAGACAGAATTTGCGTTCTCAGTGAAATACCTTTAAACCTAGCTGACAAGAACCAAGTCAGAAAAAAAGACTAACGTAACTTTGAGTAATATTCATACAGCTCACTAAGCATTATGGAATAGCATGCATTAATATTGTACGGTTATTTTACATCACCTATACCAGAAGGTCCTGACTGACAGACAGCGAAGGCTACCGGTGTAGAAAAATCTTACTTCAGAAGAGCAATATAATACAGATTTCACAGGCACTACATTTTAATATATCAGGTATTATGCTGGTTTTCTTATAATTCTTTCTGTCCTAAAGCTGGCATTATAACAATGACCAAAAAGGCAAGGATTGAAGTAAACGGAAAGTAGATACCAAAGTTGATATAGTTTTTCTTCAGATAGATTAGTGCATAGTTCTCATGCAGATAAACACTGCTATGCATTTACACTGTTGGAAAGCAGAATGAATTGAGCCCAAGTTGTCACATTTGTGTAAATCATTTTGTCAGCCTGTAATAGCACCATGTAATGGATTTGCATTAAACATTAAATTGATTTCAGAACTGGTGACACAGGATTCACTACAGTTAAGTGCTATGGAATAGCTTCAATGTTACCTGCTATATATCAAAGCTATTTTCATCCCACTGCTTTTTTTATTGGAAAAAATAAAAGGAAAACATACACGACACTAATTAGACAAATGCACAGCCTTGGATGTGGAGAAGGCAGAGCGGGTTTACTGTCAAACAGTAAATACATGCATTGACTTCAAGACAAAATTGGCCTTGGGAGCTAGTTTGAATGAAAGCCCCGCCCAGGAGGCAGTGCAGCTTTGTGAGACTGTCTTATCACAGGTCCCTGGAGGGTGGGTTGAGAGGTGCCACTGAAGCTCTCCTTACGTGACCATGCCAGTGGTGTTCTAAATTTGTTCTATGGAGGCTTCTACCAAATGAACAAACAAAAAAGAAAACAAAGAAAAATGAGAGAAACAAATAAAAACAGAGAAAGAGACCACCACCACTACTGACAAAAAGTTACTTCCAGAGACATGATGCAAAGGTATATTAAACGACATTCTTAGAAACCCCTCCCCCCACAGAAAAAAACCCAAATCACAAGGAAAACAATTGCTTTTCTTTGTCCAGATTTTGCAAATACTTTATGACACTGTAATCACAAAATTCAAAGCACATAGGGATGGATGGGGGGTTGACAAAGTGAAAGACTAACTTTGTGAGATGGGTTTTGCATATTCCTGTGGGCTGACTGAACACCGTGACTCTCGAATGTTTGGGTTCCTTTACATTTCAACTGTTAGAAAGCGAGTAACAAGCTTCGGGAAGTGTACCTTGCCTGCCGGCTGACAGCCCACACCTGACCGTGGGAATGGGGGTGGGGTGAGTGGACAATAACTGTCATGCCTGGGTGTGAAGAAACAAAAAGTTAATTCCAATCTCAAAGGAAGGAAACTGGCTCTGGGATGAAGCGAGTGGCATTACTAGAGAGAGGGCCTCGGCCTGCGGATGAGCGGAAAGGAACGTTTTGGTGGCCGGGAGAAGAGCCAGAAGAAAAAGTTCTATAGAAAAATGATAAAAGTTAGTGTTTGTGCCTCAGACTTTAGTTCCCAGACAAAGAAAGAATACAGAGAGTTATTTGAAGGACTTATCTTTGTTAATATTGTTAATGCCATTTGACAGGAAAGAAGAAATTCAAATATGTCTCAAAATCTAGGGCTGGGCCTTCAAATGCTGATAGCTCTTAATCTCTGTCTGCACCCCCAGGTAGCAAAGTCTTCCTCAAACATCTCTGCTTGGCTTTTAAGCTAAAAAATAAAATACGCTCGTTTGGTGGTGTTTCTTTTTTCCTGCTTGATCACAACTGAACTATAGTTTCCTGCTGCTTTCTGGACTATGAAACATGAACAAAAATGTAACTTAGTGTATTTAATACTTAACCCCTGTTTGTTATCACCCTAGACTGCCTCCCTAATGTTTTAAAGCCTTTAAAACATTTTTCTTTTCCTGCAAATCTGTTCAGAGTTCCCTAATTTTAGCTTCATCAAACTTAATACAACAAAATACCTTCAAAAATACAGCATACCTGTAACGTCCATTTACAATGGTTTTTCAGTAGACCTATACTTCTCAAGCATAGGAATATGCTATACCATTGAGAGAAAAAAAATAACTGTATTTAAATACTTACAAAAAAAAAAAAAGGAAACAGGAAAGTTTTAAACTTAAATCCAGTTCCCAGAGGGGGTAAAAGAAGAAAAGCAATTCTATGAATGCTGCCTTTATAATGAACAATCAGAAATTTCACTAGGCTAAATTGACAGAAATTTTTCCTCATTTAAACAACATTACAAAAGTCCTGCATTATAAAATAGGGTAGAATAAATCAGTGTAATCAATAAAACTATACAACATACAAATTACATATCTTCTGAGTGGGCAGTTTATTCTCTCTCTTTGCAGTCATGACTACAACATGCTCACTAAAAACAACTAAAACTGCCCAAACTATTGCTTAGTTTGTTTTGTTTAAAAAAAGGGTGCAATTTTATTGTATGTACAACCAATTTACTGGTAATACCTTGGCTTATCGCAAGGTTCTGACAAAATGTTTGTCTAGGCTTTTTTCCCTTCACTGTGAAGCACTGAAAGCTGCTATTTTTCTTTTTTTTTTTCTTTTTTTCTTTTTTTTAGTGCACATATGTCATAATAAAGTAATGCCCAGCTAAGTGCTATAGGGGAAGGCAAAGTATGCTGGCTGGCTATAAGAAGTGACACCATACACTGACAATCACACCATACAACAGCGCCAAACGACTATTCAACCACTTATCAGACACATATGAAAATCCAAAATGTTTTATTTTATTTTTTTTTCCTTAAATAGAGATAACCAGTAAACAATTTTCAGAACTTGGAAGTTTAAAAACGTGCATATAAAAATGGGCATTATATACTTTTTATTGAATGTGGATTGACTGCAGTCTGCTAAGAAAAATGGGGTGTGGGAGCTGAAGAAAAAGGAAGTTGTCTTTTTTTTTTTTAAGGCTTGCTTGTGAAAGGAACAGTTGTAAAAACAAAATTGCTTGAAGCAGGGTCAGCTTAGTGCTTCACAGTTTGACTGCTTCTCTAAGAGGAGCCCTTCCTGCGCACGTGCATTCAAAAAGCACAAAAAAAGTACAAAGACAAACACCGAAAACACACTGCGTCAAGTGCAGCACCGACTTTGGTCAAATAAAAAAAACAAAAGAAAAATTAATAATCACTAAGCTTTTCTACATGATATAAGCAGGTATTGCATATTTTCATATATCTGGGGGTGGGGGGGATAAAGGAAGACTCCAAATAAATTGTAAAATGCAGCAACATCCAAAATACTGATATTCTAAGCATCTACAGATCTCAGAATAGCACTGCCACTGACCATACAGGACAATAAAGACTACTCCTATCTGCGGAACAACTAAGTTTCTAATTAGTTCTAGATGTCGAAACTGACAATGGCTGACATAAAAGTCACATTTACAAAAAGTGTCTCCAAATGCTTGACTAGGGAAAAACCCCTTTCAATAGAGGAGCATGTGCAACAATTCCACAAATAATCGCTATCCAGGGCAAGGCACATTGATATGGAATTTTTGTTTTCGTGCAAATTAAGGAAAAAAAACAAAACAAAACAACATTGTCTGGGGTGGGGAAAGATGAGGAGCAAAGTGTCTTCCCAAGAATTTCAGTTACTTGATTGTATAGGACAGTAGTAGAACCCTTCTGAAGGGCTGAAAAACATAGTTTAAAGGCAAGTGCCTAGAGTAGGGATTACAATATTGTGTCTTAATGCACTCTACTTTATCCTACATTAACTATATAAAAATTAGTTACTAACACTAGAACATGCAGAGACTTTCTCTGATCAGCGGGGCTTGCCAACCAGAACGTATATATATGTATAGCATAGGAAACCTTCTTGAAGTTGCATGGGAAGCAAAGGGGTGCTTCGCTGTCTGGTAGAAAAATCACTTGCACTTTTTTTTTTTTTTTTTTTTTTTTTTTTTTTTTTTTTTTTACTTAAGATACAGGACATTTGGGGGTGCAAACTTTTTTCTTCCCCGAACAAGTACCCTTGATCTGAACGGGCACCAGCATTTGTGTCAGTATTGGTTTCATTATTATTATTTTTTCCCATAGCCCAGTTCAGGGACGCAAAGATCTTTAAAATTTCTGGACAATCTCTGGAACAATGAGGTGTCTGATAACTGATAAATCCTATGTTGCTGGAAACATGTAAAAATTTTCAGAATTGGCATAATCCGTTATAGTGACTTCTAGTTTATAAAATTAACAGATACCATGATTTCATTTTAGTTATGTGCTTTGATAACAGAAAATAATTAATTAGCATTTAATGTAGTTAACATATTGTGGTAAAAGCACCATTAGATTTGTTTTTTTTTTTGTTTTTTTTTTTAATTTTCCTTCAGTTTTTAAAGGGATACAAGTTTAACAATAAAAAACATAAAAAGCAAAAATAGCTCCCCTTTTTCTTGCAAGGCTGTTTTTTACCCCAATAATTTAGAGTCCTGGGGTGGAAGGACTTGAAAAACAAAAATAGAATTTTCAACAATCTCTATCTTACAAAGATATTTAGCTATCCAATGAAATTGCACTTTACTCAATTCAAAATTCGATTGTTTTGATTGATTCCTGTCAGTTTCTGTCAAAACAGACCATCTTCCCCATTTCCGTGTGAATTTTGTGTCATTGTTGAAATTGTTGAAAAAAATGTTTTTTTTTTAATGTAAGTGCAGCATTTCAAAACTTTTAAAAAACTGAATAGTAGTAGTAGTAGTTTGCCATTTTCAGAATTGTTCTGCAACATGAGCGGATTCCTTGTCCTGCGGGCCAAGTTATGTACTTAACTGCTGACTGCTGAACCAAACCAAACTAAAAGGAAAAACTTAGAAAAAGGACTATAACTGCATTTTCTTTTTCCAATATGTTACAGAAAAAACATTGCCCTTTGACTGTCCCATAAGTTATATATTGCAGATCTCAGCTACTACAAAAGATTTAGTTCTCCATGCACCTCCTGATTGCTCAAGGAGGAGCACACCTGTGTGGGTAAATTCATGAAATACTGTGAAACAGCCAGGCTCAGTAAGGGAAGTGTGTTACAACGGGGAGTCAGTGAGCAAAGGGTAGACCTCCTCTAGCCACATCACCTAATGCTCACGCTACCACGTAAACACTTCAAATGTTACAAAGCCCAACCATTTCCAGCACCATATGAGAAAATTACAACAGTTCCTAAAGTATTAAAAAAAAAAAATCCCGAAAGGTTATGGCCTTTGCTGTTTGACCATAATGCTTGCTGTTTCCATGTACAAGTTGATTCAAATCGGTTTTTCTCCCCTTCCACTGACAGTGAAGTTGTAACCGCGCTGGGTTGAGGTTGCGTCCATGTTACAGAGTTGAGAAGGGGTCAGGTGGTCTGTCTGCTGGATGGTGGGATGCTGCGACTTTTATCCCAGGTACCAGGACTGGAAGACAGAAAAAAAAGTACAATTAGTAGTGCAGTTTGTAAAATAACATATTTTAGACGTTGTCCTTCCAACAATGAAATCAGTATCTACATGAGGGATGAAGGGGAAATTTACTGGGAAAAGTAAAGGAATGACAAACAATAGTAATACTTGAGACACTGAAATTTATCTCACTTCTCTGAAATTAAACGTAGGTGTCTCCTTTGGGGCTTGTCAACATTCGGAGTGTCTTAGGCAATAAAATATTTATAGCCACTTGAAAGACAAATACAGGTTTCATAGTTTCACAGGGGGCAGCTATAGCAGGGCAGGGAACGCCACCATTTTGTTTATCATCACCCCATATAGCACACAGAAGGTTCTTAATGTAGAAGAGTTAAATGAATGAAGAATGAGTTAGGGGAGAGTTTTCAAGTGGTGATGAATGGCTACCCTGATAATTTTCACATCTCCTTTCAAATGAGATGCAAGCACTGAAGACGTTATTGAGACATTCTCTTAACCGGCACAGATGGTTGACAACGGTAAAAGGAGTGGAGGTAAAGTGGAAAAAGCGCCAAGCCTGGAGTCCTGGGTGATCTTGTACAAGTCACAGCACTTCTCTTGGCCTTGATTTCCTTATATGTGCATGAGATAGATTTTGTGATGTAAAATGCTCCTTTCAGCTCCGTATTTCTAAAATAATATTTTAATGACATAATAACCAAATGGAATAAAAATTTCACCCTATTAGCTGCCACAATGTCTGAAGGGAAAATGAGGCCATTTGTTGCATAGCTTTTGTTCATCTAGCATTTTTTTTTAGAGCCTACCCTATGCCTGCCAGGATCAGTTGCCAGTTAACTTTTCCTTTCATAAAAATTCTTAGGTGACTGTCTTTTGAGCAATAATCTAGCGATAGGACACTTCATCCGCTGCCATTCCTTTCTCTGTTAACTAAACAAAGTGACCAATTATTAACCAATACCAGAGTTAGTTTAAAAGTATATGGCTTCTTTTTGCCAGAGACCCGGGTTCGATTCCTGGTGCTTGCCCATGCAAAAAAAAAAAAAAGAGTATGGCTTTTTGACAGCTTTTCTCTACAGATACCCTGCCAACTTTACTACATTTATGTTTCTTCACATAACATAAAGTTCTAGCAAAAGTGAATGCTTCTGAATTCTCTGAGTTGATACTATCAGAAAGGGTCATATTTGGTTAATTTAGTCAGTGAAGGCTCATCCTTGTTCAAGAGATACAATTAGGTAAACTAAGGACTCATTGGTCCCAGAGACAAATGGCTAAATGATAGCTACGTGGAGGTTGGTATAAGATTTCCTGGTCACACAAGCAACCTTTGATTTCCATGGGCGTTTTAAAAACCTAAGCCCAAACTGGAAAACTACTCATCCTGTATACTTCTAGATGTTATTCTTTGGCCACATACTTTAAGGAACACAATAAAGTCCCTTGTGTCCTGAAAGGAAATCATCCTGGCAAATAAAAATGGCCTAAATCTAAAACTGGACAAAAGAAATAAGAGGAGGACACATAGGAGATGGGAGGCAAACTCCAAGTTGTATTTTTGGTAGTCTTCTCCTAACAGTGGACTCTGAGCCGCTTCAGATTAGTGCTCTCTCTTTAATAATAAAGTCTCAAACTTTGGGTGTGACTAATAATGCTTAAAATTTCTGTTCACACGCTTTCTAAGTCAGTTGTGAAATCCCTGACTTCAGTCTGACACTTCGTGGTAGTTACTGAAGCAAACATTTGGGACCCAGTGAGTCAGCAGGGGGAGCAGTTTTCCATACCACAGTTTCTGGACGCGACCTCAATGCACTACAAAAATCTGCAGTGCCTCTGCACTCCTCTTAAAAAGCAAAGAAAAAAAAAAGTTTCTTCACACATCTTACTATTCAGTATGTGCCTTGCAGACAAGGTTACCCCAGAGCAGCTCTGTAATCCTTCACTGAAATAGGCTTTATTGATTGCTCTGGTCTATTGTTCTCTTTTCAAGTCCCCCAAGTTCAAGTTCATCCTGGTGTTACATCATGTCTGGTTGCTAAGAGCAACCAGACAGACCCAGACGTGACTATCATTAGCAAGAAACCCTCCGCTCTCCTCCCACCAACCTTCCAGTGGTTCTGACGTAGCAGGCCCACTGCAAACACATTGAAGTATTTATTCTGCCTAATTTATGACCTACACAGCAAGCAAGACCCCCACTCCAAAAACCAACACTGTTGTATATTTAATTAATCTGTCTTTCTCTGGCACTTGGGAAAGTTAGACAAAGGACTAATTATTGTGTTTCACTCTCCACACTTTTCTTTTGGGGGGTGAATATTTGCATGGGAAAGAAAACTACAAGGCCTGGCATCAGCCCCCCCCCCCCCCTTTTTCTTTCTGCCCTATTGACATTTCATGAAATACTTTAGCTGCTTAAGGGAATTAGAAAAAAAAAATGCAATGTGAATGTTACTCCTTCTGAGTTGGTATTCAGTAACACAAATCAACTCATGACATGTTTAAATTTAAATGCTAACCACACACTCTCAGAGTTACTTTAAAGGTTAGTTTTTAATCAATAGAAGTTGCTGACTCCGGGTTTTTGAGCTGCGCACTGCAGCTCTTGGGCTTTTGTCTAACGTTAAAGCTTTCAAACTTTTTTTTCCTTGAGATGATTTTAGCAATGATTTGCAGACAGAGAAGGCTATTGTGCTCTGACCAGAAACATGTCAATAGAGGAGCTGAGTTGCCCTGTGGTGGGGTGTCAATATGACTCCTGAAGGCATGGGTTGGGGGTCTTTAATAACCCGTGAAAAAACTTAATTAACCCTTTCAGGACCAAACCAAAACCTATTCTTAAACTTTTTTCACTCCTGTAATTTGACTATTAGTACTTATTTCAACATCACACTAATCTTCATGACAATTAACCTGGCTACTTGACCAAGGGTTTCCAAACTGAAAGTTGGTTAAGGGAACCAACCACACAGGGATCTTTTTATTTTTTTTGAATGAGGACCCTGCTTAAATAATTTATTTGCGGAGATGGCAGGTGAACAGTTATAGTAATAATAAAAAAACATATTTCATGAGTTGTCTCATGATTCGTTTATAGCTGAAGACACTCATATTACCACTGTAATCAGGATTTACTATTGTGATCAGGATGATATTCACACATGTGTAAGGCTCTCGATTTCTATAAACTTCCATGAACTATTCACAACATCAAAAGGACAAGCTAAAGTTTGGAAATTCTCACTTTTCTCTAGCAATATTTTCTTATAATGTCTATTATGCAAGATGTGCACATTTTAAAACATTAATTGAAGAACGATTCTAAGTATTTTCTTCTTGGGCCCCACAAGAAAAATATTAAAGAAACTTGAGACTGTTAAGTTGCTGGGGTTAGATAGCAAATCACTCTGGAAAATGTTGACACATTATACAAAATTCATTTACGGAGAGTTAAAACATTGTTTTCATTTACTGATATAAGCTTACATTTCATATAGTTTCTGCCTTCATACTTTACAGCCCCTTCATCTAAGGAAGGTATCCAGATGGACTACAAAGGAATCTCTGTCCCTTATCTACAGTGAGTACCGATATTACAATACAATGTAAGATGATGTTATCTTGATATATTTACATTAAGGAAGTAAACACAAAGCTTTGATCTATTTTTTCCTCAGGAACTTTCAGCTATAGATGTTTCCTTGGAGTTCCATAAATCCACACTCCCACAAAGGCTTTAGTTAAGTAAAATTACTCGTTAATTCACAATTTCTACAGTTTGGGCTGTGCTGGGGGAGACAGACAGGGGGTGGTGGTGATTGTCCTCTTTCAGTGTTCAAGGTGAAACATCAAAAGAAATCTGCAGCCAGGACAAGAGCTCAGCTTTCCTTTTCTCCAGTCAAATGAAGAAGTAATCTCATCAGGTTGGAAAGTGCTGAGTAAGGATTTAATAAAGTGCCTGCAGATGTGGCGTCTCTAAGGTATTCAACTCATGTAATGCAAAACAGCTCCACACTGAATGTGCTTATAAAATTTCATTTAACCATTGCAGTGCGATCCCCCACCCCGCCCTGCACCGTTCTCTAAGGAGTTTTATCACACTTCCCGCCCCTTAATTTATAGCTCCATGAAAGTTCGAATCCCATTCTACCAGGACTCTGGAATACTCACAGTAGTCAGGTTTTATGAACCATAAACAATATCTATCCGACTGCATCCTACAGAGGAAGGCTGAAATAGTAGCTACCTCTGACGGCATCAAGTCTGTACATTTCTTATGCTACAAGGAGCAATTAGAAATCTAAGGCCATTTTCCAAAAGAGGTCATGAGGCTGCTGAAGACAGGTTTCTGAAGGCAAAGGACTCAACTCCTTAGTTAATAACGAACAGACCAGTGTGCATAATGACTTCTTAAAAGGGAGGGCAGGATGTATATTTTAGAAACAAAAAGAAATATGAATCTGTTCAGGATAGTTATATCTTTACTTTAACTAACAAAAGGGTGGGGGCGGGGCGGAGGGACAGGGAGGGCAGAACAGACTGTGACGCAGCAGAATCTGTTTTTCAAATTAAAAAGTTCAACAAAAGGCCTCAAGGGCAAAGTTTAACACTGCGGAAGGAGGCTGTTAATGTGGAATCCAGAACTGGGTGTGACACTTGGCTTTCTTCTCTGGGCAAGGTGGGTTATTTAAGGACATTCACACACACAAAATGGAAACATGCATATACAGGGGGGCCTCCCCTCTGAACAGGCAGGACTTCCTATCACCCCTCAAAAAAGGACAACTCCAACTCCATGAGTTGCTGTCACCAATTTTGACTTCTACCTTGAGGACATGTTACCTGGGTTGGGTCACACTAATCCAGTTAGTCATGTTTGGCTTCATCTTCTCATTTTAATGAGCTAGAGCCCACTCTTAACCCCAAATGATCTGCTAAGAGCCTGATAGAGACACACACACACACACACACACACACACACACACACCCCGGAAATAGACAGGACCTCTGAGTGTACGCCTGGTTTCTCACATTAGAATAAACCACTTGGGAAAAATTGACTCATTCAACAAGTATTAAATGCCTATTCTGTATGCTAGGCTCTGGAGATACAATGACAAATAATAAAATATGATTTCCCTTAAGTGGAAAGAAGGGGTTGGATTTTAGACTTCTATGCCCTTCCAGATACCAGGAACCTTGCTTTTCTCACAGAAGTGTCTCTATAAACCAATGCTTATTGATGAGGCTGAATATTCAGTGTCCAAAGAACCCAGGATTTTGTTTCACTTTTGCCATTTATTAGTCGTGCACCTTTTAATAAGTTAGTACCTGTCCTCGGGGCTTCAGAGGATGGTAGTGAGAATTAGTCTGTATTTCAGGAGAGGAACACCATGATTTCCTTACATTGGTTGCTTTTGAGAAGGGTGACATACTATTCACAGGTGTTAGTTATTGGTCTTGCCAGCCTCAAGCTTTGATCTCTGCACTCATTTTTCTTGTCTGATTTTGTTAATTAAAGAAAGGCTGTTTTCAATAAGGCTAAACTAAGACTTGTTTATTGTACAGGAAACTATTAAAACATTAATGGGTCGTGACTGACCCTGCTTACCTTTGTGGCCTCATCTTTTCACCACTTGTATTTCAGCACTTCTACTGTACTGAACTTCTTCCAGATCCCCCAACGCCAATTTCCTTCTCCCTGCTGGGCCCTGGCAGAGGTTGTTGTACCCCTCTCCTTGGCTTTGCTAACACTTCCTAGTGCTTAAGTTCTTAGATTAGACGACCTTTCTTCCCAGGAGTCTTTCTTGGGTTGTTAGCCCCTGACTTCACCTCTGTCACTATCTCTAAACTATAACTAGCTGTGTTCTCCCCAAGGAAATTTCTGGAGTGGCATCTCCAGTGTCTTGCACAGAGTAGGCACTTCTGAATGAAGTACTTCTGAATGAAGGAAAGAAGAAACACCTGTATCTAAAGTTTCCAAAGCCGGATATTAGTTACCCCAGAGGAAGACAAAGCAAGGCATTTAGATGGATGACTACTTCCACATCCAAAGGATGTGGCTGTGCCACATCCACCCTGATGCCACCTGTCCACGTCTCCCCAAATGACAGGCACCTTCCCTAGAGAGAAACAAGTCTCCACAAGCAGCCCCAGGCAATTCCAACTGAAGAGCTGTTGCAACAGGGCCAAACGTGGCCAAGTGCGTCAGTAGCATGTGCAATAGTTTTGTAACATGGACTGCTGCCTACTTACTACAAGCACAGAGGAGTTGTCCAAACCACCGTTCCCTGGAGAGTGACCGTGCTGCTCCCGGCCAAGACCTCCGTTTTGGTTCAAACCTCAAGACGGGAAAACACTAATCTTTTTACCCAATGAGCCATCCAGCACCTCCAATCCTTGAGAGCACAAAGTTATCCAATTATTCCGATTGTTGTTCCAAAGCTGGAATCTTTTACCACATTCCAACTTGCCCTAGTGTCTCCCTCCTCACCATCAAGTATTTTTTTTTTTGTCTCTCTTTACATTTTCATCAAGTAATCTTTCACCTCATGAAACCTCAGACTTGTGGATTAAAGACTGCACTCTGGCCCACTTACATTTGCTCTGAAGAAGTCCTGGGGGTGAGGGAGGCATATGGGAGGAGGGGTGGCAGCTAGTGCTCTGGAATTGGAATTAAAGGAATCCTGGCACCATTATTTCCTAGATGGATGACTTTAGGCAAATTTGTTAGCACCTCTGAGACTCTATTTTAGACTCCATGAAATGGGGATAACTTTATCAGCTTTTATGAGGATTAAATGAGATAACACCCGGAAAGGGGCAAGTACTAAAAACCAGAAAGTCAGGGTAGCTCGGTTCTCTACCTATAAGATGTGTATGAGATTTAAAGGTCCATGTGAGAGCTAAAGAGGACCAGTTCCCTTGGAAAGTAATAGCTCAACAAGGCAGCTTTCTCTTATTTAATGATATAATTTTTGAGTTAAAAGTAGCAGCTGTGTTGTTTCCATTTTCCCAGTTGTGAGAGAAAGTTCTTGAGAAAATAAAAATCTGCCTTTAATTGCTGTATTAAAATCAGAGCAGTGAAACCAACCACACAAAGGGAATTGGCTCAAGTCTGTGAAAGGCATTTGGGCCTTTGCCTTGCCAGGCTAAACTGCACGGCTTGGAGGTTGGGAGTGAGGGGGACAGAGGAGGGAGGGAGGGAGTAGTCAGGCAACCAAGTGGGACAGAAACAATCCTATTTTGGTTTTTGTTAGCGAATGGCATACTACATAGATCAGAGACTTCTTATAAAATACAAACCCCCACTGTACACAAAGCACAGGAAAATGTGAGGAAAAAAGGGAAAAACTAAAAGCAGCTTAGGGTGTGTTAACGCTGCTATTCTGTCAGCTTAAAGAGTATTTTATGCTTGATCAACAGCTCTTTTTTATTGTGCTTTTCTTTCATTCATTCAAGACATCAAAGCCCGGCGCCACCAGTGTACCTGCCCTTCTGGAGAAGCTTGTGAGGAGGTTCTAATGAAGCAGGACTCTGGGAGCCGGAGACCCCCGTGGACACGGCAGTTCAAAGGGAATATTTCAACAATGATTACATTTTGTAAATCTTTTTATGAAAGAGACAGCTTATTTCCTGCTTTTTCATGAAAAATAGATTCAATCCATTGCCACGGAAGCTGCTTGAGATCTGAGGTGCAGTGTGGAGATTAAGGGGATGATGACCTGATGAAATCGTCCAGAGTTCCTATCTGTTTGGCCATGATGGCACTGCCGGATTTTCTGGGTGGAGCCCAGACAGTGTGCTGGGTGACTCTGCTGTGGTAAATACAGGGACATGGTGTTTAATGTTAATTTTTCAAGTTGGGCCCTGTGTGTATTAACCATTACTTTTTATTTTTTATTCTGCAAAGTCCAACCAAGTATCAGAATGCATCAGGCAAGATTAAAGTGAGATTAAAGATTTTTGTTACAGATTCATTAAATGCTGTATTTTAATGCCCTGAAATGGGACAAACCCTTTCCCATATGGGAAGTTAGCCATAAAAAGCTGGCTCTGGTCTGAAGACACAATACAAGGCTTTATTATTGCTGATGTCTGCCTCAAAGGCAAAAAATAAAGAAGGCAGCCTAGTGCTTTGTAATTTTTAATTTTCAACATTAAAATAATCTTCCCTGTGGCCTTTTTTTTTTTTTTTTCTGGGTGGGGGAGAATTGAGGGAGTTGGGAGGGAAGGGGATATGATTTCCCGGGGAGCTATGAAATGAAAAAAAATGTATGTTTTCTACACATCAGATCCCAATTTTAATTAAATGCCTGTTGTCTAACAAGTGCAGACAGTCACACTTGGGGTTGGCCCAATGGTGGCCCAGGGAGGTAACCTTTCTTGTTTAAAAAGAGAGGCGTGGGAGTGCAGGTCAGAGCTCAGCAGAGCGTGGCCACATTATTATAATCATTCAGCCGCCTGCTTCCCCACGCCTTCTCTTTCCCAAAGCTGAAAATCTCGTCCCAAACATGACTCAGGCTCACAATGAACCTACCAGGTAGATTTTACTGTTCTGATTGTGTGGTAGATTAATGAAAAAATAACATTGAAGTGGAGAATCCAAAGTTATTTAAAAAACTCTCCCAGAGATATCTTGCAATGGAATATCAGAAGATTTAGTATTTGGTCACAAACTAATTTCCAAGTGAATATTTTCAGCCAAGGGGTCCTTCAGGCCTTAAATGGCATCAGCCACCTCTCCAGTTTTCCACTCATTAGTGCCTCCAGCATTGCCCTGCCCATGGGTCTTTGCTTCTCACCCCTTTAATCCTCCTCTGTTCACTGTCTCCAGTCCTTACTCCTTTCCTTTCCAGTCCCTTTTCCTGCCTGCTCTCATTCTGCAAGCCGTCTCTCCCTCCTTAACCACCTGTGTTTGAACACCCCATAGGAATTAAGGTAGACACCTATAAAAACCAACCTACATTCCTTTCTACTCTACTCAGTGGATTAAGAAAGGAAGTGAAGAAGAGCACTGAAGTGCAACCACTACAACCTGGCTTAGTAGTGAGAAAGGCTTCTGTAGGAAGCCAAAGAAACAAGGTTTATGCAGACTTTGGACAGAATGAGGAGGAGGTTCTAGCATCTCAGTTTTAACGTTTAATAAAGGGTGAGAACATAGTGAGGTGCAAATAAGCAATGGATTGCAAGTCAGGGGCCCTGGTCCAAGTCCCAGGGCAGTCACTGGCATGCTGTGGGAGAGTCTAGGCACTAGACAAAACCTCTCAGTTTATACTGCAGAAATTGCCTTCCTATTACATTTTTTTTTTTTTTTACCTTCTGGGAACACCTACTTTTAGATTTTACTAGTCCCCAGAAGTCATCTTTACCTTGTCCACAGTACAGATGGGATAGTGGCAGGAGTGAAACTGTTCATGTATCTCACTGAGGTTAAAGATTAAGCTTGACCATGAAAACAGTCAGCTCATGGCATGAGAGACCCAAATTCACATCCCTAAAGGTATGTGTGACTTCAAGGGCCCAAGTAAACTTATCTGCAAAACAACCCTCAGTATGCCAGTTATCACAGCATTTTGGGGTGGAAGTAGCACACATGATAACATAGAATGACTGAAATACTGGCAGCCTCATTATGAAAGGCAACGATGTCATACAGATGATGGCCAGGGTTTAATTGGAGCCAATGACCCTAGATTAAAATGGAAAGTTTTCCCCCAGCCCAAAGCTCTCTGTACATCCCGGAAAGCACAAAAACAGGGACCGTTGAACAGTACTTTCCTTCTGAAAATGTAGTAAGGTTTAGGGCTTTGTGGTGACAAAACTTGTCTTTGTTAAGACGTGACTTGCAAAACAAACCCACATGGAGGAGTTTGCAGTTTCAAATGACAGTATTTTTTAAAATGCTGAGCCAGCAAATGTTTTCTACATTAAGATTTATTTCCCTCTAAATTTGTAGATTAAATTGATAACTAAGCAATATACTGTGAAAAAATTAGATTCTTTTGAATCTTTTGGGGAGAGGTGAAAGGAAAGCTCCTTGATGAGAATGGGGGTGGGAAGTTGTGACAAAGTGAAGATCGCCTACTAGTAACAGCTTATGTGGAGGGCCTTATCAACAATTTGGACATATAAGTAACATAAATGATTGGTTTCCCTGTCAGGGATCTATGCTTCTTTGAGAGAGGTAATGTCATTCTAACACAGAAAATTTCATTTGTTTTTACCTTTATAGTATTGACTTTAGCGATGGAATAAATCTCATAAGCAAAGACTGTTGAAGACAGTTTCAAGGAATGTGCTTTATAAAATCACGCATGCAAACAGAATCTCTCTCACTTTGTTTTCAGATAAATCCCACTTGGTTATACTCTCCCAGTAACTGAGATTTAGGAACAAAGTGGGACAGTTCCCCACTTCTACTATCACTTTATTATATTTCAATAAAACCAATTGCAGATTGGATGATTACTATATGTTTACTGGCTCTTTAAATATCCCTTTCTCTTGTTAAACCACCATATGGGAATGAGATCCCATTGCTTATTTTGCAAGAATCATAGTAAGTTCAAATGATGTATATTGACTTTCATTCTGATTCTACAGTAACAGAAACTTTGCAGACATGCCACTTTGTGCTATCCTAAAAGACAGTTCAATTCAATTTTTAAAATACTTTAAGATTCTTTTTCTTTTAAAGATGTGAATTGTTTGAGCTATAATATGGCTTCCTCTTCTACTGTATCATGCCTCTCTGTGTTGTTTTCCATGAACATGTTTACAAGTTCCAGTTCAGGTTTAAACTAAATAAAACACTTCTCAGGAGTTTATAACTGAGCCTCATTTACATGTGCTCCCTCTGAACTCTGCTGGCATCAGTATGCTAGTTTCCAAGGCTTAGTGAAAGAATGTTTTACAGTTGGAATATATACTGCTTTCTCAGGCATTTTAGACTCAGAGGCTGGGCAGCACCAAGCTTTACTTAGTATTAAAAGTTTCCTCAGATCTACTATGGAGACAAGGGAAGAGAGAGCAAAAAGATAGGGCAGGGAATGAGAGAACTGTATCATCTTAATTTTCCCTGAAGGGGAAATTAACATTACAGTTTAAAGGAGAGTAATGGATTCTAGATGTACATTCTAGAATTCCGCAGCCATGACTTTGAATTTCTCTGCAATCCTTTTCAGCTCAGTGGAAATGGTCAATGTACATTTGTTCTCTTCAAATATAAAAACCAGGCTTTGCTTAAACAGTTTTTCTGCCTTGGAAATGTGGCTAAAACATATTATGAAGAAAAATATCCACAACCCAGAAAGGATCCTGTATTATGTTTACAAAACACCTAAGGGACTTTTGAGTTTAAAAGATCTCAGACATTTGACAATAAGGTGCACCAGAAAGGAATAAATGGCTATTTTTTAAGATTGAGAACGAGGCAGAAGTGAAGTAGGGCTTCTGAGATGCTCACAGGAAACCAATATCCAATCCAGAGAAAGTGGATTTCCTAGATCATTGATATTGACTCAATCTCATTGAAGTAAGGGTCCAGGAGCTCAGAGAAAGCAGCCATGATCCTAATGGACCAAAATGGAAAGGGATTCAGAGACGCAGTTACTGGGACTATGCCAATCCTCTCTGAATATGACTTTATCTAGCATTAAAGTGGGCACAGCATACCAAAGATGCTAGCAGTAAATGTCACTTCAAGGCAAGGTCTAAGAGTTACATTACAGCATCTCTTTACACTGGAGCAGCTCTTTCTAGATAATTACTGTTAATATGCCTGGTAAATTTCCAGCTTTGTGGTATTCTCAGCGTCCAGGTTCAGCAGTGGCATTCCTTCAGAGTGACATGCTGCATGGGTTCCAAGTGAAAACTATATGGCTAAGGAGATATGGATGTGGGAGCTGGACAGAGCAGATGGCAAATCTGGGTCCCAGTTTGCACTCCTGTTAAAAAGAGATCGAGACCACCTTCCTAGTATGGTGGTTATGAATATGAAATCAAATAATACAAGAGGTGCATATAAACATGAAAATATCTACCACATAAGTTATATCTTCTAACTGGACTATTAAGTTTCAAGATGGCACACCTGATTATCTCTTTTCTCTCTCTCTCTCTTTTTGGTATTCCTCACACCAAGTAGTAGATGCCCAAGACGTCTGTGCAAATTCCACACTTGGGGAGGACAGAAATCTCATCTTTGTATCCTAGCTCACGGTCTTTTCTTGGCCTAGTGCATAATAGGCAATAGTTACTTTGCTTGAATAAGTACAATATCAGCACAAGTATGCTGGCTATACGTTGTGCTTTATTCTTTTTTTCTCAATCACTTGAATTCAGCGTGGCCCAAATGTTGAAAAACTTCAAGGGTTCTCTAAAATCAAATTAAATGAGTACATGCCATTTGCTATGAAAATAGGAAGTATCTTTTATTGGATAAGGACATGAATAAAATAAATAATGTTCTGTAGAACTGAATGGCAAACTTTTTTTCATGGGCAGCAGTTTACTTATGGCAATTGGGGGGAATCAGAGTTTATAATCCTATGAGTTTCTCGCTCTTTATCTAGGACTGATTAATTAATTCGCTGAAAGACATTAGTTTCCATATGAGATATAACAGAAAGTTGATAATTTGCATATGAGATAAACTCCACACTGGCCAGTTAACCCCTAATTACTGAGACCCTTGTGTTCTTTCTTTTTTCTGGTCCTTTTGTTTCTATTCTTTATTTTCATAAATATCTATTTAATCTTGGCTTCTTTTCTACTGTTCTTTAGACTCCTGCCTTAGGGTTGCTAGAGAACCAAATTAAACATAATTGCCCGTGTACTTTTTTTTAAAGCAACTCTGGCAAGATGGTGGTTGGGAGGAATTTGAAGCTCAAAGAGGCCTGCAGATATCCCTGAGATCTGACTCATCCATATCGATATGGTCATCCATATGGTGACAAGGGTAGACAGTTCAAAAAGTTTTACTTTGGTGATGTGTGGGTAGGTACATTCAGATCTAATTTAACTTATGCTGAATGTTACAGTAAAATCTCACGCTTCTACATCTTTCTTTAAGAAACAGACGTCACTGAATTTGTTAACACGCAAGGAACAGGACACAGAAGACAGTTATTTCCTAAAAACAAATTAGGCACATGGAGGAGTTACCATTTCTCTCTTATACCCTTAAGAGTATTCAGTGGTTGGAATCCCTCATTGAATTGTGGAGCTTGATTGTACCTGGTTCCTGCCCAAAGCAAGCAGTCAAGAGGAAGAGCAAGGGGACAGCCCAAATTCGACAGGACTGACCCCAGGGCTCAGGAGCATTAGTGAATTCCATAGGAGTTTCATTCAGCAGTTCCTGGTTTACAAAGGTCACTGTGATGCAAGGCCCAGGGGAAGAGCCAAACAAATGGCCTTCCTGGAAGATGGCAGGGGTAGGGGAAAGGGGAATAATGTTATTAGAAGGGTGGTGTGAAGAGATTTTGGTACATCTTTAGATTTTGACAGGAAAAAAATATTTGGGAAAAGGCCAGCTAAGATGTACAGTATGGCCCTAGCTGGATGGTAATGATGTAACAAAGAGCAACACTCAGTGCTATCCAGACACCAGAGAAAACAATTGGCAAATATTAAAATCATTATAAGATGTAAAATTATACCTCTCAGCTTCATTATCACTCTATTTCATAATATTTGTCTATAAAGGCACACAAAACCTATCAAGTTAAATTAATCCTAATGACCAATTTTAGCTTTATTCTAATTAAACAACTTAAATTTAATTAATGCAAGCATAGAAATTAGTCAAAATTACAAATGTAAATGTTGAACTTTAAATTAAAGGTCCTCCCTATTCCCTGCCTCATGCAGAAATACTTAAAAGTGTTTGCCTGTGGAGGTGGATGGGAATTTTAACCTTTGTCTGCACTGTGAAGGATAGAAGTTAGAAAAATATGCAACAAAAAGCAACCCACGAGCACACTCAGAAGCACAAGTTTAACACACACACACACACACACAACATCATAGCAATCTATTAACATAAATTCTGCAAGGTGAAATTTTGAATTACATGCTTTTGTTCCTCAGGATTCCAATGCACCTGGGTCAACTGTACAGATATTAGCTTTTACAAAACACTTTTGTGAAGCAGAAACCATGCACCCATTTCCTAAGCCACACATTAAACCACCAGTCTCTGTTCTCCTTGGGCTCCATCTCTGTCCTGTTCTGCGTCTGATTAGCTTCATAGCCTCTCAAGTTGTTCTACCTCCCTGGGCTTTGACTCTCTTATTTGCAGGCACTGCTTAATTCCAAAATGCACTTAAAGTGATATCTGAAGAGGGGCCTGGAGTAGTTAGTCTTCAAGGAAATTATCAACTTTGGTATTTCTATTTTCCTCTAGCTCCAAAAAATACTAGCATCTTAAAATGGATTTGAAAATGGTATGGGGTACATGTGTCTGAGTCATTCAATAAGGATATTTCAGTAACCTTTTTTCTCTCTTAATAAAAATCCAAAGTAGCTGAGATCAGAGCTCCGAATATTGAAGGAAGAAAAAACTGACAAAATTGATTTTTTTTCTGAAAAGAGAGTGAGAGAAAAAAAGAGGGGCAAGGGGCTGAAAGAGAAAAACCCACAATAAAGGGAATACATGTTCATTATTTTTTTTTTTTTTTTGTATTTAAAAAACTAGTCCTGGTGAATCACACTTAATAAAGGGCCTACAGTGCCACAAATTCTTAGTCTTTAAAGAACGTAATATGTGGTATAAGGCCCTAGGTTAACATGCTTATCCATAAAATAGTCACAAGTTTTTTCCCATAAGAAGGCCTTCATCCATGAGCTTCCATCTTGACTTGTTCTCAACCATATGATGAGAATTATTTGATAGCAATCAATTCACTATTACTGTTTGGGGATATTGTAGGAGGACAGCAGAGTAATTTAATAATGCAGTTGATTAGTATAATAATCATCATTAAATTTAGTAATGATAGCGGGATTTCCTTACCTTGGTTAATGATCATGGACAATTCATTTCTTGCCTGCCAGTGGTAGAAATGGGTTTTGAAATATTAACTTCTACCCCATGGGAATGACACTTAGCCCATCACATTTAATTTTTGACCTTCATTGAACAGCATGATCCTAATCCCTTGATTTTATAATCTTAACTAGGAAACATTAAAATATGGATTGACTCCAGTTGGCAGGAATCTTTATGTTCTTCTCACTAAAAAAGCTATAAATCCAGTGGTTGACCTTTTATTTCCAGGTCACAAATGACACCCATTCAGTTTTGTCCGTATGCATAGGATTTATGTTAGGGTCTACAGGTATAAGCCATGAAAGTTGAACTTTAATGAAATGTCTTTCAAAGATGTGCACTTAACCAAAAATTTCCCACAAAAAATTATCAGATGGCCTTTTAAAATCAGCTATTATATCCTTAGGTTCATTGCTGGCTTCAACTAAATCTATTTTTCACTTTTAATAAGTTTCTTTCTTTCTTTCATTTTTCTTTTTGGTAAAAATTCTCCTTGTGTTTGGGATGATAACACCTTAGTTTCCAATTTAGAATTCTATACTGAGATTTCTGAAATGTTCTCTTTGCCATTATCATAATTCATCTCTCTCCAGCTGAAAAATATTCCTTGTCCTTTTTCACAAAATCAATTGTATTGATGGGAGGTGTTCCGTGTTGTCAATCAGGGAAATGTGATTTGATGTTATTCCAAATCAGGGAGATAAGGGAAGGAATACCAAACCTGCCCAGGTCCACACCTTCTGAGTGAGATCAATGTTTCCCATAATACTCTTGCTATCATGTAGCACCCTGTCACAATTAATAACGTAGAAGGAGCTGATTAACTTAAGTAAAGTGCTCTCTGCTGTGTAAACATATAAAGATCTATGAAGCAAAAAAAAAAAATGTGGGGAGGGCAGAAAAGAACAAAGTGTCATTTTTATTTTTCACGTGGACTCGTTCTCACTTTTCATTCTTCTCTTGTAACAATTACTATACCAGCCACTCTGACAGAGTCAATATATTGATCTGGATCTTGACACAGCAGCAAAGCAGACTAATCCGATATACCATTATCTGCAATGGAGAGTGTTTGGGATGTGGGGGTGCAATCGGGTGGCAGAGGGCAAGAGGAAGAAATCAGTAAAGGCAAGTCAGCATTGCTCTAGATAGGTAATTAGGGCTGTACGTGGAGCTTCTGGAATAGACAGATGAATATGGGGTATCTGTGTGTGTATATATTGAGGCAGAGAAAAAGAAGCCTTCAACTTGGCTAAAGGATGCAGCCTAAGTAATACTGTATGCACCAGTTATTTAAGTCCCTGTGGAATTTCAGTCACTCACACCAATCTGCAATTCAATGAGGATCACCACCCCATTAGAACTAATCATGTCAGCTGTGTATCTGACAAAATAAACATTCAGAAACTGTGCTCCTAGGTTCATAACTTGGTTGTGCACTAGGATTTTTCTCCTTTCCCTTACCCAGTATAAAGTTTAATAGTTTTTTTAATATGAAATTATAACATACAGTGAGACTCTGCATGCATTCCTCAACATATTTTTTTCCTTACAACCAGAAACTGCAGCTGCTAGTTGAGCTTTAACTTGCTCTTTGGGAGTATGTTAGCTCTGTTTTTAATAAATATATATCATTCTACTAGCTAATGAGAGAATTAATGGCACAGCTTACGGAAAACGGATGTGGGAGGATGGGGTGAGAGGAAACTCAGCTCAGGGGGAAAATTACCAGATTACCTTTGGGTTTTTTTGCTGTATTAACATTTTCTATGTTTCTACTGCAATCACAGGTTTTACTGGTCCTAAAGATAAACAAGAAGCATCCCTGGTTATCTCTGGTACTAAAAGAGGCTCAATTCTAAGGGCTGAAAAAGTGGTAGGATTAGCTTTCTATGTGCGAGGTGCTGGGGCTTTTTAACCATATTGAACCTTTCTGAACTCTATGTGGACTTCAGGAATTAATTTAAAATTTAATAAATGTGACACATGAGGGTCAAAATTAGATATATCTGGCTCTGAAGCTTATGTCTTCCCACTATATTGTACTGACGGGTGTAGGAGGGCACCTATTGATATACTCCTCAATGCTACTACAATCTGTAAAACTCTGCGCCTAATGAGTATTAAACCAAGAATAACTGAAGGCTTCTTTCACGTACAGAGATTACATTGTTCCCTTCACCAGATTTCTATCTCACACACTATAAAATCCAAGTGTCTTGCCATTGTACAAAGGCATATATTTATTCATAACTGGACTCTAACTTCCCAGCCTCATTACTCACCATTCTCTGCCATTTACTTTATATACTTGCAGCCACACCAAACAGAAAATTCTCCAAATACACAAAACTATTTGACATTGCTGTTCCTTTGCATGTACTGTTCCCCCTCCTGGAATGGACTTCTCTATGCACTGTATGTGTCTGTCCCCTCCTTTAAAACTAGTTCATGTGTCACCTTCTCTAGGATATCTTCTATGACTCCCCCCAGTTCTCCCAACAGTTTATTATGTACTCTTCGGTACTGTCTGCAGATTGTACATATTTCAATTATTTCATTTATCACACACTTTTTATTTATTTACTTATCTCCTTAGAAGTCTGTGAACTATGTATTGTAGGGATTGCGTATCATTTATCTGTCTCTCTCATTCCAGCCTAGTGTGTTGCCAGGCATATGGTAGTTATTTATTAAATTCTGGTCCCCTTCTACTCCCTAAAATAAAATGACATTAGCTGGTAAGTGGGAGAAATGAACTAGGAATTCATGTATTCTGGCTTCTAGTCCAGTGTTCCTTTAACTCTACCAAAGTTCCTATTATAAACAGTTTCATTTTTTGGAACTTTCTATCGTATTGTACTATTCCTTCCCTAAATACCCAATCACATGACCAAGGATTCATTGAAGGGGGATTGTGCTTGATAAGGGTAGAAGGTGTGTGTCATGAGGCTGGTCTTAAATTTCCCTCCACTACTCCAGGCAACAGGAGACAGCATGATTCCTGCCTTGGAAGGAAGCAATGGACACTTCCCACATCATTAAGACAGCATGGCAGGTCCTGAGCTTGCCCTGTGGTGAGAAAGTCTATGCCTGGGTTGCAGTTGTTACCCTGATACATTCAGACTCTGGGGAGGAAGGGTGTAAGGGTAAGGAACACAAGGCCAGGACAGCTAGTCTTCACCCAGTGTCCCAGCTCCAATACAAGGGATCCAGCTTATCATAAACTCATGTGATTCATTAGTTAATGTGTAAACATTTGGAAAGTGAAAAGCCAATTAGAAGTGCTAACTTGTTTCATCTCTGCTGTAGAGGAAGCAATGTGAGGCCTTAGTTAAAAAACTCTCATGCAAATAATTTGGGGCAGTGTGTGCTGTGGAAAGTAATGCAATGAATAGACTCCATTGAAAAGATGTATCGCTAGTAGAGAGGCCACAGATAAAAGAATGTGCCTTCATCCTCAATAAACAGAGAGGAAGGTAAACAGGTGGGTGTGAGAAAACTGGACAGGAAAAATCGTTGAGAAATCACATGAGATTCAATGAAACTCACTTTATACAATGGGCTCTGTATTTGAAACTCTGTGTCAGTGGAAACTTCAAGGTCTTAAACGCGTAAGAAGCCCTGGGAAAGCCTATGTCCAAAAGGATTCCTAATGCTGAGTCCTTTCTTAAAGTGAACAGTCATTATTTAGAGTGCAAAAACATTTGGTAAAGCAAATTTCTTGGTTTGGGATTTTCACACACAGGGGCTTTGTGGAAAGTGAGAACACCACCTGTATTGCGTTCTCTCCTGGAGTTCATGTAGCAAGTCCAATCAACTCATTTTCCTGTTCTCTGAACTCTGTTGACTCAAGCTCAGCAAAACCAAGCTCTTTTCTTTTGCAAAGGAAGCATCTGGTTCCAAGTCATAAAAGAGAAAACCAGAACCTTTTGCTGACTGCTTGATAAGCACCTGGGGGGTGGGGGTGTACATGGAGGGCACAGTTTCACAGAGTTCCTCTGCAATCACAAAGGCACATGTCCTCCAACTCAGCCTTTTCAGAATCCATGTTTACCCAGAGAAGATTTACCCGGCTCAGAGGTAACTGGTCTGTACAAAACTCCAGCACTTCTGCCCAAATCCTGGGGCCCAAACAGATGACTGAAATGATATGATTAGTATACACACACACACACACACACACACACACACACAGCATGTATGTCTCCCTAAAAAACACAGAGAGTATCAGGAGGAAAGGCACTGTAAAAAGACAATCACTAAGAGAGTAAAGAGAGTCAGGTGCAATTATAGGAATTGAAATGTGCATGAAAACTACCGGAAATGGGAAACAGGAGTATGGCAGATACTGTTAATAGCCTACCCACTGTCTAATTTCCCTTCTTCCTTGCAAAAGGAATCCCAGTTTTGTTTAGGGAGGACAACGTGACCAGTCCTGGGTAATGCATCATGATCAAACCAATCAAGACAGCCCTATGCTAGCCTTTGCAGTGAAAGACGGTAATGTGATCCAGTTCTAGCTAATGAGACTAAACAGGAATTTGCTAGCAGGAAATGGGGAAGGATGTGCAAAGCCTTTGATTTCTTGATTTAAGAAGAATAATGGGGTATGATATGGGTATGATGTCTGGAGCTGCAGCAGCTGTCTTATAACCAGAGGTGCCAAGAATGGGAGGTTGGAAAGTCAACACGCTAAGGATGGGCAAAGCAGAATGTTAGAAAGAGCCTGGGTCCCTGCTGGCATTGTGGAGTAGAAGAAACTGCCAACAACTACTCATCTTCAGGTTTGTTGTGTGAGAAAAATGATTCTGACTGGCTCAAGCCCCACTTAATCATGTTTTCTGTTCCCTACAACTGAATAACTTCCAACTAATACATGAAGCAAACAATTTCTGAACTCTTAGCATATACTAAATATTATACATTCATTATCTCATTCAGTCCACACAGCTATTGTAGGAAATGCATCACCTTCATTTTATAGAAGAGGAAACTTAAATTTTAAGGGGAACACACCCAAGACCACTCACCTAAATGGCACAGGCAAGATTTGAATACAGGTCTAGACTTTTCCTCAGTATGAGACTTTTATCTCCTCCCCTCAAAGTTATGAGTATCAAACACATTTCTCTTAGTATCCTGGAGCTTCCACTGATCAGATGTATCACTGTCAAGACTATTCTGTAGGCTGTAAATCTTGATGGCAATTCTGCAGCTAATACTACGGTTTTCTGAATTCACTACAAAGTTATCATCAAACTCAGATCTAATGCCTCCCAGCTCTCTACCCTGGTTTCCTCCACTTATGGCTTCTTTTTTTCAGTCTTTTTCCCCACTTCATTTTCTGCCCCCTTTCTCTACAATCCCTAGGGCTAATTTAATGGACAACAGATTTTAATCCTTCCCCTTTCTCCAAGAAATCCCAATTTCCTGTAAAGTCTCCTTATATTTCCCTTACTCATTGCTACTGATCTTATTGTAGTAATGGAAAAGAAGGAAGCAAGAAATGAACCAATATTTACTGGGTTCCTACTATGTGCCAGATCCCACAATAGACACCTCAATTCTTTCAATTAACAATTTACTTCAACTAAGAAGTTTCCCCAATTTCCTTCGGCACAACGCATTTGGTGCAAATGAACAAATAAAAACGTAAAAGCTAAACCAAAACATATGCTTAAAGATGATAGGGTAATGAAAGTATAAGAACTGAAGGAAAAAAAAGAGACCAATACCTCGGTACTGATGGCTTAAAATGTCCAGAAGTGAGGTTCGATGCTGAGAACGTCTAAAACATGTTGCCAAATTAAAACTTGAAAGACAAAGGTTTTGTTTATTGGAAAATATATTTTAAGAGTGTCTCATAGCCTGTCAGTGAGTCAGCTGCCAGTGTATGTAAAGAAAATGTGTCAAGAACTTACAGGTTGGTGTGGGAGATGGGAAGCTGGGAGGATTCACTCCTACCCACAGTTGTATGGAGGGAGGGGAAGCAGATTGCATGAGTAACTCATCTTTCAGAGGTGTTGCTTACTATTCCACACCTAACTCCTAGAGCTGAGAACATAAGAAAAAAATGACCAGGCACCGTCTCAATTTAGGCTTCCTCCTTTCCTTTTAGATTCTGGGGAGTATATTCCCTTCCTGCAGTCTTATTGGAGATACATCTCCCCTCGGGAAGTCTCTTCTTCATTTGGACACAATTGAGTTTAAGGGAAGAAATGTTGTACTCAGGTTGCTGGCTGTACAGGGGAAGAATAGATGTGTACAATTTAATTGTGCTTTTGGGGCACCTTTGGGGAGCAGATGCTGAATAGAAAATACACAAGGTTATGATCTTGGAGTAGAGGAGGTTGCCCTAATTTGCTAGATAGTTGCTTTTAGATCCATGGTTTGGCAGCTACGTTTTGTGCATAATCACAGAACCTGAGGATGTGCTGAAAGACCTAAACTAGTTCTTATATAGAGGCATGCTGAAGGCAGGGTGGGCTTTGCAATTAGAAGTGGATTCGTATCCCGGCTCTATTGAATCATGGCTATGTGGTCCTAGGGATAGCACTTCCCCTCTCTAAACCTCAGTTTTCCTGTCTGTATAATGAAAATAACATTAATATCAGTTCTTCCTACTACAAAAGGTTGCTCTTAAGAGCAAATGAGAAAATACTTCATAATCCAGAAAATGCTGCTCAAACATAGGAGTTGAGTTAGCAATTAAATGATAAAAGCTATAATCTGTTGAGTGTTTAATATGTGTCAAGCACTTACTTTTTCTATGCTAACTGCCTTTAAGCCTCAAAACAACCCTAGGAGGTATACATAGGTATCACCATTTTACAGCTATGAAACAAGGCTAGAGAAATCGAGTTACCAAAACAAACAAAAAACAAAAAGGCACACACTCTGCTTCAAAGCAATGCAGCAAAGCTTCAATTCAGATTGGACAATAAGGTCCAGGATCCACTATATGGTTTCTTGCAGACTAGCTGTGCTCACAGATACAGACTGGACTGAGAGCATTGGTAAAGGTCTTTTTCTAAGGCAGAATAAGAGAATTGAACTTAGTCTTTATTTTAGAGACATATAAACTAATCAGAAAACTAATCAGAAGAATCAAGTGTAGAATCAGTCCTACCCCACTGAACCCAGAAATCTAACTGGGCCTAATTTCTAGGTTTCTGATTTCTTGATGTCAGAAGGATAAGTCAATCTTAGACCATCTTCAAGAGAAAATAGACAGCAACCTTTCACTGTAAACAATTAGGGATGCAGGTGGTGTCTGGGAAAGAGCAAACATTTTGGAGACAGATTGATTCAACTCACAGCAACCTCACTCACCATGGAACAAGTTTACACTGTCTTCTGAACTTCAGTTTCCTCATTAGTCAAATGGGGATAAAAACATCAACCTTAGAGAAGGTCTTGCGAGTCTTCTAGGCATGCAGCAAAGTCTGGCACACATGGGTGCTTAATACAGAGAACCAGTTTGATCAATAAGACTCTTCTCTCAAAGCCAGGAGCAAATGGGATTTTGCCTGACATTCCTCTGTAATCTTGGGAGTTTTCATTTGGGTGGGCTTGTAACTGAAATGCTCAAATTCAATTCTAACTCGAAAGGGGAGGGTACTTTTCTTCTCTAAGGAAATACGAGTTTCTTGCCTTTGGAGTTCTCCAGTTGCTCCTTCAACTTCTGTGTGGTACATAAACTCCAACAGGGAGGCAGTTCAGGTCAGGGTGGGGAGGAGGCCAGGAATGGCTTCAGCTAATTGAAGCACAATGTCATGTGAACTTGGGGCAGTGGATGAGGACATTAAACCAGGAGGGGACATTTCTTGGAAATGAGGGGTGAAGGGGCTACTGACTGATCTGCCTGCAACAGGAAAGGATTCTAATTTTATCTGCTTGATCTAGAGAAGACAAAATTGAACATATCCCTCTTAGGATGGGATAAAGCCTTATCTACCAGTTTATGGACTGATGGGTGAAAATTAAAAGGAGGGGGGGAAAAAGGTATAATGTGCCAGAACCATAGCATCAGACCAAAGTTAAACAAGGAAAGAAAAACTCTAAAGCCTTTTCTGCTCCTTCCACTTTTTGCAAAGTGATTATACTCTGGTTTCATACCCTTTTAGGCAAATTCTTACTATAACAGGTATCAGGCTCCATTATTAATATTTTTGTTGCCATTACTATTTTTTCTTTACATGTCTGTTTCCTCTACTAAACTCTGAACAACTCGACATGGGTTATTGTCCCCTGCATTTAGCAGGTTTGGAAATATAGTAAGAGATTAAGTAAATGTTAAGCCATTACAGAAAGGTACTTAGAAAGAGTTTTGCAGATTGACTAAACTTTGGTTTCTTAGGCAAGCTTCAGGAATATGACATACACAATGACAACAGATGGAAATGTTTTAACATATTCTGTACCTTACCATGCTCTTTGTGCATACCCACTCCAAAAGCAGACAATGGATGCTGTGGCCATAACTTAACTAGGCAGAGACCTCTCCAGATCAGATGATTTCCAACACAGCGGTATGTATGGCTTCTGCATACATTTGTAAATTTCACGAGGCAAATGCAGTCACAGGGCTTGAAAGTCAGACAGCTAAATGATTTATTAAGCAAAGGTTACAGCACCTGTGCCTTTTTGTCAACAAATCAGGCCTATGCCATGCCAAACCATTCGTCTAATAGCCCAAATGGTAATTTGGTTTTAAACAGCATTTCTGATGTCACATTTTTGTTGATGCAGAACAGTGATAGATTTGGGTGGTAGGGAGGAAATGCCTACTTTTAATATTGTTTTTTCTCATTTTTCATTTTAAAAAATTAATCCTCACTGGATTGTGCAGGTTAAGCATTTTATTTAACATTCTGATTAAACTAGAACCTGAATCAAAATGATTCCTTTGCTTAGTCCTCCTATGTGAGAATTGGTATTTCTATTTATTATCTGATGATGAAATATGAACTTTTTCCCTCAAAATAAATGCCTTCTCTTAATGGTTCTTGTTTTCAGGAATCAGATTAAATTATGGGATGCAATTTAAGTGGCCACTGGCTTTCTGTTATTTAAGGGTAGGCACATTCTCTATTATCAAATTATATCATTCAGTGTGTGTGCAGGGGACATTAATAGTGTTCAAAGTGAAGTAAATACTTTATTCCAATGTTAATATCAACTGTAGTGGGACAATATTGAAAAAGAAGAGATTAAGAGTAGGCAAGAGTGGTCATGGTTTCTCAGGATAGATGGGTGTTTTAAAGGTTGCTGAGAGGTGGACACCCCTCATGTTAATGATAAGTTATAATACAGAGTAGGAGGAGGAAAATGAGAGGCAAATAATGATAGTACTAGAGGTAGCAGAAAGGTGAGGCAGAAGAATTTAAACTTGGTAGGAATGTTTGAACAGAGCCAAATGCCGGGGAGGGATATATGCTGCAATAGGAAGCAGTTTGAAAGAAAACTAGCTAAAAGCAAGGCTAAAGAGAAGGTAATTCTGTTTCAGTGAAGGGTGGAATTCTCGGGAGAAAAAAAAAGGAATAGAAGGGAAAGGGGAGGAAGAATGGCTTTCAATTATCCATGTTATCTTACCCTACCAATCATTACAGATGATGAATAGGTGCAATAAAAGCCAATATTCAATTTTTCCAATTTACATGGAAAGAAGGTCATAAAATATTGTTAAGAGGAAGAAACAGCAAGTTACAAATAGTGTATAGAAGATGATCTCATTTTTGCAGTATATTTGTATTCACAGGAACAGTCTGGATGGATTTATACACAATGTTAACAGTAGGACTACAAGTGATTTTCATTATTTTTCTCAACTGTATTTTCCACAATTAACATGTATCATGACTGTAATAAGAAAAAGTAATTATTTTTAAACTTCCTTATGAATCATTTGGATTTAACCAATATATGCTGAATACCCACTATGTGCCAGGCATGAGAATTTGTGCTTTTTGAGGTGGCTTACAGTGGATTTTATTGAAAAAACAACAACAACAACAACAAAAAACAGTCCACTTTCCCTGGCTCTTTCACAGTATTTGAGACCCTTATTAGGTAAAAGAGCCTTTAGATTTTAATGCAATCTCAGGTATAAAAGCAGGGAAAATACTCCAGTAAGCATTCCTGAGAGTTGAACATCAGTCTCTGTTTGAATATCTCCAGCGAAAAGTGTTCCCCAGCTCATGAGGCAGTATGCACAGTATTTAGAGACCACGAGCCTGGGAGTCAGTCCTGGATGTAAATTCTTGCTCCACTCCTTATTGCTGTAGCCTTGGAAAAATGATCCCCTTAGGTCTCATCTTCCACATCTGTAAAGTGGAGATAATTATATCCCCATTGGGTGGTTATAAAGATTAGTTGGATAATGCACCTAAAAAGTACTCAGTACATAGAAAATGCCTAATAAGTGGAGAACATATATATATATATACATACATATATATATATAAATCAAATAACATTTTTTTTTTCTAAAGAAAGGTCTTTTGTAAGCTGAAATCCACCTTCTTATAATGTCTAGCATTAGTTCAAGATCTACCCTCTGGAAAAAAACAGGGATTATATCTAATCTGAAGTCTACAGAATGACATTTTAGGGCATTTTAAGAAATTTTCTTTGGGGACTTGTCATTGGGAGAATGGAGGCCATTTTATTTTATATTTGTTTAAGGATTTATGTGCAGGGTATCTCTTTTGCATTTAGAAAGCTCAAGTAGCTGTCTTGGGTGACTCTTTTAATTTTTACTTCTACAGAAACAGGAAGCAAAATTTTGTTTCCCCAGGAAACATTTATCGTGATTCAATTAATACAAATGTCATGCCTTTTAACAAACATATCAATATAGAAAAATGCATGTTTGCCTAGGAAATTACTGGTCCGCAGGCCATGTTCAAACTATGTCTTTAAAAGTTCCCATTTTTAAGAAATCCCTCTTCTGAACTAATGTCTTTTCAAATGGATTTTTTAATGTATATTATTATTTTTATCATCTCTCTATATATTAAATACTTTAAACAGTTCCAGAATTTAGTACTTTTAAAAAAAGGAGTTAGTATATACACCTTAAATTCCAAAATATTTAGACTATAATTTTTTTTTACATGGGCAGGCACTGGGAATTGAACCCAGGTCTTCGGCATGGCAGGCAAGAACTCTGCCTGCTGAGCCACTGTGGCCCACCCTAGACTATATAATTTTTAATTCTCAGGATATATACAGTTTTAGGGGGGACAAAAATGACAAATTCATTAGCATAGTTTCTCATAAGACAATTGGGGATGGCTTTCTTTAGCCAAATGTGGCAGGTGTCACTGTGATAAGAAACATTTAAGCTGTTGTTCCCATGAAGCCAAACATCTAATGGAAACCAAAAAAATTCAGTTCCAGATGCCCATATTGGGTCTATATGACATCATTCACTCAGATGCGTGGAAAATCTGGATTTTAAAGAATTGAATTTTTGTGGTTAACCTCATGAAGACTCAATTTCTGGGTTAAACAAGGCATTTGTGAAACAAAGTCCTATTGGAATATAACACCTTTCAATTATAGAGAGATATATTGAATGAAATACAGGGTCCAATTCCAGTGCTTCACAGCTTATGTAAAAAACACTATGTAAAATACAAACAGGACATTTCAAAGCTGCATTCAAGAGATTCTTAATGAAGTAACCTGAGCACATCAGTACTTTGAAAAAAGCAACCATTCAACATAGAGCCCTGTCCCCAGGAATCCCCATCTCATTGAGATCGAAGATGTAAGCCAAAAAAATACAAAATGAAATTATGTTATTCTATTTTAATGCTTTCGTGGTGATTATTCAGCTTCAAATTGATGAGAATAGTATTTGAATGTATGGGAAAATAAGCAATAAGCTTAAAGAATTTTATGGGAAGTACTGAATAGGAGATTTTAATCCTCGATGCTATGTGCAAGCTGGTCCAAGAAGTAATAACAGAAGTGGGAAAATCAAGAGTTAACCTTCCCCCTCCCGTGTTCCCTCCCCCTCTCCTCCCAGCTGCCTCCTCTGATGCTGTACTTTCTGTGACCCTGCTTCACTATAAGGAAGGCTTCAGATGCAATGCAGTTTAACCTGTGGTGTCGACATAGTAATAAACTAAAAAGCCCTTTACAGAGAGAGCAAATGGACCCAGGGAGGCAAATCTAACCCATTCATAAGCACCTGGTCATAGTTTTACAAACAAAGATGAATAGTTATAAATTAGGCATCTGAAGATTACACACCCAGGCATATGCACAAAATATCTCCGAGAATTTTTTCAAACACCGTGCTGAGACCCTCACAGGGAAAATACATTCCTTAAGTCAATTATTATAATATATGGTCACATTCTAATTATGAAACTAGAGCACAGTCTTTAAAAATGAATCTAATTCTATTTCACAAACCTTCAAATACCTTTACATATACTACCTTTGAACTCAAAAAATCCTTCATTGTTCTCAATTCACAGTCATTTCAAAGCTTAAAAAAAATATTTCTTCTCCTGGACCTTTACTAGCACAAAGCACAATAGTCTGTTGAAAAACAAAAGTTCCTCCTGGTATACTCTTTTCTCAGTCACCTACCTCAAAATCTGACCTTACATTCACATCTGCTTTCCCTTCTCACTGCACCTTGCCCCTGGTGGCCAGCAGTAGCCACAAACACCTCCTATTTCTGGGCCAACAACAGGAACTTAATAGGGATCAGACACCCCTTTGCTTTCCTTTAAAAAGCTTGCCCAGGTTCCTGGGGATCTGACAAGGAATACAGAAGAATGACCAGTCTCCCCCATTCCCAGCATGCACTCTGGTGCTCATTCCCAGCATGCAATCTGGTGCTCATTCCCAGCATGCACTCTGGAGCGCATTCCCAGCAGGCACTTTGATGTCACGGCAACCAGATCTTATTTTCCTGCTTCTGTAGGGGCCCACCTCTGTCTGCTTGCCCACAGGGAGCCATGAATTCCTAAAAAAGGTAATGCACACTATCTAGCACTGGGGAACTATTCTTGGCATAGCAAAAGCAGTTCTGCCACAGAAGTCCTTCTGTTTTCCTTCCATGATACAAAAAGCAAAATCACAGGCAACGTTCTCCACAATTTCTGAGAACACGTAGGAAGACGGCTGAAGGGCCAGGACGGGTGGGGTCAGGAGGAAAAGACAGGGACTGGGAAATGGGAAATGCAGCCTGTTGTGTTGAACATCAAGTTACAATGCGCCTGATAAATAAAACAAGCTGCACCACATACAGAAAAGATGAGAGTGGCCCACCTGTGTCTGTTGAGGGATATTTACAAAGCTTGGATCCCGTGGTCCAACACTGACGAATCGGTTTGCGGGGGAGGTGCTGGGTGTCGAGTAGGCTGTGAAGGGAAGGGACACATGCGTTCAGGAAGCAGCACGAGATTGCACACACAAACAACACCAAAACACACAGTCTCTGAGCCTACGCAGCTGATTAACAAGGAACTGTGCAAACACTGTAGCTAGCGAAGGGATCTGGCTCGCAAGGGCATTTTAGACAGTCAAAGGGGGCAGGAGAGATTGGTTTCCGAAGACTGTTGGGATAAAACTATATCAAATTGGTGCTCAGATGAGCTATTTTCTCCTTCTACCATACGAATTAGAACATGCAAGACAATTGCAAAGTATACTTGCTGAATTCAACATGAGCTCTAGGATCAGAAAGAGATATCCTAGTGCTTAGAGCACAGGGAGAAAGAAATTAGGAAGGAAGGGCAGGAAAGCAGTTCACTTTACAACCTTGCTTTTCACACTGTTAGACTCCTTAAAATCATGAAGCATTCATGTGCTCTACCGCTAGAGATCGAAGAGATCTTTATATAAGGAATTAATGGGTTCTCCCGGAAGGAGGAGGAAAACCATTTATAACAAACTGTCTTTATAGGCCTGGTAGAGTGTCTAGAATCTTCATGATGCAAAAAATGTGCTTAAAATATTAGCATTTGTAGACTTCCCATCTTAGAACCTTTCTGTTCAGGCACAAACTATCAACCCTCTGTAAACCAAAATATGCTGGAGCCTCAACTGCAACTATCGGTTTACTGTCCTTTTTACAGTACATGGAAGTTTTGTTGTTGGTTTTCATATTTACATTTAAGGCCTTCACTTCACATTAGAGGAAAAAAATTCAATGGCTTTTATGTTTCATTTTACTGTTCTCACTGGCACAAAAATCCAGAGCATTTTCTGTGGTTAGGTATCCTGCAATCCACTTCTTTACCATAAACTCCAAGGACTTATTCACATTCTTTTTTTATTTTTATCTTAGATGCTTTAGATTATTGCTTAAAATAATTTCAGATTTCTTTACAATAATTGTAAAAAGGTCTTAAGTTTTTTTTTGTTTTTTTAGCTTATTCTTGATGCACACCATCCAAAAGATTAAAAGGATTTGCAGGTATAAAAAACCAGATAATTGAGGGAATTTCAAAATCTTTGCCAGAATTTTTTTCCTTATTGACATCATTGTTTCTCTTTGGTTTTCGGTTTTACAAAAACTGCTCATGCATACTTCACTTGTTAGACACACCTACAGATGAAATGTTCACCCATCTGGCCTGTTAGTTGTCTTTGGTAAGGGCTAAGTCACCCAAACAGATCTGTGATGAACACATGGATGTGGCTGTGTTAAAGCAGCCCTGAACAGAGGATGAATATGAGTGTCCTCTGAAGTACATTAATAAAATACTTTTCATTGTTATGATATAGGATTTGTACAGTAATAAGTTTATCTTAAATGATTTAAACATATGATGCGTTGCACTGCCTAGCAATATGAATCAATTGATTTCTCCATGGCCCCTCTCATGTCAGACTAACTTGAACAGAAACACTTCCACATTTATGCATTCTGCATGTACCTCTCACTCATTTTTGGTATGGGGGAAATTTAATTCTTTAAAATCTTAGAAAAATGCTCTCTATTACTTGTTTCATTCAGCCTATCACTCTACTTTGATATGCTTTAAGAAATTGCAACAGAAAGTTATCCACTGAAAAATGATGGCCAATAAATACCTGGTAGTGTATTCACCTGTTCTAGGGCACAAGGTGGGTGTGGGAGTGATAAGGAGGAATCTGGTAGATGAAATAACCTGTTAAATCTGTTAGTGGTTAGAAAAATAAAAGTTGTTCTTTCACACATGAATAGGTAGGTAGTTTGAGAAGGAAAAATAAAGAATGAAGGGTATGTTAAGGTATGAGTTCTGTTTCAAAGTAAGACTAAGTGATTGATGACAGATGCCGAAACATGAGTCCTTGGCTAGGTGGTCCTACTAGAACAAGGTGCACTTGCCTGCTGTTCTTCTCAGATACGTGGCAGGACTTCGCATGAGATTTTTACCATACTGGTGATATTATAAACAAGCATGGTTACTGATCCCAGGATATGCAGCATTTTTTGTGCTTTGTGTGTGTGTTGTATGTGTGCATGTGTGTGAAGGTAGTTTTCCATCAACCACAGCAAGCTTACTAAAGCTGGGTAGGCTTGTATTACACCCCATTCTCCATTCTTGCCTAAATTTCACCATATGAAAGAAGGCTTAGCATGAAAATAATTTAGCCACACAAAATTACTTTGTGGCTAAAACTCATATGTTTTCTTTTCTTCAATAACAGGACAAGTCTTGTGGCCTTGGTTTCAGAACATCCCTGAAGGACTTTAATGCCCATAAGGGCTGCTAAAACTGCTCCAAGGCTTATTCAGGCTTTTAAAAAATATAGTGCAATGGTTACAGAGGTGGTGGCATGCTTGCATTAAAACTATATACATATGTCTACAGCTACACAAAGTCTGGGAATCTCAGATTACTAAAGCAATAGAAAAGGACAGGTAATGCTCAGGGAAATTTATTCTATCGAAAGCCAGCTTCTGGGAAAAATCAAGGACACAGGAAAAACAAGGGAAGGAAGAAAGAAATTCTGACTCATCTTCCATTATTTTAGCTTCAACAGGCAGGGAGACCACCTATAACAGGATGTAGTTCCAGAAATGATGTGACATAAGTTGAATCTGATTTTCCCAAAGCAACAGTGGAATAGGGGAGTTACACTCCTGAACAAAAACCTCAATTGAAACTTTTTATTAAAACAACAATATATACCATTGTGAATCAATTATACATGCACAGTTAAGAGCTTTCAACATGAATATAAACTCCAGTGAAGAGGCAATGCAGTAATTAATTATATTCAACTGTTTACAGTATATTATGTCACATATCTTTCTTTAAAATTTTTGCCTTATTTGTAACAAAAATAATCAAATGCTGAGGGAATAGCTTTGGGAAATTATGAAATGAAAAAAATAAATTTTATGGGGAGATTATTTTTGAGGATTCTAGAGGGGAAATTCAGAGGTACTTGATGACTTTTTGATAAAGTCAGTAGGGAAATAAATTTGGTTACATAATCTCATTGCAAAACTCCTCACGGCAAATATGAATATTAGAAATCAAATTATTGATTATTTGGCTGCCTCTGAAATAGAACTTGTTTGCTACTTTTTTTTTAGCAGCTGTTTTGCCTACATTAGCAATATCACTTTGGATCGTTTTCCTAACATTATGGAAGAACATTCCTATAAGAAGCTTTCATCAGTTCTCATTTACCCTAATCTGACCATATGTTTTCTCTCACTAATATCTTTCTTCACATTATGTAAGAATCTTAGTTTGGGCTTAAATACAGTTGTACGTATCAAAATCCCAAGCCAGAATTTGATCCCACATCCAGAAGATCACATTCCTCTGTTAACCATGTATCATACACATTGCTAGTTCTATAATTCTTCACTTTGGGAATTCAAGTCCTGCCTCGGTATGACCAGTTGTGGGAACAATTCAAGAAAAGTTCTCCCTTTATAAGCAAAAGAGTTTTATAGGTAGGGCCTCTGTGGATGCTGAAATCAATCTCTACAGGGATTGTGGGGGCAGGGCATGGACGAGCTGGGAGAGAGAGTGGTGGGGATCACCCATCGGCTAGGCTCTTTACAACTGTGTAGGTGCTCCTTGGGAGGATTAAGCAGCCTCTATGTCCTCAGAAATAGATGAGGCTGACTGCCTCCTGGCCAGAGTGTCAGTTTTTGTTTTTCCCAGGGTGTCAGTTTTGTTTTTTTCCTTTAGGAATAAGATGTACCTGGGTAAAGGAATCATGACAGCTTCGTGATGAGCTGGTTTTGAGTCTGTAATAGCCTTCACCCAATAAACTGGAACATGGTGTAAGAACAAGGTGAAGTTTTTTTGAATAAAGATGTCTGGAGCTTTCCTACCATTGGAAAAAGTATGACTGGTGAAAAAAATATTAAGAGACTAAAATATTTGTACCAAAGTCAGCTAGTGTTTCTTTAAGATAAACATTAACAATAAAATCCCCCCAAATCTGACCAACTAGAAAATCTAAGTCTGTATCTCTTGTCTTGAAAGAAGGGAAACAGACTCAAGTTCTAGTTACAATTTGGCAATCACTGGGATATATGTTATCACTGAAAGGCTGAAAAGAGAAAAAATTTAGAATTCGGTGGGGAGGATGATTCTGCAAGTACAGCTGCCTTTTGGGTGAATGCCCCTCTGCAGTCCCACATAGTGCTCACAGAGAGACTGAGGGGCTGGTTTCACCTGGAGGTGACATTGCCTGAGGAGAGTCATGGCCAGCTCCCCTTGCCATGCCTACAGGTGAGCTACCTCAGGGAAAAACAACATTTAAGAGCACAGGATAATTCTGAGGTTCTGGACTGACTTCCAGACACAGGAAGAACTGAAGTCCCACAATCCTTGGCAGCCTGACTTGCGAACTGACAAGTATGAAGAAAGATATGGGTTTTGTTTTATCAGAGACTCTGACTATATGAAAAGAGGTGAACATTCATTCACCCTCCTGTTCAACTGTTTAAACCCTACCAAATCTAAACTCGGGAGTGCATCAAAAGAGATAGACTCAATTTCACATCCTCTCTCTCTCTCTCTCTCACTCTCTTTCTTCAAAAGATAGTTATTTGTTGTTAAAATAAATTGAGTTGATTGAAATACTAGTGAACAATGAAAGGGAGTGGTAAGGGGTATAGAAAAAAATAGGGGGAACAAAGGTTAAAATATATTGAGCAGATGGAAAAACTAGTGGTAAATGAGAGGGAGGGGTAAGGGGGATGGTATGTATGAGTTTTTCTTTTTATCTCTTTTTCTGGAGTGATGCAAATGTTCTAAAAAATGATCATGGTGATGAATATAACTACTATGTGATGATATTGTGAGCCATTAATTGTACACCATGTACAGAATGTTTCTATGTTAACAATGTTCACATTTATTACTGATTATATATGTAGAATGGAATGATCAAAATAGGAATGTTTGCGTTTGTTTGGTGTTTTTTGGTATTTAAAAAAATGTTCACATTTGTATGTTGTTTTGGTTTAATAAAAACTAAATTAAAAAAAAAAGATAGTTATTTGAGCACTTGCTATGTGCCAGGCTCTCTGCTGAGCCCTATGGGGGATACAAAGGTAAGACACAATTGCTTTCCTCAGAAAGTAGAGTCTTATGGGGAGAGATAATTACAGAAGGTGAAAATATGAGTGCCTATCAGTAACATATATACAAATCTGTGATGTGTTAAAGGGTAGAAAAGTGACACTGGTCTAGAGGAACAGGAAAAAGCTTCAGGGAGGAGATGGCCTTTGAATTAGGCTGTAATAGATGTATTGGTTAACAAGTTCATGTGGACTAGCTGGTCACAGAGGAAACAGTGCAAGCAAGGAATAAAGGCAGGAAATGGAGGTATCAACGGACGAAGGAAAGGAGAAATGACAGGACATTACAAATCAGATTTTGCCATACAGGGACAAGGGAAGGTAAACTTTTAAGGATTATAGACCTGAGTCTTTGAAAACAGAGAAGAAAGCTGTTGAATTTATCTTTCTTATAAAAAGAAGAAATAATAAAATAAAAATACCAAATTTCCATTCCAAATACCGTTAGAATAACTGGACATCACACTATAACTCTTTCCCTTAGTATCTCAAATTTAATATCTACTTCACACATTTCCTGGTTTTCAGAAACTTGGATTTATTCACATGTGGGAGTTTCCCATAAAATATCTAGTCAAAATTTTAATTTCATTCAAAATGGACTCACTGAGATACTACTACCTGCCCAGGAATGTATTCTTTATTACATACAAGTAATAATAATTTCAAGAATGGAGACCTGAACAGAATCCTGTATATTCAAAGGGCAATTTAATTAAATGGTTATCAGCCACACCTGTCACTGAAGGAAAAGTACATGAAAAGGCATTCAGTTGCAAACCGAAACAAAAGTGACTACATACATAATTGCAATAGTTTCCCATATCTTTTCTTACTATACTGTAACTGCAAGTTATTAAAAAAAAACTTAAGAAAATTCTCATTGTAAAAGAATGCAGAAATTTGATAGAAAATATAGTGACTATTTTCTAAATGAAATCTATTGCAATTGAACTCATTAACAAACTTGAACAGTACTTTTGCTTGCAAGGTCACAAAAGATGCTGAAGAATATTGGAATGTTTCTTCTTCTTCAAACAGATCTACTGGTATATGCAAGTTTACTGGGTCTAGGTTAGCATATTAAAAATCATTATATGGGTTAGCAAACACATACAGGCTTTGCTTACACTAGACAAGTATTCAGGGATTTAGAAATTCCCATGTGACTGAATGAACATTGCAGTTTTCATACAGATGTTTGGAATCTAGAAGATAACCACACTGAGTTTCCATCATTTTGATCACATCTGTGCAGTCAGTTTCTTCCTTCTGTTATCTCTACAAATCTTTTGTATTTACAAACAAGTTACCAAAGGGGGGGAAAGACACAACCTTCAGGGCATGAAATTAAAGCCTACTTATCACTAGTAAATTATTACAGAATGACATACCATAAACTTCTTTCTTGAAAAGCTAATGAATTCTAACTTTAATGTATTAGCATTACTTAACATGTATGGGAACAATTTGCATGACATGTGTAATGTGCCAATAGTTCACAAAAATCACAAAAAGAATCAGTTTAGCTGGATGGCTGTGCTTTGTTGGTATTTCTAACTTGTATTAGGGATTCTTATAGGAAGGTAGGAGCGCAAGCTGTATCATGACTTAGGCTAAATTGTGCAGAGTTAAGTGTAAAATATTATGGTGGGTACATACAAATATGGGGATCAGAGTAAATTTTAAATTGGGGATACTTTGACCTTATGTTATGAAAATCTATGCAATAAGGAGACCCTTTTTAATGAGTGTTTCCTATACAGAGTCTATTTAAACTGCCTACAACTTTCTTTTCCATAATATTTTAAAAGGATAATAATACAGCCTTGTTTCAGTTCATTAAATTTACCTCTGATGGTTAATCCCAATTCTCTGTCTCTTATTTTTATGTGTATGCTGTGTGTAGTTCAATTGATAAAACCTATTTATAGATCAGAAGCAACATACATGGGTAGGCACAGATAAAAGTTACATTAAACAGCCACAGGGAATAAAACCTGGATTCGGTTGGGATTTGCTACAAAAAGAAATTTAGATCAATATATTAGATCACATTGAAGGGCTTCTATGGCCTCTCAAAAGGCAGTGCAACTCTGGAAACCTACTTCTGGGACTTTATCGTCAACAAATACTTCAAAATATAGATTAAAAATTTATGCTCCAAGATGTTCGCTACAGCATTACTTATAAGAGCAACAAATTGGAAACTTATAAGTTAATATTTCATCCATATGTTGGAATATTTTGCAGCCATTAAAATTGTTTTAAAATAATGGTATCACATGTTTATAATATAAAATGAAAAAAAATCGTTTATAAAAACTGTGCATATGTATAAATATGGACATATAAATCATGATCAATTATGTTTAAAGTATGTACAGAAAATGACTGGACAACAGGCACAGAAGTGGAGTCTCTGAAGAGTGGGATTATGGCATGTAGTTAATAGAAGATGGATTTTAGAACCAAAAAATCTTGCTGGATTGAATACATTGGATATTTTACTAGGAATGTGACTCATAGCCCATTAACTAAGGCTTCACTGCTATGTGGACTTCTAAGGGGCTGCCCACTTCACAGGAACAGTCCAGAGAGAGTGATCTGTTTGGAGAGATTTAGCCACCTAGATAGGAAATCTCTAAAATCCTACTGTGCTCTATATTAAAATAATGGAATAAAATGCTAAAATCATCCAATCAGGGACTACTGATCTCAAAATCCAATTAATGATAATATACCTCAAGTCTGCTATCCAACAATTAAAAAAAAAATAAACATATATCTCAAGGGTTAATAGTCAGGCTCATATGTCATTTGTGAGTCTCTATAGAATCTGAAAAGCAATTTAGTACTGTGATCAAGAGGACTGTTGGCACTACTGGTACTAGTAATTCTAATTCTAGGAATCTAGCCTAAAGATACTATTAAAGCAGGGACAAAAATCTACGGCCCAGGGTGGGGGTGGCTCAGCAGGCGAAGTTCTCGCCTGCCATGCTAGAGATCTGGGTTCGATTCCCGGTGGCTGCCCAAGGGGAAAAAAAAATCTATGTCCCAGGACATGCTGGAGCAAATGTATAGGTCGGGACAAAATTTAATGTCCAAAAGTAGAGAAATAGGTAAACTTTTCAAGCTAGCACATTCCCTAACTTTTAAATGAAATAATAGAGTATATAAAATGCTAATTAAGAAAGTAGCACATAAAGTATTATATTCAGTGTGATCACAGTAATCTAATATGCATGTGTGTACATACACACACACATATCAACAGGCATTAAAATAAAAGATGCGTGAAAACAAGACTAAACTGTTAATAGTTGATTATAGGAAAACATATCTTTTCTTACACTTTTTTGTATTTTCCAGGTTTCCTACAATGTCATATATTACCTTTATAAAGAAAGTCTTAAAATTAATCTGTCATTTCTATCATCTGAAATAGTAAAAAATTGAGCTAATACAACAGTTGGATGGGTTGTGATAACCCCAGTGAATGTAATTACACATTGTTAGGTTCTCTTTTGAAATTCCTTCTTTGCAATGTTTCTCTCTCAGTCTTTTTTTCCCTGTTATTATTCCATTGCTTTTCATTCAATTTAATGTACCCAGTTTGCTAGTTATTCTTGAAATAAAATAAAAGTTCTTTATGGAATATGTTGGGATTTGCAACAAAAAGATGTAACTATTATGCCTTGAAAACAGTATGTATACTAGCAGAATAGAAAAAACACTGAGCTATGAAGTTCATCAGTCTTGGGTTCAAATATTGGCTTGGCCTCAGTTTCCTCTTCTTTAAAATAAGGGTAGCAATTGCAATTTTGCAGAATTATAGTAACTATTAAATGCAACTAAGATAATGCATATGAAAATACCTATTACAATACCTGGTTTTCATAATTAGTTGTATTTTCCCTTTGTAAATTTAAACATTAAAAACTGAGTATGCAAAATAGAAGTACCATATAAAATTTTTTAAAATTATGATTTAAGAAATATGTATATACTTATAGTCAATGTTTTCTAAAGTAGAACCTATGACCACATAATGATTTCTGAGAATGAAAATGCCAACTTTTCACTGAATTCCATGCCATCTGTGAGGGAAAAAGAATATCAGTCTTAACCAGAAAAAGCACAAGTTTTTGCTATTACATTCAAAGTTTAGGTCAGTACAGCTAAAAGCTGGAGTATACAGACTCCCAAGGATTTTATGGATTCCCTCCCTCCCCCAAGTTTGCATGTACCTTTGGTCATTGAAGTGATTGAGGTATAGTCAAGGTTTTTAGATATATTGGACAAATATTCTAAAAATAAATACCTAAATTTGATATAAAAAGGATTTAAAACTCAGTATCTTTCATTCTCACTGGGGAAAAAAATCTATGCAGTAAAAATTAAATCTCTGCCTAACTCATGTCCCTCAGAAACCTTGTTCACCGTTCTAGAGTCAACCACTATCACAGTTTCTCTTCTTCCTCGTACAATCAAATGTGTATGTATGTCCCCACCCCCACCTATGGTAGCATTCTATACATACTTCTTAGAACTTTCTTCTGGTGACTTAATATAACTCAAAGAATATTTAATGAATTCACATATACCTATTTATATAACACCTATATTGGTGGATATTTAGGTTATTGCTAATTCCAAAGCAATGTTGCAATGAATATTTTATGTACCTTTTTGATCTCATGTCCAACTATGTATACGTATGACTTGAATTAAAAAATATACATATATAAACTGTCCTCTGAAGGAGGTGAATCAATTTATAGTCCTCTCATAATATAGGGAGTGCCAGTTTCCCATACACTTACCAATATCATGCTAAGATACCCTCTGATCTTTGCTAATCTGATCAGGAAGAATATCAAGTTTTAATTTGCATTGTTTTGATGTTACAGGAATAAGACCTCTTTCAAATGTTTTCCTTTTCTCTTTGTTTACATTCTTTGTCTTTCTATTGGATTGTTGATCTATTACTGACTTTTAAAAGATTTATATATTAGATAATTTAGTCCCTTGGCATATGTGTTGCAACTATTTTTCTCCACTTTATCTTTCATCTTTTGATTTTGACTTTGTTTATGGTTTTTTTTTTTCATGGAGGAATTTTTGATACTAATAGATTTGAATTTATCAATCTTTCCTTTATAGGTTCTGGATTTTTGGTATTAATTAGGAAGACCACTCTCACTCCAATATTATTTTTAAAAATTACACTACATTTTCTTGTAGCATTTTATGGCTTACCATTTTTATGTTAATTTTTTTCCAGCTGTAATTTATTTTGGTGTAAGGAATTTTATTTTTTTTCCAGATTGCTACTCAGTTGTCTCAGCACTCTTAATTGAACAATCCCTTTCCCCCTCTAATATGAAATGCCATTATAATTAAAGATGAAAATGCTAAATTAGCACTATACCCTAATTTAGAAGAATCTGAAAAATCAAAATATAATATGGGGAAAGCCAGAGCACTGGTAGAGGAATTAAAATCAATGTAGAAAGAGATATTGAAGTAAAATAAGTTCCCTGGAAGTAGGTGAAAATGATGAAGCAGTTCTTTGGAATTGCCTTGTATCCTATCTGTGGTGGTGGTTACAAGAATCTGTGATGTGTAAAAACTCATCAGAGATCTGTACACCAAAGAGTGAATTTTATAGAATATAAATTTTAAAAGTTAAAAAAAATAATGGAATAGGCCAGGCATCAGTAATGAAAAAGTGTTTTGTTAAAGAAAGCTACTAGCTCATATTTCATTCTTTACTGTAATTATCCACTGTTCTTCTCTGAAATAGGAAACACAGTCCTTATGCCATCTAAAAATTGAATAAATATGACATATCATTCACTGACTCACTATAAATTCAATTACCGATTAAAATGTGTTGTACATGTTAAAAGAATGAAAGCTGGTAAAAATTAGATCTACCATTATTTGGATGACAAGTCAGAGTAGTTCTTCTAGGCATTCATTACTGGTTCTGGCTCTGGAGAGGCCTAGGGGTACAGAGGGAACCTGCCTTTAGCAACATCTTTATTTATTCATTTTGCCTTCTGCTGTTGTTGTAACCCCCTCCAAATCTTCTTTTTGCTCTCTTTTTCCAGGCTAGTGAGTTCTATTCTCAGTAACAAAAACTGAGCCATATAAAAGCATAAATGACTACTAATATCTTCCTCTGTATTTTCCCCATAAAGGTTTTACTGCAAAGATATGAAAGCTTTCATTAAAGCAAAGACATTCATAGGATGCTATGGCCAAGAGAATGAACTCCAGGTTCAAGGTACCTGGGTGTGAATCATGACTTCATGTCACTTGGCTGAGTGACTTCAACAAAGATACCTAATTTTTCTAGGTTTTGCTTTTCTAATGGGTAAAATTAGGATAACCAAAGTATTTCCTACATAGGGTATTGTGAAAACTGAATGAGATAAAAATAAATTGAAGAACAGTTGTAAAAGCCACTGGCACATTAACAAAAGCTCTATACATATTAATTGTATTATTAATTGTGGCTCCAAGTAACTAGAAATCATGGCACACTGCTAATTTGTTCAGTTACAATATAAGGTAGTAGAAAGAGTAGGGGAAGGTCCGTATTTAAGTCCCTACTAAGCCACTACAGGACTGTCATCTTGGGAAAGTAACCCCTACTTTCTAATCTCAGTTTCCTCATCTGTAAAATCCTACCCTCAGAGGAGTTTTAGGAAGATGAACAAGATAATATATATGTATGAAGAGTATGGTGAACAAAAAACATTAAACATATGTTAATATTATAATAGAACATTTCCATCCCAGTCACAGATTATGGTTATGTTTTTGCTTAACAGGTTCATATTCATTCATATATTCATTCTGATATAATTAATATACACGATTCATCTGAGATATAAAAATAAAGGAAAACGTTATTGCATGCTTCTTTTTAATAGAATTCTAGTATTAAATATCTATAGTTCATTGTTAAGATAGTAGGGAGAAAGATGGTTATGAGTCTTTTATGCATTTTTAAATTTTTTGTGTGTTCCTAATTAATCAGAAAGGAAAATATGCACATTTTATCTTCCATCATAATTCAAAAATGGTTTCTTTCCATTATAATTCTAGGCTATGATGCCAATTTTCTTTTTTTTTTCTGGGAAAGTCAATTTTTATAGTATGGTGTTGATTCCAATCTACTATGTAAAAACTGGATTTTACAGTACAATTAACAGAATGAATTGGATATTTTGAATGATCATACCACATATAGATTCAAACATAATGAGAGAGCTCAGGACTCTTACGAATATTCATTCATTGTATTATATATTTGAAAAGGTGTCCCTTCCAAATTAGATGCACATGGGAAAGCTCTGTAAACTACACAGAGCTACAACAGGCAGGATGTTATTATGAGTAGTTCCAGCAGTAAGACGCCCAATAAGCATCTCAAATGGAACTTGGTCAAACCAAACTTTTGCTTTCCACCTATCAACAGAATTGCTCCTCCTGTGGTCCTTCCATTTCAGTTTATGGCAACCCTGTCCTTCTAGTTATTCAGGTCAAAAACCTAGGTGTCATTGTTGATTTCTCTTATTTTTTTCTCCACCTCATATTTAATCTGTCTGCAAATCCTGTCAGCTCCATCTTTCAAATATATCTGGAATTTGGATACTTTTTTTTTTTAATTAGAGAAGTTGTAGGTTTACAGAAAAATCATGCAGAAAATATAGAGTTCCAATATATCCCACCTCACACGTGCAGTTTTCCTTTTATTAACACTTTACATTAGTGTGGTAACTTGGCCGCAAATGATGAAAGAATGTTATAATTTTATTATAGTTTACATTAGGTCTCACTGCTTAGTACAATCCCATGGTTTTTTAAAACTTTTATTCTAGTAAATATATACAAACTGAAATTTCCCCCTTTTAATTATATTCAAGTAAGTAATTCAGTGTTGTTAAAACACATTCACAATGTTGTGCTACCATCACTACTATGCATTACCAAAACATTTCCAGTCACTTGAACCAGAAACTCTATACCAATTAAGCATTAAACCCCCATTCCCTACCTCCACCTCAGTCCCTGGCAATCTGTATTATATTTCCTGACTCTGAATTTTCTTATTCTAATAATGCAATATCAGTGAGATCATTTATACTTTTGTGTCTGCCTTATTACACTCAACTGATGTCTTCAAGGTTCATCTATGTTGTAGCATTTATCAGAACTCCATTCCTTTTTACGGCTGAGCAATAATCCATTGTATGTGTATACCACAGTTTATCTATTCATCTGCTGAAGGACACTTGAGCTGCTTCCATCTTTTGGTCACTGTGAGTAAGCTGCTTATGGATACTGGTGTGCAAATAACTGTTCTAGTTGCTGATTTCAATTCTTTTGGATATATACCTAGAAGTGAAATTGCTGAGTCATATGGTAAGTCTATACTTAACTTTCCGAGGAACTGTCAGACTGTTTTCCAAGTGGAAGTCTCTTACATCCTTGGTTAAATTTATTATCAGATATTTTATTATTTTAGTTGCGTTTGTAAATGGCATTTTTTCTTGATTTCCTCTTCAGATTGTTTATTTCTAATACATAGAAACACTACATATTTATGTGTTGATCTTGTACTCCACTACTTTGCTGAATTCATTTATTAGCTCTAGTAGTTTTGTTGTCAATTTCTTTCAGGATCTTTTACATATAGGATCATGTATTCTGTAAATAGGAAAAGCTTTAATTCTTCTGCTCCAGTGTGGATGTGTTTTACTTATTTTTCTTGCCTAATTGCTCTGGCTAGAATGCCCAATACCATGTTGAATAACAGTGCTGTCAGTGAGCATCCTTGTCTTGTTCCTCCTGATCTTAGGAGGATAGCTTTCCATCTTTCACTATTGAGAATCATGTTAGCTGTGGGGTTTTTGTACATGCACTTTATCATATTGAGGAAGTTTCCTTCTATTCCTTTTTTTCTAAGTATTTTTATCAAGAAACAGTGCTGGGTTTTGTCAAATGCCTTTTCTGTATCAATCAAGATGATCATGAGGTTTTCCCCCTTCATTCTATCAATGTGATGCATTACATTGCTTTTCTTATGTTGAATCACCTTTGCATACCGGGACAAATCCCACTTTATCATGGTGAATAATTCTTTCAATGTACCCTTTGCTTAAGTTTGCTAGTATTTTGAGGATTTCTGCATGTATATTCATAAGGGATATTGGTCTGGAATTTTCTTTTCTTGTGGTATCTTTATCTGGCTTTGGTATTAGGGTGATATTGGCCCCACAGAATGGCTTAGAGAGTGTTCCCTCCTCTTCAAGTTTTTGGAAGAGTTTGAGCAGGCTTAGAGTAAATTCTTCTTGGTAAAATCCACCAGGGACAACATCTGGCCCTGGGTTTTTCTTTGGGAAGTTTTTTGATTACTGATTCAATCCCATTACTTTGTTATTAGTCTGTTGAGATTTTCTCTCTCGCGCGCGCGCGCGCTTTTTTTTTTTTTTTTTTGTCAGATAGGTAGTTTGTATGTTTCTAAGAATTTTTGCATTTCATTTAGGGTATTAAATTTGTTGGTATAGAGCTGTTCATAGTATCCTCTTATAATCCTTTTTATTTCTGTGGGATTGGTAGTTTTTTTCATTGCTATTGAAAATGAACTTTTTCTTGATTCCCTCTTCAGACTGTTCATTTCTAATATGTAGCCCCCCCACCCCCACCTTTCATTTCTGATTTTAGTTATTTGCACTCTCTTTACTTATTTCTTTGTCAGTCTGGCTAAGGGTTTGTTGATTTTATTGATCTTTTCCAAGAATCAACTTTTGGTTTTGTTGATTCTCTATCGTTTTTAAATCTCCGTTTATCTCTGCAGTAATCTTTATTTCCATCCTTTTGCTTGCTTTGCTTTTCTTTTTCTAGATCTGCCAGTTGTGAGGTTATATCTCTGATAGGAGATCTTTCTTCTTTTTTAATGTAAGCATACAGAGCTATAAATTTCCCTCTCAGCATTGCCTTTGCTGCTTCACTTAAGTTTTGAGATATTGTATTTTTGTTTTCATTCATCTCAAGATATTTCCCAATTTCATTTGTGATTTCTTCTTTGACACTTTGGTTGTTTAAGAGTTAACTTGTTTAATTTGAACCTATTTGTGAATTTTCTAGTTCTCACTTTTTATTGATTAGCTTCATTCCATTGTGGTTGGAAAAGATACATTGTATGATCTTAATATTTTGAATGTACTGATTCTTGTTTTGTGACCTAACCAATCATCCATCTAGGAGAATGAGCCTGTGTACTAGAGAAGAATGTGTGTTTCTGGTGCTGTTGGATGAAGTATTCCATAAGCTTGTTAGGTCTCATTACTTTATGGTATCATTTAAATGTTCAGTTTCCTTATCTGTCTAGATAGTATATCCATCATTGAATGTGGTCTATTGAAGTCTCCTACTATTAATGTAACACCATCTATTTCTCCCTTCAAATCTATCAATATTTGCTTCATATATTTTGGGACTCTGCATTTACATGCATATGTATTTAAAATTGTTCTGTTTTCTTATTGAATTGTTCTGTTTTCTTATACCATTTATCAGTATATGGTGACCTTCTCTATCCTTTGTAATAATTTTTGACTCAAAGTCTATATACTTTTTTTTTAATTTAACATGGGCAGGTACCAGGAATTGAACCCAGGTCTCTGGCATGGCAGGTGAGAATTCTGCCACTGAGCCACTGCCACACCGCCCTCAAAGTCTATTAATCTGCTCTTTTTGTTACTATTTGTATGCAATATTTGTTCACATACTCTCCCTTTCAACCTAGTTGTATCCTTGAATTTAAGGTGAATCTCCCATGTACAACATACAGCTTGGTCATGCTATTTAACCACTCTGCCAATACATATACCTTTTGACTGGAGAGTTTAATCCATTTAATTAAAAAATAACTACTGATAATGCAGAACTTTCTTTTGGCATTTTGATGTTTGGTTTTTGTAAGAATTACACCTTTTTTTGTCCCCCAATTGTATCATTAATGTTTACTTTCATATTTATTTCATTTTTTGAATTATTTCATTTTGAGCTCTTCTCATTCCCTTCTGTATATATTTTTCGTTTATTTTCTTTGTGGTTTCAATGGGGCTAAAATTTAATGTCCTTAATCTATAAAAAATCACATTTGATTTGATACCAACTTAACTTCAACAGCTTACACATACACTATCATTATACCATTTTATCCTCCCACTTTTTTGTTGTACTTATAACAAATTATATTTTTATACATAGAATAAAATGTATACATACATTGATTATCATTACTCCTTATGTATTTGTATTCTAGAACGTGTAAGAAGGAAAATATAGCATTACACATAAAAAAAATACAAACAGTACTGACTTTTGTCAGTACTGATTATAAACACCCATATAATTACATTTACTAGAGGTCTATATTTCTTTATGCTGCTTTAATTCTCTGTCTGGTATCTTCTTTCAGTGTGAAGAACTCACTTTAATAAAGCCTGTAGGGCTCATTAGTATTGTCGAGCTCCCTCAGCTTTGTTTTATCTGGGTGTGTCTTAATCTCCCCCTCATTTTCCAAAGACAGTCTCACAGTAGAAAATTCATGGTTGGCAACTATTTTCTTTCAACAGTTTAAATATTTTGTCCCACTGCCTTCTTGCCTCCATGGTTTCTGATGAGACATCAATTAATGTGATTGGGATTCCTTTGTACATAACCCACTGCTTTTTTTCTTGCCACTTTCAGAACTTTCTGCTTGTCTTTGGCATTACACAGCTTGATTATTATCTGTCTCGGCATGGTTCTCTTAGAGTTCATCCTACTTGGAGTTTGTTGGTTTTCTTGGATATGCATATTCATATTTTTTGTTAAGTATGGGAAGTTTTCTGCCAATTTTTCACTATTCCTGCTGTGCCTTTTTCTTTTCCTTCTTCTGGGAATCTCATAATGGATGATGGTGTCTCACAGGTGTCTTAGGCTCTGTTCACTTTTTAAAGTTCTTTTTTTCTTTCTGTTCCTCAGCCTGAATAATTTCAACTGGCTTGTCTCTGAGTTCACTGAGTCTTTCCTTTGCCAACTCCTACTGGCTATTGAAGCCCTTCAGGGAATTTTCCATTTCAGTTACTGTGGTCTTCAACACAGTATAACTGTTTAGTTTCTTTGTAAAATTTCTATCTCTTTACTGAAATTCTTATATTGTAGCTTCATTGTTTTCCTGGTATCTTTTAGTCTTTTCTCCGTTTTCTTTTATCTCTTTGAGCCTATTAAGGATCATTTTTCAAAAAGTCTTTGTCTAGCATGTCCAAAGTCTAGTCTTCTTTGTTGATGGTTTCTAGATTTATTTTCTTCTTCCTTTGGATGGGCCATAATTTCTTGTTTTTTCATTTGTCTTATAATTTTTTGTTGCATGCTGTACATTTTAATATATTAAAGTGTTGGCTCGAACTTAATTTCTGAACAGTTTGTTCCTTAAGTTTATATCTAACTAGTGAGAGAAAAGTGATTTCCTTGAATGCCAGGAGATAACATAAACAAACATACCAAAGCAAAAACAACCTTTCACAGTCTTTGCAAGTTAGCTCTGCATGGCTGGTACACTCCTTCAGGGTTTAGCCCTCCTAATCAAGAAGATCAGCCTAAGGTGAATGTGAGGTGAAGTACATGGTCATCTCCTTTTTCTCTGAATCTTATCTTATCCTGGACTTGTGCTTTCTGATGGCCTTAGAAATCCTTATTTAGGGAAATTTGAATTCCCTCTCTACTCCCTATGAAACAGACTTTCTTCTTCTCCAGGGTGCTCCACTGTAAGACTTAAAGCAGGTAATTCTTTGACCCAGTCTGCTTTGCCTTAACTGTTTCTTACACTGCTTTAGCTGCCTGTAAGCTGCTTCTGCCTGCAGGGCAAGTCCTGGGAGTAAAGCCAGAGATGAGTTTCCTGGTTCAGTCTTTTAGGTAGCCACCTGATACTGGCACTGACATACAGTTACCCCAGTATGCGTATAGGGGTTACTCTGCTCCTTAAGGAACAGGCCCAGAGACTCACAATGGGAGCACAAGCTGGCTCCACATCATATTGGGGAGAGGTAAGAGGCACTACCCAGGGTACCATGGGCTTTTCTTACCATTTTTAAAGCTTCATTTTCTTGATTCTGCACTATCCCAGTTACTGCAACCCTTTCATTCTTTTCTGGAGTTTTGAGAAAGATGGCTTTGCCAGCTTTTGCTAGTTATTCAAAGATTTTGTGGGAGAATGACACCCTGGAGAATATTATACCACCATCTTGGGCATTCAGAAACTGAAATCCAATTACTTTCAACACCTCTACTATACCCATTTTGGTGCATTTTTGCAATAGCTGCCCTTCTCTGTTTTAGTTTTCTCAAGTTCTCCATGGTTGTTCTAATTTATCAATTCATTTATATTTGCTTTATTATCTATCTCCTCCCAGTAAAATGCAAGCTCCATGACAGCAGGGGATTTTGTCTGTTTTGTTTACTTTTGTATCTCTTGTGCCTAGAACAGTGGCTGGCACATAGAAGATACTAATTATATTTATATTTTAAAATAGCCTCTCAACTGGTCTCCATACTTTAATTCTCACTCCCCTAACATGCATTTTCAACACACTTTGCCAAATGTTTCTGTACCAGCCTGGGTGGTGTCACTCCTCTAATCCTTTCTCATTCACAGTCAATGCCAAAGTCCTTACAATGGCCTGTAAGAATATATATAATTTGTCCCATAAATCCCCAAACTCATCCTCATTACTTCTCTGACCTCACCTCTACCTACTTTCACTTACCCACTCTGTTCTGACCATACTGGCTTTTGGGATGTTCCTCAAACATGCCTTTGAACTGGCTTTTCCTTCTTCCCTATATGGTGTCAGGGCTCACGCCACTTTACCTCCTTTAGGTCTTTGCTCAAATTTTCTCTTTTCAGACAGGCCTTCCCTGACTACCCTATTATAGTTGTATTCTACCCCCACTACTCTCAACCCCTTACATCCTACTTCTCATACTCATTATTTTGTTTACCATCTGTCTCTCATCTCTAGAATAAAAGCTCTATAAGGTCAGGGGTTTTTTCTCTTCCGTTCTCCACTGAATCTGAATACCTAGAAGAATGTCTGGCTCATGGCTGATGTTCAAAAAATATTTACTGAGTGAATGAATGCAGTTGTATTCCTTTTCTGGGCTAAAGCTGAGGGTAGTTCATCGGTGGGAATGGAATACATTTATAGGCAGTTCCTTCTACCTGCTACAGTATCTTAAAGAGCCCTGGCATGAGCCCTGGAATGATATATTCTTTCTCCAAACAAACCAACAGCATAAACCTTCTCAAGAGAGAATACAACTGTTATCTACCCCCATCTCACTATTTTCTAGGGCACTGGTAAGGGTTTTTCCCATTAAAATGCATTCATTTCATAGGAAAATTGTCCCCCAGATCTATCTTTCTTCTGTTGCTGGCCACAGCTGCAAAGTTTAGTATTGGTGCCCGAGGCAACTGATTAGTTAAAAAAAAATACATACTCTACTTTAGGCTGGCATCCATTTGTATTTCATTATAAGAGGGTATTAGAAATAATGCCTTGGATTTTAACAGTCTATAGCACATCTGTCACCCCAGTTTGTCTTGACAATCTGCCTATGAGAGTTGGTAGAGTAGTTAGTGTTATTCCCACTAACAATAAGGGAATTGAGGGCCATAAATGTTGGTAATATAGGAGACTATTGGCATGATTTTCTATTTTTATGTTTAAATTCTTATTTTATTACAGGTCATCTCAAACTTAACTAGAAAAGACTGTCCTAGGTTACAAAACTGGTGCTTTTGAAAAAAGCCTCAAGTTTGGACACACTGTTGAGATGCTGAACATCTGTACTTAATACCCTGTGGTGATATTTCTCCTTCCTACAGTTGAGCTCTAATAAACTTACAAAGATAAACAGGATCCAACCATCCTGTGGTTTTAATTTCTAAGACGGCACATGATTTATGAAACTATAATTTTGCTCTAAATTTTTATCCAGTGATAATCCAATTTTAGAACTCTCAGCGGGTTTCTCAAGAAAAGTTCTACCTTCTCTCTGACTTAAAATACCAGAATGTTATCCATATTAAATTGCTTAGAAGTCATCTCTTTCAGAAAATCACTTGAAGGCCCAAGCCTGAACCACAGTCCCTCACATGTACTCCAAAGTCCTCTGTTTGCCTTTGTCCCAGTGTGGTCCCACGTAAACTGCCTGTGTATCAGCTGTCTCCCTCAATGAATCCCACCTTTCCTTAGCGTGGGGATTGTAATTTAATTACCTCTGTATCCCAAGCAGCTAACACAGTGCTTGGCACTTAACAGCTTCAATATGTGATGTCTGAATAAATGAATAACAAAAGGTTGTCATCAGAGATGAATGTTAAGAGAGGGAGGAGGCAACTACACCCTTGATATTTGTTCCTTTCCAAATGCTGATGGCATCTCTTCATTCCCTCACCTATCCCATTTTAGACTGAAGAGTTTGGAAGAGGACCTGGATATGACTAGTCTGGCCCTTTCCTTGCTTCTTTTTCTTAGGGAGACAGGTTTGCCAGTAGGAAGCCTGCAGCCATCTGTACCTCCATGCCATCAGTTTTCCCCGGGTGGACAGGCCTCACATAGGAAGGCTTGAAGTGGTCCAGAACTGCCAGAGATTGGGTAGATATAAGTCTGTGTAATTGGGTAGGTATGTCTGGAATTCAGTATTAGGAAGCACAGTTGCAAACAGTTCTCTAATAGTAAAGGTGATATTTTGGTCTCCCATCTGATTTTCTCCTATGTTTTATTTATCAATTGGTTCAGAAATCAGGGCATGGAAGGGGACTTTTTTTGTGAAGGCCTCCCAATGATGCCCAATGGGCTTTCAGATTTTTAACTTGACAGGTTTCTTCTATGTTATAAATTATAGCTCTTCCAGCCTATCATTGCCTTATTAATAAAGCAAAGTAAGGGAAGGCAATATATTGCTGTGAAACAACATATTACTGTGAATTCAATACATGCCAGAAAAAAACAATAATGAGGGCATTTTATGATGATAATAAAAACTTTCTATGCCATCAGTAGAACATTTTGTTTTGTCTACTTTCTTATGATTAAAAAATAAGTGTCACGTTACTAACATCAAACTTTGGGCCTCTCTATTCTGATATCTCCTCCTTCCCAACACTTTTAAGCATTGTTCTAACTGACATACAACTATCTGCCAAAATCCACTTCCTCCTACCTTTTCTTTCCATGATGCTGGAAGATAGGTATCTCCTCATATGAGGCATTTATTCAGTCCATGGATTAGAGCCCAAAACTGTGAACCCAAAGGAATCAGCCTGATTTTGGGGTTGAATGGCTTCTATGTATCCTACAGACATAATTTATTATATGTAAGCCTGAGGCCTTCAACTAGATAAGAGTCTCATGTGTAATTTCACACAACTCTGCTAGGTAGGTAGCATGACCCACATTTTGCAGATGAGGAAACTAATTTAAGGAGAAACTAAACAAATAATTGCAAAGGTGAGTATTTGAGCCCATATTCTTCAGACTTCAATAGGTACACATGCTATTTCCACCCTTCCAGAGCATCTGAGCAGAACCCCATCCCATTACTGGAAACCCCACTATGAACATATATGACCTTAACAGTGGAAGTAAGGATATGTTTCCAAAGAATGGGCAGCATATGACTAGAACGCTTTTAAAGGACTGTGGCAATGTGTCCTCTACAGACAGGGAGAAGAAGAGGAATAGAAAAGTGGGATACAGAGTAATGTGCAGGGCATAATAAGCATGTGACTGTCAATCTCTTAACTACCATTCCACTTAGTCATAGAGTTTGGCATCAATTATTTCTCTGACTTGTTCAAAAACATTACATGAAAACACAATAAGGGCATTTCTATAAGCCCTTGTGTCTCAACACCTTTTTAAAATCTCAGCTTCCAAGGTCCACAGACCAAGCCCTGCTTGCTTCCTATATCATTGAAAACTCAAGGGTTTTCTCCTTTGTTGACAAGTGTTGAACCACCTTTTAGCAGATCCTCCCAAACTGCCATCAGATCCTCAATATTTTTGCTATAGATACAGAATCCATGTACAATGCTATTCACTTCCTTCTGCATGTACTTTCAAAATGAATAAATACTATAAAACCCAAAGCTCAGATATGTGTCCATGAGGAACTCTATACATTTTGGATTCAGGACCTCCAGAATCAATATGGTAGAGATAGAGAGGCTTATCTTTCCTCTTTGGCCATTTCCTCCTGTTGCTAATACCATTATGTCCCCAACACTGAAAGTAAGGAGAGTGAGAGGCCCAGAATCTTCTTTCACTGTACTTCTCTAAATCACTGCCTAATTCCAATGCTTATGCATTGCTCCCCATTTTCCCCTCCATTCAACTATATTGCTGGTGAAGTTCTTGATCCTAACACTTCTTTCCTAGTCTAATTTAATCTTTTCCTTAGTAGATTCCTGCCTTCAGTCTCACCCTCCTTTGAAGGCCCCCTTGAAGCCTCTTTTTAGAATCACTGCCACATTGTTTTCCTTCCCTCCATTCGGATTCTTCTCTAAAGCTTTAGGGAAGGTGCTCATCACACCATTTATCAAGTGTAGGCAGTCCATCCATCATCTGGGAACTCTGCCTCTAGTCATCACTCTTTTTGTCATTGTTCCAGGTACTATAAAAGCCACATTTATGTGTTCAAGCTATTTCTGCCCCCTCATCATCACTAAAACATCAGGAAATATCCGGAGAATCGTTGTCCCTTAAGTTCATCACATAATTATTCTCATCATCTAAAAACATTTTGAAATCCATCCTATGCTCTGATCAAATGTTCCCAGACAACTCAGAGAACCAAGAGTTCTTTTCTCTTGCTATACAATTCTATGTTCTATTTCCATCCCCAGCCACACTTATCCATACAACTGCCATGGGTACTGGCTCTGATCTTGGTGAATATTCAGTGTATATGCCTTGAATTGATACTCTGATCTAAACTTTTTTCTGATTTGATATATGAGGCGTATAATCTGTACATATCATTAAGTGCATTTCTCTTGGACTGTAAACTTCTGGAAAGCAGGGCTAGATAGAAGAGGAACATTTTTTTTAACAAGATTCCATGCAATTAAATGCCATTTGATGGTCATGAGGATAACTTTCTCACCCACTCAATAATATACAAATTTAATAGTTCGTATTTGGGCATACAGTGACACCATTTTATACACCCAAACTCACATTCATGTCTGCATTTGGTGTAGTGGATAGTATCCTCAGCTTGGTGTTCCCTTTGATCCTGGTCTCAGTTCTGCAAATTCAAGCTACCGCCATTGCTGAGGGCCGGTGCCTGTAATAGTAGGGCCTGTATGGTACAGGGCAAAGCTAAGGTGTGGACTGAAGTGACCGGAGTCCTTGTCGCAGCCATACTTACTTGGTGAGGTGGGGGAGGCTGCACCTCCTTCTGTTGACGTTGTTGGTGGCTTTGTGTCTGGCACCGGCAGAGGCACAGGCCTGGCCATCGGTGGGGGCGGCGGCGGTGGCAACATTGGGGTGGGAAGGAATGGGTTGTGCACCTTGCCTTGGCTGCTGCCATTGGGCTGTGAGGGTGGGGAAAAACAACACACACATACAAGAAAAAGAAACAGACATCAACCATTAGCTGCTTCTAACAACAAAAGATTCATCCAGTGCCTTCTATGTAAAATTCAAGTATTCTAGCTGGTTGAATTCTTCCATACGACCATTCAGAGGGAGAACTGTTAGGTTCTGTTCTCAGTGCATTCCACAAAAGTACACTCTTAGGCACAAATGCTCAATGTTTTCTAGACTTATCTCTGGAGCTACATAGTCATTCTTTTCATCTGATTCCGTGAAATGGCCTGCCAGTAATCACTCTGGGTTTGTCATCTAAGTAACTAACTTTCACTTGGAATGCTTCACTTTTATGTTAACTGCAACACTCACCACTATCAGTCTGATTATTAAATATTTATTAAAGGTATATGGGTTTTATAGACTGTGATATTATTCCCCATGTCATTTACACAAAAAGTTTACTAAATCTTCATTTGAGATAAAATAATATTTTGTTATCATTTTTCAAAGTTGACATTATATAACAATTTAATGAATTCATTAAATGAATATATATTTTTTAATATATTATAAAACAGGCTCAGAAACTTTAAAATTTGGTTAGGAGAAAACTATCACTTCTAATTTTGATTTAAATTATAGACACATATGCTATAAGAGTCATATTTATTTGGTTGCCTGATGTAAGAACAATCAAATAACAGCTCTCTAACAAAAGAAAGCTTTCCTCTGAAGATAGCAATAAAATCCCTTCTCTTTCAAGTTTTTCAAAAGAGTCCCATGAAGAGACCTGACTTAAGCCCTATAAAATGCTGATCAAAATATAAAAGTGGGCATTTGACATTTATACAGGATGATGTCAGGACTAGCAAAAATAAAAAAGGAAGAAATTTCTAAGTCAGATGCTTCATGGAGGGGATCGGCTGAGTTTTTTCATTGTTTCTCAAGTGTATTTTCTGACTATATTTCTAGATGCCAATGACACTTTGGCCAAGCTGATCTTAAGCTTGTAGTTCCAGATCAAAATGCAGATGAAGGAGATTCTGTTGCTCTAGGCTTTAATGTTTAAAGCTTAATAATTCTGCAGAAGCAGTCTCACTTCTCCATCAACATTCACTTATATATTTTAGTATTGTTCCTCAAAGCCTATCTTGTCTATCAGAATGCATACTTTCTTGCCAGCAAACTTGCCTCTGTGTTATTTCTGAGTGGGCTAAAGGTCCGTGAGTGAACATTTTAGAATAAGCCAAGCAAATGAACACACAAGCAAAACAGGAAAAAGGCACCATATTGATTTGTTGTCTAGACAGAAATGTATCTGCTAACACATCACCAGACATTAGTCAAAGCTGCCTGTTCTGGTTCACATATGCAGAATCAGGTATTTCTGCAAGGAAAGAAAATCAGTGTAGGACAGTGTGACATAGTATTCTATATCAGAAGATAATAATTATGGCTAATCTGTGGTTTCAGAAGATATTATTAGGAGAAAAAGAAAACAAAAATTGGCTTTTATGCCAATAATTATTATTGTTGCTGTTATTGATGGTAGTCTTCGGATACAGTTATTTATTGTGAATATTTAGTTTTATATTTGAAATAAAATTTGTGATTTTTCAAAATCACTTTTACATTTGGAATGTTATTTCAAATAGTTATTTTTTGGTTTACTTGAGAAAAAATGAAAACATTCATTTAAGCTATTGAATACTGTTTAACTTTATATAAAGATAAGTGGGAAAGATAACTACTTACAGAAATAACAAACCATAATAAACTGTACTTCTAGCATCTTGAGTTCAAGTACTGGTCAACTTGATCTAAAGTGTTAGAAGACCGTATTTTTAAAAAATATCAGCTTAGTTGATCTAAAACATCTGTCCCCCTATCTCCCATTATTTAAAATTATTTGCATCTTTCTATTTGGTTAACTGTACAAGGCCTAGGGTTAGAATGCATGAGGTGGAATTGTCAGCCTGCAGACCTTAGAAGGTTATGTAGTTCACCCTTGAGATGATTTATATTCATAAGCTTGACAGTTGCAAACTTAACACAAACACTGTTTTTAAACCCTGGCCAATCACTCTTAGAGCAAGTTAACTTTCCCACAATCTAGAATAAATATGACATTTGCCTGCAGTCAGTCAGCACAACATCAGAGCACAATGTCATGTGGGCATAAGGTCTCTCCCTGTTATTTTTACATTCCGTTAATGTTTCTAAAGAATTAGGGGGGAAAAAAAAGAGATTTCCTTACATTGAGGAACCCCACCTGTCCAGCTTGCTGACCAGCATCAGGGCAGACAAGTTGGACAAACTCTTTCAGCGTCTCCTGAGGGTGGTAGCGGATGGCTGGGTGTGAGAAGTAAGGCCCAGGCTGCTGGATAATGGGTGATGTCGGAAAATGAAGAGTTGATGGTGTTGCATGTGGACTTGCTGTAGGAAAAGAAAACATCGGAGTTATGAAGAGAAAGATGTGCTTTGCCATAGCTTCTAAACCTGATTTGACTTCCTTTTTCATTTCTTCTCCTCATCCAATTCATAATATTGCTCAAGCGACTACATTTGATGGAATAGGTTTGATAGATTTTCTTCCTTAAGACTCTAAGACAAACATAGAGGTTAGATTAGGATAGAGTTTCAAGCTGTCTTTCTATTTTCAGTGGACATGAGTTATAAAGTCATTAATAATCCTTGGTGAAGCTGAAGATATTTCATTACCTTAAGAGCCTTTTTAATGAAGCAAGCAATAAAAAATGTATTTGGTAGATTAGACCTGATTTAACTGACATTACATATGACAAATTCTAGTTTGCACATATGGATCCCCTTTCATGCTGAGCTATCCATAGATAATAATTCATTGTTAAAGCTCTTATACCCCTTTCAAGGAAATTTCTAGGGAGTAATTTGGTATGAAATTTTTTTGAAGTATGTAGTAAATGATCACTTAATGAACCTGTGCAATTTGGGGCCTCACTTTACATGGGAGGCTTGTATTGCCATTTATTTATTTATTTATAATTTTTTGCCATTTCAAAGCCAAACCCAGAAATGCATAAATGTTAGAGCAGAGGCACCCAGAGAATGAGTTGGCAGTGACCCCTGCTAAGATGTTGGCCTTCTGCCCATAAAAACTGATAAAAGACTTAGATAACTATTACTCCCTTAATTTGAACTCTTCTAAATTCCATTTGTACAAGAGGTTTCATTAAATTAAAAAACTCATATGAGGTGCTAAATAATTTTTCCAACAGAACTCTTGTCCTTGAATTGGAAGGGCAATTGCTAAAACAGACTGCAGAATAAAAGCAGCACATGTTTAGGGTTAAAGATACTGAAACCAAGTAATCCAAGACAGCAGCTCTCACTTCTCAATGAGGGCCAGAGAAGCATCTCCCCAAAAAGAGCATATGAGAATATTTCTCTTTTGTTACTTCTTGCAGTTTAATTCTTTAAATTCAAGGAGTCCCTGTGGAGAGAAAACATAGAGATGCCCCAATTTTTTGACTCATAATACTAGAGAGAAACCAAAGCAAGACAGGCCACCCTTTCTGTTATTATCCCACTGGCATGGGATAAGGACTGTAAAAAGAATGCTAGACATGGCTTCTTAATTCCCTACTGGTACCTTCTTACGATTGGCCATTTTCTGACTACTAATTGGAATGTCTAGAATGGTGTGGTTCAGAGGAGGTATCTGTAGTTTTTAAAAAATGGAAACGGGGGGTTTGGAGTAGAAGCAATAGTCCAGTCCATGTTTTGCATATGACTTCATGGAACCTTTTCATTCACACAACCTTTAATCTATCCAAAAAGTATTCATGGACTTCTACTATGGACTCTGGACATAATGTTGAACCAAAAAGGACAAAGTTTTGCCCTCAAGCATACAATTAACTGAGGCAGCTCGAACTTAAGCTATGCAAACCAGAATTCGTGTCACCTTTCCCCCTTGAACTTGCTCTTCTATCTTCCCATTTTAGTAAATATCTTTTTCCATTTAATTGTTCAATGTCATTATTCCTAGAACAGTGTCTGGCACTCAATAAATTTTTGTTGAATGAAGGATGGAGGATTGAATAAATCAGTAGTAGTACCTACATTAATAAAATAACCATGCAAATAAATAGAGAATAATAAAAACTTCTATTTCTCTACCTGGCAAAGAGCCAGGAAGTTTGTAGAAAAGTTGGTAAAACTTAACTCTTCTTGTAATGAATGATGAATTTTGGAATCCATTATTATCTCTGAGTTAAAACCTACAAGTTAAAAAGTTAAATGGCTCTGGTCATTTTCTTTTACTCTGGAAAGTATGCTATTGGCTTTAGAGAATCAAAGAAATTTTCTTATCTAATATGTTACGTCCAATACTCCTAGCTGGCAGCAAGAAACCTTGACCCAATACCCTGCATTTGAATGAATATTTCCTAGTTAGAGATGGAATGTGGTATTGCCTAACTAGATTGGGAATGAACTGAATATCATAAAACGTTACGCTCAACTTTGTCAGCATGGTAAACACAGAGGTGGCAATTCCACAGTGAGAGCGCTGGGAAGCAGACCTTGATGATAAAGTACATTGCCTCAGGAACTCAATGGAAAAGTGATGAGTAATTGGTATGTTATGAAATCGTGGTGACTAACAGAGGATACTGCCCAAGGTGGGGGAAAATCACTTGAGCAAAGATTGAGCAGATAAAAGAAACTGATGCTACAGAAAAGTGATAGAGGAAATAATCCAACAGGACCACGGGGTCACCCTTTTAGTTGTTAATAAAAACATTCTTGCCCTTTTTTACATTTTTAGGTAAATACTTAAAAAAATCATTAACAACTTAAATTTAGAACATAGTTTTTAAATCATAGTTTAATAAAAGCAAATTTGTTCACCTTTTCATTGTGGCACAAAGTTTATTTTACCATAGACCTAAGAACACATGGTCACAATTACTGAATTAATTCCACAATGACTGATTTGTGAGGATCAATTAATTCTTAATTAATACCAGGAAATAATTTGACCTCTAGTTTCAAATTAGAAATGTGCTGAGTCTGCATTTCAGAGGGTCCTTCTTTACAACTTCTGTTTTCTCATCCCTAAGACCCTGGGGTTTAGCCATCAGTTAATTGCGGAGCCATTAGTTAACTGTGGACGTAGATACAGGTTATTCAAAATTCTGATCTTCAATCTTTTTCAAACTGAAAATAGTTCTTTTACAGGCATGGCAATGGTCTGTTAAATATTATTAAATATATGCTATTTCTCTGGATAACCTATTATATTCCTGTTTTACCAGACAATGAGACTCATTAGGCTTCTTCTTTGCTTTGGAAACTCATACTTAAGATTTCAGTAATGTCAAAATATTTTTCTTCTTTTTTCTCTGTTTCTTCTTTTCTTTCCCTTGTCCTGTGTTAGATGTTTTTAGTATACCTATATTTTTGTTTAAATTGTCTCAATTCATTTTAGGGAGTTTCATTGCATGCAAATCAGTCAATGAGTAAAATTCATGAAATGTGCTTTGAGATCATCAGATCAGGTCTTATAGAAGAAAAACTATCCTTATGAATCTAGCATGATACTTAGCACATGATGGAATGCACAAAGAATGGTATGAGTCCAAATTTTTGACAGAGAAAACATCTCTTATGGATGTGTGTATGAGTAGTTGATATAATTAAAAATTATAGCACATTATGTAAATGCATATTTAGGTCCTTTAAAATGTGCATTATTTACTTGAGAGTCAATAAAGGCTTTTCTCAAGTGGTTACGGTTTATTGCAGTGCATCCATCTGTATCCACATTGATGTTAATACAGTTTTGTGCATTAAAAGGCACTACAAAATCGGCTGCTTCTGGGGTCTAATATTCTTAGTACCCTAGGCCAGGAGCAGCAAAAAGTGTCAAAAACACTCCACTGTGGATGAATCTCACTACTGTTTAACCTTTTAACAAGTGGCCAGACTCCTTTAAACAACTGCTTGGGCTTCTCACAAAGAATACAAACAAGATGGGAAGGAAGGAAATCTGATCAGGTTTCTTTGGCTATAATGGCACTGCCTACACATTCTGAACAAAGAAGCCACAATTAAAGAAACAGAACCAGAACTCTGAGACAGGGTGTGGTTCTCAGTTATTTATTACATAATGATCATATTATTGGGTGCCGAGTAACAAGAAAGTAGATCAGGAGGGCTGGTTTACTTGTTTGTGCTCTCCTTTCCCAATTCTTTAAATATTCTCATGGTTTAACATTGAAGGAGAAAAACACAACACAACTGAACATATAAATCTTAAACATGCTTCTTCCTTTAAAGCAGAATTGATTAAGACTGAGGAAGAGGGAAGGTCATGATCATTACTATTGATTATTAATAATAATTATTAATGATAAGATTATTATTATGCATTTTGACAAGTTTATACATCCAACTAGTTGCTCTGGGTCTGAGAATCCACTTTAAGGAGGTGGTCTTGTAGATATTAGCAGAGTGCTAAGAACGGTAGCTACAACACTTAGAACATCTAGGGGTAAACCACATAATGGAAGACCATCCCAGGGAGTTGTGACCAGAAAGGCTTGGAACGTGATATTTCATGCGTTCATAAATCTTAGGAAAGAAAAAGAGAAGAAGGCAATCTCTTCTTACCATTTCCAGCAGTTTTTCCTAAGCTTAACCTCTAAGAAGATCAATAACCTTCTCACATTTTTCTTGCAACCCAAAATTCATGGGTTGAAATATGTTCATCTGTATAACCTTGACATTCACTTAACTGCTTTATTTGTTGTCCATGAACCATTGCACACTCTCCCAGATTGGACAGAGACTTGGATTCTTTTCATGTTAGCTCTTGCATTCTGGCACCAGACCCTATATTCTAGTCTCTCTTCCATGGGAATTTCCAAAGAAAAGCTGTCAAGAAAACGGCATAAAAATCTAATCCTCCTTCAGGTGCAATGTGGTCTTAGGACAGCATCACATACAGGCTTCTTCCCTCACCAGTATAAATGATCACTCACAAGCCCTAGCATTTGCAAAACTTCACTCTTACCATTAATCAATGTAAGACAGTGGCAGCAAGTGAGATTCAAAACGGTTTCTGTTAACACTGTTTCAAGAAAAAGTGATTCATCCATTTTCAGCAATAAGATGTTCTTTAGACAAAAATAACCATTTCTATAGAGTGAAAGGTGGTATTAAGAATTCCTGAACACTCATATTTAGAAGTAAAGCTTTTTAACAAGGCAAAGCTCTAACAGGAGAAGAAAATGGAAGAAAAAATCCTACTTAAAAAACAAAAAGCCTCCTAAAAGGGCAAATGGAACATGAATTGTTTGAGTGGTCAAGTACTACGCATCTTTTTTTTCCCCGAAATTCAAAACCACACCATACAACACCATTATAGCCTATTTAAACCTGAGAAATTTACTTTAATGGTCCATAAGTATAGTTTATACATCATGCAAGAATTAAACCTGCCATTTATGAAAGCCTAGAAGTTTAGAGTTATGGTATTTATTTAATAGGGACTCAAGAAAAGAATAATTGGTGATGGTTTTCAAAACTTCAGAAGGTGGAACATTTTCTAAATAACAAATCTTTTGACTCAGGGTAAGTCACAGTTTTCAAACTTATAGCACATTTCTCTAACATCACTGACATGCCTGTGAAAGGAGCCAGATACATCAATTGAGAGAAATAGATGACATTACATGATGGTTTGCAAAACACCAATATGTTTATATTATTGTTACCAGACAAAGTGACTATGCTACAGCAGTTTCCAAGATGCTTGTTCTATTCTGTTCTGTTAGAATTAAGGGAATTGTCTGGGGGTGAATATCAAATTCCAATGTCTTTTGGAAAAAGAGACAAAGGGGTAAGTGGTGCCAGGGTCTTTTAAAATTTTTATTTTGACCGATTTTAGCTACTAAAGATCCTTCCTGCTCAAAAGCCCTGGCTTATAGTCTAGACCAGGACTGAGTAAACATGTTCTGTAAAGGCCAGATAGTTAGGCTTTGCAGGCCATGTGGCCTTGTTGCAATTACTATAGCACAAAAGCAGTCACAGACCATATATCCACAAATGAGTGTGACTGTGTTCCAATAAAACTTTATTTAAAAAAATTAGGCAGGAGGCTGGATTTGGCCGGTGGGACATAGTTTGCCAACCCCTGGTCTAGATTCATATATTTCTGTTCATTCTCCAAATACCTGTCACACTCCTTCAGTTAACGAACTGACAATTACTGCTCTTTCCTTTCTGAAGCCTTTACAAAGGAACATGCTTCCCTTTCATACCTCCACTAACTCTCCACCACAGTTCTCTGATGGTCCCTCTTCACCATTATTCAACATGCCTCGGTCTGTGCTAACTCATGTCCTTGCCCATAGCTGTGTATCATTCCAAGTTATATGTAGGAGTCCGAAAGGCAATGTAGTATAACATAAGGACCACAGGCTTTACCCATACACATGGGTTTACATTCCAGCTCTACCATGTACCAGCCATACTTCAAGTTTCTGGGCTTCTCTACAACTCAGGTTTTGTCTTCTCTATAACCATGATTTATGGTTCTGTCAATTGGGGAGGTTGAAAACCCTACACTGAAGCTTAAATGTGAGCTTCATATTTAAAGCAGCCATCGTGTGCCTTTGGGTGTGTACGTGTGTCTGATAGAAGAAAACATTCACATGAAGAGGAAATAGAAGTTCAATCTTGAATTTTATTCCACTCTTTGAAAAGAAAAATAAATAATGAATCTAAACATGGAATCAACATTAAATTATGGAAGAGCTGCTAGGGACTTATCTGATTGTGTGATTTACAATACAATGATACTCGGAAATCTTATTGATAAAGAAATTTCTAAGAAATCTTGCTCAGAACCACTGCCTTCACTACGCATCCATATGTGGGTTTATGTGTTGTGTGTACGTGTCAGAGAGAGAGAGAGAGAGAGAGAGAGAGAGAGAGAGAGAGAATGAATGTGAATGTGGCCAGGAATTTCAAGGGAGATGTGCTGTTTGTTAAGATGGGTTTAAATCTACATCCACTTGGTTAATCACCAGAGTCTTCTCTTTGGAGCTCACCCTGGGGCATTTTGCTTCTTTGAGAGATTAAGGAGCTAAGTGGTCTTCCTGCTCTACCCTGTCCTCCCTGGAACAACATATTAACATGATTCCACTGCAGAAGAGCTCTCTTTAGAAGTTTGCTGCAGGGATGACAAATTAACCCAGCAGGGTGTCCCACACATCTATCTCAGTACAAATTATTAGTGTAATAGAGCTTTTAGTTATGCATTTATCTAGTAATTATTGAACGGTTACACAAAACCAAGCTGAGCAGCCACGGCCCTTTATGAGGTTCGCTTGGTGGGTGGCCTTACAGTTAATTTAGGATAGTTCTTCACTAAGCAGTTCACTTGCAGACAAATTAGCTAAACAGCCTTCTCCTTTAAATATTTTCCATGTCACAGTGAAACTCTTTACAATACAATAAAGGTACAGTTTTAATTACACGCTTCCTGACTTTTGTTTAGTCGTAGTTTTAAAACATTTGCTGGCACTCTTTTTTCCTTTGGTTGGGCAGTAATAGCTGGTTGTAAGTATCTGGCTAATGAATTTAATAATTTCCTGAGCTGGGTCTTAAAGAGCCTTTGCAAAGAAGATGCTTTTCCTCTTTACTCTCCAGTTACTTCAAATCTCATCGGCCAAATTTCCCATTAGGCTGGGCCCTGACCCTTGAGCTAATCTTGACCCATGTTCTCAAGTCCTCTTGCCTCTCTTCTGAATGTGCCTAAAAGTGGTACTTGTTAGGTCTATGATGCCTGCATTTGAAAATCAATTCTGGCAATTCTTATCGTGGAAAGACAGTGTAATGTTTTCTCAAATGGCATACGCAGTAACAAACATACACCTTGTGTCTGTTGGCAGATTACTTCAGGCCCTTGTTAGCAACAGGTACTCAACTGCTTCTCATTTTCCTCAGATGATTCAATTGCACTAAGCCAGGAGAGACAAATTAGATTCATCACCACCAAAAGGGGTACCAGCAACTTCTACAGCTAAGTTAAGAGCTTTCCTAAGAGGTACAAAGAAGTTTGCAGATACAAGAAAGCTGAGCACATCTACACTTACCACTTTTCCTATGCCAGGGGAGGGGTGCTATGTTTACAGTAATGGTGAAACATCATGAACATTCCTTCTTCAGAAGAGGGTCCTCAGTTTGGACAGAAAACTTTACAATATTTACAAATACATAGAATACAACATATGATACAATACATGCAATGCACAGAGTATTACAGATAGTCTATCAAAAGTGGACCAGACCACTTTGAGCTCACTATTTCTCTTAATGACTATGAAGGTAGAAGCTCTGAGTTAAAACCAAACAAATATATATTGAGCACCTAACTATACTCTGTACCCTGCTAAGTGCTACCCAATGCATATGCCTTCTGTACTTCATTATATTATTATTACACATAGGAATGGAAAGAACTCACTATTATTCTTAAACTTTCTCTCCATTTGCCTTCCACTAAATCTGTGAATCTTTCACATATTCAACAAACATTTTTGGGTGGTATTTTCCATATGCCAGGTTCTAGGCCGAGGGATTTAGGGTTGTACAATAAGGATATGTTCCTTGCCCTAACAGGCCATGGCATCTAGTGATGTCTGCTGGCTTCGTATTTTACCTCCCCTTCCTTATTCCTCTGTCACTGCCTAAGAATATTATGAATCTACACTCCTCCATCCTTTCCTGGAGACCTCAACTTCTTGGAAGGTAATCTTAATTCACACTATTTTCTGCAGTATATTTTTCTTGGCCAAATTGGGAGATCCTGTTAACTTCAGACCCTCAGATGTTTCATCACTAAAAGCAGGATCCCTGTTTGGGCTTTGACAATCATGGACTTACAGAAGTTTTATAGAGCATATAAACTTCTGACTACCTCTCCACATAGAAAACGGCAGGATTCTTTGAAAGCTATGCAGTAAATCTTTGGTTTATATGGTTACTGTTTCAGTATCTCATGCATATTTTCAGAATCAGGGCAATTTTCCTTCTATATTCCTTTCACATACATTTTTTGGGACTCATAAAGAACTGGAGGTTTAGCCTCATGTTCACAATTTACATCTTAATCCCTCAGGACTTGGTTTTCTGATGGTATGATTTGTTTGCTATTGCTGTGTTTTGCGTGCTTACAATTAGAAGGTGCACTGTTTGAGACTGGGGGTTAAGTGTTATGCTTGTTTGCACTCCCACAGTGCCAAATGCCACAACAGATGTCTATCAGGACGGCTTTCCTCTTGCCCCCTGCATCTCCTGTCTCACAGTGTTACAACTGCTGGTTTTCTTGTTGTAACATCCACTAGCAGGTAAGTGTCCTGAGGACAGAATCCATATTTCTCTTTCTCAGCAACTAGTAGAACACCTTGTAGCTTGTCAGTGGTTGATAAATATTTATGGAAAAATGAATGAGTCCTTTGGGGCTAAAAGGAGTCAGCTTGCTGATTTCAATATTTTAAAAAGCCAAACATGGTCTCAAAAATACTTTGTGAAGTGACTGGTACCCAGCTGAAACCTTGCATCAGCAGTAGCAAGTGGGCTAAAGGTCAAGTGGTTTGTTTATGACCGTATTAAAAACAAAAACAAAAGCAGTGTGGTAAGAATGGTTATGTCATGCTTATCAAAAGATCTAAATGGCTACCTTATGTCTTTGACTAATAAAAAATGTGAAAACAAACTAGTTTAAATAAATGCAGTTTATTTCTCTGTGGTGGAGACCAAGGTGAAATCTACTGATTTGATAGAAAGGTTTGATTTCTAGTCTTGAAATCTGGGCTGCTCAGATTTCTCATCCATAAAATTAATGTGGAAAATGTTGCTCATTGCTAACTAGTATATTTCTTCCCTATTTGCCTAGTTATGTTATTTGTCCTGATTTTATACAAAGTAAGAACATGCCCAGCTAAAAAAAAATCTATATTTTTCAGCCTCCCTTGCAGCTAGACATGACTATGTGTCATAGTTCTGACCAATGAGATATAAACAGAAGTTGCCAGGTGACAGTCTATAACACATGCAGACTGAACCAGCAGGAGCTTTGCTCTTGACCTTTCACCTTTCCCTGCTTGGAATGCAGATGGAAGATAGGAGCGTGGTGGCCATATTGTGATCATGAAGCCACAATGTGAGGATGAGAATGATCTACTAAGCACGGCTAGGAGGAGAAATCTGAGAAACCATGGAGCCACATTAACAGTCATGAATCACATATTCGTTCTTATGTGAGAAAAACGTGACTCCTACTTTTCTTAGTCAGATAGTCTGTTACTTGCAGCCCAAATCACCCTCGGCTGATGTAGGGAACAAATTAGATCAGAAGATCCCCAGAGGGTCTTACAATTCAAATGAAGCTCAATAAGCGCTTATTTGCCAATTACTTTCAACTTCTGCTTCTCAATGTGTACCGTGCTGTCTCCACATAGCTACTTATTGCATAACATTTAAATGAAATATCATTCATTATCTTGTGTTTTTCAAAGACTTTAGGCAGAAATGTAAGCTTTAAGACAAATTTTCAAGAAAATAAAAAATATCACTGATGATTACTTCAAATAATTCTTGAAAGGCATTAGAGCCTTAAAATCATCAGGGAAACTTAAAACTGTAAAAGGATAGAAGGAAAAACAAAGTCTTTTTTTTTTAATTATCATGAATAATATCAATTGTCATGATTAAATACTTCATGGTGGTTGAAATTTTAATTACTGATAAAAGAAAGTCTTTGAAAGCTCAATCTTTTAGCTTAAAGTGCATAGCAATTGTGGTAATATATAATGATATACACACTACTTTACTGAAATTTAATTTCTTTTTTGCCTGGGGACTTTCCAAAGTCCTATATACACTTTACCTAATTCTAACTGCAGAGAAATCAGTGGTAAAGCATTAGCCCCATGATAGAGATGGCCAAGCTGAGGCCACAAATTTATTACCAAAGCCACAAAGAAACCAGTATTTCTTTACCTTTAGGATATAAATAGAGAAGTGGTTAGAATGGCAATAAACTAAGAAAATAGCTTTTAGTAACAAAGTTTGCTTAGATAATCTACAAAATTTTCCTTTGGATGAAAGGCCAAAGGACATTCTTCTGCCTTTCCCATCTAGGACATTCTGTAGAAAGAAGTACTATGCGAACTATTATATATGTATCACCCTTGATTTTTCTGAAGCAATGAGAACCCATGGGTTTTGGGGAGGGGAGGCATGTCTTTGCATATGTTCATGTGTAATATGAGTTCTTTTTATTTATTCACCCAATATTTCAGCATACAACCCACATGGGAGGCACAATAAAGATACCAAAAAATAAATTGCAGATCCTGCCTTTTGGACATTTCAGTCTAGGAGGACAATGAGATGGGCATTAATTTACAAAGCAAGTCAAAGAGCATCAAGTAAAAGTGTAGACATTAAGGGCACAGGAGCGTAAAGAGTGTGAGATGATGGCAGGCTGGGTGGATCTGAGGAGGTTTCAAATAGACAGTAGTGTTTTAGCTGGGTCTTCAGGATGGATAAAATGTTAATAGGAGAAGGCAATAGGGGCAGCTCAAGATTTTCAAAGCTCAAGGTGAAAATGGGTTTAATTTAATTGTTTGCATGCTCTGAGTAGATACTCTTTTCTAGGCACTGTGACTAATGACTACACAATCCCATTTACTCCTCACATATTAAAATTCTCATGAGGTAGAGATTCTGACCTCCAATTTATAGGTGAAGAACCTATGAGTCAGGGAAGTAATATAACGTGCCAGATTCACACAGTTGTTAAAAATGGTGGACACTGTATTCAAACATAGGTCCATGGAACCCCCAAGTATTTGTACTTAACCCCTGTAGTATCTTGCCTCCCCTCAAGGCCCTATTTTTCTGCCTTTGCTTTGTGATCTTCAAAGAGAGGTTCCATTGCAAAAGGTGGCCACCAAGTTTCCAAATATAGCTTTTGTTGCAGTAAAAAAATAGGACCATTGTTTTTTCAGTAAGGTGAACTCACTTGGCGGTAGCTCTACTGAATATGACTTCTGGCCTGGGCATTGAGATATTTTTGCACTGCTGCTTGTCAACTCAAGGTAGTCCCATGAGAAATTTCAGGGAAGGCAGCTGAAGTCTTGCAGCCTGGGTTCTGACCAAAGGTGACTATGCCATGTGACCCTGAGCAAGAGTACAGGAAACAGCTTCACCCCTTCCCCAGAAACTGGTAAAGGACGAACTTTTCTCTGAGGCCTTTTTAAAGACTGTCAGTCTGTCTTCTCACATGATTTACCTGTTGGAGTTGTGGCAACTCTACATAATCAAAGGCACATCAGAGGCTAAATTCTCCTTTACAAACATATCTCATGTTTACTCCACACTGACTCCTTAGTCAGACTCGCTCTCTTCAAATTTGGGCTCATCTTCCTAAAAGATACCAATTTTTTGATCCAGGATGTGATGTCATTCCAAGCATCAGCTTTCTGACTGGTTCAGAGAAGACTAGAAGGGAATACAGTAGGGCCTATAGCAAATACTTCTAAAGAATGAAAAGCTGAATAACAATCTTTTAAAAATGTCTTAGCCAAAAATATCTTATTTTAGCCTATCTCAACTCTATGATTCTTACCACAAAGATGCAACGGAAGAGTTTCATGCCAACTATTCCAATTCCCTTCACCAGACCACTAAGGGGGGCAGGTTACGATAAGGATGGGTACCTGAGTAGACTTTCCAGAAAGGAGACCCGAAGATGCTGGGAATCATCTTGAATTCTGGTGAAGACAAAGAATCTTTGATATTCCATAATTCTTTAACTAGGCAGCTTTCTCTTTTCCTCATGAACAATTTTATAAGTACGAATATGAACAGGAGACTAAAACACATTGTGCTGTAATTTATAGAGGTTCACTCTGGCTCAGCCCAGGGTGGATGATTTTAGCAAATGTGCTTGGCTGTCTAGCATGCAGATGCTCCCAATCACAGTACCGAAGAATAAGTGCTAGAATGGTCATAATAATTTCTACAGTTTCTATTTTTCTAATTTAACCCTTTTACTAGAGAAAATTTTCTATTTTTGCAATAGAAAACTTGAAGTTTTAGGGCAAGACACAAAGTAGATACTCTTAATATTTATTGAATAATTAATATATGCACATTGCTTTGTGTTTTTTTTGCAGAGTCTCCATATGTATTGTCTTACTGTAGTTTTTGTACAAGAATGTGATATCGGAAGGAAAGGTTAATTCAACAGCAGCATTGTCCCCCCAAACCCAGGAAGTAAGTGGAATGGCAAAGAGGCAACTTGCCAGCTCTGCTGATTCCTAGCATATTGTTCTTTCCATCCCTTATTACCTTGCTACACATGAATCTTTCCTTTGCTTGGAATGTCCTCCATTCATCTAAATAATTTTTAAGATTTGACTTCAGCGCTAACAGCACATTCTGCATCACCTTCTGACTGCTTAGTTTCTTGTGTATCTCTCTCCTGCATTAAACTCTATGCCCTATGAGGACAGGAGTTGCTGAATCCCTGGTGTCTATTTTGTGACAAGCACTTAGTAAATCTTTGCTTAAGGAATGAATGAACCTTTATGACCCCTCAGAGCTCCTGCAGGAGCTTTTGCTTTTAACATTCATTTGGCATTTAAAACATGCTAAATTGACCATAAAAAGATGAGAAACAACAGATGCTTTAACTCTGGGATCATGAATCTTTTAACTGAAAGAGTTTCATATCTCTGATTTCTCACTACATTTTAGATGCTCCTGAGTGTCAACTGTGAATATAACAGCATAATACTGGCCCATTTAAAGAGAGTTAATCCGATTCAGATGTAGGTTTTCAAGTAAAAAATATGTATATGTATAGGTATATATATATACATACATACATATATATATATATACACACACACACACACAATGGAAGATATGTATGTATGCATGTGTATGTGTATATAATAAGCCTTTCTGATTATACCATACACACAAACACAAGTAAAATATAAGAGAATTTTGAGAATGTTCCACCAATGAGCTTAAGAAGTTTATAAAATGGAGAAAGTAAATTTGTTTAACTGCTGATAGAGAAATCATTCCACACAATAGTCAGAACGTTTATTTTTTAAATGTGATTTCTCCATGTGTACATGGGACAGCCCTATAAACTGCCATATTTCCCTGAGATGCATGGAGTATTCATAAAAGGACTCAGATTCGTTGGGCTAATATTGAGATTAGTGCAAGAAATATCCACTTCCCTAGATGTAAATCAAAGTAGACAAGTGATTATAACTTTCTAGGAAATTTTATGATACCAGCTGGTAGACCACAGACCTACCTAAACGAAACTCTGATGGAAGAAAGCAAGCGTGGTTACAACTATTCATATCCCTACTGTGGGAGCTCCATAAACAAACTAATAAATATTTTTATCTTGCAATAAGACCAAGTTAAGTGATTTGCTGTCATTCTCTTGAAATTTAAAGCTTGTCTTTAATATGAAATACAAATCATATTTCCTGTGGACACATTTTAATAATAAACTGGAAAGCATATGAGACAAAAATAATGAAAACTTTGCAATGAAAACCAGACAATCTACCACTTCAAAAAGAGTGAATGAAGACTACTCGTCAACACCCTGAGATAAACAACCTCAACACAAATGCCATATATTGAAATCAGGTTTCATGGCAAGAGAATCAGCAGGGATGAGAGACTAATAAAAAGCTAATACTTGAAAACAGGTCATTGACCCATATGAAAACATACTCACCTAACACATACACATACTCCATGTAATATGTGGGATGATTTGATTTTGGTTCAATCTAAATCACCTCCCACCTCTTTGCAAAATCCCATTGACAAAGAAACAGGCTTGATCCCTTTTTGTCCTAGAGGAGGATCAAGGATTTGATGCTAAATCTCTTTGGTCCCTAAAATTTCAAGGCTGTCTCCAGAGATAAGAAACTGGAACACTCAATGACTTCACAAGGGGTCGTCGTTGTCTCTAACTTTGCTACTTTGGTCCCAAAGACATGATTTATGCATAATTGAGGATCCTCAGGAAGCGGCTTACCTCTGGGACCTGTAATGACAGGTCGGTGATGTTGTGTGAATGCCGTTCCCAGGGAAGAGGTCTGTGAAGGTGAGGGGCTGCTGAAACCAGACTTCTCCGACTTCTTCAGTGCGGTTGGAGATGGCATTCCTGGCAGGAAGGATTGATTGATAAGTATACTTTAAATCATGGAACAACAGCTTATATACCTAAATAAAGATAGAACTTAAAGAATTGGGAAAAAAAAAAAAAAGGAATCCACCTGTGACTTGGAAGATTTGCTTTTAAAATTGCTTTGTATTTGTCCCTAGAACAAATAGGGGACAGAATGGTTCCTGATAAGCCAGTCTATTGAATTGAATTGATTTCAATTTATTCTAGTAAACCACTAACCATTGGGGGTTACTGTTATCTTCCATTACATACAGTCCAACTTTTCCAGTGTTCCTGAAAGTTGTTGTACATGCCTATGACATGTGCAGCCCTTTGAAAAAGTAGCTACATAAGCACATGAAGACCTCAGATGCAATCATTTTCTCCTGCCAATTAGACAGGTCTAGTACGAAGGCATTTTCTCCATATTTTAAATATTTACCCACTTTTAACATTTTTAAAACCAACAATGGTAACTCAGTTGTTCATTCAATGCATTATTTAAAAAATATTTTTATTGATAAAACTTAACATACAAACATATATTCTTAACACACAAACATTCCACACACGGTGCACAATCATGGCTCACAACATCATCACACAGCTACGCACTTATCACCACGGTCATTTCTCAGAACATTTGCAAAGTGAAAAGAAACAAAAAAGAAAAAACTCACACCTACCACATTTCCTCCCCCTCTCCCTCTCATTTACTACCAGCATCTCCATCCACCCAAATCATCCCAATCTTTGTCCCCCTATTATCTATCCATCTTCCATCTGTATGTTTTACTCATCTGCCCACACTAGACAAAAGGAGCATCTAACACAAGGTTTTCACCATACAGTCACACTGCACAAACCTTATCATCATACAGTCATCTTCAAGAAACAAGTCAATGCATTATTTTTAATAGACAAAAAAAAGACAAGAGGAAAAAAAATCTTAAATGACCCCAAACTGGAGATTGGTTTAAAAAATATGGTATCATCAATGAAAACAATACTGTAGATGAATAATGACATGGAAAGATACAGAACAATTACAAAATAAATGTTACACTATGACACCCTTTAAAAACATATTTCTATACACAGAAAATGAACGGGAAGGAAATACATATAAACTATTAACAGTAGTAGTCCCCTCTGTGTGTTAGGTTTTGGGTGATTTTCATTGTCTTCTTGTTGCTTACTTGTATTTTCTATGATGAACATACACTACTTTTCTGTTACAATAAAATGGCAAGTGCTGGTTTTAAAAAATAATATTTTTACTATAGTATCTAAGGTTTTCAGCACATTTCCAGCATAGGAAATGCTTTGGGAAGAAAATAATGAGAAAATAGTTGGTTGTAATTAAAGGATTTGTAATGCTCTCAGCAACCATGCTGACATACACAACTGGAGGCACCTAACTGTTTGGTATGGTGCCAATTAAAAACAACGACAATTTGGGTATAAAAATAAAGGAAATGACTTTTAGCCTCCATATCACAGGAAAAATTTGGGTTCTCTAGTTCGCAGTAAAAATTGGTCTGTACTGATGTCAAAAGAACCGAATTTCATTTACTTGTGATGTTTACTTATGTTGTGTTCTTCCTATGGCTGGAGAATTATTTGGGTGAACAGGAAAATAAGTAATAAAAATAATAATGGTTTTAGCATGTAACTGTTATTGGGCAGTTGCTAACACATTGTACCATGTACTGTGCCCAAAACTTTATAGGTATAGATCTGTCCAGAAATACAGGTAGTTTTGGCCTATGTCTAAACATGTCATTATTTCTGATCACAGATTTCCTAAAGAAATTCTAACAGCCTGAACTTGGAGTATTAGTACTGAGTCTATAAGCTCAGTGACAATGTGTGATTTGTTCCTCAACCCTTCTATTTGCAGCAAGTGTCCCCAAAAGATATTTAAATTATTTCCATAAGTCTCAGCTTTATCTGTGGCTTTACAAATGGATGCTTGGATACAGCAACCTAGCAGGTTTTGATACCAAGAAAGAAAAAGATTGAAAATCGATAAGTACATTTGCACAGTCAAATGTAAGTACAATATGAAGTGGGGTGTGCTTTCATACTAACTCAACAAATTTGTATCAAATCCATTCTAGATCATTACCCATATGATTTGAGTTAAAAAGCAAAGAAAACAATCTAGTAACTTGAACTATGATTGTTTGTTGAATCAGTAACCAAAGTCACACTATAGCACAATTGTGCCCAGTGAGTTTGGCAAAAATAATTACCTGACCTAAGGTAGTCTCATTTAACTATATTAAGAAGGAGATTTCAAATAAAAAAATTAAAGGAAAGCAACCAAGATGTAAACAAATCTCCCAGTTTGTTCAAATCTTTATTGTGCAAACCAATTTTTAGGCTATTAATCAGTCTGCTGATTTAAATTCAGTCAAATGTCTGAATTATGTGTCATGAAACAAAAATAGAATAGAAAATGAAAAAATCAAAACTTTTAATGTGGTGGAATTATTTTCAGAAAAATGAATCACTCATGAAATCCAGTATTGAATTAACCTTGTTAAAAGAAGTGAATCAGGTTGTACTCAAGAAAAAGTTATCCCTTAGAAAAAGTTCATGTTTTCTAGCCCATGACATTATAAATACTGCAGAAACGATGACATGATTTAAATTCACCATAAACCTTTTAAAGGAGAAGGGAATTAAAAGTACAATTTAAGCACTGACAAGTATCAAGAATGATCAGTTTGCTAACTGGGTTCAAAAGTGGCAAAATTCACTCCTCTTTGAAAGAGTTAAAAAGGGAAGAAACACTGTGCATGCAAGAAGAACAAGCCAAACTATGTATAATCTTCTAAATTTATCCCAGTCAAGTAATATGAACCCCAAGTCTATCATGAAACTCAAAATTACTTTGTGCTTTCAATTTTTAAAGACTTGTATTGAACACATTTCCTTATTATACTTTTGTATTTTCACTATATGCATAATGTATGTTTTGGTTAATTTGCTTTGTATACTTAATTGACCAGATGAAATTTCAAAATGTTAGTGGACTGCTCTTTGTTAAAAGCTAGAGAACATTAATCTCGGTTTTTATTTTTGAAATCAAATTTTGTTTCTGTACATTACTTTAAAAATAAACTCCTTGTTAAATTTTTTACCAATTAGCTATGCACAACTGTTACACAGTTACTGTGCAGATGAATGATTGACTGGATTTCTCCTAATGGCTCAAAACTTTAATTTCAGTGTTTTAAAGAAATAACTGTTCTTTAAAAAAAGATAAAAGATAAGGAATGCCACCCATTTTTTTTCCTGGTGCAAACAGGAAATACTACTTCAAAATAAAAATAAATAAGAAATTTTACAGACAATAAGCAGAAGTCTAATATAATGTTTTGTTGATTTCATCCTTTTGATTCTCATAAAAAAAATATGCACCAATGGTCTTAAACAGAATTGGAGGTGGATTTCAAGAAGAATTTTTGCTTGTCAATTGTTTTCTAAACATCCAGAACTTCTGAATTTCCCTCCACTTTGCAATTTTTTCTAAGCTACCCGAGTTATTTCAAATTGTGTTTAGTGGATGTTATGGCTTGAACTGTGGGGCAAAGAGATATATGTTCAAGTCCTAACTTCTGGCCTTGTGAAATGTGATCCTATTGGAAAAAGGTTCTTTGAAGATGTTGTTAGTTAAGATGAGGCCAAACTGGATTAAGGTTGAGCCCAAATCGAATATGACTGATGTTCTCAAAAGGAGAGAAAATATGGGCACAGAAAGACAGAAGACACCCAAGTAACATGGAGTTAAAATAGTCATATATGAATATTTAATTCCTTTTCCATTGGGCATAACAAATGACCACAAAATCAACAACTTACAACAGCATATATTTATTATCTCACAGTTTTTGTGGGTCATGATTCTGGGCATGGCTTACCCTCTGCTCAGGGTTTCACAAGGATGCAGTCAAAGTTGCAGCTATGCTCTGTTTCTGAGACTGAGTTTGCTTCAAGCCAAAGAATTCCATGGATTACCGACAAGCCACTGCCAGAACCCTACAGATTTCAGAGGACGCATAGATCCTACAGACATCTTGATTCAGACTTCTAGTCTCCAGAACTATAAGATAATATATTTCCATTATTTTAAGCCACCCAATTAAGGCAAACATAGATGAAATTCTAGTCCTTCGGTGAATCTGACCCCTGGAGGCACTTATGACTGTGCAGCCCAACAGGAAAACCTTGAAAGTAACAGCCAAATGTAGTATTGACAAAGATTCGTTTAGATCCATCATTAACATCTGTGATAGTCAGATATCTAAGACAGCCTCCAAGATTCTCGGCTCCTGGTGTGCATGCCTTGTATAATACCTTCTGCTTGAAGGTAAGTGGCAACTGTGGATATGATGGATGACATGCCTGTGATAAGGCTATGTTATATTGCAAATGTGAAGTGATTTTTGCAGATGTAATTAAGATCCCTAAATGAGATGACTTTGAGTTAAGCAAAAGGGAGATTATCTTGGGTGGGCCTGATCTAATCAGGTGAGCCCTTTAAAAGACAGTCTGGAAGTCAGAGAGGTTCACCTGTTACTTGCGAAGAAGTAACCTGCAATGTTGTGAGAGGACCATATGGCAACGAACTCCTGAGCACAGCCCTTGGCTGGCAGCCAGTAAGAAAATGGGGAACTTAGTCCTAAGGAACTGAATTCTTCCAACAATCATACAAGCTTGGAAGAGGATCCTGAGCTCCAGAAACAGAGCATAGCTGCAACTTTGACTGCAGCCTTGTGAAACCCTGAGCAGAGAGTAAGCCATGCCCAGAATCATGACCCACAAAAACTGTGAGATAATAAATATATGTTGTTTTAAGTTGTTGATTTTGTGGTCATTTGCTATGCCCAATGGAAAAGGAATTAAATATTCATATATGACTATTAAAAATTATAGGAAATGTGTACTTCAGATACCTACTGCACACTAATTGCTTTTAAAATTCAGAAGTTTCTGTTATTTTTACCTAGAATATCCTAAATTGTGAAGTTTTCCACTAGCCTACACTCCTCCAAGAAAATGGGAAGACATCTTCTCAGGAAAGGTTTTCATTAAGTGGTTATTTTAGAGGATCTTAAACACTTTTGAAAATGTCTATTTTCTCATGATTCTTTTAAGAAACATCAATAACAAAAATAATATTGAATGATGTGAAAAAATCCAAAAGTATTTTCTCAGGGTCTCCAATAACAAATCAAGGTTTGGTTTAGGTAACCCAATGTTACAGAAAGCGAACCCAATAAATACCACAAAAAGTAAACAGAAAAAAAAATGTAATTAATTTCAACTCCCTCCCCCAATTTAGAAAATTTATCAAACACTTTGACCAAGAATTCTACAGAGACAATTCTAAAGGATATTCTATGGTAAAGGAGAAGAAAGTACATGCTGTTCCTTGCTTGGGGAAGTTTCTTAGAGGGGATATTTTTAGGAGTCAAATACACTATTAATGGGAGGGGAGAAAGGGAAGAACCAAAATAAAATATGATTATTCCATTGACAATGAAACAACATGATTAATTTTTAAAAAGGAAATCTTCAACAAGTCGGTGTTAGAGTCTACTTTGTTAGATTTATTTAAAAATGTATTCCTTTATGAAAATTACCCCTGGTAATGCTGTTCAGGATCACAGAAACTTATCTAGTCTGTTGAAGGAGTTTGGGTGATGTAATTCAAGTTGTCAGAGAAGATTTAACTGGTATATGTTTCCTTCTTCAAAGTGTCAGAGACAAGAACAGAAAAGTTTAGTTTCAATAATGTTTATTTATAGTCACAATCTGTTTGGGAAAAATTTTTACAACATGCAACCTCTGCACATTGTTTTTGAAACCCAATATATAAGCAGATTATAGAGGACCACAAAATACTCTAACTTTGGTTGCTCTTGTTTGACTTTGGACATTCTCCTGTTGTCATCATTTAATTTTCCATGACTTATCTGTTCTACTATTATTACCAGAATAACTACTATATCAATGCTAAAGTCTCCTGGAAGCCATCATTCATCTAGTGTCCTCAAGAGGAAGCTAAAGATATCATCATCAAATCTGTGCATAGTGATCCTTTCTAGAAAACGGACCAAAAATATTAACAGCTGCAAATTATGGAGTACCTACTATGTGTAATGCATTTCCAAATACCTCAAGTCCTCATATTTTATATCTCAGATAGAAGGTATAAAACAGCACACTCCTTCCTGTAGTTTTCCATAGTACACAATAAAAAAACCATACCCTATTTAAGTCAATAAAGTATATTTATAGCTGAAGTTTCTAATTTGGTTATCCAAAGAAAATAATTTTAAAAAGGAATATCAGCTGCAAAAGAACATGCAAAAAATGAAAGCAACTCTGATGTATACAAAGAATCATCTTGTTTTTTATACTAAAGACTTTCCTTGGCCTTAGTAGGGATCATACTGAATGCATTATCAGAGATTCCAACATAGAACTTCCAAGAAATAAACTTCAAGACAAAGGAAAAGATAAGGATTCAAGATGTCAAATTTTAAACTAGTATATACATCTTTAATATTTACGATAGGCCTCACGCTTATCCAATAAACTGCTTCTTCTACAAAGCCTCCTGAAAATTACATTATATCTCTATTGACAACCATAAAGGATAAAAATTCTCCTTTTCAGGCTCACTGATATATTCCAAGCCTACAGTATATGATAATGCAGTGACACTTTCCTTAACCAAAGGTTGAACTCCAGCACATAATTAAGAGTTCAACTGAATTCTTGAAATCAAGACCTCTAAGCTACGAAACTCCATTTCAAATAGTTATTCAACTAACTTGAAGCATTTAACTCACAGGAAAGTGTGGTTTTACAGAAAATGAGAAAATAATGTTTTATGGAGAAGGTTGTGATGGATGAAGCTGAATGCTACTGAGAGGTCAAGACTGACGAGGACAGGAAAGGGTCCACTGGATTTGGCAACATGGATGTTTTTGGTAGTTTTGAAAAAGGAGCTCTAGGAGAGTAAGATATATGGAGGATTTGCTAGAATGGTTTACAAAGTCAATGGGAAGTGAACAAGAGAGAAAATGCATGTGATCAATTCTTTCATGAAGAGAAGACTAGTAGAGGGGAACAGAAAAATGGAGTGGTAGCTGTAGGCAGATGGAGGGAAGCAAGGGAGAGATTTTTCAAGATGAGAGAGAGTCAAACATGCTTGTATGTTAATAGAATGGTTCAACAGATGGGAAGAAAAGTAATGACTCAGATGAGAAAGGATAATTGAAGGAAAAAATTATTTAAAAAGGTGAGAGGATACACAACTAATAACTGTAGAAGCTAGGATTTGAACTCAGCAAGGCAAAGCCTTTGTTGCTTCCACTGTACCAAACCACCAAGATGCCTATTTCTGACAAAAAAGTACCAATTGAAGCTGGTCGTATTGATGCAAACCAATCTTGAGCTGGTTTAAAAACAAGTTTATTAATGATACTTAAACACTTTTCTTCCTCCAAACCTCTTGTTCATTTCTCATTGACTAAATAACCTGCTAAGTGCTACTATGACTATTCTCTTCATATCTGGGCATTCTGATTCGACTACGTCTCCAGGTCTAAGTATGGGGAATAGATATTTCCATCTTATCTGTCAGACTAATGGTGTCGGCATAAATTTTAGTGCCCTCCTCCAGCACAGGATGGAGGTTGAACACTAGTACCATATTTTTGCAAGTCATTCACCAACAGCAGATTTATGTTTAAGCTCATCTCTCCCAGACGCAGAGTTATGCTGCATTCTCTAACAGGGCCCCGCAGGCCAGAACAGTTTCTAGGACCATTTCAGGTATGCCTTGTGATTAGGTCACCTCTAACCAGGATGCTAATAAAGGTTGTGACTGGATGGATTACTACAAAGGTCCATTCTGTTCCTGTGGGATACTGAGAAGGTAGCTGAAGATCCAGCTCACATCTTAGATTTGTGTCCTAATAATAAAATCCATTAGGGTTCATTCTAATATAATTTATTATGACTAACATGCTCAACAATAAAAAGGTAAAGCATTTAGACTATTTTGCCTTTTAACCTTTTTCAGTGAATAAAAATGTTTTAAATAATTTTTATGATGGAGAGAATAAAGTGAAGGTTAATACAGCTTCTGAGGTTTATTCTCCTTACTCTATATGCAACCATTTAAAATGAGCTAAAAAGAAACACACACTCCACCCCACCCCACCCCCAAATAATTATAACATCAAAAAAACACTTCAGGTAATTTAAAAGCCTTGGTGGCACGAAATGATTTCTTCAACTTTAAAAAAAATGGGAGTTGGAGTAAAAATTATATGGGTTATTCAGGAGGAAAGAAATAATGAGTTCTCTAATGTATTCCAAAAGACCATTTGTGAACAAAAATTTACAACCAGAGAGACAGTGAAGATAGAAGAAAAATGTCACACAAAAATCCTGTTTCTGTACCAAAAATAGACTCTTCAGGGGATCTCCTTTTCAAGGTAAACATAAATATCCCAGTGTTAGGACTAAAATTAAAAAAAAACAAAACAAAACTGCATTTCGTGCTCCAGATACTTACAAGGGATTAGAGATTCCCTACCCATTTCATTTGTCCTCTACCCATCTCAATCTATTAAAGGAAGGATTGGTTTAAGCTCAATATAGCAATCACTCACATTCATGGAAGGACTGAGGATAAAGAGGAAATTACTGACAAAATCAAATAATTGTCTTTGTGTGATAAATAAATGTAGTATAATATAGCCTAATGCTCTATTCATTCTGCCTAGAATCTAGCTGAAAAGGAAAAATCTCAGTCATACATATGCTTGGTTTATATCTGCTTTGTCCAATATGGTAGCCACTAATCACATGTAGCTGCTTCAATTTAAATGAATTAAAATTAAATAAATTTAAAAATTTAACTGTGCTCAGAGGCCACAGGGACAGCACAAATACAGAACATTCCATCATTGCTTAAAGTTCTGTTGGGCAGCTCTCATCTAAATGATACCAAAAACAGGACTGAAAGCTTGGAGGGTAAGAGTGTTACAGGTAAGATATAATTTAAAAGAGATGCGTAGTCTGTGATATTCCACATTTGGGAGGCACCCTCTCTGAGGGAGGAGCACTAGGGTGCTATTAATTCCAATGTTCCTCGGCTATAAGCCAAGCACCTATCACTTTGTTTGAAGTAAAATTTGAAACTGATTGAAACATTTCATGGGGAAACAAGAAATATAATCTTAGGCCTCCTTGAATAGCTTCAACTGTGAAATCAAGTAATGAATACTAGAAAAGGTTCTGTCAGCTAGAATCTAAGCTTAGTGGAGTCAGCATTTTCTTGCTAAACCTTATTATGGCAAAGCATTTGATTTTTCATCTCTGCACTCTGTTCATCCCCACAAATAAACTACTTTGACCTCCACCTGTTACTTAGTGAAATCTGTCTACCATCCTTCAATAACCCTATTCTTTTCCTTCAAAGGCCTTTGAGTTACTGAAAAAGTGGGAAGATAGAGTTGTGCAATGAACTGAGCTGATACCACTTTATAACTATTCAATAGTTCATAGTTCAAGCTAGAAGATACATAGCAAACAAAGATGGATTCTCTTTTTTTAAAGCAATGCCTTTAGATGTTGGCAGGGGACAATATATTTCATCATTTTAATATGAAATTTTTCACAGAAAGAGGTTCTCTCTTGAGTTCTTATTTAATGCAAAAAACTTCTGTCCCATTCCTTATAAGAAAACCTCTTTAAAAGAGTTACACTGCATTTCAGATAAATGAGCTATAAGGTCACTTCAAAACTTAAAATTACTTCAAAACAAAATGAACCACTAACCTCAAATGCAGCTCTGTGTATGTAAAGAGACCATACTATCAACAAACACTATTAAGACAAACAATCAAAAAAACAATAAAAAGGGAAATAACAACACATACTTCTGTACATACAACTTCATGAGTCATTTTCTGAAGCACAATATCTGACAAAATGGGTAATTTTTTTTTAACAATGACATCTCAGAAAAGACATTCTGTGTAAAGTTGGACTTTAGATTAATGCTACATTCAACCAATGAGATAGTGTCTATCTAATTATGTTAAATCCTTATCTGAGGGGGGTTAGCAGGGTGTTCTGCTCAGTGGCACTCTTTGTGACAATGTAATGATAGATTCATCACTTATAAAAACCACGCTGTTTTCTTAACTGTCTTCATCTCTTGGAAATATTTCATTAAAATAACTTATCTGACTCTAAGGGCAAATGCTTGGCAGAGTTTTTCATATCAATTAAGTAAACAAGTTAGTTCTATACAGTCACAATCTTTCTTGTCTGTCTCATTCAACTCTGATGAAACTTGGTCACCATAACACTTTTAGATAGGAACGAATGATTCACCTTTTTTTCTCCTTGTCTTATTTGTCCAAATCCTAAAGCATGGTTTTCACTTAAACTAAAAACTGCTCATGGCCGACATTTTCTCTGGAGTTATGATTTAGCACTTCTCTTTCACATTCACACCTCTTTTGGAACCCAACAGAAGGATCCAATTTTATACAGACAACTAACTACCCATGGGCCAATCAGAATGGGTTGCTAGCTATATACCATCTTTTGCAACTTCTTATATTTGTAATGAGCTTTATCCAGAGCCTGTGAAGAAAAGGTCTTCATACAAGATAAAGAAAAGACAAACTATGCTGGGTACTGCAATAGGTCAGCCACTCCCAAAGGTACTGTTTCAAGATGTGTCTGACTAGACAAAACCAGGATCCTCTCTGCTTCTTCCCTTTACTTACTAACCCTCAAATGACAACTGCCCCCAAGCCTGTCCTTGAATATGAAAGACAATGAAATATGGGTATTGAATGTAAGTTACTTACCGGACCACTCCCAAAAGAGAGAGTTCATTTCTCTGGCTTTAGTTAAGTTAGACAACTATCAAGTAGGGTAAGTGGCAGATAATGACATTCATAGTTAATTGTATCTCGGCAAAAGTCACAAAATGTTTGGTTAGCTCACAGTTTATGTAACCTGATAACGGTGACTATGAGTTACCAAAAAAAATTTTTTTTAACTATTGGTACGTTAGGACTTCAATGCTGATGGAAAACCTCAAGAAGAGAGAAATTACTAGTTAAGTTTTTTGAGGATAAGATTTCTTTTTTGAAGAAAAATATCATCCACTGGGAGAAAGAACTCTTAAAATTAGAAGCAGGTGCTACCACCACGAATTGATAAATTTCAAAGAATAGCTGGCCCTGAAAAGCGTTCTTAGGCATCCCTTACTACTTTTGATCTTTACATGTGTATTTTGACATTAGAACATGAATGTGCTATTGGATAAGCCTGTAAAGTATGTTAAAACTTGAGAGATATTACACAGCCATTTTGATAAATCCTCTCCAGTCAGGTTCATGAGATGGCTAAAAGGCAGATGGCAAATTCTGACTGGCATTAAGTCATAAGTAATCATGATAGCCTAAAATTCATTAATCTTGGGAGCTAATCACAGTTAAGTGATTTCTGGATTGGGTTAGCTAACACAGCAGTATAATTTGGTACTATAGAGGACACTGCATATTAGAAATGGATATTGGGTTGCCAATTTTTGAATTTTTAATAACTTGAGAATATTTCTAACTATGCAAATGAAAATTTTACCTCTCATTACATAAAAAGTGGGAGAGTCCTAGAGATTGGAATGTTTCATAAAAATGAAGAATGATAAACTATATGGACCATGACTCGAACACAGAAGTGGTGGAAGTGTTATCTGAATGAGTACTTGACATTCACAGTTTCCTGTAATGCCAATCCTCCCAGAGCTGAACGCACTAGACCACCAGCACAGAGTTTCTCACTCCAAACAGATGAGAGAACTAAGAACAAAAGTAGCCCAGTATTTAGAAATCCAAAAATTTCAGGTTTTTTAAAATTAAGAAATGGAGGTCACTGGTGGTTTGCTCTGAAGAGGCAAGCCAATGGACTCGACTGGGCTCAGACATTTTTTTCCCTCAATTTTTCATCATGTTGAAGAGATACTTGGAAATAAAATGACTTTCATTCCTGAGGTTTTCTCCCATTTGAGAGACATATTTTCTCCAGGATTCAGCTGCTGGAGAGTACCTCTCTATTTTAGTACTCGGTCACTGTTCAGGAATCCATCGGGAAACAGTCCCGGGTTTACTACGTGGATGCGAGCAGTTCTCATTATGTGCTAAGGATGTAATTCACCCATCATCTCGAAATGGGTTACTTGTCTTTGATTAATTGATGAGTTTATGATGTGTTTGAAAATCTTGGATGGACAGAGCTGGATAAATACGCATTGCTGTAATCCTCTGCTGAGCAGGAGAGCATGGGGGGTGCACAGCCCCACCAGAAACTGCCACACAGTGCCTGCCAGAAGCTCCTGACGTCTGGGATCTGCCTGGGCCTGGGGCGTCCTTCTCCCCTCTCTCCTCCATTCTCCACGTAAAAGCTTCTTATTCTGGAGTATGAATAACTGCTTTATTAAAAGCGTTGATGGCCTAAAGACAGACATTTGCTCCCATAGAAACTGGTAGCCTTCTTTTTGAATATTTAACACTTAATTGGAATCATCAGTGTGTAATAAAAATATCAAACCTTATGAGAGGGAAAAAAAGTTTGAAAATAGTATTATTCGTGATCTACATAATTTTCTTACAAATCAAACGAATATATATATGTACATACAGATATGTATATAGCATAGAACATTGTACAACCCACAAGTACTCAATGAACATTAGCTATAACTATTGCTTATAAAACCCTTACGTACTTAAAATTTCAGCATCATTCCAGTGACAAAATACAAGCAAATTTATCTTTTATTGTTAATCAAATTAACTTGTTATTTACTTGAGTCTAGGAAATATCTAAACTGTAGCAACTGCTTTATGGAATGGAGCAGAGAGAGTAAGTATACTATTTAAAGAAGTGTATTTTCTCTTTATGTCAGAGGCTAAAACTACTTTCTGTTTGAGTTCTACAAATATTTAATAATATTTATTAGATAAAGGAAAAACAACACAACAAGCCATGCTTTCTGGTTATTTTTTCCTTTGGTGTATTTAATCTCAATTCAGAAGCATCTCACTTTGTCTAAGTCAAATATTTGCTTAGCTTCTTGTCCAATTTTATTACCCACAAATTAGAAAACTGTCTGTTGCAGGCAGGGGAGATTTGGGTCTATGGGTGCAGAATGATATATGTATTACAGGAGGCATTGTTTCACCCATTTCCTGAGGGCTTCCAAGCATGTTGACTCTCTACATGCTTCTTAGAGATGAGGAAAGACAAGACTCTGATATTATGAAAGGAAGGAAATAGGGACAAGCATTCCGTGATGCTTTCAAACAGTTACAGGGGAGGATATCTGTGGTCTAAGCCATTGAATAAACTCCTAACTTGTATGACTCTGGTAAGTACTCTACACCTTGCACTATAGCCATTGTCTTGTTTAACTCCTCTTTCCTTCACTGGGCAGTAAGTTCTCTGAAGGCTAGTTCTGTCTTTATTTTTACATGCCCCCTATCTTTTTTTTTCACAAGGGCAGGCACCGGGAATTGAATCTGGGTCTCCGGCATGGCAGGCAAGAACTCTGTCACTGCGCCACCATCGTCTGCCCTGCCCCCTATCATTTTGCATAGTGCTTCGCATATAATACACACATATAATATGTTTTTAATTTAATTTTATATCTTAAAGTCATATAGCACTTTAGAGTTTTCAAGCAGTTTACCTAAAAATGATATTTGTATAAAACCGCCTGGCTTATTAAGTATACTCACATTGAATACTCTAAGTGCCATGTACAGTACCTTCCACACAGCTAGAGCTAATGAATGGTAACACCTATTTTTAATTATAATCTCATTTGATCTTTTCAAAACTATGAGTTAGGAAGGCAGGGTTGTTTTACTGAACCCAATGTTTACAGATGAGGAAATGAAATTCAGAGTAGTCTGCAAAAATCACAATCCTTTTCCTGGGAGAATACTAGAATCATACTTTTGAGTGAGTACCAGTTTGTACTTTTTCATCTTTATAATATATTTGATGTCTCTCTTATTTTTTCCCTCTTTAGCAAGCCTATGAAAACTTTTCTGGTAGGAATGGAACTTGCTTTAAAGCTCCTTATTACTGTATGCTTTAAGATACGGGTGACACGATGAGCCAGCATCGTGCTACTTACACCATTGGGGCTGTGCTGAAGATGGTGATTCAAACAGGGTGGTGGGGAATATAGATTTCCCATATATACCTGAGGCATAAGCTACACTTCTTTCTTACTTTCCTTCTTGAATATTTCACAGCTTCATTTTCAAACACAAAATTAAAAATTGGTGGATTTGGGTAATTTATTTACTCCAACAAGACCAGCTGAAGCACAGTATCTGTTTTCCAGGGAGTTTCTGTATTCATAGTATTGCGCATTTGGGTTCTCTGGTGCAAGTGGAACTACACTCATTCCACAAACGTATGCAGCACTTGGCTTCCCTAGCACTTTGCCTTACTCACAGGACGAGATAAGACATATGTGATCTCCATCTTATTACTTATTTATTCATTCAACAAATATTGACTGAATGCCTATCATGTGCCAGGTACTATAAGAGGCTTCAGGAAGAAAACAATAATTTTTTGAACATGCTTTACTATATATATGTATATGAAAAGTATATGAGAAGAATATTTCCTTTCTTCAAATAGGTAAACTTTTAGACTCCAGTTACAAATGTTGTTTTAGCCCCTTTATGGCATGGGGAAAAAACAGCTTTGATAAATACAGTAAGGGCATTTCTGAAGACTGGTTAGAGGGCTCATTTTGTTCTACAGCTTTCCTGTTAATGCTCTTATTTGGATTAAATTTCTCTGGTAAAGAAAGGTCACTAAAGAACAAGCCCCTTGTTAGGGTACCAGAGCTCCCCTGGGCACCAGTCTCTAATGAGCAAGTGCCAATACTAAAGAGGTAATGGAAGACAATGTTGTCACAGAGTGATGCTTTCCCACCGCTCCATAAACGCAGAAGAAAAAAAGCCAAGACATTGATTCTGTGGCAGTTCTGTAATAGGGATAATTCTTTTTACAGCAGGCGACTGTGGGAGATTTAATAATTTTACTTAAAAATGCCAGTGCAGCACAGTGTCCGTGATCAATGTACTATAGTTACCAGTCTGCCTTTTTCTTGGCATCAGTAACAGGTCACCTATAAGTTCATGTAAACGTACAAGTTAGTAAATATCCCCTACTCTTAAACTGATGAATGATTGTTGGCAGTCAAATTAGGGACAGCAGAACTGCCAATCCAACCGATCCTAACATGTGATAGCTAAAATTACAACAAGCCAGCATAGGTGCAAAATCCAACTGTGCGCCTAACAGCTGTGACACTGAACTCCAGTTCTAGATGCCTTGGGCTTCTGGGGGGCTAAACATTTACCCCAACGTTCCTTTATGAATGCTTTTAAGCAATAAAAAATAAGTAACCTTGATCTTTAACTTCAAAACTATGATATGCATGCTATTACAGTGTTTAATGTTGGCTTTCAAAAACTGGGACTATTTAGTCTTTGGGGAAAAAACGTATCTCTGAAAGATTTTAAGAAAATAACTACAACTAAATTTACTACTCATCAAAACTTTTCACTGAACTGTTTGGAACTTACAATATCTTAGCTAATGTAACTGTGTTTGTTAATAAAGTTTTTTTTATTAATTAAAGAAAAAAAAAGAAATTAATCCAACATTTAGAAATCATTCCATTCTACATATGCAATCAGTAATTCTTAATATCATCACAAAGATGCATGATCATCATTTCTTAGTACATTTGCATCGATTTAGAAGAACTAGCAAAACAACAGAAAAAGATATAGAATGTTAATATAGAGAAAAAATAAAAATAATAATAATAGTACAAAAAAAAAAGACAAACAGACAGACAAAAAAAAAAACCTATAGCTCAGATGCAGCTTCATTCAGTGGTTTAACATGATTACTTTACAATTAGGTATTATTGTGCTGTCCATTTTTCAGTTTTTGTATCTAGTCCTGTTGCACAGTCTGTATCCCTTCAGCTCCAATCACCCATTATCTTACCCTGTTTCTAATTCCTGCTGGACTCTGTTACCAATGACATATTCCAAGTTTATTCTCTAATGTCGGTTCACATCAGTGGGACCATACAGTATTTGTCCTTTAGTTTTTGGCTAGACTCACTCAGCATAATGTTCTCTAGGTCCATCCATGTTATTACATGCTTCATAAGTTTATTCTGTCTTAAAGCTGCATAATATTCCATCGTATGTATATACCACAGTTTGTTTAGCCACCCGTCTGTTGATGGACATTTTGGCTGTTTCCATCTCTTTGCAATTCTAAATAACGCTGCTATAAACATTGGTGTGCAAATGTCCGTTTGTGTCTTTGCCCTTAAGTTCTTTGAGTAGATACCCAGCAATGGTATTGCTGGGTCATATGGCAATTCTATATTCAGCTTTTTGAGGAACCGCCAAACTGCCTTCCACAGTGGTTGCATCATTTGACATTCCCACCAACAGTGGATAAGTGTGCCTCTTTCTCCGCATCCTCTCCAGCACTTGTCATTTTCTGTTTTGTTGATAATGGCCATTCTGGTGGGTGTGAGGTGATACCTCATTGTGGTTTTGATTTGCATTTCTCTAATGGCCAGGGACATTGAGCATCTCTTCATGTGCCTTTTGGCCATTTGTATTTCCTCTTCTGATAGGTGTCTGTTCAAGTCTTTTTCCCATTTTGTAATTGGGTTGGCTGTCTTTTTGTTGTTGATTTGGACAATCTCTTTATAAATTCTGGATACTAGACCTTTATCTGATATGTCATTTCCAAATATTGTCTCCCATTGTGTAGGCTGTCTTTCTACTTTCTTGATGAAGTTCTTTGATGCACAGAAGTGTTTAATTTTGAGGAGCTCCCATTTATTTATTTCCTTCTTCAGTGCTCTTGCTTTAGGTTTAAGGTCCATAAAACCGCCTCCAATTGTAAGTTTCATAAGACATCTCCCTACATTTTCCTCTAACTGTTTTATGGTCTTAGACCTAATGTTTAGATCTTTGATCCACTTTGAGTTAACTTTTGTATAGGGTGTGAGATACGGGTCTTCTTTCATTCTTTTGCATATGGATATCCAGTTCTCTAGGCACCATTTATTGAAGAGACTGTTCTGTCCCAGGTGACTTGGCTTGACTGCCTTATCAAAGATCAAATTTCCATAGATGAGAGGGTCTATATCTGAGCACTCTATTTGATTCCAATGGTCGATATATCTATCTTTATGCCAATACCATGCTGTTTTGACCACTGTGGCTTCATAATATGCCTTAAAGTCCAGCAGCGCGAGACCTCCAGTTTCGTTTTTTTTCCTCAAGATGTTTTTAGCAATTTGGGGCACCCTGCCCTTCCAGATAAATTTGCTTATTGGTTTTTCTATTTCTGAAAAATAAGTTGTTGGGATTTTGATTGGTATTGCATTGAATCTGTAGATCAATTTAGGTAGGATTGACATCTTAACAATATTTAGTCTTCCAATCCATGAACACGGTTTGCCCTTCCATCTATTTAGGTCTTCTGTGATTTCTTTTAGCAGTTTTTTGTAGTTTTCTTTATATAGGTTTTTTGTCTCTTTAGTTAAATTTATTCCTAGGTATTTTATTCTTTTAGTTGCAATTGTAAATGGAATTCGTTTCTTGATTTCCCCCTCAGCTTGTTCATTACTAGTGTATAGAAATGATACAGATTTTTGAATGTTGATCTTGTAACCTGCTACATTGCTGTACTCATTTATTAGCTCTAGTAGTTTTGTTGTGGAGTTTTCCGGGTTTTCGACGTATAGTATCATATCGTCTGCAAACAGTGATAGTTTTACTTCTTCCTTTCCAATTTTGATGCCTTGTATTTCTTTTTCTTGTCTAATTGCTCTGGCTAGAACCTCCAACACAATGTTGAATAATAGTGGTGATAGTGGACATCCTTGTCTTGTTCCTGATCTTAGGGGGAAAGTTTTCAATTTTTCCCCATTGAGGATGATATTAGCTGTGTGTTTTTCATATATTCCCTCTATCATTTTAAGGAAGTTCCCTTGTATTCCTATCCTTTGAAGTGTTTTCAACAGGAAAGGATGTTGGATCTTGTCAAATGCCTTCTCTGCATCAATTGAGATGATCGTGTGATTTTTCTGCTTTGATTTGTTGATATGGTGTATTACATTAATTGATTTTCTTATGCTGAACCATCCTTGCATACCTGGGATGAATCCTACTTGGTCATGATGTATAATTCTTTTAATGTGTTGTTGGATACGATTTGCTAGAATTTTATTGAGGATTTTTGCATCTATGTTCATTAGAGAGATTGGTCTGTAGTTTTCTTTTTTTGTAATATCTTTGCCTGGTTTTGGTATGAGGGTGATGTTGGCTTCATAGAATGAATTAGGTAGTTTTCCCTCCACTTCGATTTTTTTGAAGTGTTTGAGGAGAGTTGGTACTAATTCTCTCTGGAATGTTTGATAGAATTCACATGTGAAGCCGTCTGGTCCTGGACTTTTCTTTTTAGGAAGCTTTTGAATGACTGATTCAATTTCTTTACTTGTGATTGGTTTGTTGAGGTCATCTATTTCTTCTTGAGTCAAAGTTGGTTGTTCATGTCTTTCCAGGAACCCGTCCATTTCATCTAAATTGTTGCATTTATTAGCGTAAAGTTGTTCATAGTATCCTGTTATTACCTCCTATATTTCTGTGAGGTCAGTAGTTATGTCTCCTCTTCCATTTCTGATCTTATTTATTTGCATCCTCTCTCTTCTTCTTTTTGTCAATCTTGCTAAGAGCCCATCAATCTTATTGATTTTCTCATAGAACCAACTTCTGGTCTTATTGATTTTCTCTATTGTTTTCAATTTCATTTATTTCTGCTCTAATCTTTGTTATTTCTTTCCTTTTGCTTGCTTTGGGATTAGTTTGCTGTTCTTTCTTCAGTTCTTCCAAGTGGACAGTTAATTCCTGCATTTTTGCCTTTTCTTCTTTTCTGATATAGGCATTTAGGGCAATAAATTTCCCTCTTAGCACTGCCTTTGCTGCGTCCCATAAGTTTTGATATGTTGTGTTTTCGTTTTCATTCACCTCGAGGTACTTACTAATTTCTATTGCAATTTCTTCTTTGACCCACTCGTTGTTTAAGGGTGTGTTGTTGAGCCTCCACGTATTTGTGAATTTTCTGGCACTCCGCCTATTATTGATTTCCAACTTCATTCTTTAAGATCTGAGAAAGTGTTGTGTATGATTTCAATCTTTTTAAATTTGTTAAGACTTGCTTTGTGACCCAGCATATGGTCTATCTTTGAGAATGATCCATGAGCACTTGAGGAAAAGGTGTATCCTGCTGTTGTGGGATGTAATGTCCTATAAATGTCTGTTAAGTGTAGCTCATTTATAGTAATATTCAGATTCTCTATTTCTTTATTGATCCTCTGTCTAGATGTTCTGTCCATTGATGAGAGTGGGGAATTGAAGTCTCCAACTATTATGGTATATGTGTCTATTTCCCTTTTCAGTGTTTGCAGTGTATTCCTCAGGTATTTAGGGGCATTCCAGTTCAGTGCATAAATATTTATGATTGTTATGTCTTCTTGTTTAATTGTTCCTTTTATTAGTAGATAGTGTCCTTCTTTGTCTCTTTTAACTGTTTTACATTTGAAGTCTAACTTGTTGGATATTAGTATAGCTACTCCTGCTCTTTTCTGGTTGTTATTTGCATGAAATATCTTTTCCCAACCTTTCACTTTCAATCTTTGTTTATCTTTGGGTCTAAGATGTGTTTCCTGTAGACAGCATATAGAAGGATCCTGTCTTTTAATCCATTCTGCCAGTCTATGTCTTTTGATGGGGGAATTCAGTCCATTAACATTTAGTGTTATTACTGTTTGGATAATATTTTCCTCTACCATTTTGCCTTTTGTATTATATATATCATATCTGACTTTCCTTCTTTCTACACTCTTCTCCATTCCTCTCTCTTCTGTCTTTTCGTATCTGACTCTAGTGCTCCCTTTAGTATTTCTTGTAGAGCTGGTCTCTTGGTCACAAATTCTCTCAGTGACTTTTTGTCTGAGAATGTTTTAATTTCTCCCTCATTTTTGAAGGACAATTTTGCTGGATATAGGAGTCTTGGTTGGCAGTTTTTCTCTTTTAGTAATTTAAATATATCATCCCACTGTCTTCTAGCTTCCATGGTTTCTGCTGAGAAATCTACACATAGTCTTATTGAGTTTCCCTTGTATGTGATGGATTGTTTTTCTCTTGCTGCTTTCAAGATCCTCTCTTTCTCTTTGACCTCTGACATTCTAACTAGTAAGTGTCTTGGAGAACGCTTATTTGGGTCTATTCTCTTTGGGGTCTGCTGCACTTCTTGGATCTATAAATTTAGGTCTTTCATAAGAGTTGGGAAATTTTCAGTGATAATTTCTTCCATTAGTTTTTCTCCTCCTTTTCCCTTCTCTTCTCCTTCTGGGACACCCACAACACGAAATTTGTGCGCTCCATATTGTCCTTCAGTTCCCTGATCCCCTGTTCAAATTTTTCCATTCTTTTTCCTATAGTTTTTGTTTCTTTTTCAAATTCAGATGTTCCATCCTCCAAATCACTAATTCTATCTTCTGTCTCTTTAAATCTATCATTGTATGTATCCATTGTTTTTTCCATCTTTTCTATTTTATCCTTCACTTCCATAAGTTCTGTGATTTGTTTTTTCAGTTTTTCTATTTCTTCTTTTTGTTCAGCCCATGTCTTCTTCATGTCCTCCCTCAATTTATCGATTTCATTTTTGAAGAGGTTTTCCATTTCTGTTCCTATATTCAGCGCTAGTTGTCTCAGCTCCTGTATCTCATTTGAACTATTGGTTTGTTCTTTTGACTGGGCCATATTTTCAATTTTCTGAGCATAATCCGTTATCTTCTGCTGGCGTCTGGGAATTTGGTCAGATTTCCCTGGGTGTTGGACCCAACAGGTTGAAAGATTTTTCTGTGAAATCTCTGGGTTCTGTTTTTCTTATCCTGCCCAGTAGGTGGCGCTCGTGGCACACGTTTGTCTGCGGGTCCCACCAGTAAAAGTTGCTGTGGGTCCTTTAACTTTGGAAAACTCTCGCCCTGGGGGAGGTTCGCCAGCCGAAGCGGCTTGGAAGGGTGCCAGCTGGCCCGGGGATCAGAACGCGGGGAGGCTCACTGGCCGCCGCAGCCCGGGAGAGCGCCCGTCCGAATCTCCTAGTCGGCCTGGGGCGCCAGGCATGGCGGGAAGGCGCCAGCCACCGCGGCCCGGGAGAGTGCACCATTCCCAGCCGGACCAGGAAGTCATGTGTTTGGAAGGGACCCCGGTCACCGTTCTCCGCGGCCTGGGGATCTCCAATCCAATTCTCCCAGTTGGTCCACGGGGCCACGCGTGGGGGGGGACGCCAGCCGCCGTGGCTTGAGGGGGCCGCTTGTCCAATTGTCCCAGCTGGCCCGGGAAGGAGGAAGGAATGGACTCTGGCCGCTTGCCGCCCGCGCCCCTCGGCAATCTCTCCGGAGCGGGTTCTCTCAGCCAGTCAGCCGTTCCAGGATGGGGTACGCTGTCTTTTTGATCTCTGTCGTGGCTCCAGGAGCTGTTCTGTATCGTTTCTACTCCCCTAGTAGCTGTTCTGGAGGAGGAACTAAGATCCGCGCGTCTTACTAAGCCACCATCTTCTCCGGAAAGCAACAAAGTTTTATAAGCACAGTGTAACTGAATTCTTTCTTCAGGAAAGAATTTAAGTAGACTTAATTTATGCCTTAAAAGAACTATGCTTTCTTATTTTTTCACAATAAAAATTAACTTTACTTCAGTTCTATTGAAATTGACCAATCTATGCGGCTGCAAATGCTGGAAGTGGTGCAACCCAGTAATTTGTGAAGCTGCTAGACCCTTAGTATAGTTGCCAATTTTGAAGACACAGAGAACCTGCAAAAGGGTTCAGAGGACTACCATAGAGTTTCTTTGCAATTTAGGAAGAAAGATACATGAAGAAAATGTAAATTTATCTATCCTAATGATTAAAAGGCTAAGGGAGTTCCATTCTCACTTTCGACTAGTGGACATTTCTCATTTGGGATGCTCCACCCTCTGTTCCCTCCAACTGAAACCCAGTTTCATCGTTGCCTTCTGAGGAAAGTGTCTAATTCTTTAGGCAGATTTAACAGCTCTCTTCTCGTCATTCCTCCAGCACTTAACCATGACTGACTCTAACAGGAGTCAGCTGAGTAAGGTCTGCCCTCCTCAATAATATAATGATGAATAAAGAACACTGCCTATTAAAAAAGATTTTGGTGTTCATTGCCTCATTTCATTGTCATAATTTTGTGACATAGATGGGGTAGAAAATTGGTTCCCATCTTACATGGAATACATTATAGTGACTTATAATTAAGGAAATTAAGAAGTCTGCCCTTAAAGACAGGAACTTGGATTTAGTTTAGTGTCTAATCTAGTAGTGCACACAGGTGGCATGTAACAAAGATTCGATGACTTGGCTTGACTTGAACTGTAACGATAAGATGACCAGACGTTCTTCGCGTAGCAGACACTTAAACTGGAGGAAGGTAGGTTTGAGTAAGATAGGAGAAAACTTTCTTTCTTATAGTGAGGTATCTAAATGCTGTGTGACTCACCAAGAGGACAATCTTCTCCGATCTGTTTGAAAATAGGGCAGATTTTTCTCATTCTATAAGAGTTTTAAAGACGTTCCTAAAATAGGGAGGATGGGTGTGGAGCAAAACATTTAACATTAAGTTTACTTTTCTGACAAGGATTTAGTGGTCAGAGCCACCAAAAAAGAACAAAGTTAGCCTCAAGCTACACCTTTTAAAGCCTAAAGTGCATTAGAATCACCAGGAGGTGTGGTTAAAATTCAGGCTGGGTAGGCCCTGAGATTCAGCATTTCTAATAAACTCTCAGGTGATGCAACGTTTCTGGTCCTGGGACCACACTGAATGGCAAGGGTCTAAACTCCCTTACATGAGTTTAAGTGAATATTTTATATGGAAATCTGAAAAATTATAGACAGAGAAATGAGGGAGGTTATCTATACTACAAAAAAAAACTCTATAAAAGATTCACTACTGGGTTTATTGATGTAAGAGCTTTTAAAAAAGAATTTTCTTAAAAAAAAAAGTTTGACTCATATAAAGGAACACCCTTTATGGTGAGAGATACTTGTAATAAATTCCTGATGCACTTGTAAGCTGGACCCTTGGCTGAGTCTTAGCATTTTTTAAATTAATATTTGTTCATAATTGGGTTTGACTGAATAACAGCCTGCAGACTGAACATATAATAAATATCAATTTTGAAAGCATTACTGGTAGCAAATTCTGCTTTCAGGTTTATCGTGATCATCTAAAATTCTCTGCTTTTATTGCTTCATTCATCCATTTAATCAGTCAATATTAGTTGGGTATCTATTATATGACAGACACTGTTATACCTGTAACAGTGGAAAGACAACAGTGCAAAAGTCAGACTAAGTCCCAGCGCTCGTGGAGCTTATATACTAGAGTGAGAGGACAGACAATAAACAGTAGACAGCGGTGTGGAGAAAGTAAAGAAGAATTATGGATTGTAGGATGATGGAGGTAGAGTTGGCAGATATTTTAGATTGGTCATTACTGGAATTCTCTCTGATGAAGTATTATTTGAACAAAAACCTGAATGCTAACCATTACTTAATTTTATGGGCAAAAAAAGATAGACTTTTCATTTTGTTAATAGTTTATGCTATTTGTTACATATCGTGTCCTATGTGTATTTAATAAACCAAATTCCTACTCCGGATTAGGAGGTTGCTAAAGTGTTACAAGGGATTGGGATGGGAAAACTGAGGAATTTCCCAGGTCTCTCTGATGAGTTCTTTTTTATTTTTATTTTTTAATATTCTTTTTAACATTTAAATATAAGCCCAGGATTTAAGACCTTAAAATGCAAGTGTAAGCATTTGAAGCAAAAAGGCTAATAAACACAGAAGACAAAATTTAAACTCTACAATCAGATTTGGGTTGAAATTTGGATTCAGAGCCATTAATTTTACTATCTGTACGATATGTATGACTTGAGCAAGTCATACAACATTTCTGTCTCAAATTCATCTCTACAAAGGCAGGATCATTTTATATTGCATGTTTTAAATGAGGATAATAAAAATCTCCTTGTACCGTAAACAACTGTAGTTATAATTTTTGCCATATATATTAAAGCACCATACAGTGTCTGACTGAATGTGGGTACTTGCCTGTCAATTTCCTTCCTATTTATTTCCATTATCAGTTTCTCTGCAGTTCTTCATTTGTACAGATAAACAAGAGTTGGTGGTATGTGCATTTTTGCTTGATAGAATTTCATAGGTCTCATTTCATCAGAGCCCGATTAGCTTCAAAGCTTCAAATCTAACTCAGTTTTGAGATAACTAGAAAACGAAACTAAGTGGAGGGAACAAATGGAGCATTGTAAGAATCAAAAGTCAGTTTGAGGTTGTCTGATTTTTTTTTTTTTTAAAACTAACATCATCTTTAATCAACTATGCCCTTCTTCCCAGATAATAAGTGCTGTGCACTGAAAGTACTGAGATAAACTAATGGGGAACAGGATACTACAGAAGACATTTGAAAGAGCCCATGTAATTTACTGCATGTCTGGTTTGTTTTACTTTCCAAAGTCTTCCTGTTGCTCAAGGAAATTTGTCTCTTCTGGCAACCTTCGGCCGTCTTTTGGCTGGGGAGTCCTGAAAAAGCATCTGAGGGCAGGTAAACAGATGCAAGGCTCTGTGAGTGAAGAGTAAGTACAGGCCTTGCTTCCTGTGTCACATCTGAGGGATAAACAAAGTATCCTTTAGTACTTGAGAAAATTATCCCAAATGTAGGCAACCCAGAGGCTGCCTGTGCATTCAGATACACATAACTCCAAACATATTTCTGAAGGTAATTTACATGAGTGAACCACTAAAAGCCTCCTGCTCAATTAACTGTACCCCTGGGGAAAAGCTATGCAGGCCCGGATAAGTGTGGGAACAACATAAAGGTGTTCTCTGTGCCAAAAAGGGGATTGGGCTTGATGGAAAATCCCCAAAAAGGACCATCTGGCAGCATAAATTATCCATTTAAAATGGCTGGTGTGAGTCAATGACACCAAAGTTACCATGGACATGTGCAACATCCTTCAGTCGGGTTTTAATGTCCCCTTAGGCCCTATTTCAATTATGACTTTCTATGCTGAATATAGCCAAATGTAAATTTATCCTCTGCCCTCCCACTCTCTTCACACACATATACCATGAAACTGCATTTTTCTCTAATAAAATAGGGATCGACAATGGACAATCTAGGAATATAACTATAGAAGACTATATAGATATGTATCTATATCTATCTAAATCATCTCTTCTCCCCCAAAATACAGTCATGAAACTTGAGCTATTTAAGGACAGCAAAGAATATAGGCATTTAGATGTTAACATTTATGATCATTTGAATCATAATGTCTGGATAGGAATATGAAGATTTTATTCTGAATAAAAGAGTCACTAGGCCAAAGTACTTTACTTCAACCAAACCCTACCTCTGCAAACACACTCAAAACTCTACTCAAGGGCCCAGAAAAACAGTGTAGGGTTAGAGAAGCTTCATTTCCATCAACATAATAAAGCAACTTCAATATGCATAATAATCCACCAGTATGAGACTCACAGACAAATGTACCAAACCTATATATTTTCATTTTGATTTCACCAAAGCAGGTAAACTGGCCAGGACTCTAATAAGCATTCTGAAAAGGGTTCAAAGAAGTTTTATATCTTTTAATTTCTTAATAGCACATAAACTTTTCACTGGTACTATAATGAGGTTATGCTGATGATGCAGTTAGTGACAAAGAGTAGTCAGCATTTTCATCTAGGTTCAAGTTTATTTCTTAACCACTTTCAGCTACCTGGCATGCATGTAAATGTTGAGTGAAGCTGATGGGTGACTTTGTTAGAAGAACCTTGGGCTGTGCTGATATTGGCAATAATTAGGAAAAACGGTGCTAGAGCCTAATATTGCCATTTCTGCACTTCCCGTACAGTGATCTGTATCCCACACATGACTGTGAGCTCTTTGAAATCAATGGTCATCACCTTCCTATTTACCTTTGCATTCCAAGAACCTAGCAAAGGGCCTCAAACAGAGAAAGTGCCCAATGGAGACTGTGGATGAATGAATGATTTGGATAAGATAAGTGATGGGATTAGGTAGAAGCAATAGAAAGAGAAATTTTTGCATTTTGGTGAAGGGAACAAGACAAAGGAACCAGTCAACGGAGCTTGAGATTTTGTTGTTGTTATTTGATTACTATATAGTACAACTGACAGTTTTTATAGTGGGGGATGCACACTTCTCTGAATTTTAACATTTCGTATCGGTTCGTGTAACTACCACCGCAATCAGGATACAGAACAATTCCATCAATTCAAAAAACTCCCTTGCGCTGTTCCTTTATATTCCCACTCTTTGAGGGGTGCCTCTGATACGCTAGGGAGGAAAAGAGGGAGCTAAGATGTGAAGATGAAGGGATTAGTTCAGAGATTTTCTTGGTGCTTATCCATTCTTGTAGGGAATTACTCAAAGATGTGACTGGGAAAGGAAAGTTAGAAAACATTTTTTTCTCATATTTACTCTGTGTTAGGTGTAATTCTTTGATGCGTTATGCATGCTACCTCAGTTAATCCTCAAGAATATTTAAGTAGCTATTATTATCATCAGATTATAAATATGGGAACACTTAGGCCCAGAGAGGTTAGGTAAATTGTGTACAATCACATGGGCAGTGGGAGCTGCAGCCAAGATTCCACTCTGTCCATCTGATTCCAAAACTCACCTCTATCCTCCTTACCCCCTTGACTTTCCTTGTTGGGGAAGACACTGGAAAAGATTCCACCTCACCCTGGGGAACTTATGCATTGATAAAGATTTTTTAAAAAAATTTCTGCCACCAGAATTATTCACATTAGCCTCAAAACTCCAGACCCAAGACTAGATTATCCCAGGAAGTTAGAATAGCAGTCATCATTTGCTTAGTTCAGTAAAGATAAATGAAGATAGTTGTTCCATTAAAAAAGGGGAAAAAAATCATGACAGTGTCCAGTAACAGGAAAATAGATTGCAAGGCATGTTCATTTTATAAAAATCCAGGCATAAGCTATAGCACAGGGAGCCCATTCTTCTCTTTTCTCACACTGTCAATCCAGTTGAACAATTTGATATATTTTTATGGTGATTATTAAAAGATAATTCAAACACCAAACTAAAAGCCAGGTAGTATAAAACAAAATAAATAAATAAAAGCAAAAGCAATGCTGCTTTGTAGCATAGGTGAAAATACACAGAAGTAGAAAATCATACACCATTCCTACCAGTATTTCATCTCAGTTGACCTGCTACTTTGCACTGCCGCCTTTTTATAAAGGCGGCCTCCAGACTACAATACAAACAAGTGTTCAGGAAGAGAACGTAAACTACCTCCAGCAAGCTGTCTTAGTTTTTATGCACCACATGGGAGCCCATTCCCATTTTTGACTGGACAACGTCAGCCACGTGGCCATTCACTGCCCTGCTTACCTGGCTCCACTTCATGCCATCCGCTTGACTGACTGCCGCTTCCTGGGGACCGCCCTTGGCCTGTGTAAAATGGCTCTTCACCAGGACTGTCCATTTCATCCTCCACAGACTTGAGGCGCTTCGTGGAGCTGGAATAACAAACGAGTACGTGTTTAAAAGCAATCCAAGGCACCTTTCTCTCGGACGTTGCACCTCTGGCTGAATGAAAGCCAAGGGAGGAAGCAATTGGCCTGCTCAGTGTGGTTCCAGGACTCTTTTGGGCTCTTGCTCAGGTTAGTGAATCACTGGATGTGGAACAAAGTCTTGGGTATATGTTGCTCCAAGTGTCTGGGTTTGACTTTTATTGTCACTCCAGCTGCCGTTGCTACTGCCACAACCTGTTGTTCCCTTTTCCTCTGAGAAACTGGTGTCTGGCCCCTGTTCCAGCCTCCACCTGGAAGTGCCAGTAGTAAGCCCACATTTCCTATGGCCTCAGGCAGTGGCTGGAACCTGGCCATCAGCCTTGTACCCAGACACCAATTCAATCCCTGCTGGCAACCCAGAAAGAATAGAAACCAGGGCTCATGAGACTTAAAGAAGAGCTTGGAATCTTTTTTTTTTTTGGCCACATCTTTTACTTGGATTTGTTCATTCAACAAGTATTTACTGCACAACTGCAATAGGCCAGTATTGCTATAGCCAGAAGAGATAAAACTATGAATAGTTTTTAGATGAAAATAGAAGGAAGGAGTGCTTTGCCCTGTGCGAAGTAGGGACATTGAAATAGACTGGCCCAATGATTTGTGTGCCCTTTTCCTACCCAGAAACTACTAAATGAAGTCTATTCTATTGAGCACAGATCTTTGTTTTTTGGAGAGGTATGGCTGAGAAAATTCCAGAACATTTCTTCCTATTGACTGACTCAATTTTCTAGTTTTGAGACTTTAGAAATGAAAAGGTAAAGAAATGTTGCATGTTTTCATTCTTGTTCTAGCTTTCTTAACTGATAGTATCACCAACATACTATCAGAATGGGTAGAGTTATCTAGTGCAAATGCTTGTTGAAAACTCTCCTCATGCCAGGGTTTGGAATTTTTAATACATTTTCATTCAATGAACACTAACTGTGTACAATCTACATGCCAGGTGCTGTGCTAAGTGCTGAGATAGGAGATGACTCAGAAATGGCCCCCACTACATGGAATTCACAGTTAGCAGATGGAGATAGAGAGGTAAACAAAATTGTACAAAAGAGATAGAGGTATTACTAAGGAGCCATACAGAAGATATAATGGGTCATGCAATGGAAGAAGGAAACAATGATATACCTGGGAGGTAAGGAAAGGCTTCCTAGGAGATGGATGGTTCCTGCACTGGGTCTTTAGATGGAGTGTCAGAGAAAAGGAAAGAAAGAGGGAAAGGACAGAGACTGGACTCTCCTTGTTCAGGTTATTCAGCTGATGCATCGCTCAGGCAGCCATTTTGGTTTTTAAAATATTGAAATACTTCTTTATCAATTGGCAAAACTCTACTGTCAAAAGTCCCCTAAGTTTTACCCCAGCTTTGCCAGCCAACTTTGTCCCAGGACATTCTCATGGGCAGATGCCTGGCACATCTGGGGGCCTTCCAGAACCTTGCCAAGCAGGGCAGCATCTGCTGACTGGTACTGCCCATGTCATGCAGGTTATCAGCTATTCTGAACATCAGGAAAGAGGGACATTTTAGGCAAAGGCAACATCAATGATTAATGTGTGATATATTCAAGGAACTGCCTGGTGTTTAGTACAGCTGAAGTTGAAGGAGGGATGCAGCGAAAGATGAGGGTGGAAGTAACAGAAAGATATTGTATGCCTGGACTTCATTCTACAAGCAACGGGGAGTCCCTAAAACACTCTAAAGAGCGGAGTGACATCAGAGTTATAGTTTAGAAATGTCACTCTAGTTTTGGGAAGAAAATAGGGAAAATCTAAAGGCAAGGAGACAGTTAAGTGGCTATTGTAGTAACCAAATAAAAAATACAGAGGGCTCGATTTAAGGCAATGTATTCTGATGATTAACATTGGTATTCCGGTATACTTAGTCATTAGTTTGATTCTCATTAAAGCTGGACCATAGGAAAGGCCACATATCTGGAGCACACTAGCTTAGCACCCAAAATAAATGCCTTTAACGGCCTACTTTATGTTCTTTCTTGGGCTTTTCTTGAAGTTCAATTAAAAATAACCACTTGAAGAACTTTTCTATGTATTTTATAAGCCTGCATCTAAAGGAAGTCCTTTATAAAAAAGGTACACACACACACACAAATGCTTCTAAAAAATAGAACCAGATGGCCTCTTTGAATGAATTTCTATTGTGTCTACTTATTAGAAAACGCAAATTTTAGAGCCTATTGTTTCTTCCCTTTTTGCTTTAGTAACCAGGAAGCTCAGGGTTAAATTTAAAGCATAATTTTGTTCAGGTGCCACACAGAACAATATATTCCACCTTTCCATGTGGTTTCTGTTTCTCTCTATATTTAACATTACCTGTTTTGTTTTAAAATTAAAAGCCACTTAAAATCATTGTGGAAGAAGGAAGAAACCAAATTGGAAAAAAAAAAAAAAAGCATTTCCCTTAAGTACATGGCAAATGAAAACAAGACCATGCTCTGACTGAACTGTGAAATCTGCACTGGAGGGAGCTGGTTTAGGTTTTTGTTTTGTTTTGTTTTTATCTCTAGTACCCCTACTGCAGGCTTTGACTCCTAACAGGTGCTCAAAACTGCTAAATTGGGCTACTAAGAAACAGTCACATGAGTATGTGACGAGGATTCATCCAAGTTCCATGATTCAAGGACATGCCAGTGAGAGGCCCACTCCATGTCCATAATTCTCCCGTTATTATTTTTCTGAGTTTTTAAAGTTTTTTATTTTCTTGGTGTTTTCTAATAAAATGCAAATACTCTTGCAGATATTAAATCTTAAAGGTGACGGCTTAGCATGAATGCAAGGACTTTCAGGGCTTGGCATAGGATAAGTGTCTGGAGGGAAGGTGCAGGACGGAGGAGGGAAAAAAGTCCAGGACTGAAGAAAGGTTGCCAAGAAGGTCAGGTGGAGAGTTTCCAAGACATAGTTTACTGACTTCACAAATCTGAAAGGTGGTTTATCCTGATGAAGTTTTGGGGGACAAAAAAAATTGTATTTTATCCCAATCTTTATACTATCCTTTCTGTGATTTTGGAGATGTTCATCCTGACGGAATTCAAAACCTACAGTTAATACCTATCAATGTTCTTTATTTTTAGAAAGGAATCAGTTATTGATTTTTAGTTTCTTATTCTTGATTTCCCAACACACTGAGGAAAACAGGAAAGTATCAGTAAAAGCCATACTTAAAAGGGAGGAGAAATAGTCTTCTAAGGAGTGATGTACCATGTCTCTTTCCTGCGTGTAGAATTTCACCTTGTGTTCCTAGCAATTCCACCTAAAAATTAAGCTAAGATTATTATCCAAATTGCAAATGTCTGTTAATCCCTTCTGTGTGCAACACCTAGATGCCTTACCTTGCATCCATAAGACTATAAAATGCCTCTTCCTTGAGAGTTCATAATACCCTTCCTTGAACTGAGATTTCCATTTACTCATCAGTCTGTAACACCAGACTGTAAAGCTCCTCTTATTTGACTTTATATCTACAGTACCTAGGACAAAATCCTCAGTGCTTAATAAATGTCTGCTGCTGAACTGGGAGAGTGAGACACTGTCCTTCAAGGGACTTAGCCCAGATGGGGAGATAGGCACAGGTAAGTACCTCAAAGGTGGTAACAATAATTCAAGACAGCAAATGCTAAGTATCAAGGAAAAGTAGAGAGCCTAGATAGTCCTTCTCTAAGACTTAATATTCTATTGTTCCTTACTGAGTCAGCCCCATGTGTAAGAAGACGATTTAGTGTGGAAACAATACTTTTTTTTACCTTTCAAAAGACCTGAGTGTGACCTTGGGCAAATTACTTAACTTCACCGAGCTCGGGATTTCTTCAACTGTGAGCTGTCTATGTTGCAAAACTATCGTGTGTGCTAAATAAGATCATGTATGTAAGCCCACAGAGCAGGTGACCAGTTAATATTGGCATAGCATAAACAATTCTTGATTAATCAATTGATGGACTTTTCTATGTTAATCTGGGATGTTCTTCTCAGCACATTTTTTAATCTGTACACAAATGATTCTGCTGAGTCTGTGTATTTAAAGAATATATATTTTAAAAAATCAACTTCGGAAGGGTCTAATGAGAGAAAAACAAACATATTACTAAGTTATTAACGACTGATGCTGTTTATAATTAGCTCCTTATCAGGGTTAGTTATTTGCAGACTACTAGAACGACACTAGCTTTTTAAATGACATTAATAACTGGCTTTCTGCTCAGGCAGTCACAACAAAAGACAACAAAACATAGCTGGAGAAGTGTGCGAAAGGGTGTGGGTGAGAAGCACTTGTTAGGGATGTGTGTGGCACATGTGCAGCACACATATGAAAAACAAACAGCATATCAACTTTTAAATTTATCACTGCCCACAAGGATTTGCAAAGCTTTTCATATTGACTGAGCGCAGTTACACAAAATGTCCTTTCTATCTGCAAACATGAAATCCTCAAAATTTATTAATACCCAAACGTGTTCACAATCTCACTGTTATATTATAAATGTACTTTGGATTTGAGATTTTTTTTCCTGAGGAGCTGGTACTATCGTAAAGTAAAAGAAACATTTAAACAACATGAAAGATGATGGTAGGATTTGGTTTTTATATTTAGGGAATGATACTGCTTTCTAGGTCATTCATTTTCAAGTGAATGACTTAGAAATAGCTAAGCTGTTTTTTTTTTTAAGTTACGGCAGTTAAAGTATTTAAAGACAAGGTAAGAATGAGGAAAATCTCTATAATCTGGCAATTGTTTTTAAACATAAAACTTCGGTACTTGTTTTAGAAGGACTATATCTTCGTCAAACGTTTTCCCACAAAGTACACAAACATTAAAGATCGTTCTGCACCATTCTTTCTTTGTTGTCACAGTCCAATGCTAAAGCCAATTTGTAGAAGAATACTGTTGTTTTAATACCTAATCCCTTTCCCTTTGGTACAGGTTATCTAGAGACAACAGGATCATGCAAAATGCCTTGTTTTTTTTATTTTGGCTTCATGACCTCACAGGGATCAGGAACCCTGGAATCATTATCAGGTTGTGCTTTTCCAGTTTTATTTTTTTTAAGGTCTCCAATAAATGGAGTTTATGATCTGGCCCCACCCTGCTATCAGACTACATTCATTTTATAACCTTACACCAGAATATCAAATAGGTTTTATCTCTTTGACCAACTCCAATTGACTGAATTTTAAGACCTCTGGGGACTTAGTAGGAAAAGAGCTAGGACTGATCTACTTTGTCTGCTGTGGGCATGGGGACTGGGCTGGGTGTCACCAGTGCCAAGTTTTTGCCAAACAAGTCAAAATACACGCCCTCTTCCCTAGTCAAGCTTTGTCCTTACTTTTCTAAGATCATACTATGTTTATTATCCATCTTTTCTTCATGCCCTCATTCATGTTTTCACCCCCATTCTTTTTCCTTTCCACTTTATTAACCCTAACCAACATTTACAGCCAAGCACAATTCACTCTTTCATGACAAAGCCTTCTGGAATGATTTTTAGCTGATATCACGTAAATGAGTTTTTTTTTTTTTATTGGCTGGTATGTATATATTTTTCTACTTCATATGCATTTGCCTTTTCTCCCCAGTGAGGCAAAGTCTTTTGGGCCTAAACTCACTTCTTTGGTATCTTCCACTACTATGGGCACATTACTACATGCCTAGTAGTCCCAGAGTTAAAATCAAAGTAGGTAAACTTTAGGGAACCAATAATCAAATTACCTGGTAGAGGACGTGCTGGGTAAAGACCTCCTCATTGCTCCTGGACTCATGCTGTAGTAAGAAGAACTTTCCAAATCTGAGAGAGAAAAATTTGGGCCGGTTCCTGCAGCTATTGGTGCTAGAATTAAAAAAAATAAACATTTCAGTTATAAATAAATATGTTGACTAGAAGACCAATGAGAGCATATTTCCAGGTTGCATTTAATACATTTTTACTTTGCATTTGCTGTTAAGCTTATCTAAAATAACCAGTATTGAACTCTGACCTCAGAAGAACATTGACTATAAAAATAGTCAATATCAGAAAGACATAGTTTTTCTCTAATATACCTTTCATTTTTTCCCTTTTTGTAACAGTAAATTGTTAGCAAGGTTACAACATATCTAGATGTTTTAAACAAAAATATCTTCATGTTTTGTTCTTAAACTTTTTATGAATGAACAACCAAAACATTTCCTAGGCTCTTCTAAGTTTTGTCTGATCTTGATAGCTTTCACTCATCTGCATTTTTGAATTTTGTTCTGAATACTCGTGAGAACAAATTCAGTTTTCTAGGGTACGCATCCTCAAATCTTTGCAATAAGAAATGTATGATTTCTCCATACACTGAATCATTCTAGCATCCTGCATACACCTTTGCTTTAATATTTGTCCTACCTTATAACTTTGCCCTCAAGCCAAAGTTTTTGTAAATAAAGTTTCATTGGAACACAGATACATCATTTACATATTGTTGATGACCACTTTCATACCACAATAGCAGAGACGAGTAGCTGCAACAGAAACCACAGGGCTCATAGAGCTAAAAATATTTACTATCTGGCCCTGTACAGAAAAAGTTTGAAGACCTTTGATTTAAGGGATTATCAAAGGTATTCTGAGTATGTGTGATTTTCAGAGATGACCTTTATAAAGTGAGATGAGGTGCCTTGTATTTTTTATGTCCTGGAACCTCTAGATGCCCTTTTTTGAGAGTTGCTTAATAAACATTTTTGAATGAATAAATACCATATATCAACCTCACAAAGTGAACCGTATTAAAATTAGTGGTACAATTATATTAATGCAAATATTCTTTGAAAAATTATGCAACAGTAGGAATAATAGATGCATCTGTTATATTGAGACACTGTTTTGAGAGTTAAACCCACATAAGTAGATACAAAAATAAATAAATAAAATAAATCTATTTCAAGATTAATTAACAATATCCTGAACCAGGGGCTTTATTCATTCAACAAATGATTACTCAAAGTTTATTACTTCCAAGAACCGTGCTGAGTGAAGGAGGCACTTGGACATGGCCCCTGGCCTTAAACAGCTCACAGTCCAGAGGGGAAGGCCAGAAGGCTGACCAGTCAACCTCACCAGGTCCAAATTTGACTGAGTTATTCCTAAATTGTTATGGCTGCACAGAAGTGGGGAATCTAACGCAATTTGGGGATGAGAGGTTCAAGGGAGTAAAGGGCCCTCAGACAATGTGATGCCTGGTAAGAATGTTAAAAGACAAGCAAATTACCCTGCTGAGAGCTACGGAGGCATGTATGCAGGTAAAAGAACATAAAATGTTTACTGAATTTTTGACAGCTTGGTATGATATAGAGTACAACACATGGGGAAAAGAGGGAAAAGGTAAGGTCAGTTAATGGAGGGCCAGGTAGGTTTCCTTAAAGAACATGAATTTAAATTCAGCAGGTTCACAAGTTTGTAAGCTATTAAAGCACTTGTCAAAACTCCACTGTAACCGGGAACTGCTGGGGTTCTATCACCAGCATCTAACATAATCCCTGACACCAGGAGGCAGTCACTAAGCATTAGTAAAATGGAACTGATTGTTGCATTGAGTTTTATTTGCTGGTTAAAGGAGAAACAACAAAGTATGGGAATGCCAGGATCAGATGTGTATTTACAGCTCAGAAAGCTCACTGTCTTTAGAGTATGCCTGGGGAGTGGTAGTTGATGAATATAATCCATAAAAGCAGAGAGGCCACTGAGTCATTGGGATGGGATAGGATGGGAGTGGGGTCCAAACTTAAGCGATGGAAAGGAGGAGCCTGGTGTAATTTATTTAGGGGTTAGAATCAAGAAAATGTGTTGACTGCTTGAATGTGGTATAAGGGAGGAAGGGGATCTAAGATGACTTCCAGGCCTATTGCTTTGGAAACTGGATGAAGTTTGGTGCTATAATAAAACTACAGAATCAAAGAAGGCATGAAGGGATGCAACAACTTGCTAAGAATACTTGATTGTTTGATTAATAACAATGGTTATACCTTAATCCTAACTGTCATTGTGCAAAAACAGTCACCGCTCAGAAAACCTGAAACTCACATATGCTTTTTAAAATTCAATCAAGTCTCTCAATGACAGGCACAAATAGAGGGAGGACCTTTAGCTCAAAAGCAAATGGTTAGGCTTAACAAGTTTAAGTAGGGTTCTAATTAATAATTTTGAAAGTCAATCCTTAATTTTCTTTTTATATTAAATTTATTTACCTAATTTCCTCTTTTTTCCCAAGACCATGGAGGAGGGGGGAAGATGAGATTACTCAAACATGGGGCTTGATCACCCATCATCAGCTGCAGCAGGCTAAAATGATTTCACTGGCCCCTCTGGCATGTAAAAGGTATTTATTAATGCTTTGTGTGTTAATGGAGCTTCAATTTCACATTTCTCATTAACTAAAGAAGAGTGAGAAGGCTGGTCAGCATCAAAGGTCTGGATTTAGATTTTCTTTTGAAGTTCAAAATGGGGTTGAGGTTTCAGCTGGACCCAGTAGCTGCCTCATTCCTGAGCACCAAGAAACATCATAAACCTCATCCTCCCACTCTAGGAAGGACAGAGAGATAGAGGAAGGTGTGTGTAAGAGGGACTTCCTCTTGACTGGGAAAAATTCTGAAGCACGTCACACCTCCTTCTACCCAGTGGTGAGCATCCAGTTGCACTTGTGTTTAACATTTTATCTGTCCTGGAAAAAATGTTGTGTGTGTGTGTGTGTGTGTGTGTGTGTGTGTGTGTGTGTGTTTAAAATTTAAAAAAATAATAATTTGAATGCTTTATAAAGTTTTAAAAAGAGAGAGAAAGACCTAAAAAGAGGAGCTTGGGGAAAAAATAGGTATAAAACATCTGTCTTAACTTTCTTAAATGTCAAGGGAGGCAAAATATGTGAAGGAAGAAAAATACATGCATAAATGTGGTATGCCATCGCTTAAGTTCAAAAAATTATTAAGCCTATGCAAAGTCCCTTGAAGAATGGGAAAAAAATATATGGAACTATTAAACTTTACCATGGAGGAAATCCCTGGTACTGCCTCAAACATTAGGGACTTCCAAGTCAATAGGCCAAGCCCTTGATCTTGAGGCTTGCTCTTGTGAAATTTATTTATGAAGCGGAGAAGCTAAGCCTACCTAGAGTTATGCCTAAGAGTTACTTCCAGAGGACCTCTTTTGTTGCTCAGATGTGGCCTTTCTTTCTCTCTAAGGCCAACTCTGCAAGTAAAATCATTGCCCTTCCCTGTACATGGGGTATGATATCCAGGGGTGAAGATATCCCTGGCATTGTGGGATATGACTCCTAGGGAGGAGCCTGGCCTTGTCACTGTTGGATCAACAATGCCTTCCTGACCAAAAAAGGGAGGAAAGAGTTGTGGCAAAATGAGTATCAGTGGCTGAGAGAGTTCAAACAGAGTCAAAAGGCTATTCAGGAGGCTACAAGCTTCAGCTAGTTTCAGCTAGATATTGCCAGATATTGCTATTTACCATGGTTTGCCAAATCCCAATAAAGCCATTCCTGCTAACCCTAAAGAACACCTAGGGCTCTATCTAACATTCTACAAAGGTTCCATGCACTAATACTACTTTCCAGAAACCTACAATCTCCAGATGGGTTCCTAGGCCAGATGAGTCCCAAAACCCAGAGGGGCCAACCTCTCCAGAACATCAACTAGTTCCATTCTCCTACCCCACATTATTAACAGCCCTTTCCATGGAAAAGTTAGAATGGGTATGGCCCAAATACCTGTAAAGATTGGGAGAAAGATCAAAGGAGAAGGTAGAGTTAAAGAAGATAGGATTTAACAAACATGTATGACTACTGTATTATTATATTGATATTTCTTTCAATCTCCTGTGTCTTGGAGCAACTAGAAGGAAAAACCTAAAATTGTGGAACTGTAACCCATACCAAACTCTGAAATCTGTTCTATAACTAATTGTTCAAGTGTGCTTTGAAATTTATTGCTTTTTTGGATATGTTATTTTTCACAGTAAAAAAGTGATAATTAGCCTATGGTAATATTTCTTAATTTGCCCATATTTACTTTCTGTTAATCACTTAGCACACTGTCGTCATGATCTACCTAATGGCCCCAAGCGGCCAGGCAGCACTGTGCTACCACCCCAATTATCTATGGACTTCTGGTGAGAAACTTTAGGATCTGAAAAGCTGGTTATGTGTGTCCTGAATTTTAAAGCACCACTAAATTTTTGAAATGAGAATAACCTTCACAACCTGAGTTATAGAATCCTAATAATGCACAGACCCAAACTCTACCTCCATAATAACAGTCTTGTAAGGAAACCTCCCACTGCTACAGTCTATGTATATCTATTACATGGAGGATCTGCTTATTGGAATGGATTCTAATTCAGTGATGCTGTTATGGCCAAATAAAGCTTCATACCAGAGGATTTGGTTCATTGTCAAAATGTCCCTGCAATGAGTTTGGCATTTTTAGGGTCTGTAGTCTGGAGAACAGGAAGGTACATTGATAAGGAACTAAGAAGTCAGGAGGTGAGACTTTAGGCAATGTGTCTTAATAAGCACTTTATTTATTGTACTTAATGTAATCCTCAAAAAACACCTTCTCAGGAAAGTACATTTTTTAGATGAGAACTTTGCACTGGAATGAGGCTAAATAACTTGACTTGGATTACAGAAAGGCAAGAAAGAGGCAGAGCTGGGATTAAAATTCAAGGAAGTTTGATCCTGAGACCTGTGCCTTTTCTACTGTACCACACGGACTTCCATGTACAGTGTTTGCCTAACTTAAGATATTATTAAAAAGTACAGGGCGGGCCGCGGTGGCTCAGCGGGCAAGGTGCTTGCCTGCTATGCCGGAGGACCTCGGTTCGATTCCCGGCCCCAGCCCATGTAACAAGAACGGAAAAACAAAATACAATAAAACAAGAAAATGTTTAAAGATGTTTCCCTTTCTTCCTTCCTTCCTTCCTTCTATCCTTCCTTCCTTCTCTCTGTCTTTAAAAAAAAAAAAAAAAAAAAAAAAAAAAAAGTACATAGTGTCTTTGTCTCCAAAAGGTTTACAACCTACTGGAATGAGAAAAAAATATATCTGAATACTATATCTAATGCAATATTTAATGTATTAGGAAAATAAAATAATGAGTTAAGAGGAAAAATGAAAATAATGTATTAGGAAAGTTCAAAGGAATAACAGATCACATTGGCTTGAGGAATCTGAAAAAGGTTTGATGCCAACAAGAGTTAGCACTTAAGCTGAGCCCTTAAGGATGGTTAGCATTAAAGAGGCAGAAAAGGAAATAAAAGAAGGTTTCTAGGCAACAAGGCATATACAAAAGTTTGGAGGTAGGAAGTAAAGTGATGGATCTGCTGGAACTATGACAGTTTTGGAGTAGAGAAGTGATATAATTGTTCAATTTGAAAACATTAATATGGCAACAGTAAACAAAATGCACTAAAGGGGGCAAGGACCCTGGAGGTGGGAAGATCAGTTGGAAGGCTGATGTAGGAGTCTAGGCCGGAGGAGATGGAAGCCTGAATGATACAGTAAGAAAGAATATAGAATTTTTACAATGGATAATCTGTCAACTCTTTCCAGATAGTAAACAGGGGTACTACTAAGAAAGGGCATAAAATGGGAAAATTATCATATCCTTCTAACAGATAAAATAAAAACAGATAAAAGATGTATATATCACAATGTCCTTCTTCATTAATAATGGTATTAAGCCCTTTTTTGCACATTAGGGGACTAAAAGTTGGCAAGAATTAAATGACTTGTTCAATGTCATGTAAGTTCTGGTCTTCCCAGCATGTCATGTTGGGCTTCTGAGTCTAAAGACCAGCCTTCTGGTGTATTGCAGAGATGATGTTGCCTCTGCTAATCAAACATGGGGATGTTAAGGAAGAACTGGACTAACCATAACCCCTCCTGTCTTCCATATATACAGAAATCTGACTTCAATCCACTTGTACTTCACCATTGGCTTTATCATTCGTTAACTGTTTTACAGGTAGTAAAACACCTGTAAGTCCTGCACAAGGACTGAAAAGATAGACACCATGGGGGATAGAAAAGTCCTGATCTGGGACTAGGAGAGACTGTTTGGAATCCCAGCCCTGCCACTAATCCTGGTTAAGTCATTTAAACTCTTTGGACCTCATAATTCTAGTAAAAATTATGATAATAAATGTGATAAGGGTTTAATTTCCAGAATAAATAAAGAACTCCTACAACTCAATAACAAAAAGACAATGAAATTTAAAAATGGGCAAAGGACTTGAATAAATATTTCTCCGAAGATATAAAATGGCAAATAAACACATGAAAAGATGTTCAACATCATTATTCATTAGGGAAGGGATAACCAAAACCACAGTCAGATATCTCTTCATTCCCACTAGGACGGCTATTAAAAAAAAAGTAACAAGTGTTGACAAGAATGTGTAGAAGTGTGAATGCTTGCACATCACTGGTAAGAATGTAAAATGGCGCATTGCTGTAAAAAACAGCTTGTGGTTCCTTAGAAAGTAAAGTATAGAATTACCATATGACATAGCAATTCCACTTCCAGATATATTATCTAGATAATAACTGAAAACAGTAGCACAAATTGGTATTTGTACACTAATGTTCATAGCAGCATGATTCACAATAGCCAAAAGGTGGGACCAATTCAAGCGTCCATCAACAGATGAAATGAATAAGTAAAATGTGTCGTAGACATACTATGGAATATTACTCAGCTATAAAAAGGAATAGCACCATCCATGCTGCAACCTGGTTGAACCCTAAAGATACCATGTTAAGTGAAGTAAACCACACATAAAAGGACAAATACTGTATGATTTCACTAATATGAAATACCTAGAATAAGCAAATTCACAGAATTACAGTAGATAACAGGTTTCTAGGGGATGGGGTGGGAAGTGGATAAGGAGGTACTGACTAATGGCTACAAAGGTTCTGTTGAGGATGATGAGAAAGTTTTGATAATGAATAGTGGTGATGGTAGCACAATATTGTGAATGTAATTATGTCACTGGATTGCACACATGAAAGTGGTTAAAATAGGGAATTTTGTGTTGTATATACACTAAAATTTATTTTAAAAACACTAACATTGCCACGACCATCCACCAGTGCTGCCAACACCACAATTACCCTCACCCTCACAATAGCAAGGACGATCATTTATTAAGCATTGTTCATGGGACACTTTGGGCTCAGTGCTTTAAGCACAACATCCCATTCAAGCCTCACAAACCCACAAGGAGGGAACTGAAGCACAAAGAGGTTAAGTAACTGTCCCAGGTCATGGAGTCAGAGGATTAATCCAGAAAACCTTTCATCCCACCAAGCCTAGACTTCGTATGTGCTCTTAAATAGCTCTACCACCATTTTAGGTACACAGATGATGACTCAGTAAATGTTTTGAATTAAGGTGTGTAAATAATTACCCTTCCCATTTGCCCACTAAACTTTAAGCAATGGAAATAATAATATTTAGAAATTTGGTATTATATGCATAAGTAGAGAGAACAGGCTCCTCAACTTTCTTCAGCAATATTGGAATTACAGTTAGTGTCTGAAGTATATGTAGATTTTTGTTCCACCCAGGAGTTTTTCTCAAAAGGTTAACTTTTGGAAATTGTCTCTTCAGATGTTATTTCTAAGTCATTCATGGCCCACCCCCTTCTTTCCTGAGATGAGTAGAATGTAGTCTTTGTGTCATCTCTTAATAAATGGTTTGCTATTAAGGAATCATTATAGTAGTGCGGGCTACTGGAAGAAAGAGGTTACTTTAGTAGCCAACCCTCTTAATGACCTGCTCTTCTGTACACATTAGTAGTTGGATAAGATTGTGGTTATTGAACTTCTGCCATCCACCAGAGACAATCTGCTAAGGCGTACTTTATTGGAAAGAGAGATGATGGAAAAAAAAGTTTATCCAAATTTTCAAGCTATCTTTCCTTGGAGATTACCACGCACTGAGTTTACAATGTGTTCTAAATCAGTGGGGAGTATTAATTAAATGACAAGTGTGTTCAACCTATTGCTAATTCTGAGAGGCTGTATTCAATGGAATTCAAATATTTATTGAGCATGTTCAATGTGCCAGGCACTGTTCTAGATCTCTGAGCTATATAAGTGGACAAGATAGACAAAATCCCTGCCTTTGTGAGGTTTCTGTTATAGAAATTAACCATCATAGCTGTTCCTTCCTCAAATTTACTTGGTAACTAAAGAATATGGAATAATGGCCAATATATCCCCTCCAAAAGGCTACCAGGGTTTAGCACTTAATTTCCAACACATAACTATAGAAAAAAGACAGGTATCTATGGAAAAAAAGAGAGGAATATTTCTCTCCAGATTAAATGATCTAGTACATTAAGCCTCCGGGCACTTGTACTTTAAGGCGGGCAATGGGGGTGGGGCCGGGGAGCCAACAACACACACAGTTCCAAGGGCCCAGTACAATTTAGTGTTGTTTTGCATTCTAGTGGCAAAGTTCTTGTAAGAAAGTCCATGTCACTGGCACAAAAGGAACGAACATGGGAAAATACTTGTTCTTCTTTCTATCAAAGGCACAGTTGTAAAACGTACAATGCTATGAAAACTCAAGCAAATCTGGAATCATCGTTAAAGGAAATTAACTTGGAAAGTAATTTATGGCAAGAAAATTCTACTCTTTTGTTATCTTCCTTTTACCGTAATATGCTTCCTGAACACTGCCTATGAGAGAGGGCTTTTAGACAGAAAAAATAAGTACAGTAAAATTAACTCATTTTATCAATTTGTGCTCTCTGCCAGAGTTTCCTGACTGTGGCTATGAGGGGCTGTAAAACTGATGAATTTGCATGGAAAAAGAAACCAGTGTAAGTAATTTGTGTAAAAGGTAACACGGACATAGACCGCTATAATTCAGACACCCTGCAGAGAGCAGACTGCTGCAGTGTGAGCAGTTATGGGTTAGAAAAATGACCACGCTGCAGTCAGTCTGACTTGAATGGAAATCAATCATAAAGGTACTTTCTCTGCAGCTTCTATGCCACTGTCTTCAGCAACTCCTTTGCCAAGCAGATTTCTGGTCTGCAAACCCTATGCTGATCTCCTTTTTCTACGCTTCACTCTAAAAGGTCTAACTAAAGGCATGCTAAGAGGATGGCTTTCCCAACAGGAACACAGAAGAAAGGCACTGAACTCAAACGAGGATTTCCCCTATAGGAAAATGAACTTCCCTGCTATTAAAAGATTTAAGCAATGCTTTTTATGAAATTACCTATTAGGTGTCAAAAACCAGTAGAATGTTTTTAACTCCATCTAAGGCATTTGCTAACATAGAAAGAGTCCCGTTTTCATATATCCACATTTAGTGGATACAGGTTAAGGAATATGTGTGTTTGTTGTGGTAAAAGTAATAGAGGAGGCAAATAAAGGAATTTTTATTTCCGAAAAAAATATTTCCCTTTTATTAAAATAGGAAGAATTCATTGATACCCTCATCCACCCCACTCTAAATCATGACACTAGATTATTTTGGACAGATAATCATTGTGAGCTAAATTTGTAAATTAAGTGTATTCATAACTTTTACTACCTTATAAAGAAAGCCTCGGATCTCAAGAAACTTAGATAGACACTGCTATATAGGAAGGAATTGTTTCCTGTTTATTTTTGTATTCCTCTCAGTACACAGTACAGGACCCTTCATATATTACTACATGCAATAAGTGTTACTGAAATTAACTGAAACTGTAAGAGCATGTTAATGAAAAATAGCTAAGAACTAATATTTATTGAGCAATTATTATGAGCCAAGCCATGCACTAGGTTTTATTTGAATTATCTCACTTAATCCTCACAGTATCCCTATGAAATATGTACTTGTATCACACACTTACAAATGAGAAAACTTAAAACACTTTAAGATTACACAACATGATTGAGCTAAATAAATGACAGGGCAGGGCTTGAACCTAGATATTTCTAGAAATCTACCCAAAGAAACAGAATTAAAACCCTTATTTCTATACACACTGTCTTTCCTCCGTACCATTCTCTGCCCCAAGAGATGTCCCTCATTAATGGGGAGGAGAATTCAGCAAGACTTTAAATAGAAAAATAACTATTGCCTACACCCTAACTGGCAAACTTCTATCTCATTGTTCCTCTTCTCACTTCTCTGTTTTTACAGGTCTTTAGTGTTAAGAGTGTGGGCAGGTATTTCATTGGCTGCAAGGCCCTGACACTTGGTCTAACAGCAGTCCGTGGAGGGGTTAGCAATGCAGACAGATCTCCTGCATTAGTGGCTTCTGCCTTTGGGACTGAAATTGATTTTCTGCATTTTACAGTATCATCTTGTCTTAGCTTTTGGTTGAGGTCAAATGTGGTACCCGTTTAGTATCTGAAACAGCCTTAGCCATGGGATTAAGTCTTCCCTGATAGAGGATGATTTGACGGCCTCAGAGATCTTTTCAACATGATGATCTATAAACCTGAGAAGGGTTTCTAAACATAAGCCCCTTAACCAAGAGTGCACATGGACTATCTGACCATTAGCTTTTAGGAAACCAACCTACATCAACATAGTCCCATCCCAGCAACCTGCTAATCCATAGCTGTCTATAACAATAGTTCTCAATATTTTCACTTAAAACTGTTTAATTTCCCCCCTCCATCTATTGCGAAATCCCTGATTCCAGTAATCGACCTAATGTGTGGCTTTGCTGCATGCCAACTCCATCAATTTCATCCTAGACATGCTTATAGAGTCACTGACAATCCTTCCATTCATCAAGAGTTAGCTATCATTACCACAACAGATAATATAAAATATATTCCAGCCAAAATCTCAATAATATTGTGGCATCATCGTAGGGGTAATACAGGGGTTCTCTCAGGACTTGGGAAATCCCCAAATGTCCTTTCTCCATCCATTGGGTGTGAATATCTTCTCTAAAAACATGAGGCTTATGAGTGTATAACTTAAGGTTTACAAAAAGCCACCTTGTCACCAATAGCCCCAGCATGCTGCTGTTACTTGCAGGGAGTTTTTTATCATAATATAAGTGAGAGGGAATTTTTCAAATAGTATATAAATAAGTACTCTTTTCAAAAACTCTGTTATAAATAGCCCAGGCGTGTCTGGTCACTTAAAAAGTTGTTAGTTTGCCAGTGTTAGATTGAGAACTTTAGAACATCCTGTTATCCATAAGATAACTTAGGATAGCAATTTCCAGAATAAAACAGAAACACAGGCTTTGCCTGAAAACTTGAGGAACAAGAATTTTCTGGCTTCCCAAAGTGGATGAATTTGATCTATTATTGGCATGCTTCTAATTTCATTAGTATTATTAGCTCTGAAGGGGTCACTGGATTTGCTCTCTTAATAAACTGAATTTCAGAACATAAATTCTAAAATTGGTCCTTATTTAATCTCTCTCTATATATAAATGTATCTATGTATGCATATAAAATAAGCTTTGTTAGTATGGTCAGCTCAAGGGTCAGCTCTGAGGATGCAGTTAAAGATCAGGGACAGAGGCTTTGTTCAATAATAAGGTTGGTAGCTATCATTATTGAGCATCAACTCTACATTAGCACTTGATATTCTCTAACTTAATCTTCATAACACTCCTTAGAGATACGATTATTCCCAGCATTTTGGACTTAGGTCCAGCACACAGTTGTTACTAAATAAATATTTTTTGAGTGAATAAATGATTGTTACCTATGAAGAAAACACAGCTGAGAGGGGTTAAATATTGCTTAAAATCATATAGGTAATAAGTAGCAAAGTCTGACCCCCTCCCCCAACTCTATATCCTGGACTACTTTATGAAACCATGCTGCCATCTAGAATATAGATTTTATGTAATATATTATAAATAGGAAGCATAACAAACGAGTTTATCTAGAAAATACTAGAAACAGGCAAGCATACGAATAGAAATCAAGAACTTAGCATGTACATCAAGGTATTATATGTTCTGGGTATAATAATTTTTATTATAAGAGTGTTCATAGGTTGGTAAATGTAGCAGGCACTTCAGCTGCAATTGGAGAACAAAAGGTACCCAAGTCCTGCAGTGTAACAGAAAGGACCAAACCATCATACAGAGTATTGACTGATAGATCTGTTGATGTCATAAGCTTGCTCTTGCCATATTTCTATATCAACCAACAAGGTGATCCACGACACAACCATCAGGGCACACCTCAAACTCAAAGTACACGTACATCTCAATTTATAAGGCTGAGTCAGCTAAGGCCCGAGTTAGCCAGAGGGTGGGGACACCTTTTACCTTATGCAGCTCACCGGGTAAGGTGGTGGGTAGGATAGGAAGAGTCATGTTTGGCAACCCATACGGTGACCTTGGATTCAGAAGAAAGCACAGTTTGAAGAAAATTTCTATTACTTTCCACTTGCTGCCAGCTTTACTGTCCAAATATTCCCCAAATATGTCAGGAAAATTAAAAGAAAAAATTATACAACAAAATATCCCTTGGAACTAATTCAATTTCAATATTTATTTTGAAAATTTACTGAATTATAGTAAAGGAAATTCACTAAATTAAGCAAGCCAGACTGATATTCTTCTTACGTATGGCAATACTTATAATTTTATCTTTCTAAGGGGGATTGATTAAAACTAGAAAGTGAAATATTTGCAATGGTAGGATGTATTAAAAATAAGGTAGATGTAGAATGGCATGATATCTTAAATGTTTTGTTTGTTGTTTTTTATTAATAAAAAAATAAGGTAGATTTGACAGGCAAAATGAAAAAATAAACAGGGCCAATCAACATTTTCTATTTCATAACTTAGATTTTCTTTAACCACTGCATTTTGGAGATAGATACTATTTTTTTTTTTTTAAAAGGATTCCCATTCTTTTGTCTGCTACATACCATACCCTAACTCTAGAAGAGGTTCCATTGACTTCTACAGATATAAAATGTGTGATGTTCATTTTAAAATTACTAGTAGGGCCTGCTATTGACCATCTAATTATGCCGAGTTCCATTTATAAACATAGCTAACCACTAAGTTTATGGAGACTTTTTGTGCTGCTTTAATAGGATATTGATCGAGAGCATAGTTTGAGTGGACTGCCATTGAATTGTGTAATGGCAAACAAAAGGCAAGGTCACACCAACTGTTCATGCTAGGACTGCAGTCTATTTTTTATTATAATCTTTTTGTTTCTTAATGATCAAGCCCAAATGGTTTCTTTCAAAAGAAGGGCCTGCTTAAGAATATAACCTATTTTTTAAAATTAATTTCCATGCAATAATTGTAGCAGAAGTGTTTCTTAACAGATGAGAACCAAGTGGTCGTTTGTTCAGAAAACAAAGTTTCAAACCCAAATATTCATCCCAAATATACTTTAATAAAGTTCTAAATTCCTGTAAATACTTAAATGGCACCCCCCAAAACCTAAACATTTGGAATCTCTTATCCTATACCAATTTTCTCTTTAGTTCTTCTTTGTAAGAATATTTTGTATATTTAAGTTTCCGCTTATTCCTCTAAAGGAGCTTCATTTTCCTATTTGTACCATGTAGCTGAGTTAATTTTGTAACTACTAAAGTTCCATCAGATCAGTTTAGAATACTGTCAATAGTTCTTACTAAATTGCTGGCTAGAAAATACAACTGTATGAATATGGGTGCTCAAGTATACACAAAAGGCCTAAAGACAAAAAAAAAAGTTTGAACATGAACTGCTATTTGGCTTTTAATGACAATTCCTGTGTGAGAATATAGAAGTGCACATTTCTAAGGCAGCAAACAACCACTAGGGTGCCACCTCATGCCAGGCTGAGGCAGAAGCCAGGCTCATTCACTTCCACTCTCCATTGACAAACAGCTCGGGAATCCTGTAGCCAACCCAGCAGCCCAGCTTTGTGGCAGAGCCAGGACAATTCAGCTGCTGGATTTTAATAGATTCTGCAGCAGTGCAACAGGAACCAAAATCAGTCTGGGTAACTGAGAGTGGTTTTCACACCCAAAGACTCTAAGGCTGGCCACAGTATACTGAGAACCCTGGCTTTTCAAAATTCCAGGGTCATGAAGTCATTCCTAGCCACTAAGTTTACTTAACCCTTGCAGTCGGCTGGGGTGTACAAACCACCAGTAGAAAATTAGAACCCACCAGGCCAGAGTCACAATGGTTTGTGTATATTTGTGGTTTTCCTCTTTCCCAGTTAAGTATTTAAGGTTTCAGAGTCACTCCACCAACTTCAAGTAAAATAGAGTCAGCACTTTAGAAGGAAATGGGCAGAAGTAGAGGATTTTTAGGGAGAACTTTCTGGGTTCCTACCAGGAAGTATATTTGACAGCCTCAAAGCACACACTTTGAGGAAAATACTGAGCAAAATAAACAAAGGAGTGGGTGTCGACAGCAAGAGCTATCTAGGCAGCATTTTTTAGCAGCCAGTAGAGTGGGTTCTCTTTGTAGCAACTTCATGGGAAGGAGACCAATCTGAAAATGCCTCTAGAAGTCTTTGTTTGAAAATGTAGCATCATGTAAGAGCCATTTCAACAGATGGTGGCTGTCTCTTTCCTCATAGTATTATGCAAAAACAACTTTAGTGATTCTGAACCACATTGTTAGCACTACTAAACTCTCTCCCTCAAAGCAGAGAATACTTCTCTCTTTTGAAATCTCTCCAGTGTCTTGTGTCTGTGTTCACCTTCCCCTGCAACAAAGTAACAAATAAGTAGATCTACCTTCAGAGGGTCCTCTATGTCAGGAGAGGTGGGAAGAGAACAAATACATACTTTTTTTTTTTTTAACTACAGTATCTCCCTGCTGCTGAAACAGTATCTTCTTTCTTGAACTTTAGATGATAATGCAAAATACAAAAGGGTGGGTGAGAGGGGAAACAGTGGGAGACTGCGGGTTCAGTCAGCCAGCAACAGCTCCTGATTCCAACTGCTCCGTGATTCAGATCAGTATAATTTTAATCTCAAGCAACCTTGTCGCCTGATCCCTTCACCTCTGTATTTGTGAAGCTAAGCCAGCAGCTTTCTCTTGAGTTTCTCTGCCATTGTCACCTTTTTCTCTGGAGGGAAAATTGAAATAGCACTCTCCCTCCCCGACTAAATTTAGAAAGAGAAAAGCTAAAACAGAGACTACTCGAACCAGGGTAAAGCAAATCTTTATATTAGCAAATTTAAAAATTGAATACTAAAGATCCAGAAAGAGGGAACAATTTCAAGTAAGGTCACCATTAGTGTAAAATTTCCAGGCCATATATATGATTAATTAGGTATGACTGGGGGACCAGATAGGACTGGGTTAAATAAGGTGAAGTTAAGGAGGCATCTGCAATACAGTGGAAGATTTTCTAAGAAACCAAGACTATTAAAAATACTCAGGAGGGCGGGCCACGGTGGCTCAGCAGGTAAGAGTGCTTGCCTGCCATGCCCGAGGACCCGGGTTCGATTTCTGGTACCTGCCCATATTAAAAAAAAAAAAAATACTCAGGAAAAAAATTTAATGAAGTATTTTTACTTGTTTTGTTTACATGAACATATTTTTAATTATTAAAATATTTTAAATTATTTTTTAAAAGCCCAAATAAATAAGCCATAATTTTATCAACTTTAACAAGAAATGATTAGTCATTAAAAGCACAGAATCCTTGGGTGCTATTTAATTCTGTAATGGAGATAAAGGAGAGGTCCTGAAATGAATGTCTGCAGCCAGAGGCTGCAGGTAAAGGAAGCTTAACCTCTTTGAGCCACATAGTCTCCTTCAAACTGTAAAAACAGACAATAACACCAACCATGAGAGGATTAAATGAGACAATGTTTAAAAAGTACCTAGCATAATGTCTGGTACATGGTATATGCTTAATAAATGCTAGATGTTATCATTTTTCATATTATTATTGCATCATATTACTAACAGGGCTAAACATCATGAGCATAATCAACTTATATGCCAGTTAGCTTATTTCTATTTCAAGGATGCAGAATGTACCCCAGCACCACTCAAGAATAGAGAGTTCCTACTGCAACTCTAAAATGCGCTCTTAGCTCTTCCAACACAGGGAAGGTGGCAGCATTCTCAGAAGGGGTTAAGGATTTCAACTCCATTGTGTCGCTTCTCTAAATGTTAAGTCTCTCAGAGAGGCGTGTGGGTGAGGAAACCTGAGCTGGATGGATCTTTATCCCAGTGGCCAAAACAATCCTGTGAAATATACCCTGACAAACCTTTAAGATTAAAGATCTCCAAGAGAGGGGTTACTTTGGACCGTGGTGGACCAGTCTGGCCTGGGGCCATGATTTCACTGACCCAGTCCAGTCCCACTCTTGCCAAATGGTTTCAGTCAGCATGAAGTGCGTGGGAGGGAGTCCTAGAGCGATTACACAGCAGTGCACAGAATCAACGAGCATTCAAGAGCCGAAGGGCGCTTACGAGATGCCCAGGCGTCGGGGACAGGAAACAAAACCAGGTCCCTCTGCAATTAATTCCTGGTCCAGCCATACCCTCTGGCAGTCTTGAAGGCGGGTTTAGAATTCACTTTGCAGCCATGCTGTCTTAGACTGAATGGAGAGCTAATCAAGCTTGGGGTTGGTAAATCCCAGGACACAAGACCTTAAAGGGAAGTACAGGAAGTGGGAGAAGGGACGTGACATGCCGGATGGGGATGGTTCTGACCGGTGTGGGCCATTTCATCCAGCCCCCCGACCCTGGAGACGCTGTGGTGATGAGGACCAAATGTGAGCATTACCACAGCCAGGGTAGAATAAAATGGTCTAGTACTTCAATCTTAGAAATAAAAGGATTTCTTTTTTTCACTTTTCACTCTTTAAGGATATGCCTAGATTGCAGTAAGAGCTCAATAGTAATGGTGCTATGGCAGGTATATGGTGGTATTTATTCTCTCTGTTATTATTACAATTACAAGAAAAATGTGGGATAGTGGCCACTTTCAAAAATCTTAAAAAGCAAAATACACACACAACTCACAGATATAAACTGTTATTTGTCTGTGGCAAATAACTGGCCAGCTGGCTGTGCTATAACAAGGACAGCATATATCCTCCAGGATAACAAGGCAACCCAACCTTTACTTAACTGGGTGCCCCTTTAAGCATACTTCAGTGTTACGGCAGTGATTTCTCCATTCTGAGTCACCACCTAATGCCTCATTCCTTAGAGTGCCAAGTACCCCACACTGGAACAACCCAGCATCAACCAAGGGTCACCAACTCCCAGAACTTTACCACTCGCAGTTACCTGCTAGCTATTTTCCCTAAAACACTGGTAGTTTCGAGTTCCCTCCAGCCAGTCTAAAGTATGGATTCTAGCATTACACAGACGCTAGTGCAACCATTTACCCACTGTTTGACTTCAGGTGACCAACTTAAATAAAGTCTCATTTTAACTCATCTGTAAAATGGGTGTAATTTGTTAACTGACTTGTTTATTGTAAGGATTAACTTATGTGACACACACAAAATCCTAGCACAGTGCCTGGCAGATGGTAAATGCTCAAAAGTCATTAGATTCTCTTTCTATCTACCACACTACCCCCAGATTCCCTGCCCCCACCTTCTATCCCACTTTCTAGACTCCTGAGAGTCTTACAGCCTAAGAATGACTGTAATAAGAACAGAGAGGATGAGAGGCTGTGGATCAGGGATGGTGTGGCTTGCTTGACCCAACATCTTGACCTATGACTGACTAGCTTATGTGTCAGGCTCACAAGACCATAATACAATGAATGGTGGGTATGAACTTGAAATGAAAAAAATTATTTTTTACTCCACCTCATTCTGCAAGAGATTTGATGCAGTTTGAAACCAACTCTGACAATGTAAACTTTATCTACAAGTGGTTTCTGAAGGAGGTAGAGGGGTAAAAACTAAAATTTTAATAATTAGCATCTATTTTTCTTCTTTTTATTGGGACATAAAATATCATAGCCACTGTAGATATACTTTTTTTTTTTTAAATATGGAACACTTCACGAATTTGCATGTCATCTTGCACAGGGACCATGCTAATCTTCTCTGTATCGCTCCAATTTTAGTATATGTGCTGCCGAAGTGAGCACAGTAAGTATACTTTTAAATAAAAACAAAGAGATGTACTTTTAGGGAAGACAAGATGTGTGTGTGTGTGTGTGTGTGAGAGAGAGAGAGAGAGAGAGAGAGAGTCCTATACTTTCTCCTTGGACTGTCTGGATTATGTCATAGCAAAATATAATCAATGACCCTTTGATCAATGGAACAGGATGGTGACAGGTACTCTTAATTCACTGTTGCCAGTGAGTATTGACAAGCTGGTAAGAATCATGCTGTACTGTGTCACTTATGCTGAAGGCATTAGCATTTTTTAAAGGTCAAAAGCAAATTCTTTAAAAATGCAGAACTTCTTAGAATCAGGGAAACCTCCAAATTTTTTTTAACCGAGTTCACACTGTAAACTAGGGAATCTGTGAGATGTTCAGGATTTCAGTTCTTTCCCCATGCCTCCTATGAAAATGATATTTAATTTTTCCTGATTTAAATTCTTGGCTGTCAAACTTCATGGCAAAATTCTTCCAATGGGTGAATGAAAAGGGAATTCTGAAAGCTATTTATGTCTCTAAAAAGCATAAGAAGAAAGTAAGCACAAACCCAAGGCAAATCTGTACTAAATCAAAGCAACATTATACTTACTCTGTGACACTCTTACTAGCTCAGTCACACTAAAAACACCTGATGTGACAAAACTGTCCTGGAAGCCCAAATGTCCTGGGGAAACAAAAACAAAAGAAAACAAAGTGTCATAAATAGTAGACATTTGACAACAGAATTCTAAATATTCATTTCATTATGATTAAAAAAGTGATGCCTAATTTCATACTCAGCTCTAGGCAGAGTTTATGTGGGAGGACACAGTCATTTAGTTATGTATGGGTTTTTGGTTTGAATCTGGAGGTTATGAAAAGCAATAACACAACCCCTGGGTGATTTTCGAAATGGTTAAAAAAAAATCAACAGGAAATCTGAAACAAAAGACGACTGAAAATAAATGGTTACCTTGAGTGACCTCTGAGATCCTAACAATTGGGATGAAAACAGTATACTTAGTAATCAGCCAGGCTAGCTAAATTCCATAATAGTTTTTAAACATTATGCTCTAAAGAAACATCTGATCAGGATTAACTATCCATTTATTCAAATAAACAAGATTTAAACACGTTCCCTTCATTTCTAGATGCACCACAGGGGAAATCTTAAAAAAGCCAGTATAGAAAACGCAAGCTTGAACCTTCGAAACATGAAAATGAGTTCTTTGAACATAAATAAAAATTCAGATCTGTTTAGAAAACAAGAGCTTTTTTTGGGTGTTGGTTTAATTTTTTTTTTTTTTTTTTGAGAAAAGAGAATATATAAATGGTTCAAAAAACTGCTTAAGCTTTGAATTTTGTATCTGTTTCATTTCTACTGGATATAGTTAATTTCGTTTAAGGTAGCCAATATTACATTTACCACCAATTGCTCATTTTATTTTATGGTATATTCAGAACATAAGACTTATAAATGGCAAGGAATATATAATTACAGATGTATAGCTTCCCAGTCTGCCTCTAAATCTTTCTGATTTTATGAGTCTCACGTAGGTAGACTCTGGTTAAGAGATCTGTCTTTAGGGTCAGCTTAATTGCCTGCTTTCAAATTAGGGTTACAAGAGAAGCTGTTGGCTGAAAGGATTCTTAAAATAACTGTTTTTTTTTTTTTTAATTGTTCTTTGAAATGCCCTTAAGAAATACAACATAAGAAAACAGGCCAATTTGAATATATAACAATCCAGAAATAAAATTTATGTTATTGATAAGATAGCAGTAGATTTTATCCACTATTAGGGTGAAGAAAGTTTACTTATGGCACAGTATATGCACTAATAAACTTGTTAAATGTCATGCACATAAACACATGCACATGTGGCCATTTTTTAGAGCATTATATATAGGCTTACAAAAATTAATTATTCTTTTACTTTTCATTATATTGGACTTTCTCATCAGAAATATTTTCACTGAAATTTAACAGGAAAAAACTTAACTTTTACATCAGACACATCGAGCTATGATATTTTAGAATAAACAGCTCTAATTTTTTAATATATGCAATAATTAAGAATTGTTTTTAAAAATAAAATGGCAAAATTTCATTGGAAGAAGTGCTTAAGAAATTTCACCTCTCAACCCAAACCCACACCCAGGTATTTATCTAACTTTTATAAGTGCCTGAGGTGTCTTTCTCTGGGTAGAACTGAAAAATAAAAAAAACAAAGTAAAATAAAACTCTCTAATGAGGTCTTGGCAAAACAGACATGGCATCTCCTTCCCTTGTGACACCACTAACATTACATTTATCCATACTAAAGGAAATGCAACCACAATGTACATTAAGTTTGACTTAAAACAAAAATACAACAATATAAAGGAAATTCACAATTGAATAAGAAAATCTGGGTTGATCTCCAGCTTTGCTCCACCTCTCTCTTGCTTGCAGGCTGATACTTGTTTCAGTTCCAATCTTTGAAATTCCTTATTTTAAGGACGATCTAACATGTATTTATGTACAGAGTGAATGACAATACAAACACTTTAATCCTGCCACAAGAAAAGCAAACAATATATTTTTAAAACTAAGTTTAGTTTGGCCCAAGGATTTCAAGGGGAAATTTTTCCATTCAAACTACCATCCCCTCCTGGTTGCTCCTTTTCTTTCTTTTAGATGTTGGTGTTCTCTGTGGTCTGTGCTCTCTCTCTCATTCCAATTTTATTTCATCTATTTTTTACAACATCAGCTACCATTTTAGACTCTGATATTTGTGAAAGTGAGAATAATGTTTGGTTTGCTCACCACTGTATCCTCAAAGCCTTGGACAAAGCACATGGGAAGTGATTATCTGCTGAATGAGTGAATGAATGACTCTATAGGCCAATGTGAGGAGAGGCTGCCATGTGTCTTGCCAAGTGACAAGCTAAGGACTAAGAATCCCAGCAGCAAGCCCCAGAATGCCACAGTTTTCAGGAAGAAAGCATTGACTTGATGACACATTGCTTTGGACTTTTTCCCAGCCTCAAACCATGGAGCAAATAAATTCCCATTGTTTAACTCAACCCATTTCATGGTATTTGCTAAGGAAACAAAACAACCTCTTTCCTGGGTTCCAAACCCAGGAATCTAAACACTTATTGGATAATAACTACCCAGATAGTCCAGGGGTACCTCACGTTCAATATGACCAAAGCTGAACTCATCTTCTTCTCTTCCCCCAAACCTTCTGTTACTCTGTTACGCTTTTGAACCATCCATCGATCATCCAATCTTCCACGTTTTTTGGTGTCACCGATTTCTGTTCTTAGAAGCACACACAACAAACTAATCCCCACTGATTCCATTTTCTTACTATGTCCTGACCCTCTGTATATTTGGCCTTCTGCCATTTTCCACCAAGCATGATGGGACAGCCTCCTAACCATGTTCTCCATCATCTGCCTTGGCCCACCCTCCAATGTACTCCCCACTTTGCCTTTGCACTAATAGGCAAATATGGTGATTCATTCATTTATTTAAAAAGTATTTATTGCGCACCACCATGAGCCAAGCATTGTATTAGGAGCTCAAGATGCAGTCCTTGCCTTCAGGGAGTTTACAGTCTATGATTAGAGACAGCTAAAAATGTGTAAAACAAATTACTTTAAAAGTCATAAATGGGACAAGTGATCTGAAGGCAACAAATAGCATTGTATGGAAGAGAATCACAGGGAAGGTTTCTCTTAAGAGCTGATACCTAAAAGATACTAAAGAGCCAGCCAGGAAAAAAAGGGGGTCAAGTTTTTTGGCATGTGCAAAGGCTCTGAGGTAGGAAAGAACAAGGTGTTGGGGAAATTGAAATAAATCCAATGTGTCCTGAGCCCACTGCCTTGTCAGTCTTATGAGAGAGAGCTCCACAGGGCTTTCAGGGTACAGAATAGTGTCTTTAGCATGGTATATGATGCCTTCCACTTTTCTCTTCAAGCTCATTTCTAATGCTTGTCTTCTGCTTTCCACCCACCCCTTGGCCTAAAGGGCATGCTTCTCCTTGGCCCTGGCTTATCACCACCCCTCCCCCATTCTGTTCCTTCTTCCTGAACTGCCTGTCCTTTCTACTTTTTGCCTCAGCAACTCCTACAAGTCCTTCAGGACTCAGCTGCTGTCTGTCACCTCTATCAAAAGCCTCTCCCGATTGCCCCCACTGCTAGGAAAGACTCCTTATCTCAGTATTGACCTGGTGTACCATATAATGCTCTATCCATGGACTTAGCAAACTGAACTGTATTTTGTCTTTTCCTCATATTATACTGTAAACCCTTTGATAGCAGAGATACTATCTTCTATGTCTCTGGCCCTCCAGATCTTGACACAGTGCCCAGCACACAATAAGTACTCCAGAGATGTTCCTGAATGAAGAAAGCTCAAACTGAGGTCAAGGATGTTTGTTTTCCTTTTATAAAAACTCTGACAGACTCTCTGCACCTCATTTCTAGCAATTTAGCTTGAAACAAATTTGAGTTGATTTGTATTTGAAAACTATCGAAATGAGCTGTCCAAATAGTCCCTCCAAACTAAGCGATACCCAGGATAGGGTGGGCAATCCATTTTAGATTAAGCCTCCAGACAAGAAGGTACCGTCGAGGTCTCTAACAAGAAATGTCTGGGGATCATCCTGTTATGGTTAGGGCTCATATTTTGAGAGACCAAGTAAAAACAGAGTCAAGTGCAGCATTATTTAATGGATATAATAGCCAAAACAAAACAAAACAAAAAAAGATCTCACCCCAAGCTCAAATTAGGATCTCATGTGACTCTGAGAAAGTCACTGGAAAAATAACAATTTGATCCTCCTTCTTCCACCAGCAACCTGCTTCTTATGTTTTTTCTTAGTGGAATGTAATTTAGAAGTTAAAATATAAGTGAATGTACAATAATCAGATCAGAAAAATAAAAATAAAGAGTATAATTATTTCACGAGTCCTCCACAACCCTCTCTTCACTGTATTATCAAATAGCCTTTGTTAGTTTATGTTTATGATGTGACCCTAAGGAAAGTTCTGTGTAAACACTCCATGTAACTTTAAATGGCTATGAAACTGGGTTTGTCCCTCCACCAATTATTTGGAAACCCGCTGATGAACTCTATAAGAAAATAGCAATGAGAAATGAAACCTAAGAAATGATGGAAAAAGTGATATGGCTAACGCAATTACTACGCGAATCGGAGTAGATTGCTATTTCATTCTCACTAACAAAAACCAAATCATAAAAATGACTTTCAGGGAAATTACACTAATCTGGTTGTTCCACTTTATTGCAGAATGAGAGAAAAATGAAAAAGAAAATAGAAAGATACTTTTAAGCAATTTTGAATTCAGATGTTAGCATTAAAAGATCCTCAGTTGGAAAGCTGATTAAACATTCCCAAAAGGTCTCAAGATTTACATTTTGAATAGGGCTTCTCAGAAATGAGTGCAAAACATATACTTTTTGTTAAGTATGTCTTAGGTGAAAAGCCAGATTGCTCAATGATATGGCTATCTCTCCAATTCTGAACCATTGTTCAGGAGCAATTGTATAGGAGATTGAAATGAGGATCAGATCCTTTTTCATTTTATATAAAATGGCTAAAAAAGTTCATTCACTGAAGTCTTGTTCAATGAATTCCCAATTAGAGTACAAATTTCAATACCTTGGAGTCAGTCATACTCACAGTGGGGACAGATTAGACCTTCTGGGAGAGGTAGGAATATAAAAAACTAAATACTTTTATGGGTGGTTAGGAAAAGCAGCTCTTTACCTTGATGATATCAGCAGTTATTATGGAAAATGCCATTATATGGGAACCAAATCTCATTTCACGAAGGAACTGAACATCTACCTTTTAACAGGCAGAACAGGAAAAAAAGTTAGATTTGCAGGGAGACAGGTAACCTTGCAGAACTGTTCAAAGGTCAGAGGAAGAAACCGTGTGAAACAAAGCATTCGGAGAACTGGCCTTTAAAGACAAGTTGAATATCCCAAAAGAAATTTAATTTCATATTTGAGGAAGAACGTTTATATATACCACAAGATGGTATATATTTTTTCCCCAGTTGGTATGTCAAGGGGCTAAATTATCAAATCTCCTTTAGCTAATGGAAGCCAGAAAAGTGCAATATACAGCTAAATTCATCAAAAAGAACACTCCATTCTCATGTCCTCATGGTCAATAAGGTTCCATCATTCAAAAACAGGACTGAGCCTTTCCATGTTGGTGTGCTGGTGTCACTCAAAGGGAAAAGAGCTCCCTCCTTCTCACTTCATTTATATGCAGCAAACATTTATAGATCGCCTGTGCTGTCCGGGACCTGTGCTGGACCCTGAGCCCACTGCTCTCACAGAACTCACATTCTAGTCCTTCTAAAGAAAGCCTTACCTCACTCACGCCCTCTCTGGAAATTTAAATTCTCCTGAGAACTCCCCACTTTCCTTAGGCGGCTCCTTGCTCCTTCCCCTTCCCCGTGCCTTAGTATATTTTAGGGGTACAACAATAAATACTGTTAAATTGAGTAGAACTTCTGCTCTACTTGTTTCACGTCTCTAGCTTCTTTCTCCCTTATTTGACAGACACTTGCTTAACATGTCTTATCTCTGCTCTCCTACAGCAAACTGGGGAAGGGCAGGGCTGTGTTTTACTATCTTACGTTGACCACAGAGCCCAGCACAATCTCATGTCCTTAGTAGGTGTGTGATAAATATTTATTCAGGGATTAAGATGAGAGACTTGAGACAGCCTTGTTTGTAACCCTCTAAAGCACAATGTAAGTTACTATTAACTTACAAACAGTGATTTGTTACTTCTGTACTCTGAATTTGGTATATTTTAGAAAACAGGTATTTTGGGGGGGGCATGGGGTGGGGTGGGGTATGTTCCTGCTAATCCATCAAGACCAAACGCTAAAATTTTGGACTGGTTGGTGACTATGCATTGGCTATTGTTTTTTTTTTTTTTAACATGGGCAGGCACCAGGAATCGAACCCAGGTCTCCAGCATGGCAGGTGAGAATTCTGCCACTGAGCCATCACTGCTGTGCCCATATATTGACTATTTAAATTATTCTACCACTCACTGGTGACATTTGAGATTTTTAAAAAATTTTTTGAATAACTCCTTACACTGAATCAAAAGCAAAAAATTTGGTTATCCACTAAAAAGAACATATTAGCAATAAAAACTATATACAGTCTGTTTGTGTGATTAATCTTTATCATAGTGGGGAAAAAATCATTTGGTAGTCTGCTTACAGTAGACTTTAAAAGATTGACATATGGTGTTGTATTGATAATAAAACTGACATACTTCTATATCTAGAAAGTTGTGCCTGAGAATTTGTAAAGCAAGAAAATGATACTTGTCAACTGATAATATGGATGAAGTGTTTGGAGATTCTCAGATTAAAGGAATGGTTATAAATGCATTTGTAATATGACTATGATTGTCATTCTGGTATATCATAATACATGAAGAAATTGTCACAAGTATGGGGAAAAAATGGAGTTTTAACTGAAAATAAGATGAGGCAAAAAGATGTTTTAGAATACGTGTACTGGGACCTGTACACTGTTGATTTGTTTTTGTACATCCTCCAAATTTACCTCCCCTGCTCATTCACTCACTGTTATTCAAAAAAGACACCTAATCTGCCATCTTTTTTTTTTTTTTGCCACTGTTGTTCATACAAAGATTTCCACATTGATAGAATCCATATTTCGGTTTATTGTTTTCATTCAGCAGGTATTTATTAAGCCTGTTACTAGCAAGCACTTAAACTCTGAGGATACAGCAGGAAATAGCACAAGTCCTTACTCTTGGGGGGGCTTGCATTCTCAGTCAAGGCAGATATTTGCAAGATTTCCAGTAATGTATTTACCTAAAATTGGGTCCTTTTATAAGAACTTTTCTAGGAAAAGTTAAGAACTAGCAAAAACTATTGTACTATCCTCCTGTTGTCGATTCAGTTGGGTGCCCGCTTGTATCCCGGGCTGACAGCTAGAGACTGTCTTACAGTTAGGAACGACCACTAACTGCAAAGTGAATGGAAGTGATACAAGCCACTTTTACGCTCACACCCACCCTTAGAGAATAACAAAGCACGTTTACATGTTAAAGCTTCTGAGAATTTCTGCAATAAGCTTTGTAATTATTATTTATCTCACTCTATCCCAAATAATTTGACAAGGCCATCTTTTTTTTTTGGCAAATATTCTGCAGACATTCTTTATGTTGTTCCCTTTCCACTCTTCCCATTTAAATTAAGCAGCAAATGTGCGGAGCATAACCTGGAATCTGAGCCCTTTGATCTAATTAACACTTTTAAAGTAAGGCCCAAGGGGACATCTTCAATTGCAATCACTTTAACCTATCTACATTAGGAAAATGGATCAAACCAAGTGACAGATATCATAAAGTTAGGCTACCTATCTGAAAAATTTTTCCCTAGAACCTCAATAGGTAGTATTAATTATCATAAAATTATACCTTTCAATTATCCAGTATTTACTATGTGTTTGGCACTCTTGCTAAGCACTTCAGCTTTATTACCTCAAATCTCCAAAGCAACTCTGTGAGATTGGCAATATTATTCCAATTTTACAAAGCAGGAAGCTTAAACTCAGAGAGATTAAGTGATTTGACTAAAGTCACACAGTTAGTGGCAGAATTAGACTGGAACATAGGTTTGTTTCCTTTTCCTTATATAACAAGTTCTAGTCCATCTTAAATCTATCATATATAACAACAGAGACTTGATTATACAGCTTAATCCAAAGGCCTAGTCACATCATTGCACCAAGAGTGAAATTTTATTAAATTAAATTTGACAACTCAATGGCTTCACAAAGAGGGTTTATGAGTCATAAATGATTGAGCAATAAAGGACTATGTATACTAGATATCAAAATATACAAATTGTGAAAAATAGTTTTTCTTATTTATATTTTGCAGATATTGGATACATATCATCATGGAAGGTTTTGGAACTGGAAGGGACCTTAAAGATCACCTAGTAATGGAGTAATCATCATTGTGTTGTAACAAAATATTTGCTACTAATAAAATAACATGAGGGTTTTCTTTTCTTAATAATTCATTGAATATGTCTGCCTTCCTATTACTTCTCCTTATTTACCACAAATTTGCCCTCTTGAGTAAGTAGAATAAATTTACTCTCTCTTCCATGTTGCTAACTGTCAAATATTTTAAGACAGCCTCTCAATCCCTAATTTTCTCTCCTCCAGGCTAAATATCTTTTCTTTCATTGTTTTATAATGTCAACAAATTGATTTCCCCATTTCCTCTAAACATTTAGAATTGTGCATATATTAGGCCTTTAAACGGAAACCATTCTTTTGCAAGTGGGCCCAAATACAAATTAGTCCTGTACAAAAATAGAGGAACAACTGCTTTAGGGAATTTTTTTTTTTATATACAATAATACAAAAAACAGAGAAAAGTTTGTATTGTGTTAGAAAAGGTAATTTCCAGTATAATTCACATCAGATTAGTATTTTAAAATTAAGTTTTTGATGCACAATAAATTTAAAATTATTTTTTAATCCACCTGGCTTTGAATAAAAAGGGATTTTTAAGAAACTTGTTTTTATGTTCTGAAAAAGATTTTTTTTCTAAACTTGGACAGGAAACAACTGACAATCTGTAAATGGATCAAACTATCTGTAAAAATTTCAGTCTCTGCTTATGAAACCTTACATATACAAGAGAAAAAACAAGGAAATTTATTCCCTGAATACATCAGAAACTGATTATCTTAAATGAAGCAGACATGAAACTGGATCACCTGAGGGCTACCCTGATTTCTGGATGTAAAACAGCCTGAAACCTTAATGCCCATCGCCCAGCCCCTCCTCTTCAGGCTTCACACACAGGGCTGTGAAACCACTCACTGAGAGCCATGCTTGCTAAAACACCTCAGGACACAGGCAATGACAACAAAAGGACCAGGGCCGTGTTGCTAATTTAATGAGACTCAACACGGACTTGGGTTCACTGGCTTTGGAAAGAAAATAATTGATTAACTGAAGCAACAGAGTTGAAAAACATCCTACAGTTACTTTTCCAAGTCTACATAAGAGAAAATATATACATAGAGGTTCAGATGATTTTCCAAATATATAATAAAATCAGTTAATGTTTAGAACCATAAATATGTGCTTTCATCTTTGTTACAATCATTCACTTTGTGACATTCTTGCTCATTTACCCAGCAATTATATAGTTACTGCTGTCATCATGTACAGTGTTTATTACATTTAGAATCTACATGATACATGTCTTCAGATACCTTGGTATGCCACAAATCACATGGGTTGCTATACTTTGAAGTTTGCTGCCTGGTACAAACACAGAGTATTTTAAAAGTACCAGAAAATTCTTCGTAAAATGTAACAGAATGAATTAGACTGCCCTGGCTATGTCATGTTAACACAATGGAGGAAGACTTTTAAGACTTTAAAGTCATGTAATACAATTGTAGGCTGGATTTTTCTTGTTAAAAATAAGTAGAATGGGAATGATTGGAAGAGAAGAGGGCCAATATTTGACAACAGAAATCAGCATAACCTTTTAACTGCAGCAGCCATGGGTGACTGCCCTTTGACCTTGGAAGATTATATGGGACTTCAATGACAACAGCTGGAAGTGAGCGTGCCTGAATAGAGAACACAGATCCGAGGCCTGGTACAAAAGATTGCACAATCTCTGCCCAGATCAGAGTGCTGATTAGAAATTGTTTCCTGGTCCTGGCTTAATAGAGTGTAATAATGAACTTTTTTTTTTTTAATTCATCCCCTAAGAAATCATTGGTGGATTCTTTCCAAACTTATTCTCCCCTCAGCCCTTTGAATCTTCTATTTTCACTATGTATTTTCATAAATATCAGGTTCATCTTTCTTAAGCTCTATGGTTAGGAAGAAAATTTTGTTTGCATGCTATTTTTCATAGACAGAATTTCTTTAAGTTTTTAACTCCCTCCTCTGTGTTTTAAAATAACCCTTACTGTGGCATTTCACATAGGAAGTATCATTACTTTCTGTTTGAGGCTCTGCCACATACATTCAAAGACCCCAGTAGCTAGAATAAGCGCTCAATGAAAATGGAAACCATCTCTCTCACATCTTTCTAGCCCTGCCATTTGTACCATGTCTAACACATGATAGCTCTTGATACATGTATGGTGAATGAATACAGAAATGAAACATCTACTCTTATCCATTCATTCATTTTATTTTTCTTGAAATATAAAGATAGATCCTTTCTTTGGTTCCCTTCTACCACAAAAACATTCAGTAATTTCAACTTTTTCTTCTATCCATTTCATATGTACATTAACAATTTTTAGAGTAACCAAAACAGGAACATATGAAAAAGATGAGTAATTACTTCCTTTCAAAGATAAGGCACCTTACCGTAGTAGATAGAGATTTGACTACTTGGTAAATGTGGTCATTTCAATCCATAAAACCCTCAATGAATTACATTCACTGAGCTGAAACACACATACATTGATTGACGCAGGTAGACTCAGATTCCTCTGTAGGACTCCCATACTTGCTGACATGGCTCCGAAACCACAAGCATGACACCACATGATTACTGAAAGGACGTCAGGTTATGACTCATTTATGTTGCTTTGGTTTTACCATACACTCTATCTCACCTCCCATTGCTCTGGATTTTGCTAACTACTCTTTGGATTTTGCTAACTACTCTAGTTTCTATATCAAATTAGCAGCTCCTTCACCTCAGTAGAAGGTGACCTTTCTTCATATGCAAATAATACCCTGAGTTGGGCAAAAACCAACCTGACTATGTGGTATGGGACAAGTAGTGGCTGGTACAAATGCCTTCCAAATCAGACATAGGTCATCTTCCTACGTTCTTCTATAGCAATTCTAGATGCTATTTCAAGTTAGCCATGGCACAGACTGTTTTTCAGGACAGACCTTAACCCATTGGCTGTTTCAAAATTCTATAAACAGAATTCAATTCCCAGAGCAACTGTAAGGGCGCTGGCTTTGGTTTAAAGGAAGCTTTGGTTAAGCTTGTATTTTTTTAGAGCTACTGGTTTAGAGTATCCTTTGCAGATCAGAGCAGGAGGACCATCACCTATGCACGCAGTTCTTGAAGGACCAGGGCTTGCTGGTGACAGGTACACATGATAAATGCTCCAGAAGGCTGACCTAATTTCTCTTGAAGTGAATGTTTTGCTAAGAATGTCCCCTCAAAGTGTCAGCTTGCAACCAAAGAGTCAAACCTGCCAGTGTCCATTCTCCTTAGTGAGTTATTATTATTGTTTATGAAAGTTCACCTAAAATGAAGTTAATTCTGTCTCATTTATCAAACTTCTCCAGACTTATTTTTTAACTTAAGTTATATAACCACTTTAAAATATGTACTTAGCAAACAATTTATGTTTCACAGTTTTCAGCTGCTTGTGATCAGAAGATACAAACTAAATATAAATATTTAATTATATTTAGTATATATTTAAATATAAATCAAGGTGACTCTGCAATGTGTTATTTCTCTTGCAAAGGAAATAATATGGCAATAAGTTCTTTCATTTTTCCCTTCAAAAATTGTACATGTAAGGTATTATTTACATATAATATAGTAGATGGAGCAGTATTTTCATAAGCCTTAGTTATCCATCTGTAAAATGACATACATGTTAGTATATTGCTGAGAATCATGACACAATGCATTTAAAGTGCTTAGTAGGGAACACAATGTGTTCAAAATATGACAGTTATCATTATAAATAACAAATATATTTTTTACACTGTTGATCTGGGGTTAAATTGAGAAATTTTTAATGGAAGAAACATATAGAAATAATATTCATTCTTTCAACCTGGAATGGTAAATAATATAGGTATTCCTAGAAAAGCTACATATAAAAACCAAAGTGTTGACAATATAATTTTGAGTAAATCTTGGGTAAAATAAAAATTATTTCCTAAAGCAAGTAACACAAAACTTATCATTAAACAAACCCTCTAGTCTTTGTCACGTTTTTCTAAAGTGAGATATAACAGTACTTACTCCTCTAAATTGTTTTAAATAAAATGGATGAAAATTTTAGGAATCTAATTACTAAATATAATATTGTTTATTTATAAATAGCAACTTATAAATACTTACAAAAACATAATTATTTACAACTCCTTAAATAATTTTAAATATCTTACCTATTCACTAAATGCATATTGACCATCTATGTAGGTCAAGCATCATCCTAGATATGGGGAAACAAACTTTGGCCTTATATTTTTGGGTGGTAACCACTATACTCAATCTAGAAATGGGCCAGAGATAAATTTTTCTTGCAGCAGATCAAGTTTTACCTACTTCGGCAATAAACAACGTAGAGGAATATTTAGAGAAATCGTATAAAAAGGCTTTTGGTTGCCAGTTACACTTTATTTTTTTTAAGAATTTAGTTTGTTGAAAATTCCTGCTTTAGAAAGCAGGTATTTACAAATTCAGTTTTGTTTTTTCAGATAAAAGCTATTTAATTTGTTTCAATGTGAGGATACTTCAACTGGTATAAAAGGGCATACAAAATAAGCAATTGATGTTAACATTAAGCATATTTACTTATTTATTTATACAGTCATGAAATGAACTATTCTCTACTCCAGAGCCTTCACACCTTAGTCCCTTCCTCCAGTTAAACAGAAAGCCATCAGAAGGCAGCATTAAAGGAAGGGTCTTGATTCCTTACAGCTTTAAATCAATGCTAAAAGACTTTGGCCTTTCAGGCAAGAGAATGAGCGACATGTTTCACTTTACTGACTTTGATCAGTGAAGCCCTTTGTGGTGCAGGCCGGTTCCCTGGTTTCAGAGGACAGAAGCTTTGACTTACAGAAACAGACCCAGTCCGCCTCAGACTCAGCTCTAAAGGAGAGCGCTCTTGTTCTTGAATTACTGCAGAGTTTCTCACCAGGGCTATTATCAACGTTTTGAGGGGGACTGTTTCTGATATTCAGAACTATCCTGTACTGCAGACACTTAATATGACCCCTACCCACTACAGGCCAGCAACACCTCCTTCCTTGTGACAACCCAGAATGGCCTTATACGTTTTTTTGTTTGTTTGGTACACTGTATGGTAGGGGTCACACTTCATTCTTTGTCTATGTGACTATTCCATTATTGTAGCACCGTTTGTTGAAATTTTTCTTTGGGGTGGGGCATGCATGGGCTGGGAATCGAACACAGGTCTCCTGCATGGCAGGCAGGAATTCTGCCACTGAACTACCCTTGCTCCCCATCTTATACATTTTCTTTATACCCTCACAGGAGGCCATATTTTTCTTTGGTGAAAAACACTCTCTCTATATAAACAGGGGTTTATCGATCTCATTAGGTATTTAATACTGTATTATCTTGCCCAATTGCAGAACTGTTTGACTTACTGTCTCTATAATCAGAATGAAAACTCTTGGAAGCCAGGAACCGAGTCTTATAGTTCTTTTGAAATTCCCCCTCCTCCTCAGCCATACCCTTTCATCCATCATCACGAAGTATCTAGTTAGAATTTTATTTAAAAACAACAACGTAACACCCATGTTGATTATATTTGAATTACAATGTGGTTTTGGGGGGAGGGTGCTCAGATATACAGCCCATAAATGTAAAGCGTTTGGATCTTCTGGGAGAGTCCTGATTTCAGATACTGGCTCATTGGGCTGTACATGTACCTGGACAAGCCTCTCTGGTCTCCACGTGTTGTTGCTGAGAAGCTATGTTCACTGTACCAGTAAGCTTCCAGGAATCACACTGATAGCACTCTGCTTGTTCAAGATAGCACATTGTACCGCAAAGGCTACAAACTTTACAAAATATAAAATAACATGTAAAAACTGAAAATAAGCGTGCATTCTATTCTCAATGCAAGGATGGAGGGGAATTAAAAGGAGACATGGAGCCAAAATAATGATCCACAACCCTATTGTTAAAAAAGACCACTGACAGCATCCTGAAAATAGGCAGAAAACAAAACCTAATGACAGGTTACATATTTTCAACCAACCAATATTCTGAAGAGTACCTTTGTCTCACTGCTTATTCAAAACAGGGCAACTCCTCTAGTTTTCTTTGATTTTTTTTTCTCTAATCTTCTGGATACTTTATTGAATACTTTCCATTTTTCCAAAAGTAGGAGCCAAGGGCAGCCACCTTTGCCAGGTTGCATGGAAAGCCTTCTACTTCCTAATCACCAAAGGATGCTTCCTTGGTTTAGTTTTCATCTCTAACACCAGGAAATCCATGAAATCTCCTGAGATTGTAGGATAGTTACAGACCAGGCCGGAAGATCTGTGTTCATGCCTTCATATATGTACATATATAGTTGTGTATTTAATTTAGTTTGGTCCCTCAAAAATCCATACACAGAAAAGCATTTTCTCATCAGGTATAAACTTGAAATAAAATATTTTTCACAACCATAGGCATTTCTGAACTGCAGTGTCATTATTGGCAACAATGCCAAAAAGCACACAATTGCTAATTTGAACATGGAGCCCTCCTGGCTGCAGCTGGTGAAGCCAACAGCATTCTGCTCTTATATAAAAGTTGTTTGAACTAAGAGTCAATAGGGTCAGTGGTTAACTTCTGAGGTTTCAAATACAATAAAAGTCTTAGGGAGACGCTAAATGCAGGTTTTTCTTTTTTAAAAAAGGTACTTCCATTGTAAACTTAAAAGTATCTCTACAGCCTGATTCATTCACTCCATAAACATCTATGGATACCAATCTATGAGCCAAGTACAGATGAGGAGCTTGTAACAAATCTCAACATATTCTCTGGGTCAAGGGCTCATCCTTCAGTGAGAAGACCTTATTCACCTGTGCAAGATCAGGTTCAAATGTTACCATCCTAATGTTATATTTGTATCTTTTGAGTGTGATAGGCCTCTACATTGTTGCCTCAATAAATACTGATGACTTCCTGAAAGAAGAAGGGGAAAGTGCTAAATTAAATTTATAGGAAGCAACAAGGATAACCCTATGGATAGGGAGTTAAATGTGTGTGTTGATGGGGAGAGGGGCAAACAGAGCACCGTTGCTATAAGGTTGGAAAGGTTAACAGAGCCAACATTTAGAAGGTTTCAAGTAATCTGAACAGTATTCTATAAAAAATAATCAGATGTGAAACATTATTTAGAGCATTTATAGTATTATTATTTTCAAGAGAATATTTTCTATCATTATAAAGTATTTATATTTATAAGTCAGACATGGTCTCACTTAATTACTAGCTTTCTGACTTTGAGTAAGCTAACTGGACTTTCATTAATTCATCCAAAAACATTTATCGAATACCTATTTTGTGGCAGATACTATGGTGGGAATTGGGGTGCATGGTTTTGCTCTTTGTGTACTCCCAGCATAGTTGGGAAAGCAGGAAAATAGAGGGATGTTACAATACAACATGATGAGGGCTCTGGTGGACATAATGGAAGCAGGTGCTGAATGCACAAAGGAGGGCACCAAACTAGTCTGAAAGGGTTAGGGAAAGCTTCATGGAAATTTCTATACGGTCCCCAAAGACCAAAAGAATTAGCAATGTGAACTGGAAGAAAGTGGCAGTTTCTTGGTGGGTATAAGAAAAATAATAAAATGAGGATAGCTATGTTTTCTGAGGGCTCACTCCATGCTAGATATGTTCTTCAGTCTTGGCATGCATTATTTCATTTAATCATCAAAGTTATATGAGGTTGGTACTATTATATCCTCATTTTACAGATGAGACAACCAAGACACAAGTCTAAGCAAATTTGGTCAAGGCCACACAGATAGTAACTGGCAGAGTTGGAATTTCAACTCAGGCTATCTAACGCAAGAAGCCATGTTCTTCACTATGGCACTTTCTCCAATTTCATAGACAAGAATTCCTACTATAGAGGTCCTGGTGTTTTAGGGGGCTCACTAGATAGCGATATGATTATAACGACCATTATTGTCAGTGTGAACATAGAAATCCTTGATCTGCAGATCTGACTACACTAGATTTTTCCCACCAGATGGTAGACTCAATGGATTCTACCCAAACTTGTTCTCCAGGCTTAAAGTCAAAGGAAAGCATCCCTCACCAGACGATCCCATGGAGAAGTTATCTTCTACTGCAACACCACTAAAACCATGCTCTCTCAAAACAGTTTGTATCCTTTAACACCACTTCCCTCCTACTTATTCCCTCATATATGTTTTTTTTCCTTCCTTGTCTAATACTTAGTTTACTGTATGTGTCTATATGTGCAAGCTTAAAGCTATTCTATCTTAATAGTGGAAACTTGGAGAGTACTCTTAGAGGACAGAATTACTTAAAGTTTTGTGGGGCTTTTGGGGTGTGTATCAAATGAGACTCTTAATAGACAGATCCTTGTTGTAAAGAAGTCCTAATCTGAATTCTTTTCAAGTCAAAATATCAGGAAGGATTCAGCAGTAAATTATAGAATGCCACTAAGAACCATGATTTGGGAGCTCATCCAGCTTCACCCATAGAAGTTAGGCAATAAGAATCCTCATACAAAACAATACTGAAGCATTGGTCACACCTATGGTTTCCTCTACAGGCCCATTTCACAGAGGTCTTGAGTAAACAATGGAGGGAGATTATAAATCTCTTGCTTAGCCATGGTTCACCTCCATGAACTCTGCATCTCAAAACCCAAAACACAGGCCAATTGTTCTGCCATTGTGTACCCGAAAGTCTAAGTAGTCAGCCTTATTCTTATCAGATATTTACTAGGTTCCCAGTAATATGAAGAGTGCAGGTGTTACTCCACAGATTAGGTAACATATGACTGGCTGCTCACACACTGATGGCTGCCAAACTCTAGGCAGAAGTGGGCAACCTTTATTCCCCACTAGGGCAAAGGATTCATCTGAGTGGCAAGCAGCATAGGACAGAATCTAGGCTTTGCTGCCAAGCAGAAATGCACTCAGATCTCAGTTTTTTTTTCCACTTGTGCAAGCTATGTAATCACATTGGGCCTCAATTTCCTATCCTATTGCTTCAGTGAGGATTAAGTGAAATAACACACAGACCACAGTGCAGTACCTAACAAAGATTAAAGTTGTAGACACGGGAGACCAATGAAGTGGGCACCATTTGCTAATATTCTGATGCCATTTTTAGGCACCTAGGACTTCAATGGTGATTCCCAAGGGCTTCTCAACATGTGTGGAGATACTTCAGCATCAGAGAGGTGGCTGGATAACTTTATAAATCTGAAATTCTGCTGGTAGAAAGAACTTGTATCATACTCAAGCATTAACCATTAAGAATGCATAGACCAATAATTTGAAGAAAGCTCTAAACATGTAAGTGTTCACTAAATGTAGAAATTAACTATTGATTCTGTGCCATGAATGCACCTTGCTTATTAAATGGTATTCAACCCATGTTAGTTCTTCCTTTACCTTAATTCAGCAGTTCTCATTCAGGGACAATTGTGTTCCCAGGGGATATTTGGCAATATCTGGAGACATTTTTGGTTGTCACAACTAGTGGGGACTTGCTCCTGGCATCTAGTGTTTAGAAGCCAGGAATGCTTCTAAACACCCTGCAATGCATAGGACAGCCCCCCAAAGCAAAGAAGTACCCTGCCCAAACGGTCAATAGCGCTGAGGTTACGAAACACTGCCTTAATATTTACTCAACTCCAGCATGGTATATATATATATTTCCTTTCAGAATGCAGTACAATACCAGTTTAACACCTACTATTCATTAATTTATTCCACTAAAACTTACTAAGAACCTACAATTTGGCAGGATTATGTTAAGTACTGGGAATACAGAGATGGGCAGGACTGGGCACTTGCCCTCCCCGAGGTTATATAGATGGATAACAATGAACTATCATGCAGACAGACAGCCACCATGATGGACAAAGGGTAATTGGAGCATGGAGCAAGTGGCACCTAAGAGTACACAGGGAGTCGGGAAGGCTCACAGAGGCAGAGACACCTGGTATGTCTTTTGAAGGAGGTACAGGAGAATCGGAAAGAAAAAGGAAGGGAGGCAGAGACGGCAGGAGGGAAGGAAGCAGGAGGGAGGAAGAAAGAGAGAAAAGGAGAAACAGAGAGCAGGTGACATATTGGTTTGTGATGGCTGAAGTTGGAACTTCTGGGAACGCTGATGAGTGTGAACAGTCTGGCAGACCCTTTCTTAAGAGAGACTATTGGCAGTTGAGGCGGGACAATCTAAAACATTATAAGATATTAAGGGAAATGTCTCTACTAATTTCTAAATACCCTATAAGCACTACCTCCTCCATTTGTTATTGAAGAGTTCTTGCATAGTATTAAGCTCGCAGAAATGTGAACAGATAGAAGGCAAAATGGCAGACTTAACTGGAAAGAGGGTTGATGACACTGCCCCCCTGCCCCACGCATCTATGCTTTCCAGTGTTTTTTCCTCCTGCTGCAACACTATGACCTTATCTTTGCTGGGATAGACTTGTTAAAGTCTGATACCACCTCTATGCTACCAGAAAATGTGGCCACCAGCCCAGCACACTAAAGAGATTTCCAAAACACAAAGGAACTCTGAATTGATTAACATGTCACCTGAGATACATCTTGACTGAGAAACTCCAACTGGGTTGTACTCGTAAAACATCTCTGTCACAGTAAGACTCTCTATGTATTCTTCTGTATTCAAAGAAAATGATTTCAAAAGGAGACTTCTACATTTCTTTCCACATTTTTAAAAATAAAAAAGAAATTACTTCTATTTCAAGCAATCATTCTATAAAAAAGAAAATTTAAGGAAGAAGAAAACATTCACCTAATTTCTACGCTTTGTGAGTTTTTGTTTTCACTCCTGAACGGATGAGAACTTGTAACTTCTGTGTGAATATGCCTGCCTCTCTCTCTCACATTTAAGAGTAAGGGAAAAAAAAATGGACAAGAAAAGGAGAGAGAACATAATCAGAAACATGAAAAGATTTAAGTAAGGAAGAATCATGTACATAATTGTGGGCCTGGAGGGGAGAAGGGAGACTCATATCTTGCACCAAATTAAAGGTAATAGGTATTGATATTGAAGGACACCAAGATTCCGAGATGCACAGGTGTAGCATTTAGGTCCCAGAGTTAGCAGTCCCTTTATATTCAACTCTGACAAGACCCCGCTACAGAAACTGGCTCTGGGAGCTACATAATTAACATGTTGTACAGAGAGAGCATCAGAGCTCAGATGAAAGAAGTAAAGGCTTTGTAAGGGAAAGTTACAGGAAAGAAGAAGAGGATGGGGGAAACACTATAGGGAGTATTCACGAAGATAAACTGAACGGTTGGTCTCTATCTCTTCTAATGATGGTGCAAATGAAAACTATTTGAGAGTTTGGCCCCTGCAGTGTAGGCTACTAAACAATGGAATGGGTTTCTTCCAGCTCCTGTAGAAATGCTGTGTTTGAGGAACTTCAGATCAACATTGACCCTCCATCACTAGAAACAAGTAGACATGATCCTGCTTGGAATACAGCACAGGGTATCACCCCCAGGGCTCCCGAATCAAGGCAGTACAATGGTAGTAAAACAGCAGGAAACACATAGGATGATCATGTACAAGACTTACGAGGTACTTGAGGTATATAAAAACATTCACCACAGGGTGTGGATTTCTTTGCTTCCTAACTGAGATAACTAAAGCAGAAGGTTTAAGTGATTTGTTTGAGGCTACACTTAATTAATAAAAGACAAAGCCAGGATATAAGCATAAATTTCTCTTGATTCCAAACCCATCTTCTTTCCATGGGGACATCTACTCATTAACACCACAGCTTGCTTCTATCCAAAACTACAATGTACATACCCCAAACAATTCACTAACAGAAAAAAACTCGTTCCATTTTACATACAGCCTTTAAAGCATGAGTTCAATACACATACCTAGGAGGAAAGTCTTAAACCATTCATTTGAAAACTAAGTCTTTGCTCTTTCTAATAATATAACATTCAATGATCTCAAGTATTTTTGTTATTAACAGTGATGATGTTGATGTCCTATGGATTTTTTCCACCTATTAATTTTTTATTGATATATTCACATACCATGTATTCATCCACAGTGTACGATCAATGGTTCAAAATATTACCATATAGCTCTGCATTTATCATCAAAATTGACTTGTTTTCTTTTTTTGTGAAAAATAACATATTAATATTTTCTGTGGTTTTTGTTTTTTTTTTCTGGGTCTCCAGCATGGCAGGTGAGAATTATGCCACTGAGCCGCTATCACACCACCCGAAAAATAACATAAAAAAATAAATAAATAAATAAAATTCAAAGCACATCGCAACAATTAGGTATAGAACAAATTTCAAAGTTTGGTATGGATTACAGTTCTACAATTTTACGTTTTTCTTTTAGCTGCTCTAAGATACTGGAGACTAAAAGAAATATCAATGTAATGATTTAGCACTCAGACTCTTGTTAAACCCGAACTTATTTGTATAACTCCACCATCACCTTTGACCTTTCTCCCACTCTTTAGAGGTATTTGGGCTACGCTCATTCTAGGTTTTTCATGTTAGAAGGGGTTGTTGATAATATAGGATAGGGGGATGGAAATAGCTGATGATCTGGAGAGGTTGGCCCCTCTGCATTTCAGGACTTACCTGGTCCAGGGACACATCTGGAGGGTTTCTAGAAAGTAACCCTAGTGCATGGAACATTTATAGAATCTTATATATTGCCCTAGGTGCTCTTTAGGATCGGCAGGAGTGGTTTTGGTTGGCACTTGGCAAGCTATAATAGGTAGCAATGTCTAACTGAAGCTTGTGTAAGAGTGATCTCCAGAGTAGCCTCTCAAATCTATTTGAACTCTCTTAGCCTCTAATACCTTATTTGTTACACTTCTTTTCCCCTTTTGGTGAGGATGGCATTGTTGATCCAACAGTGCTAGGGCCAGGCTCATCCCTGGGAGTCATCTTTCACATCACAAGGAGACATTTACCCCTGGATGTCATGTCCCATGTATCAGGAAGGGCAATGATTTCACTTGCAGAGTTGGGCTTAGGGAGAGTGAAGCCACATCTGAGCAACAAAAGAGGTCCTCTGGAAGTACTCTTAGGCATATCTACAGGTAGGCTAAGTTTCTCTGCTACATACATAACCTTCACAAGAGCAAGCATCAAATTCAAAGGCTTGGCTTATTCATCTGGGTGTTCCTAATGATTGGCAAAGTATCAGGTGGTACTTTTTATCCCTGGTGGTAAAGTTTAGTAGTTTCATATTTTTTCTCCATCCCTCAAGGGATTTTGCCAATACTTTTTTATTATCTGTCTAATATACTCTGGGATGTATCCAAGCATAACATTAAGCTATACAGGATTAATTCTTATTCTGGACTCCTGCGTTTGGATTGTTTAAATGATCTATCCAGACAGGTTGAGTTAGATTATGTGCTATAGAAAATCTAGGTTCTGGACAAAATAAACTTTTCTTCCTTTGGTCTCAAAGCGTAGATGAAGTTCTAAAACACAGACGTCTTCCTCACCCCTGTGTTCTGAATTACCTTAATCCTGACCTGACTGGCTTCGTTCCTATCTCTAAATACCAGGTTGTACCTATATAAAACAGCCTCTCAAAACCCAAAAATATCAATTACTGCTCCAGACTAAATATGACTGTTATTAAGAGCTTACAATCTAGGCCCCTATTTTCTTATAAGTATTTTCTAAATGAGACCATACAGTATTTTTCTTTTGCTTCTGACTTATTTTGCCTTTTCAAATGTCCCATAGATTCATTTGCAACACTGCATGCATCAGAACTTCATTCCTTTTTTGTAGTAGCACAGTATTTGATCATATGCATATGCCATCATTCACCAATCTACTCCTCAGTCAGTGCATCCTTCAGCCATCTCCGTTCACTGGGCACCATGCATGATGTCCAAAGTCAACAATCCATCAAAACTCTCTATTTCAGATCATTTCATTGTTCCCAACAGAAAGATAACCAATAAACACACCCTCACCAAACAGAAATTTCAAACCTCGCCTTAACTCTTTTCCTTCCCCTATTATTTACCCGTGGTGGTGGTGTTGATGTTTTCCTCTTAAACATAGTCCATAGCATGCAGTAGCAATTTTCCCTCTATACCCCGAATTTATACCCTCTTTGCACAAGACTCATACCTTTTCAGTAGGTTATGCAAGAACTTATTTATATTTGTAGTATTAATCTGTGGGACACATGGCTCTATATAACCCCTTTCAATCATGTTCACCTTCAATATGGTAATATTACTTATAAACCCAGCAGTGAACTGCCTTCACTTTTATCTATTTCCTTGCATTTAAGTTCAACCTCGTTAGCTAACCATTCACCCATCTCTAGTTTCCATGTATCTCTAGGTCCCCTATATTCTGTATTATAAGCCTCTGATTTTACCTTTACCATGGTCATAAAACTGGAGTCATATAGTATCTATCCTTTTGTGTCTGGCTTATTTTACTCTGCATTATATCCTCAAGGCTCATCCATCTTGTCATGTGCTTCAGGACATCATTTTGCCTTATGACTGCATAATATTCCATTGTATGTATATACCACATTTTGTTAATCCACTTGTCTGTTGATGAGCACTTGCATTGTTCCCATCTTTTGGCGATTGTGAATAATGCTGCTATGAACATCGATCGGGTGTGCAAATGTTTGCTTATGTCACTGCTTTCAGCTCTCCTGGATATATATTGAGTAGTGGAATTGCCGGGTCATAGGGTAACTCAACATTTAGCTTTCTGATGAACTGCCAGAATGTCTTCTGTAGCAGCTGTGCCATTACACATTTCCACCAGCAGTGCATAAGTGTCCAATTTCTCCATATCATCTTCAACTTTTACAGTTTCCTGTTTGTTTAATAGCAGCCATTCTTAGAGGTGTGAGCTGATATTTCATTGTAGTCTTGATCTGCATTTCCCTTATAGCTGATGAAAATGAGCATCTCTTCATGTGCTTTTTAGCCATCTGTATTTGCTCTACAGAAAAATGTCTATTCATAACTTTAGCCCATTTTATAATTGGTTTGTTTGTTCTTTTGTTGTTGATTGTATGATTTCTTTACGTATACAGGATATCAAACCTTTATCTGATGTGTGATTTCCAAATATTTTCTCCCGTTGAGTTGGCTGCTTCTTCACTTTCTGACAGTCTTTTGAGGCACAAAAGCATTTGATTTTGAGGAGTTTCCATTTATCTATTTTGTCTTTTGTTGCTTGTGCTTTGGGTATAAAGTTTAGGAAGCTACCTCCTATTACTAGGTCTTGAAGATGTTTCCCTAACTTTTTCTAGGAGCTTTATGGTACTGGTTCTTATATTTAGGCGTTGGAGCTTTTTCCATTTATTTTAATCCTTTGACTTGAGCACTAAAATGGCGAAGCACATACTGCATTCACTGTTTTGCTAAACTGTTACTATCACCTGCTTTCTACCATTACCAGAAAGAAACTGTGACTTCCTTCATCTTTGTCCCCCTCCTCAACATTCATATACAGATAACCCGGCTGCTATTGTAGCTTTCCACTTAAAACATTTAAAGTGAATAAATCCCAAGTACCACTAGTTTATTCTGCTAGACTTGTCCTTCATCTAGTTCAGCTACAGAAGGGGACAATGACTCATCATAAAGGTAAATTCACTACCACAAGATAATATCGTCCTACTCCCACTGCCCATTTTCACAGCGAGGTGCACTCTGTCTGTGATGTTCTCCTGGGAGCGGTTTATAGCTGACATAATAATAATAACAACTTACATTTATAGGGAAGAGAAGACGGCTTGTATTTCCTACCTCTTGACAAAGCATAGCTCCCAGCTCTACTCTACAGATGCATCAGTTATCATGGCAAAAGACTCAGGAAAATGTGAAGTCTTTAAATGGTGCCTGGAAATGGATCTGCTAAAGGCTTATAAAAGTTTAGCTATCAAAAAAATTAAATTTTAGCCATCACAAGTAGGTGACTCAATTGCCAACCTCATTGTGCTGAGGAAATACGCCCAGTGGTGTTACTCCAGAGAAACTTAATGAAAAAACAAAAAAGGAACACACAGTCGTATTTGGGTACTGGAAATGATTCTTTATGGATTGCTGGCTGATTCACTTGATCACTCAACACACTTATCCACATGACTGATTCTCATGGCTTAAAAATTTTTTTTCAAAAAAAATTTTTTTTCAGTGTTGGGTTCACACTTGTTTATTGTAGAAAGCATAAATTTTTCCAGGCTTATTCCACTCACCAGTTTTTTCTAAAGACACTGTATTAATCTAAAATGGGTAACTTATGCTCTATTAATGGATCCAATACTTTCTAAACTACTCCTGTGTTCACAGTACTGTGTTAGATGTGGTAGACAAAGGCAAGATGAATGAGAAAAGGATGGCCCTCAGAAAGACATAAACTTTGTCTTCAACTTTAGCATAAGAGTTTCATATAACTTGATGAAGCAGCACAGGCAATGCTTGGCTGTGCATGGTTTCGCTGACCTTTTGGAATAACTGCTCCAGGATTCCCTGCAGCAGTTGTACTGATGAAGAGACTTCTAAAGGTACAACTTTGTTTTGCAGAGAACCAAATACCAATGGCAACTGGTTGAGAAGAGGTAGGTGAGAGAGACTGAAAGCATTTCAGGAACAACCGAGGAGGGAAAAAGTATACTAAATCCTACAGTTACCACCCAAGAACAAAATAGATATGTTTGAAAGTAATAGGTTAAATGGCCAGAAAGCAGGCAGACAGAGCTAGAGAACTGAGAGAAGCAAACGGCTGAATATCAATCCCTGAAAACAATCAGAAGACAGTTTCTTTCTAATGGAAAAACAATACTTTGAGCCAGGCTCCAGATTTGAATTCCAGCCCTAGCCTTTTACTGAGCCTCAAGAGTCTTCCATCTGTTCAATGGGACTCGTACTATCCAACTGAGGATTAACTAAGGGGGAAGGCACTGAATAGATGATTGTTTTCCTTTCTGTTTCTATCACATTGGAGGGGTAGGTCATATAGGGTTTGACCCCAGGTTGTGCACAGAAGAATCCTAGTCCATAAAGTCTTACACGGGGAAGGGAAAAAGCTGTCTGGGCTCTCAGACAGATTATCTGCCTAAAAGGCCTGCATGAATATCAGATTTCACAAGTTCACAGTTCACAGATACCTTTACAGGCCTGTAAAGGCTCTGAAGTCTCACTTGCAACCTCTCTGATACATCAGTTGTTGTTGTTTTCTGCAGCTTCTCAGAAATACAAAGATTCTGGAGGGTCAGCCAATGGCATCTTGTGTTTCATAGATGCTCAGTGAGGTTTACCTGGCCTCATGCAGTTTGGGGCATTGGTTATACCCTAAACTTATGGTTAACCTCTGCCCTGCTAAGTCGATTCCAAGGACTTCTGCCACTCCTTCTCACCCCACCCCAAAATCCCTTTTCTGTGTTGCCTTATTATGTGAATAGCTCTCCTTCTCCTCCTTTATTATATCTCAGTTTTCAACCTGCCTTCTTTCACTCCTCTCTCCTTCAAAGGGGTTAGTCATCCTCATACATCCCCAGGCATTTTAACTTCCACAGTGTTTATACTCTTTCTCGTTTTGCCACTACACCTTACTTTGCACTAAAATTTTTGTGTACAGGGAAATTCTTGGAGGGAAACATCAAGGGTCAGTCATGAAAAGCCATTAAAAATCAACTCAAATTTCATTGTGATTATGACAGTCACAACTAACATTTGATTAGTATACCCACTTGACCCCTGCTTTAAGACAAGCACTACTATTATTCCCACTTTCAGATCAAATTAAGAGACTTGGGCAAGGTTACACTGTTATTAATTGAAGACTTATAACTCCAAGTTCAACTTTTTCCCCCCTTTCACTGTTTCCCTGTTTTTGCTTATCAAGAAAAAGGTGAAGGAGGTACCACATTACAGTCTCTCCTTTCTTATTTATTCCTCACAGTCTTGCATGTCTCAGGGAGCATTTATATACACTACAATCAATATTTCTTGAAACTTGGGAGCATTTACCTCTCCAGTCTTACCCAGGACCAAATCTTAGATCAAATGTCAGGACACTGAAGGTCAACTTTGGGTTCTGTCCAAATGACCATCTCAGTTCCTCCTCAACACCTGCCCAAGGATCGCTCCAGAAACGCTCCATTCTTATACAGATCCTGGGCAGCCAAACTGGAGAAGTATCCCAACTCTGAATTCCCCATATTTTCCAGCCTTCTCTCAAACTTGTAGAGAAGAAGCTCTCTGAAAGGGAAATAATATATTTACTCAAGCTAAAGATTTAAACAAAGAAATTTTAGATTAAACATGACTAATACTTAGTATGTTTTTGCTTTAGAGGACCATCTTAAATAACTCGGAGATAATGTATCTTAATGAGACCAATAGCATCTCTTATCTAGATTACTATAGCAGTGTCCTCATTAGTTTCCCCTCCTCTGCTTTGTCTCTTGTAGTCTGTTCTCAATAGTGCATCAGAGATTACATCCTGCCCATGGCTTCCATGCTGTTCGAGTGAAGCCAAAGTCGTATAAAGGCTTCAGTGTTTCTCAAAGTGTGGTCTCTTGTCCAGCAGCTTCAGTATCACCTGGGTACTTGTTAGAAATGCAAATTTTTGAATCAGAAACTCTGGAGATGGTGCTGAACCATCTGTTGTTTTAACAAGTCTTCCAAGTGATTCGTGATGATGCTAAAGTTTGTGACCACAATTCTGCATGAACTGCCCCTCATCTCCACAGCACCAGCCTCTTTACCCAAGTTCCTCTCCTACTATTCTCCCTTTTTCTTACTTCACTCCATCCACACTGTTCTTCCACTAGATATCTGCATGCCCCACTCCCTCAACTACTTCAGGGTCTTTGTTCAAATGTCAGCTTCCCAGTAATGTCTCTTTGACCATCTTCTTTAAAACCAAAACTCTCAAATTCCTATTCTTTTCATAATTTTTCTCCATAACACTTAACACCACCTGGCATACTATACATTTTTCATTTATTTTTAAATTCTCTTTCTATCTATTCACATGTTTGAGATACTTTGTTCTCTGATACGTCCTGTCCAACTATAACTACTACAGTGCCTGGTACCCAGTAGGTGCTCAACAAATATTTGTTGAATGTTGACGGTATGAATAAATGCGTTCTACCATTTAGAAGCCACGTGACTTGTGGAAGGCAATTGACCTGTCTGAGCCTCAGCTTCCTCATCAATAAAAAGGATTAAGTAGGATGAAAAGTAGACACAGGGCTCAGTTCATTTTATAGTCACTCGATTAGCAGTAGCCATTGAGGTCATCAGAGTAGACATTGTGATTGTCATTTCAATATCATTATAACCAAAGAGAAATGCTTTGAACTTTTAAAAATATTTTTAAACTTGGAGAAAAAAAGATTTTTTTTTTTTGCATAGGAACAGGTTGATGGACAAAGGAATACTCCTCCTATGCTAAAATTATTTTTCCCAAAACAGCATTTTGATGAATCAAGAACAAAGGAATAATAAACATACAATTCAATTACCCTTTAAAAACAAAATTCAGTAGAATAGGAAACACATTGAAAACTTAAGTTTATTTGTGGATGTTCTGTCCAAAATACCGAAATAAAATGTTTGGGAACATCTAATAAAACTAATATGCAGCTGGATTTTACTGCCTTAAAAGTAATTAGTGCTGATTACAAGATAGGTCACGGGGTCTGCATGCTTTATTTTTGATGCATTCAATTTAATTGTTACTATGGATGAAGACTAAACACAAAAAATAAAACATCCTGTTGGGGAATGATCTACTCAACACACACCACATGTTTTCTCTTCTATCATTAGTCTAAAGGGGATTTCCACACACAAAAAAGATTCTTAAAAAATAAGCTTTCACTCATCTTTGCTGCATATTCCTACTTAGTCACTGTCCTGGGACCTCCCTGTTGCTCTATGATGAAATAAATCTGAAATTCTACACTAAGAAAATAACGCAGCTAGGAATTAGGTATTTGGAAAACAAACGCTCTCTTCCTACTGTTACGCTTAACAGCATAATATCAGGATAAACAGCTTGACAATTTGTTAACATTACCACAATCCATAAGGTTTCTTCTACGAAACTAGAACTCCTCTTGTGAGCGTATCAATGCGGACACAGGTACCAGCGCGCACACTCTACCATGAACTAACAAAGTCAGAAGAGAAACTCTGATCACTGATCACTGGATAGGGAAAATGGCAGTTGTCAAAACATATACCTTCACACCTACTACTTTCTCTCATGTGTAAATGACCCTTTTGGTCCTGAACAATAGTAGTGTTGTGTCTAAGTAATATTACAAATGGGAAAGTTCTCACTCAGAGGAGCGCTGCAGATGAAACTCAAAGGGAAGATCACCAGGTCAGGAGTAGTTGAGTGCTGCCAACAAGCACCTTAGGAAACAGCACTGCTCGCTTTTGTAGGTGGCCTGGCTGGCCCACAACCTACTCCTTCACTCCCCTCGAAGAACCCAAAGTTCTTTCCACTAAGACAAACTGCTTTTAAACAAGAATCTGATTTCAATAATTTATATTTGGAGAATTAAATCAGCATGTTCTCAAACTCTCTCACAAGGCTCTGCATTCTAAATCTCACTTCTTTTTAGGGACGATATACATTATCCACTGTTAAAGGGACTGTCAAGCAATTGAGAAGATAGACTGGTGAGGCCAAGTCTGCTTGCTTACTCTGTAAAGCATATGAATCCAATCCTTAAGCAAATATCAGTTCTTTAAAAGCATCAGTAGGAACTGTCTGTGGCCCAGCATTAATAAAAAGATTGGCTGTGAGAAATATTTAAAATCATGCAAAGACTATGAAATCTACCTACTTCTCTAGATTTTGTAAATTTCATAATATAAATTTCTCTAGATTGTATACATTTCCTGATGTAGTATAAGCAAGTTACTTTTATTGATCACCCAGAATTATTTTCATTGAGTTATATATTTCCATTAGGTTTTCAGCTCGTAGTCAGGGGATCCTAAAAGAAGCTATCTCACCACATCTTCTATGGCATTTACTTCAATAACATTAAATGCCACCCTATCCTTTAGTGTCTCCTGTTGAAGTGCTACATGAGAAATTAATATCAGAGTTAAGTTCCAGGAAGTGCTTTTTTTGCCTTGAGGAATTAATACGCTCTTCTCATGGGTAATAAGAATCATATAACTCATCATGTATGTTTTCCATTTTCCTTTGGCTGTCAGGAAATTTAGAACCAACTTACGTCTCAATGCTATTAACTATGTAGAACCATATGTTCAAATATGTTCAAATTTCTCCTCTGATTTTGCCTTTCTTTTTTATATATTTCTCAATCCTCATTTCCTCATTTATTCATTTGTTTATATGTTCCATTATACTTACCATTTCTTGTAAGACACACAATTTTTATAAAAATGGGTTTATACACACACACACACACACATACACACAAACATGCACATATATACACCTGCATATAAGCTTGGTAATTCAAGTGATTACAATTCTAGTAGTATATTGTCATGGTAAAGAACTGTTACATAAACCAGAAATAAAATTGATTGTACTAGATTCTTCATTGTAGAGAATTATTTTAATGAGTTCAATAAAATCCCTGTGGGCTACTACTGATATAAATAGCCTTGTTATGCGATACTCTAAAAGCATTTGCTATACTATTATTTTATTTAATACAAATGAGCATTTAGAGTTCATAGGCTCTAGTTCTTAAATGGCCTTGTTCTAAAATATTTTAGACAGTGCAATTTTTAAAAAAACATTCAGTATGCCTATTAATAATTTTCCAGTAAAGTGAGATATAGATCTGCTTGAATATCAAGTCGTTTTACTTAGAAGTAGATTTGTAAGGTTCCCTATGAGATAAATCACAGGGGAGTGTTTTGTAAAACTCCAGAGAATAATACAAACGTTAGCTATTATTGCTATCACCTATAGCATATAAAATAGGACCATCAGAGATGAACTGTATTTTACCAGCAAGCCAGCTAATAACTGGGGAAATGGCTTTAAAAAGTAGAAAAAAAAAATTGTAAATGTCATCCTTAGTTCATTTGCTCTTTTGAGAGGCCTGGGACTGCTTATGGAGCTAAGTTTTCTGTGTGTTCCAGAGACCTCTTTCTGTGAATACACTCAAGAACACTCAGATATTTAAAAACTCTTTGATTCCTTGAGCACGGGACTCAACATCCACTTTTTAAATATTCTTCAGAGGAGACTGAAGTAAAAACTTAAGAGATGAGAAATATTCTTAGTGATTTTTCAGTTTGTTCCTTTCTTTCTGGTTATTAAATACAACTGAGCTATTCACTAATAATCCAGGAAGCACAGAACTGAGACATTAACCAGCTTGTGTTCCAAATTAAATGGAGGTTAAAAACACAGCATTGTAATACAAACACAGCTTATAAGTACGGAGTGTGTACCTACTGTTCTGCCATTTAAACTTTGAGTAGCTGTACAAACAAATCTATCTTGAGGAAACAGACTGGGTATTTTTCCATTTGGGCTGTTTGAGATTTCACCAAGGGCTTCAAACTTGCAGAAGTTTGTACTGCCAGACATTTTCCTCAAATTCGTTATCGACAGTTCTTCCCATTAAGATTTCCTTTTAACAAAAATGTTTTTCTTAAAGGTTGCACTTTAAGTGAAAACTTTTTTTCTACAGAGATCAAATTAAAAAGAAAAAGGAGGTAGTCGTTTCATTTTTGAAAGGTAAGTGAAAACCTCCTCTCTATAACTTAGACCCAAATCAAGCTTTGTGTCTTTTCAAAGTTCAGAGAAGAGTTCAAAAGATCAAAAAGGAATGAAAAAATACTAATCAATGAAAAGATCAAGACGCAAAACTGCTGTAACTGCAGCAAATGCAAATAGTGATTTGAGGGATCTTTAGAGCCTTTTGATACAGGATGGGAAGCTGTAACGGAAGGAAAAATTGAACACTTAGAATTTAACTAGAGAACAAACTTTCTTAGCTTCCATAAAGTTTCTAGAGCAGCAACAGAAAAGAACCCTATTATACAATTATTTTAAATATGCATGAAAGTACAGTTTCACAAGTTTCACAACCCCAAATTTTCAAAGTAGCTGTACAACAAACACAAGTAAATACTATTTTAGAGTGATTTTTATTGGGAAGAAATAAAACCAGGATCTTAGTTCCAAATTAATGCAACCTTTGAGCTGAGGGATTTTTTTCCCTGTATGTTATACAATCTATTAATAATTAGAATGTCATCTGAAATCAGTAGTTTCCCTTTTATTTTTTTTTTTGAGCACTAGCTATATACTGTGCTGAACATTTTCATGCATTATTTCACTTAAAACCCTCAACAACCACTTGGGAGGTATTATCATGTCCATTTTATAGAAAAGATAATCAAGGATCAGAGAGGAACAGTCACTTATCCAGGATCACAGTCAGCTAATGAGCCAGGAATGGAACCTGCATCTTTGGGTTCCTAATTCAATGTCTTTTCCATCAAAATACTGATTGGATGAATGATAGGGTGGGTTTAAAATTAAAACTTTGATGACGGAGCCCATAGCCATGAGTGAACTGGTAGTATCTTTGATTTACACTGCAAGGAGTCTCTAAAAGGGAAAATGAAAAACCTGAAAGCCATACTTGAATACACTGTCCTCCTGTCATCCCCTCATTTTACCTTGCAAGTAGTCACCCCACACTACTTGGCTATTTTCTAAGCTCACCATAATCTTTCAGACCACGCTGCGCCTTTGGTGCTATTATTTCATTATTCGGAACATGCTTCTCCCTCTGCCCTCCTCACCCGTTTTCATTGTTGTCTGAAATCTAACTTACCATCTCCTCTTTCCATTCCCTGTCATTAAAGTTCTGAATTAAAGTGTACCCTAGTCTGTGTTCTCAGAGCACGTTGTCTATTTTACTCTTACGACATTTAACGTTTGCCCTGTATTATTAGACACATACATGTTCATCACCTGCAAAAAAAATATGCATCTTAAAGGACGACACCTGAATCATCTTTGTAACACCCCCGTGTCTTAACACACACAGCATGCGCTCAATTGATGTTCCACGTACACTTAAAATGGGAAACCCAAGAATTACTGCTACAATATTTATTTCAAAGAAAAGGCATTCTCAAAGGAACTAGTGAGTACTTTTGCTCACTCTCTTCTTTTTGAAAGGATTTTTCAGACAGCCTATTGCCATTCCAAGGAATGGGGCAATTTTTCTGTTTAGGAACCAGTGGTTTAAGTAATATAAGCTACGGATCAGTGATTTGCAACGATGGGGCTGATCGAAAGACAATCACACTAAGCACTGCTAAGGTTAATGGCACTGCCTCTTATAGAGGAAATATAAAAGTGGAAGATAGGGAAGAAACCAATAAAAACATTTACACATACTTTTAGTGGTATGCAGAGTATAACCCACTTAAGTGAATCCCAACTAATGAAAACATCTTGAAAAGAGAGTGATTTTTAGAGAAACCTTTTATCTACAGGTCCTATATTTATAAAGCAAACCTTTTAAATGATTACAGGGTAAAAAAAAGAATTAAACTGGGTAACCGGTGTGATTCACTGTGGTTCATATAACTTTCATCAGGCCAATGAAATGAACGAACCATTTAACAAAAGGAGGCTTCTCTCCACCAATTTAAGTCATGTACATCAGATTATTAAAGACTCCTTGATAGGTACCATAGAGAAAAAAAAAAACCTTGGCTTGAAAATGACCGAGTCATGGCCATTTTGTTGCACGTCTTGGCAGGCGCAGTAGAAGTCTTTTTTGAGAATGGGAGGGAAAAGAATTCTGCTCAACCAGAAAAATTCATGGAAAGGCAAGTGTACCATCAGCCTCACAACACAGAGCACCCCTCCCTCCTTCCCTTCCTCCCTTTCTTCCTTCATTTCCTTCCTTCCTCTTCTCTCTCTCATGAGATTAATGTCTTAAAGAGCAGATATCTAGTGGACAGGGACTAGGGTGAGGTGTACAACTGGAGGCCAAAAGCAGAGGTGAATAGGAACCAGAAGGTCCTCACATCCTCTTTCTAAAATCCTAGAATTCATCAAGGATTTAAATTCTATGCCTGTCCTATCTTTCAGACCAGCGACTGAAGAAAGAGGATACTAATATATCCCTTTAACCATCAAATACAACCAGAAACTACTAGAGACAATTATACTCCTATAACCCTCACATCTAATGAACAAACAAACATGGGTAGTTTGAGCTCATTTGTCTCTGGGCTGATCTTTCCAGAAAAAGAAGGGTTAAGTAAAAGCCAATTGAATGTGGGTCTATATGCCACTGGGGTAAGTGTACTTAATGCAAAGAAAATGACTGGAGATTCAAGGAATTTAAGAATGAATAAGTCTGAGTTAGTCTGAAATCAAAGACTGATATTCTGATATATTGTAAAAATTCTTTAAATATATTCTGGATCAACTGGAATATTATTAGATATTGTGCACTTTATTTAACTGTTTGTTTTGGATATTCGAGGTTATTTGATGCCTACATTAAAAAATTATCTTCAAAAAATTAAAAATACCTGATTAATTTTGGAGAGAGAGAGTTAAAGTGGTGCAAGGGTAAAGGCAAAAAGAATGCTTTTCAGCATCCTTTAGCCTTTGTAGGCATGGGGTGAAACTGCTTGAAAACAATAAAATATGTTGTTGACCTTAAGAAAAATGATTTATTTTCCATGCAACAGTTTTGTATCTACATTCAGTCTGAAATTGAGTACAAGTGGATCAAAAGAAAAAAAAATGTTGAGTAGACTTATTCACCTTCTACTGATTTTGAGGAACCAGGGATAGAAGTCAAGGAATTCCTGAAGACCAGAAATTATTACAATAGCTCATGAACTATTTCCAAGCTAAGAGAATGATGTTAATCATTTTGAGGCCTTGAGCAACTTTTCAATGTCAATTTGTTTTTTCAGGAGGAACAGCAAGTCTAAGAAAGGCAGAGTAATAATGCGGTAAAAAGAACACTGGACAGGGGAGCAGATGTCAAGGGCCTCGGTTCTACTACTAATCCCTTGTGTTATTTAAGGCATATCACTTTACTTCTCTGGGCTTCATCAGCCCGGTAACTAATGCCTGGAAAAGTGTCTGCATAAATAAATACCGGTTGAATGAATGAATATAAAATGTTAAGATTTAGTGTGAAGAATTCTGTACGTCACTGTAAACATCAAGAAACTGGAAATGAAAACAGTCAAGTAACAAAGATACAAGTAATGTGCTCATAACCCATAAAGAAAGTAAATAAGTGATACTAGTAAATTAGTGTCAAAGTGACCTAGAGGTCAGCAGGAAAATGTGGGACACTGGCTTCTTGTAATACCTTTTCTTTGCATCCCTCAGGCTTGAATTTTATGATAATTACAATCTCAACAAATGGACTTTTTCTGACCCTGACCCAAAAGGCTAGTCCCTTGGCTATCAAATTCACTGGTGCAATGCTGAGCCTTCCCTTCAATATTTTCAGAATAAAAGGCAATTTTTGTTTTAGCTTTGAGCACATCAGATTTTGACAGATTGGAAATGTCATTCTCAGAGCAAGGACTTTCCCCCGCTCCCCCCACCGCACAGAATTCTGGCTCTAACTATTCTATAAATGCAAATGCAAATATCCTTGACCAGAAAACCTTGAGCATCATGTTCTAAGAATGTTAGTGAGATTACATGAAGTTCTTTTTAACTGTATTAGTTTCCATCCAACATCTACTAAATTGAATTAAAGTGGGGAAGGCCTAGGTTCGAAAGGTGGATGCCAAAGAAGTCACATTTTAATTTCATTTCTGTCTCACATTTATGGATGCTTTCTATCTGTCAGCCAGTCAGTCAGCAAGCTTCACTCGGAGTGAAACACACTGGAGGACTGGCCATCTAAGAATTAAATACGATAAAACTGGTATATTAGCAACTATTCAGAAATGCTATGCCTTAATCAAACCAAGCTATTTGTTATATACTATATACGCTAGATCCTTTCTTCCCCTGCACCTCTACTTATGATCCTTATACTTAACAAGGACCTCACACCTTCCCTTTCCCACACAGAGAAACTGCAAATTCCATTTATTATTTTAACAAGAGCACCAGAATACACTGATGAGGAAAATTCTTATTAATAACAGCAAAAAAGAGATCCCCCAAGAAGATAAGCTGCAAAACTCGGGAAGTAAGAAAGAACCAAACTCCTCTGCATTTAGAAGTGAGAGTGAACAGGGAGAGTTTAAGAGAAGGGAGGAAAAGAGAAGAGAAGACGTGGCCAACTGTCCTCATTGCCTTTAAGACCAGGATTGTCTGAAATCAATGTGAAGTGGCTGCTGTGTTCTAAGACACAACTTAGTATGGCCTCCTCAACCCCATTTCTCACAGTTTCATTAAGGTCTGCTACTTACATCATTTCTGGGTGGGCATGGTATAGAAATATAGAGAAGGGGCTGAACCCAACAAATGGGACACAAGACATGAAACACAGCATTGTATAGCTTGGGAGAAGTTCTCTAACATCAACTGACCGAGCGGGTCCAGGAGTGACAAATCAGCAGATAATCTCAACCTAAAAGAATTTCCAGGAATATGCAGAAATTCTGTGGTGGACATTAGATTTCCTCATGGTACAGAACAGTGGTTTTGAGCTAATTCTAAGGGCCAAGGAGGCCCTAGGTAATGTTTAGAAACAACACTTACTTCAATATTCACATCAAATATCTAATAAAGCTATTCTATGAACACTTATAACTTAACTATTGTTGCCTCTTTCACAACTTTTTATCCTTGTATCTACCACAACCCTGTGTCCCAAATACTTCAAATACCTTCAGAAGATCACAATCACATTTTATGGCAAATATAAAAATCTGTCTCCCTCACTAGAATAAGTACTCAATGAGCATTAGGTCTACACTTATCTGTATATCTATATATATATAGGTATATGTATATGTAATATACCTATATATGTATATGTATGATTACGGAAGGATGAACTAGAAGGAGGGAGAATAACTTATGATTGTGCATTATTTTCCCTCTAAAAAACTATAAACCCTTGACAATAAGGTTCACTCATTCACTCATTTACTCACTCATGCATTCACTCTAAAAATAAATATCTGCCGAGTGTGACACTGTATTTGGAATATAACAACAAACAACAGTCTCTTCTTTTAAGGAGAGTACAGTGGTCTCCTCAAACATACGTTAGGGATGCCCAAAGAAAACATAAAGACTTCTATTGATAATTATTCAGTATCTTCTAAAAAATTATAATGAATTAAGTATGAATAATGCTGTCGTCCTCATTTGGAACCTATGTCGGTGGTTCACACATCACTCACAGTATACGAGGAATCTCAAGGGAAATGTGGAATTCTGAAGATCTAGGGACTGAAAGAGGCAACCTCTCTTATTTGTTCCACTTTCAACATATTGTGACAAATTGCTATTTTCATTTGCTCATGTCCAATTAGAAGGACTGATGGATTATCTAGTTCTAACTAATTCAGCACCACCACTATCACCATGATAATTACCGTTACCATTGCCAATCTCAGACCTCAAGTTTAAAATTTCTCTGGAGAAGGGGGGCACGATATATAGAAAATACATTGAAAACCTCATAATAAAGACAGATTATTTGAGATTATTACAGTTATCGAGTATAAAAATATAAAAACATTTCAAACACTTCACTATCCATCAGCTCTGTTTAGTCTTAGGACTCGCCCAAAGGGGTTGAAGCAGTATTTATTCCACCACTTAATTCACTGTTGACCATGGAGCTGTGCCTCAATGTCCCTGAGCCTCATTTTCTTCATCTTCTACCTCAAAGAATTTTTATGCCAAATTAAGATAACATACTCAAACTTTATAAATTTCTAATATATGGTATTATTCAACCATGGTCAATTTTCTTGTCTCTCCTATTAATGTACAGAAAAAAATCCATAGAGAAAGAGACGTGAGCCCAGAATGCAAATATTTTGCACAACTACGTGTGATTAACCTACCAAGCTTTATTAAAACCTTCTGTTCCAAAATATGTTCCCTGATCTATTTATGGGGAGAACTGCTGCCTTAATCCCCTACTTTGAGCTGTTTTCCACATTGACCCTCACTATGAATTCTACTCAGAATTGAATTCAACAGTATCTGTGGAAAGAATGAATGGAAGGGATACTAGGTTAGGGAAATGATGGGGAGCCCTTGCACACAACCAGTCTTTATTTGCTCTGATTGGCACCTGCTTTTCTCTTCCTTCCTATTCCTAAGAGACAGTTAAAGGTTATTAACTACTGGTTCACAACAGAGGCTTCCACAATTCTTCACCATTAAGAATCTCTTGGAATACTTTTACTGTTCTCAAACTATTTGATTTACCAAACTGTCTCTATTAAATAATGTATAATTCATTTCTCCCTCACCTTTCATTAAATGCATCCAAAATGTAGCTAACTGCCAAACAGAGCCTCTGTAAGTATAAGATAGCCAGTGAGTTCCAGGTATACAGTCAAAAGTAAAAATTTTGATTAATTTCAGCTTGTGCAGGTTTATCCAGGGGTAAAAAATATATGCTGTCTTTAATATTTTCCCTTTGGCTCCCTTCAAGAATCACAAGTTGGCAGCCAATGGTCAAGGCTGTATCTCAGAGTGTACTAAGTTTACTTATATGCATTTCATGACATTGGTTTGCATATCCAGTAGAACTCAAAGGGCAGTCATGTTCTATGTAGTTTGACCTTTAGAAATATGTAATGCTCTGACATCAAGGTACCTTATTTTCCCTTCCCTACAGTTAAGGATTTTACTTGTAGTTCAAAGAATGCATTGGATTGAAGAAACTTCAGTTTGGATGGCATTTGCAATTTTAAAATAAATAAATCTCTCTATGGACTTAACATGATCTTTGAAAGTGGAGCATGCTAGGAATCATATATTCTAATGAACTTCGTCTTGCTCACTTGGAATGGAAAATTAATTCTTCTAAATAATTCAGAAATTTAAAATGAAGAGGATGAGGTACAAACTTCTACTGTACTGCAACAAAAAAAAACAGCAGAGGAATGGGTAGAAATAAACATTTTATATTTTTCGATTGAATTACATTCTTACAACTTTAACAATGTGAAATACTTTCAAATGTACTGGCAATCATAAGTGTTTTATGTCACCCAACGAACATAATGGCATGTGATATAAATACAACTAAATTCATTTTATATTCCCCACCTCCTACATAAAAATCAAATGAAAATTTAGCTAATCGTTAAAAGATACTCATTAAAGAATCATATATTCACAATACTTGAGATGTAGAAAAGAGTAAAGAACATTTAAAAGAAAAATTGTATTTCGTATTTGGAAAAATGTAATATATGGTTCCAAATTATAAAACCAAAAAAATTAAAAACAAAAAATTGACATGCTCTAGATTGTTCTCTAGCAAATGGATCATGCTAATAAGGCAATGCGGTAGATGAGAGAGAAGATGGCTACACTTTACTGTCTTCTACAGACTGTGCAAGTACTGGGAACTTTATCCATACATCCATACATCCATCTATCCATCCATCCATCCACCCACCCACCCATCCATCCATACTACATACATATAACTGCCACAGAACTAGTCCCATTAGTTCTGAGGAAATACTTAAGCCAGCAGGTGCTCTACACAAGGTTGAGGCAGAAACCTAGGGAGGACAGGATTTGAATAAAGGAAGAGATGACAATCGTAGTTGAGAGAAAAACACTGAGCTCAAAACAAAGCAAAACCACCATAAAAACACATTTTCTGTGAAGATGAGGACATCCCACCTTATAAATGAGGAAACACAAGCCAAGAGTTTACAAAATTTGCTCAAGTTTATGTAATCAATAAATCAGAGAACCAGAATTCAAATTCCATTCTTTCTATAATGCAATGTCATGATTACACAATTAAGGCTCTGCAGTTAGATTAAGTTTGAATCCTCTTCTGCCTGCTTGACCTTAGGCAAGCTACTTAAATTTTTTTTTCAGTTTCTTCATCTATATAATGGGCACACTAACAGTGCCTATCTCCATAGGGTTGATTTTAGGACTAAATAAAATCATGACTATAGAGCTCTTAGTATAGTGCCTGGCTCAGACCTCCTTCTGCAAGGAGCCTTGCTGACCGACAGCCCCAGCTGCCACCCCTCCGGGTCAACCACATTTGTTCAAAGGTCCTCCAGACTGCTCCCAGCCCAAGACAATGGGAGGATGCCAACACTGGCCCATTCCTTTGAAACACAAAATTCTTTCAGCAGGCAAGTTTGGCTCAAGGTCTCTCCATGTGCCTTGGTGAAACTTTTCAAGAACCTTGCTGCAATCTGGGGCTCTTCAACCCAATCTTCCCTTCTCTGCCCCTCTTTTCACAGGTGTCAGACCTGCATCACTACCTGAAGGATTTCCCTGACCTTCCTGACTTCTGTTTACCCCATGTTGCCCCAATTAATCTCTTGCATGTGTAATCCTGTCCTGGTATACGTTTTTTGGAGGACCCAAATTAAGTCCTCAGTTACAGAAGAAAATCATATATATATATATAATTATAATACATATATATCTTCCCATATAGTACATGAAAAATGTAGCACCTTCTACTTTCAAGTTTTAATGGAAATGTCTTAATATGTAGAATGTCCTGGTGTTCTATTATTTGAATGATTTTCTATTTTTACCTTGTTTCATAGCAAAATAGGACACTAGTAACTAAACCTTGTGACTTCTTGCTTTGAAGAAGTAACTCACCTATTGTCCCAATGCTTATTTGATTAATATCCCCACTAATTAGTATTATTTCCTTACTTGCATAGGTTGAGTGACTCTCAACTACTGCATTGTATCTATTGACTGCTGCTTACAAGTGATTCATTGTTCCAAAATAACGGCTGGACTAGGTATCAGCAAATGCAGAAGGGATGGAATTTAAGCAGTGAATCATTAGAACTTTGTGGTACCCTTCCCCTGTTTCATTTTGAGTGGGTTAAATTCCAGTGGTTTCACATCTGTCATCAGTGAAATCATCACAGACTAATCAAATCTTTTCATATGCTGCTGTCACTATTGCCCATTTAATCTCCATGGAGAGTGTGTGAATGGGGACTGATCGTCAGACAAAATACAGGACATTGTTTAGGTATGCAATATATTTTTGTGTGTGTGTAAGTATATACCACGCAATACTAAAAACTTATTGTTTATCTGAAATACATCATTTAACTTGGCATCTTGCATCTTCGTTAAAACTGGCAACTATTATGGCACAAAATCAACCTTCACGGTAAATGTACGTGAGATCTGTGGACTTAAAATCCAGTGGAGTCGAAGATAATGGGTTAAGCTTACACCTCACATAAAATTTAGGCCTCCTTTATATGAATAAGAATAGCTTGCAAGAGTGAGAGGCTATGTGAAGCCAAATATTCCATTCAAGCTCCTAGTAATATAGGAATAAGGAAACCTTTTGAGATAATAAAAGCTATGGCCTCAGCAGATGAGAAAGTCTCATTCCTTGAGAATGCTATGAATTGGGCCTTTGTCTATGATTCCACATGAAGCGCAATGCCTGCTATGCTCACCAGTGAACACTCAGTATCTAGAGCAGTGACTAGATTGTGGGGGCTCAGGAAAGATACACTATACAAATGAAGGGGTTTTCTGGGCACATTCCTCTTTAGAGCCTAACATGGCCAACAGTAATCGTTTACCAAGGCCCTACCTCCACCTACAAGTTTCCATGTGATTTTTGGTTTCCTGCTACACCCATTATTTCTTATTGCTCTCTCCCTCACTCCTACCCCTCAAGCTAAAGGAGCCCTTTACTGCTATTCCAACATACCTCAGGGCCTTTACACTTACTGTTCCATCCTCCCAGAACAAAATTCTCTTATATTCATATAGCTTTCTTCTTCACCTTCTTCAGATCTCTGTTCAAATGTCAACAGATCAGAAAGGCCACTTCCTACATAACATAGCACTCCCACCTGCCACTGTTTATCCCATTATCTTGCTTTACTTTTCTTCATAACATCTGAATACCACTTGGCATATTACATATATTTTAGTTACATAATAGTCCAGTTCCTCCCACCAGAAGATAAGCTCCATAAGAACAGAGATTTCATCTGTTTTATTCAGTGCAGTGCCTAGAACAATGACTGGTTCTTACAATGCACTTGATAAATATTTGTTGAATGAATGAGTGGCTCATGCCTTTACTAGGCTATCAGGTCCTCCAAAGCAGGATGTCTGATCCATCTCTGTATTCCCTCAACACCTCCAGTACCCTGTCCAAATGTACCCAGCAGATTCTTAATAACTGTCTGCTGGATTACTTCTGAGAAAACTGAGGTACATATCTTTAAATGACTTAGACAAACAATTTTTTCTTAACAGATGCTCAGTGTCAGGCTTTAAATGGCAACTCTCCTTTGCTAATTTGACCTATTTGGAAGCTGTGATTTGGCTTCTCCTTGTTCTTCATCTCTTAGTTTACAAGTGCTGCTTGCTGAGAAGCTCTCTGGTTGCAAACTACCTACAGAGATCTAAGAAAACACTGATTTTCCTTCATGGAGAGATTGTTGGAAGGCTATTCCCATTTTGCTGGGCCTTGCCACAACATCTTTTACACTTCTCATTTTGGATACTTGCCATATGATGCCTGCGGATAAGGCATATGAGACTTCCTCATTCCCTTTGGGTTAAAGTAAACCAAGTATAGAAATTAACAACTGAGATGGTGGGCAAAATAATCTGCAGTAAATACTACCCCTCCTCCCCACTCTATTTGAGATATCCTAGTGGATTTCCTTAATGACAAGTTAATGCCAGGGGAACAGAGTTGCCTGGAGCTGAGTAAAACCTAAAGAAGAGAAAAAGAATGAGGAAGCTGTAGGGAGAAAAGGTGCCAAAAATCCTTGTGGCCACATGAATTTTTCTAGCAGACACCTAATCAATCTGGATTAGTGACTCTAAATCCCCAAATAAATTATTTATATTACATTCGGTTTACTAATATTATCCACAAACAGCTAATTCCTTTCAAAAAATAATAGCCTTGAAAACAACACATTCATGCACAAGTGTAAAATCAGAAATGACCCTATTATTTTGGCAAAGAAGGCTCACACACTATTCTTGACCTAAACTAGCCTCTTGCATTTCATGATACCGAGTTTTATTTGATGGGGAGGTATGTGAAAGTGACCCTTAGAAATACACTGCATCCTTCTAAGGATAGCTCCGACCTACTAGTTCTTGGCATATCTCAGGGAAAATGAAACAGTAGCAAAACGAGCTGCAGCCGGAGACAATACACAGCATGTACCTACCATACTACGATGTGATAATGGTTCCTCATTTGCTTTCTTTTCTGAGCCCAATTTAAATACTACATGAAATGTATTGCATCACATTTTAAAAATAGAGACTAATAGGTATATTTACACAGTCCTACATAAATTACAAATGAACACTTCAAAATCCCTTTCTACTTCAAATGTTTCTTCCTGTGGGCACCCAAGGAGTTGGCTCTCCTGGGACAAGAGAAGTTGTCCCAGGCACAACTGAAGTGGAGGACCAGAAAGAAATCTCTTTTTCCTTCTTTTCTCTCAAACTATTTGCGTGGGAAGGGGTGGGAAGGAGGGGAATGGGGAGCATCTTGAATAGACCACCCACCCTGCCCATGTTAGAATTTGGAAATCGGGAGAATGAGGGGTCTAAAACATTCTTTTTGGCTACTAGCCAACCACCCAAAGTCTGTTCAGTTAGTTCATCTTCTGTTTTGTAGGACCATAATGTGAGGTAAAACTAAGTCTTTAAAGTTACTACAAATTTCCTCCTTAATTTTCAATTGAAAAGACCCCTTAACTATATCAGATCCTTCGAGTTAAACTCAGCACATCCTAAATGTAAGATGTACATGGGGAAGGCTCCAGCCTCATCTGGTACCTCATCTTTTACAAGGCAAGACACAAGAATTTTCTTTGTCTGGAGGTATTTTGAAAGAGTCTCTGCAAACAACGATGGGTCACATCTGCTAACAATATTTCAAAAAGCCAAATTCACCTGGTCTCAGGCTGAAATTTTAGAGCAAACCAAACTCTAGTTCCCTGGTCTTTTAAAACAAGAAAAACTACCTCCATTTCTGAAAATTCATCAGTCAAAACTTAATTATACAGAGCTGGAAACCAGAAGGCATTTAGGTTTTAATGTCTCCCTGAATTGGGATCTTTACATATTTTAGAATATTGATCATCACTGTTATTGATGCTGTTTGGAGGTCACTCTACTGTGTCTTTCCCTGCAGGGTTTTTTTTTAAAGAACACCACAGAGAATATTCCTAGGTAATTGTAAAAGAAAATCACTCAAATTATGAAATATTGATAAATTGTATTTACAAGTCAATGGCACTAGAATGAGCCTGCTTTCTCAATAAAATGCAATCTGCAAGGCTGCTTTGCTTCCAAAATTCCTAAAATGACCCAATGAAACTGAAACATTAATCAAAACAATTCCTAAAACAAGCAGTCCATCTAAAAGTGACAATTCTTAAGGCCTGGAATTATCCATTCTGGCTTGCCTTTCCACTGTTTATTATTATAATATATTAATCTACTATATTTGAGGAAGTAGTGAAAAAAATTAAAATATTAAGCAAAGGGGCTGCAATTTAAAATATATATATTTATCAATAAAATAAATAAAAATTTATTTTCCCTTACTCCAAAACTGCAAAGTGAATCTTACATATAAATCCTAAGCAGGATGCCTTGGAAATTATTCATATACATTAAAATAGTCAGAACACAAAAATGATTTAAATAATAACCAACAAACTAATGAGAATTTTGATTCAAGGCTATTATATTTCTCATTCATCTAACAACATTTACCAACGATACCTAGTTTAGCAACACCAAATAGGAATTACGTAAATGAAGAAGGTACACAACAAGGCTATATCCAACTAATACTCCAGGGTGATTTTCAAATTGGCAGGTAGAGCTGGAAATTTTCAAAATCTGGGGAGAGGATCATGATTAATTGCCTTCCACTGATTCCAAAGGCCTCATCTGAATGTTGATGCTACCAACATATGTGCTTCTACCAAATAAATGAGGAAGAACAAATATGATTAAACCTAAAGAAAATAATCTAAAAACCAACTTTCATTTCTTATTATAAATATCACAGTTTTAAAACCACTAACATGGGGTTATTATTAGCAGGCTGGATAGGTAATGGGAGATAGCAAATTTTAAAAATGTGAACACAGCTTTTTCTCTTTCTGGCAAGGGAACCCTACGTTTCCTTTTTAGTTAAGGGTGCTTTCACTGATAACAGTGAGTCCCAGCAGGGAGTGTGTTTTCAAAGTGCCAATGTTGGACTATACTGTTGCCTCAGACACTGAGTCAATGTGGCCCTACTGAAACGTGCCTTGAATGAAGCAGGAGGGTTATCACATGAGCTTTTCCCTCATTAATGACTGATCCCATGCAGCAAAGAATGCAAGCTTTGGAGGGCTGTTCATAGACCCTGTAAATATCGAGAAGACTCTTCAGATGTTCTGTTCCATAAAAAATTTTAACAATAACCAGAGTACATCACGGGAACACACAAAGGTGGTCGAATAGAAGTTTTAAGTAAAAGCCCAACAAATAAAATTTTCAGAACTCTTAAAAGGCCAACCAGACGGTTGCAGCATACGCAAACAGAGTAAATGAACGACAGAGCTGAGAACTTTAGCTGGATAGCATTCTTTAAAGAAATCAAGCATAAATGAGCATGATGGGTATTTTGTACCTTTATTGGGGAAAATAAATACAAACAAAACCCTTGAGCTACTAAGGCAAATAATACCTCGCCTCTAGCTGTGGATTACTAGCCTGATGAGCCATATCAATACATTTAAGTCCTTTTGTCTGTAAACAACCCTCATACCCGCCCCAACCAAATTAGACTTTTAGCTTTTTCAAGTTTTTTTCCCCCTTAAGAAGGTCTTGTTCAGCAGTGAGCAGACATTTAAGAACATTTGAGAATAATGACAAAATATTCTTCTATTTATTAATATTGTTAATTAAACAAATACATACCTGCTACCTATGAAGTTCAAGGCACAGATATATTTTTAAAGGAATGTGTCATATATCCTTAATCAAATGATAACTTTTAATAAGTCAGGCTCCATTTGGTTTGTGCCTAGGAAGCTCAGCTAAGATGAAAGATGTCTAGGAGGAGTGCCTTCTTATTATTTAAAAATTTTTTTTCTGATATCCATGTTTAAGAAACCCACATAATAGAAGATTTTTTTATTTGGAAGGGACTAAAGAATCCATTCGATAAATAAATTCATTCAATTTCAACCTCTCAAAAAAGTACACTTATTATAGATTTAACTACAGAAGGTAGTAATAGTCACCTTTCTTTGAGTCCTTGCTATGAATCAGGCATTATAATATTTTACATGCATATCTCATTTCAATACTCATGAAATAGGCACTTTTTATATTCCTGTTTTACGGATGAAATTGAGATTATGGACAACAGCTTATTCAAAGTCACCCAGCTATCACTCAGTTTGAATCCAGGTCTGTTTGACAATAAAGGCAGAGTTTTAAACCATTATATTATAGCAACTTTGAGTTTTGAAGATTCCAATAATTTATGTCTGGCCTTTATATAATTCTTTCAAAATCCCCATCTAATGCTCTAACTGCACAATGATTTGTTTTCTTTTAAAGTCGAATATTAAGGGAATAGGAGAAAAGAAAACAAAAATTCCACAGGAAAATAGACTTGTTGGACAGGGGGAAGAATCAGCTACATCCACTTTAGGTAAAGTTATACAGTATAGTTTATGGGTTTTGGATGAAACAGCATGTTACCATTTGTCTATTCATTCTCCATGGTTTACTAGGGAAATACCACTAATTTCCCGTTACCTCTCTCCTCAAGAAGTGGGATAAAAAGAATGCTTCCTCTCCCATACATATAAAGAAGGAGTAATATGTTCCCACTTGATCTAAAGACCAAAGTCTATCACTTCTTCACCCATCAAGTTTCCAAAAGTTCTTTGCATTTTTGATAGGTCTATGAAACTTCTCGCCTTAAACCAAAACCAAAACCCAAACCAAAAACCTTTCAGGAACTCATCTTCATTATCTGGGATAATGAAAATGAGAGAATAATCACTTGATCAAAGTAATGCCAGAAAGTGGAAAGTTGTCTAATGCATACATACCAAGTCCTAAAATCTTCAATTATTTCCCTTTAGGGATTATATGCTTTTAGAGAAGGGATACAATCATTTCCTCCCCAATAGCTTAATCTGAGATTGACAAAAGGCAGGTAGAAGAAACTGAGCAAGCTTATGAGACTCTAGTCCGATCTTTAACTGGGGTTGTCTAAGATAAAGTAGGCTCTACTTCTTTTTCTTTGAAATAAATGGAAATTTGAAATGGAGGAATTTATAACTTTCTCTCCTAGATAGTAATAATTCTTTCTTGGAACTTGTGTGTCCCTCCAAAATGCTACTGAGAGCCCTTAAGGAAGCACCAAGTAAAACTAAATTTGGCTAGTATCTTCGTGCCTTCAGCTGAAAAATCCAAGCTCAATGCCGATTGCTTTTAGAAATGGGAAACACACAATATCAGTACCACAGGCAGCTCCAGAAAGCAAGCCAGGCCTCTCTTGCTCTCAATTTATATTTGCATGTGAACAGCTTGTCGGCCATTTTATGAAGACAGATGAATCGCAAGCCTGCTAGAGTGGCAGGAGACCTAAGGACGTGAACTACATACCTCTATAGCCCACACATTTTTAGAAATGAAAATAAAATGAATACCTCGGGACAGATCTTCAGGGAGATTATATAAATATATGAGAAAACAAAACATCATCTATACAGGCCCGGTGGAAAATAAAGAATGAAACTGGTGTATAAAAATATCAGTGTGTCTTTAAAAATGCCAGCCAAAAGTAAGATGTGGCTGCTTATGTCACTATAAGCAAAACCTTCAGAGGTCGGTTCTTTTTCGTAATGACTCCCTTAAAAAGACAACTTTGATAAAGAAAATATCACCAAAATTCCAGTATGAAGAGAGGAATAGCCAGACAGTTCATATTTGATGCTAGAGCCGAAAAATGTAATAAAGAAGTTCCTGGGGTAGGGAAATGAGACAAATTCTAAAACATTAGTAATAGAATATTTAATATTCTACTAAATTCTATTAAGGTATGCCCCAACCTCCCATCTCACAATACTGACACAACTGACTTATCGATGGGTTCCAAAAGGTCAGATGAAGACCAAAATGGAAAAAAATCCAAAACAATAAAAGGAAAAGACACCTGAGGAAGGAGATCTTTCAAAGGAGTTGAAAACCAAGTCCAGTAGGATTACACTGACAAGAAAAACAATAGGAGTAATATTAAACAACAGCCAACAATATATTTTTGTGTAAGTGATATGAAAGATATTATGGTAAACACATTGTATAGTTTATCTCATTTAATTCTCCAACTGGTAGGTAATATTAGTACTCCATTTTTAAGATGAATAATAAATCAATGCCCCGAAAGGTTAAATAGCCTATCTAATATCACACAGGTAAGAAGTAGTAGAAGCAGAATTTGAAAGCTCTCCGACACCACAGCCTGAGCTTTTAACTATAATGCCATATTCCCCTCGCAAGCACCTCAAGGTCAAGAATTTCCATTAGAGCATTCAGTTATATCGCCAAAGAAGAGTATACCGGAATTTTAAGAGATGGTATCTGTGAAAGTATCGAACACAATGTTAAGCATATGACAGGTACTGCTAGTTCCCTTTCTAATTTAATTGAAACTAATGATTTTATTCAATTTAAAAATTCTATGACAAGCTTTTCCTACTTGATGTGCCTACCACAAAATGAATATCTTACCAGATACTATTATATTCATATATAAAATATGCATTCTATTTTAATAGAATTTCTGTAAGAAAGTTTATATATATTTATGCAATTGAGAAATATCACCATGTGCCCTCACTTTTATTTTAGACCATTGAAAGTAGGCAGAAATGGTTTTCTTAAAGCAATCAGCACAGGGGTGAGTTCCTAAAAGGCCTCAAAAATACTTGTTAGTGAATGAACTTAAATTATCTGTGAAGAAGACTACGGGGCATTTGCCATTTTAAAAGGGACTAAAAAGAAATGAAAAATGCCATGGCTCCTCACTTATGTTGTAAAAGATTCGATTTGGTAAATCAACCCGACCTCTCACAGTTTTAAGTACATAATCAACTTTCTAGGGAGCTAAGGGCTCTCATAAGTACCCTGATGTTACTGGGATAGGGATAGGGGATACTATTGAAGATAGGGGTTGGGAAGAACTTGGAGCTTCTGGAATGATACAGAAAATGGACAGTTTGCCCTCAAAAAAGAAATCTACTTGAGTTTTCTCCTGGAGTCTTCAAATGTTGTTCCTAGTCGGCGGTCCATAGGACAGACTCCAAACCCTGGTACAGGGTTGGCTGCTGGCTGCTGTGTGCGCTAAATGAAATTGCTCGAGTCCCAGGCTAAACTTACCATTTTCTGGCTGGTCCTTAATGTCAGCATCACTTGGCTGGCTGGGACTTTCAGATTGACTTGAATCTGAAAAACATAAAAATACAGCCAAAAATTACAGGGTCTGTGAACGAAAGTGGATCAGAGGTGCCAAACTTTCGAAAAGATTCAACAACTAGGAATGAGAATGTTACCAAAAATGACATGATCAACGAAAAAAGAAAAGATGGAAAGAGAAAAGAAAGGGGAGAGGAAAAAGAAACAGCAGCAGCCAATGCCCTTAAAGAGTACGTTTGATTTTGTTTACACCTCCAGCAGCAGTTGGTTTGTGCCAGGTCATAACGAGAAACCCTTTAGAAACCATTCTTTTATAAAAAGACCATTCCAAACTGCTCTTCTCCATTATTTATATACTAGAGTCTGATAAAGACTTCATCCTTCATTACACACATCTGAGGCTTGATTCAGAACATAATAAAGTGTCAAAACATATTTTGAAGCTGGTATATAAAAGCAACCCAAACAACAGTAACAAGTTCTGTTGATATTTAGCTATGCATTCCAGCAACAGACTCTGCAAACTAACACCATTAAATACTAGAGTTCTAATATCCTATTGCATTTGGTTGAAATAAAGGGATAACTTATAGAAGAAGACTTTCTAAAGGTACAAGTTTCTCCCACCCTATAAGTACTATTTTCTCTTTGACTGATGCATTGGGGAGTTCTGAAAGGAGTTTGTTAGCAAAACAGCAGCAGTGTACCCTATAGAATTTAAATCTTTTTCATTTTGAAAAATCAGATATTCAAGCTAAACCATTAATTTAATTTCTAAATGCAATAATTTAGAATTAAGTAACATTTAATTTTAAAATTAGAAAAAATTAAATTAGATAAAAAGAAATGTCAGAGCTAGAAGCAAGCATATTTATGATACATTATTTGGGAGAGAAGAGAAAAATCAGGCAAAATATTTCAAAGAGATAATTTCTGACATAAACATTTTCTGAGATTTGAAACCATTTACAACATTATTTAAATACAAACGAAAACCAACAAAAGAAGTACGGGATGGGTGGGGGAACTCTATATCTGTTGAAAGCCTGGACCCTGACTTTACCTTGACTTTCCAGGGTTAGAATTAGCTGTCTGAAATTTGACCACATTTCAGCAAGAAGTTCACTGCAAGATCAGAAGGTCATGACACTTAACTGTGATTAAATTGAAAATATTACTTCAATTGCAACAGAGTTATAACATTACCATTCTCCCTCTTGGAGATACTGCAGAAAGAAGTAGCACTACTAGTGACCTTAGGTCTAGAAATGCTAATTTATTACTTTAGGGAGGCTCCATGCTTTTAAGCAAATGAAGATTTTAATTATGGGGAAGTACTTTTAAGCAAATGCCTGCTTCTAAATATTCAGATAATCCTAGCCTGGTGACTATAGCAAAAATTCTATGTGAAGTGAAAGGTTCAAATAACAAAAGACGCGAAAAAGGTGAATTTTTATTTAAGTCTGGCAAAGAGATAGCTTTTATCATCTTGTCACAATTGCCATAACTAAGACATAAACACGAAGCACTGTATATCAAAAACCTTTAAGGAAATCTTTCAGAATGGGACCATAACATTAAATACAAAGCCTGCATTAAAAATTGAAAATGCAAATAAATTTATATTGGATACTATTTGAAATTTTAACTCCATATACTATTACTTTTATAGCAAACAATTTTTAAAATAACATGACTAACTTCTCCTTTTCTAAGGAAAGAACCTGTAATTTTGCCACTAAAAATCATAAATACTCTGAGAAGTAATTCAACATGTTTTAGAAGGGCACAGCTCCTTTATTGTTGTTCTTGAAATTTTTAAAACTTCAGTTTCTACATCTAAAATTAAAGCAATATATGATCTAATTTTGTTTTAGGAAAAGTCAAAATTCTTTCTGATGAAGTCCCAAAACAGATACATAAAATCTTGCCAAGAGAACATTTTATTTGGAATAATACTAGCAAACCTAAATTTCTACATGATTACTTAGCCACTGTTCTACTTCTTCTAGGTGTGCTATCTTTACAAATAATCACCTTTCCACAAATAAATGGAAACACAGGTTTTTTACCTCACTTAATTTAGATACACAATGGCCAATTATTTTTTCTGATATTTAATCATTAAGGCAAAAAAGGATAATGAGAGATCCAAATATATACATATATATATATTTTAGAATATGAGAATGGACTTTGTTAGTCTTTTTACTCTTCTTTAACATTTGCTTCGCCACCCTACCTTTACATAAATATAAAATGATTATGGAAAATATGAAGGGCTACAAAAGACAGCTATCTTCAAAGAAAATTTAAAATGTCAAGTTAGAAAGAAATACACAAAAAGCAAACAACAGAATGGCAGAAAAATGCTCAGAGTTGGTATGCCAGGGGGGTGTGGCCCTCTTGTGAAAGCTCAAACACAAACACTGGAGGAGGCATCTAGCCAAACTGAAAATGGAATTAATTTCTCTAGTTTTATTCAAGAGCTTGAGACATTGTTCTCCATCAGAGGACTGAATACTAAAATACACCATTCTGGCAAAGGACAGGCAAAGCCAAAGATCTCAAGAAAATTTAAATGATATAAAAAGTTGAATGATTATTTACTATCCTGGATCATTTAATACTGCCTCCTTTTTGGAACCAGAAGGAACATAACTACCCAGTTCCAGCACTATTCCATGCTGAGAATTCATGGACACTTTCTCTGGTATTGCAAAAAAGGTCATCAATGCTGTTAAGTATGGAGTCAAGTGACCAGAATTACAAATTAATTTCTACCCATACATAATTGATATAAATGAAGGATCTCTTAAGCATTTGCATTAATACACTACCACAAAGGTTAACAATTCATTTACTTTTCTCTCTTATATATCTTGACAGAAACTTTTCAAATCAAAAGGTAACTTTATGTTTTAATTTTGTAAAATTATCACCTTGTCAGTTGATTCCTACCACCTGAAATAATGACAGGGTCCAAAAAATAAATCCAACCGAATAAAATTGGGAGAGATTCTTGCATCTGAGCCCCGAAAGCAATGTGTTTTCCTGGTTCCCTAGTGGAGAGTCAGAAGATTTTACATTAATACAAAGAGTAAGTGTAAGTAAATAAAAATTTACTTATAGTAAATTTAAATGATGGAGTTGGAAATGCAATTGTAAGGAAGTATATTAGAGTTATCTTTTTTTTTTTCCTATCTGAGAATCTTCTTTTTTGTTTTAACGAACCTTACACTTCAACCTGGAGAAACAATGTTTCCTTCTGTTTTTAAAAAATTTATGAGCAGAAACTTAAACCTAAAATAGAGAGGGTTTGCATATGGGAGGCTGGGTTAAGGCCTCTTAATTGAACTGGTAGCCATCTATCTATGCATTTTTATGGCGCCTACAGTTATGTCACTGAAGTACTCAGACAAAGATATTTTACTATCAGTATAATCACTGGGGAAAGGAATAAAATACATTCTAATGCCTATATATTAGTCTTTACTTCCATAAGCTCGCACAATGTTGGAAGAGAAACCATGCACAGGATTTGCTACTTATACACATATTCAGTCTCCTCAACCTCAATTCTGTTCTCCTGCAGAGTGGAAACTCAAAGAACACCCTTTTTTGAAATAGAAGGAATGAGAAAAACAAGTCAATATGGTAAATCTGATCAGGAAAAAATATAGACATTGCCTCCAAGTGTTGTATGTTCTTAAGTCACAAAGCAGAGACGGAATATTGCTAAGTCTTCCCTGCCCTCAATCTAAGGTTAAATACTTTCTCTTACCCGGTCCTTCCCTTACTGTATATCCATTCCTTATGGTGTGATTAACATTATGTTGTACTAAATTACTTTAAATGATCTCTGAGAATTTGAGCTCCTGAAATAAAGAGTTTCTGTTTTACTCGTTCTTCTCTTATCCCTAGTACCTTCCACAGGGTACCTTGTCCTGCCAAAGAGCTCAATAACCGCTGAGCTGAAAAGGGGAATTTTCATGTGTAGTTTAGCTTTCTAAAACTGAAAAAGACTGACAGTGATTGAAAAGTACAGTAAACCCACATCTTAAAGGGTAATAGGACTTTAATAAAATGAAAAAGGAGGGCATAAAAGTCCATTATCTCTGTTTGATGTCTCTGTTTTGGGCGTCTGGCAAAAGAAAATGAGGAACACCCCTCTGGTTTCTGGGTAGGAAATCTTCCTCAGTGCTTAGAAGACACAATTGTCCACTCTGAGCCACTGGTCCACACACCACATAAGAATCCTCAGGATAGCAAAAGATGAGGGTGGAGTCCGACACTTTGGAAGCCCTCCCAAAATATGTGCATGCTAAAATAATGAATGACACAGGAATATTTTCCATATTTAAAAAAATACCAAGATAAAAATTCACAACCGTCCTCTGATGTCTGCAGAGTACCTCAAGACCCTACAACTACTGTGGAAAGCTGATGAAGGAAGAGCAGACCTGTAGCTTGGAAGAAGACTTTCCACCTCAAACAAACCAATGGAATTCCCATTCAGTCAACATGATAAGCCACAAAAGTTTATGGTGCATCAAAGTACAAGTTCTGGCTCCAATAGAAAAATAGTTTAGCCTAAGTTTCAACCTTGCTTGATGCATAATTAATTTGTTAGAATTTATGTCCAGTTTCAAATCTCCTAAATTAAAAGGGAATATGAAGAAGCCAGAATACATTCAGAAACAAAAAAGGAGTAAGTCAAGTAAAAGAAATAAAATGAAAGTCCACCCAAAAGATTTGAAGCTGTTCATAGTATGAAAAAAAAAAAAGGCAGAGACAGCAATGAATACTTCCCATCAGATAAATGAAGGGTTAGGCACATACCTGAGGTAAAAGAAAATAAGGAACAACAGTGATTATACTTTGAATATAACAAACATTTACTCTCTGCAATGGTAGCCCTCAAAGATCTTCAAATTGTGTTTCTCATGGTTTGAGAAAATGAGTACTTTGTAAAAGTGTTAGGTCAAAAAGTGACAAGATTCGATTTTCTGCTTTGATGATATTATAACAGAAAAATAATTCTATTTCTGATTGACTTTTAGAATTACTCATTTCGATCATCAGTATCCCAGTATGTTAACATATTCCTGTAGCAAGGAAATCCAGAGTATCAAATGACTATAGTAGTCATTTTATTGTGACTACTATAGTAGTAGTGATCTTATTGTGATTTTATAGTAGTCACATTTTGCTCATTCGTCTCACAACTACAGTTGAAAAGAAATGCCATGGTACTTTATAATATTTAGGAATATCGTCTAATTTTTTCCAACATCACAGTGAAATGCGAAGAAATATTTGAAAAACCTCTATTCGAGAACATAGAATATCAGAGTACAGATATACTGATATATGTACATATTTGTGGCTTCAGTGTAAACATTGATGAATGTACTACCCTCCACTAAATATAACATCATCCATTATAATCTGGCAAAGGACAAACAGGAATTTTTAATACTATCACTAAATCTGGACCACTAAAAATATGCAATTATTATTAGCATTTTCAGAGAATGGGTAAAATCCTTTAGGCTCAGTGAATAACCAAACCCTCTTCATACCTTCTCCAAAAGATTTAACAGTAATTAATGTGCACAACTGGGGCTTGCTTAGTGAGAAATTAACATATAATAATCTAATTTTTAAAAAAATAAATAATGAGAAGAATCACACCATAAAAGTTTGTTGGCTTTAACAATGGAAGCACTCCACGGGGTCATTAAATAGGAACCCTTGTCTTTAGGGTTTTTATAGTACAAGATGTAGCTGTGTAACATTCCCAGTAAAGGAGAACTAAGTGTTTATATGAATGTGTGTGCATGATGACTCGCTTGCTATGCACGGCAAGTCCTTCCTTAGGGGAAGGGAGCTGGGAGATTTAGCAAAGAGAAAGCCCTAGCTTCAAAAGGACCAAGCTAGTTTGTACATGTTGGTCAAGCCTCCACTAGTCTTAATTTGGAGGGAGAGGGATGGCTGTGTTCACACAGCAGTGACCCAGAGGGGCTCTACCAGACCACCCCAGGACTGCCGGCTGCTCGAGAGAGCCACCCCTTAGCCACTCCCGAAGGAACATGGTTATAGAATCCCTGTTACTACCATTTTCTTTCTCAAAACTTTAAACACACAAACACACACACACACACACAAAAAAAAACTTTCTGAACAAGAATTTGTGAAATATTAAATTTGCAGGAATAAGATTTCTCCATTTTTTTCTTCTTCTTTTTTTGGCATTAATGCTGATATTCAAGACCCATCTGTTTAGTCGGGATTATGTATGATGATAAGACTGTTTAGGTTGAAGAGTGATTCAAATGTCTTATCACCTACTCATAAATGTGTTATTTTTCTATGTGCACAAGGAGGTTGCGGAATGATACACAGTTTTAACACGTTGAGGGGAAAAAATGGCTTAACTATTGTTGTGTTATGACAGTGAGCGGGAATCATTTCTAAGCTTTAAAAATGACAAATTCAGTCACTCTGAAAGTAATAACAAAATGACTCAATCTTTAAATGTTCAATCTTTGCCTAAGACTGATTTTAAGTAATGATCAGCTTTTTCAGTGAAGTGATAAATGAAGTCAGTGGTAAGAAGTTGTGATTTTAAAAGATATATACACATGATACTTCCAAATATATAATTTTTCTCATTTTTTTGACAAGGTTTTAAGATTAAAATAAATTAAAGCATTTAGGTAAGCATTTTGAATTTTGTTTTTTCCACAGCAGGAGTTGTGTCAACATGTGATGGGACCTGTTGATAATTCAGAACTCAGGTCACTGAGGCAACCTGGTCACATATTCAGACCTGCGTAACTAAAGACATACTTAAAAAGCTATCACGGTCGCACAACACTGTAAATGTAAAATTATGCCACTGAATTGCATACATAAAAATGGCTATAATGACACATTTTATGTTACCTATATATGGTAACAATGAAAAACAAAGCTAGCACTACAAAATTATTGAATATAAGAATTATGCTCAATTTCCCCCTTTTTAGTCACTTTTTCACAATAAAATTATGCTATTTATAAGCCAGGTTCTTGGAATTTTTAAAAAGAATAATATATACAATTATCCATACATTTACACAATTTAAAGTAGAAAATTTTCCTGTATACTTGTATTTCCTGTATACTTGTAAAATTTTCCTGTATATATAAAAAATACGAGTCAGAATGAAAATAATGCATAACTGAGTTGTACTGACTATCATGTATCTGTATATTGATAAAGAACCATACTAAAATAAGAAAAAGCCCCTATTGAGTGTCACCATACTACTTCTGCTCAGGGGGCATCCTACATATTAACTTCCATTGCATTCATATTTTATTATTGAGAGATGCATGGAATGGCTATAAATTGGTATTCTAAGAATTTCAGATATATAATTTAATTTCTCTGAATATGAGCTTCTTCATCTGTAAAACAGGGATACTAATGACTTTTGCCAGCTTAACAGGATTGTTGCATGGATCAAATAAAATAATGCAAAAAAACCTGGTTTTGAAACTATAAAGTATCAAATAGATGTACGTTTACCTCTGCCATACAAATCTTCCCATCCAGACAAGTTTTTTGTTTCCTTTTAAAAATCTATACCAACCCATACATCATGTGATTCTGGTATAAAACATCAATTTGACAGACCTGGTGTTAAAGAAAAGATTCGTAATTCCCATATACTGGGAAAGAGATTATCTCTGATAATGGAAATGGAAATCTCAGCTTGCCTTGTTTATTCCAGACAGACATTTGTGTGTTAAGTCTGTTTATCAGGCAACACTTTGTCTAAGCCAGGAAGTAGTCAGTCTTTGTAACAAGATGTATGCAAATGAATCTCCCATGAGTCTCTGCAACAAATTGTAGCAGAAAAAAAAAATTCCTTGTTACTTTACCAGCAAGAAGCTACCTCAAATTAGACTAGAGACAGAGAACTATGAGCTAGACTATGCTGATGAGTTTATATGAGTCCTAAACATGTGCCCACAGTCTGTTGCTCTTTATTCTAAGCAGACTTTGTGCATTACATCTGTTTATCAGACAACACTGTCTGGGTCTTCAGTCTTTGTAACCTGTGTGAAAATGAGCAGTGACCATAATCCCATGGAATAACCTGACACCCAACTCCAAACTTCCTGCTGCTGTATGAATCCACACCAACAGAGGCCTCCACGAAACTGTGGAAACTTAAAAAAATATATACATCAAGCTCGAACTTGTGTCTACCATCTATCTTAAATCATTTCTTTTTTACATTCATTGGATTCCCTAATGGTGTCATAGATTCATGACAGAATGGTTACTTTTATCATGTAAAATGGACTGATACAGTATTTGCTAAAAGCATCTGATCTAATTATCAAAAACATGGAATTTTTTTAAAGAAAATACTATCATAATATAAAATTATTTATTCTTTAATTCCATTATTAAAGTATCCATTCTACAATCCTCACTTTCTTCTCACACTGATATAACTCTTTAAAAAAATTTATACATGAAAAGTTGATCATGTATTTCTTTTCTTTTCTTTCTATAAGGTTTGAAAATCTTAGCAAAGGAATCAAATTGGTTTAGCCTGTCTTCTTAGACAAAATAAACACTTTAGGACTCTACTTGTTTGTATTCTCCTCAGTGGCGCTGTATGCATCAGCAGCTAAAAACAAAGAAACTTTTTAGCTGCTCAGACAAAATGCAGAAGCTTCCCAAACAACGAGGCAAGGGAGGGGGGCATGAGATGAGGGAGGGTGGAGGGGGTAGGGGAGGAGTGTTCAGAAAGTCTGACAGTCCATTCAATATAGGGATGATGGCTATAATGCATCCAGGGTCCCCTTGCTAATTAAATATGCATTGGCACTGTTTTGATCGATGCAAGCCATGGATCAGATGACACACCTGCAAAATCTTGAGCCCAGAGCTCCCAGGAAAAGGGAAAATACAGTCTTGTCTCCTTATCTTTGCTTTCAAAGGTTCTCAATTTCTGTGCTTAGATATCTAATTTAATTCTCTCACCCCTCAGCAAACTGGATTAGGGAAGTCAATACTGCCTTTGTGCATCGACAGGAAAACATAGCTTTCCTTTTATTCAATTTAGCTATGACCTTTAGACAAAGATAATGACAACTGTCTAAAATTGAGGTTAAGGCCTCAAGAAGGAGACCCCCAGAGCTAAGGCTCCCCTAGGAATTTTGGGTGACAAGGTGGTGGGGTTTACTGTGACATTTTCCTGCCCGGTAAGGAAAAAAGGAGGAAAGGGAAATAAGAATTGATGGTAGCAGTGGTATAGGGATGGAACATCATGGAAGACATTTAAAACCACCAAACTCTCAAAAATCATCAGGGCCCTATCATATCACATAACCAGAAAATAATTCTGTGAAAGAACAGGAATGAGAATGGCACGGTAACAAGTGCTTAAAAAATGCAGCTGCCTTAATGTGAAGGTTGGAGATTCTGTAAATGGATAAATCAGGAGGTATCTTCTTTTTTCTTTTTCAGAGGATTTTGAGAAAACAAGACTGCTGGTGTGTTCATGAGTTACACCACTGGCAAAAGATATGACAACTTGAGATTTTAGATAAGTCTTGGGTTCTGCAATGTCAGTCATGTTGACACCACTACTCTTAACTAAGGAGGGTGGGGGAAGGAATGATACTGGGGCATTCTCTTAACACAGCACTGGTCCCTTTTTAACTTCCATGTTGTTGGGCCTTTTCATTTCATTTATTAGTGGAAAATGAGAGAAGACAAGGTCATTGTCTTCAAATAGTTCTCAATCAGAATACTGATCATAAAATCAAGATTTTATGACATTCCCTTCTTGATGAAATTTTGTCTCTTGGTGAAATTAAGGTAGAGTGACACGTTATTGCATACATTTGTAATTGCTTTTGGTCTTTTACAATTAGCAGCAATCGGTAATACCAAGTGTAGCCTTATAACCGATTCTATAGTAGCCTGGATAATAACTGTTAGTGGAAATGGTTGGGGTAAACATTTCTACTAAGCTATAGGAAGTTTAGGCTGACCTTTCCAGTAAGATACGGAGATAGCACCACATTGGTGCTGCTGGAAATGGCATTAAAAAATCAAAACAACTTTTAAAAATCAGATTTTACGCCTAGAAACAATGTCATAGTACTGAACTGTTTTTTTAGTCAGGCTGGTGCCTTCCCCTTTAACAGAAATGACATTTCTAACAGAGGTAACTGTGAGACAGTGACAAAGGGAAAGGATCTGGTATTAGAAAACTTAAGTATGAGTACCTTCTTGATCATTTATTTATATTAACTGTGTGGAATCGAGCAAGCCCCTTTCCTCTCTGAGCCTATTTTAGTCATCTTCCAAATATTTCAACTTGATGAGGACTGAATGGCATAATTTAAAGTCCTTTGTAAATTAGGACGCATTATAATTCTCTAACTGTACCCTGCATGGAAACAGGTTTTCTAAAATATATAAACTGGTTAAATCATCACATTCATTATTTACTTCAATTTCCTGCCTCATTTTTACTTTCCAATAGCACAATATCTAGAATATTCAGATACTAATGCTTGATACTCAATTAAAATCAGAAGGTAAAAAAATAGCTCTTCCAGGCCATGAAATACAACAGGGCCTGTCTTAGGAGATATCAAGAGTTGTCTTTTGGTAGATTTTTCTGGCTTTGGGGAGTCTGTTTGCCTGGAAGGTGGTATATTCCACGTGGTGAGGACAGACCCTACAAGAGTGAGGAGGTCTGCTTTTTCTGGTCCTGAATCATCCATTTTTCCTTGTGTACATAAATTCTTACTTTTACATGCCATACAAGCTATGAATATGAAGGAGGAATGTAAGTGTCCTGCAAAGTTTCTTTTCGGCCCTAGGGTCCTACATCTGAAACAGATCCTTAGCCCGTCGAGTACTGGTCTTCTGGCTGCAGGTCAGACTGAGAACTCCATGGGACTGGGTGATATTTTACTGTTGACTGTAAGTACAATTACAAATAACATGGGTGTCATAATAATTATAAGCCCAACAATCTCTTCTTTACCTTATAAATGACTGTGAAGAACTCATTAAGAGTTGTATATGTTTTCTTTAGCAACTTTGCCAACTGACCACAGAAGTCATAAACAGTGTTCTCTTGATCTACAATGTCATCAAGAAAACAAGAGAACTTTGTTTTACAGGAACAAGTGAATAAGGTGCCCTCAAATAATTTAGTCTTGGTCCTAGGTTCTAGATTTTAGAAAAATACTTTTTAAAATATTTCAGATACATCTTCTCCAGCACATGTCTTTAAAATAATGTGCTTTCAATTTTGACACTGACAATAATTTTCCTCCAATAACTTGATTTCCAAACCTATAACAAATGTATAAGACTATAGGAAGCTAATATTCATTAGGTCAACCAAAAATGGTCCTCACACTTCCCATTATAAAGTTCAAGTATTCATATTATAACTTATTCTTTCCTAATTCACTCATGCCTTTGCAAATGGAAATAGTCATGTACTTTTTTTGCTTCTATGTCTTCATGTTATATAGAATCATCTACTGAATCATTTCACTTTTAAGAATTTCTGTTTGAATTTTATCATGGCTTTCGTCCTGACATATGCAGTGCTAAGTTATTTAAAATTAATTGCAGTACAATATTTTTAAATTTCTTCACATGGTGCTAATCTCAAGTGCTTTGGATGTTTGAACCACATTTGGAAGCCATCAAGTATCTTTATACTATGGAGCAGTTGAACATGCTAAAAAGATTAGTCAGTGATTCGCCAGTGAACTTTAATCTATAACCAAAGCTATATTGGATTATAAAACTTCAAAAATGTGCGAGTTGATACAAATGAGAAAACTGAAAAGATCCTTTGAAATGCTTTTAGAAATCTACCACAGACCATGGGGTCCTGACCCTCTCAAATCCATTTCAGTACCAGTTGAGCTTATGCATTCTCACCTTCATATAAAGTTCATTTTACAAGTCATTTTTGTTTTCAGTTGAAGAAGGAACCTCCATTCTTTTCTATGGTTATGCAGGGGGGAGATAATTATCTTCCATCTCAGTAACTCAGTATGGGATGAGTAATTTGCTTTGTAATAATGCTAAAATTAAATTGTCTTCCGTACAATGCCTAGTAATAGTTTGTGAAGGATTGATAAGCCAAACGAAGTGCTTTTCAAAAAAAAAAAGAAAAGAAAAAGCTTCTTAGTCATCATCTGCATTTATTTTTAGTTAAAAAGCCATATTTGCTGGAAGGTCTCTTGGTAATGTAGGTGCTATTTCAAGAGCTTCTCCTCATCAAAAAAAATCTAAACAGGTGATCAGAATTGTACTCACTTTTCAAAAATCAATACAGATCCTTTACTCCATGAATGGCTAATAAATAACTTTTTTTCAAGAGGAGGAAGTTTTCTCAGTCCTTCAAACATTTATTAATCTCATACTGTGTGCAAAGCATTGTGAGATTGTATTCAGTCCCAAGGCAGCTTATAATGTTTACTTACAATTCTACCTATTTACCTCTATAACCCTTACAAAATTATACATGATTTGTTTTCTAGGAGTAGTTACTTATCCCCATCTCTACTGGGGGTAGTAACATGGACCTTCTCTAGGTTTGAACTCTTTCCAAAATCTACCAGAGGAGAAAGAAAGTAGATATTTCTTCAAATAAGAAGTGGCTTATCTGTTTGTTTTATATTCAACACAAATGAGAATGTTTTTCAAACATTTTGGTCATGGTGGAACCCATGTGTGCCAGCAGAAGCTTGCAGGGAAACCGCGTAAAACAAAAGTAAGCAGTTCTACCTGCCAATCACACCTGCATTTTCACACACCCTCACCCCCATGCCCTACTCCTGTTGTGCTCCATGGAACAGTGTTGAAGCCACTGCTCCTGCCTCTGCAGCATCCATCACTTCGGTCAAAGCACTAACGTAGGGTTCTGAGTGATCTGAATATCCTCTCTGTCTTTCCAGATTTACAATCTTAACTATTTTAGCTATCTCAGTTAGCTAATTATCAAAGACTAAACAGTCACTCAGTCATTTTGGCTGAAATATATGAACATCTTTCTTGAACTCTGTCCAGCTCTATATTCTTTTTCAGTCACTTTAAAAGAAGATAAAAAATTATGAGTGGGAAAAACAAAGTCAAAGGAGAAACAGTAAAAACAAAACAAAGCAAAGGTAATAACAAAAGAAGTGCTATCTCTTGGATGGGGGATAGAAATAGCAACTTTTCAAATGAGATGAGAAATTTTATTTCAGACAGACATGGGAAAAATTATAAGTAAAAAAATCAGAATTTATTCAGAGATTAAAGGTGAGTGATACCCTGCACGGTATCTCTGAACGCAGCAGGTTAGTGTTTGGGGGTGGAGGGGGGGCAACAATAGCAGCTCAACATGCAACGCTGTGAAGGAAAACTATGAAGGTCCTTCTTTCATTTCCTTTGACGCTGGTTACCATCTCCAAATACAGTACATAATTCCATATGGAAACTTTTCTATTTATTTACTTTGGGACAATTCTTTCTTGCTACTTCTATGCAAACAGTTTCCAAAAATATATTGAGTTGGTTTTCATTTCCCATTTTTCTTTCTTTCTTTTTTAAATTTTATTATTATTATTTTTCATGGGCAGGCACCAGGAAATGAACCCGGGTCTCTGGCATGGCAGACAAGAACTCTGCCTGCTGAGCCACTGTGGCCCACCCTCCATTTTTATTTTATACTTTAACACCTCATCTAATTATTTCATGATTTCTGTTTCTGTTCTATATGAAAATCCTATAGAAAAGGAAAAAAATTCTAAAGACTTAGCCAACAAAGCCGTAAGTCTTTACCATGCCAAACAGTCTCATCTACACCACTGCAGACACTTAACCTCCCAAATAGGCTTAAAATCAGAATGCATTCTGTTTTAATATCGCCATGCTGGTTACCGTACAGACATGCTTGGACCTAAAAGGAAAAGACTCTGAACAAACATATTTGTATAAAACTTCATTAAAAACATGAGCCAAAAAGAAGCTTTTAAATTAGCAGAAAGAGCAGTAATATCTCACCAGTAGTAGGTATAGGAATAAACTATTTAAACTGTACACAAACACTGACTTCATCGTGAATAGAGGTATGCTCCTAGGAACCTTATGGAGAAAAGCTGGTGTTCACAGAGTAATTGGAGGCAAAACAAAACAAAAAGATTTCCATATGAGGAAATTATTATTGCACTGCTTTTCATAAACCAATCAAAACTTTTCAGAAACTCGTCAAGGCACTCTTAAGGCATAAACTTGATTTTGATAAACAAAGATGGTAGAGAACATTAAAAAAATAAAAGTTCCAAGACTCTTAGAGAAGAAATTTATGCATAACATCAAATGTTACTCAACATTTTTCAAGTAACCATGATATGTCATACAGACCACATGATGCAAGTGCATTTAAATATAAATTTCTATTTCTGTTTTAAAATAAAAAAGATCAGAAATCTGAATCTGGAAAAGCAAAATCTCTTGCAGGTTTAGAAAGCATATACAAAACCTGGCAAAAGAAAACACTGTTCACTGCCACCATCTGCTTTCTGGCACAATGAGGAAACTTTTACTAACAGCAACATTTTCTTACATTAGAAAATCCACTAATTAGTTTTGTTGTAATAAGAAAAATAACCTTTGCATGGAAGGCAGATGGCCAACTTTCTTTTTTTGTTGGCTGTACCTTACAGGAGGCCTGTAACATTTCCACATAAAGTTAACCTCTGAATTCTCCTCTACTAAAGTACTTTGTTATTCTCTGTTTAGGCTTAAGAAAGTATTCAGAAATTAGAGATCAAAACTGAGTGCATTCGGTTCCCGGTGCCTGCCCATGCTAAAAAAAAAAAAAAAAAAAAAAAAAAAAGTGAGTGCAACCAAGAGAAAAAGTTTTAAAGGTATTTGGGTTTAGTTTCCAGTAACGAACATCAGAATCAGGAAATCTGGGATCCAGTATCAACTGTTAGAAGCTGCGTAAACTTGCATATTGCTTACCTCATCTCTAAGGCGATTAAACTAAATGAGCTCTAGATTTCCCTTAAAATTCTTAAATTCTTTGAGTCTTAAATCATGTTTTGCTAAAAACTACATGTCCCAAGAAAGACATGGGACTACTGATTGCGAAAGAGTTCTTGGAGTTTTAGATATTGTTGACAAACCTGAAATTTGGCGTAGATATACTGATTAAGATATACAAATAATTTAACAATCAAGGAAATAAAAATTCAACTAAAATTCCTTGGTAATGGCGGGCCGCGGTGGCTCAGCGGGCAAGAGTGCTTGCCTGCCATGCCGGAGGACCCCGGTTCGATTCCCGGCCCCAGCCCATGTAAAAAACAAACAAACAAACAAAATATAATAAAACAAGAAAATGTTTAAAGATGTTTCCCTTTCTTCCTCCCTTCCTTCCTTCCATCCTTCCTTCCTTCTCTCTGTCTTTCCTTCCCTTCCTCCCTCTCTCTTTAAAAAAAAAAGAAAAAAAAAAAATTCCTTGGTAATATACTCTATTAATCAATTAGTCATCATATCACTCAACAAATAAAATCAACAAATATTTAATGAGCATCGACTACGTGCCAAGCACTGGAGGAAGAGCCATGAACAAAAAGCTTGCAAAACTTTACTCTTACAACATCAACACGGCATAAGCTCCCAATCTAAGGAACTGACGTTCATCCTCCAAAGAATTCACCAACTGCAAATCACCTTGCTGCGCAGAACGGGATAGTTCTTGGTGCTCACCAAATTTAAAAATCTGCTTGAAAGTTCCTCGACAAAATAAAATAAATAGGTCTAAATTTTTTTTTCTGAAAAATTACGTGGAAGATAGATATCAAGTCCCTAGAAGCTAAGCAAAGAACAGTGAGGTGATTGCTGTGAAAGTTCAGACGTATATCTCCTCTTGAAGATGTTGTAGGTCTAAATTATTCAAACTGGCCCTGTGCCTTGACTGAACAAATTCACTAGTTCAAAATCTCACCTCTTCCATTCTTGGGATTTTTTTCTATTGGCACAAAGTTAGCTAAATTTTAAAACAAAATGACAACACAGGATGACCTACTGGGAACTTAAAAGTCCCTTTGCTTAAAGAATGAATGATGAGCTATTGCAAAGTTTAATTAACCCACTGGTATTGCACAAGCCCATACTACTGGTCTCATACTCTCAACTGCACAGCAACAACCCTGCAGCTATATTCACTCACTGCTAGGACAAAATGCCCATTGACCTTATTAACCCTAAATTCTCATTAAAATACATTAATTAAAATGTTACTCAATGCTTTCTGTCAAATATTTGAAAATATTTTGGTCAATCTGTACAGCTCTGGCTTTGCTTTTACCCTCTGTTTATGCCAACGCCCTTCCTAGGCACAAAAAGTAATTACATTCTTCCCAGGTCCCTATCTGTCACATTTTAACAGCACAGAATCCTATCCTGAATTTAGGTTGTCCAGTGTAGAAAAGGATGAAGACAGAATCATTTCCTTTCCTCTTGGTAGAATTAATCACTCCTTCCTCTGGGCTCCCTACAGCCTGAGAACCGAGCACAGGTCTTAATTCATTTCTCCATGTATATAACTCCTATCTGCCTTCTCAACAAATTATAGGTCCTTAATGGGCACCAGTCTCCTATCTGCACATAGTAAATGCTCAGTAAGTGAGCCTTGAATGAAGGAACAGAGAGGGGAGATGCCTGTTCTGGGCAAGATTTTTAAGCAAGGACCATTCCAGACATGGTTTACAAATTTTTCTATCTCCTAGTGGAAACAAAACCCAGTTCAAAAAAACAGCTGGATTTCTCAATTAGGGCTCAAATTCCTAAAACTGCTACACATAAGAGAGGAACTTTCATCTGGCTATTAAAGATGGGCAAATGTCTTTAGTCCTTACAACCCCTATGATTAATGTAATATTTGAAACAAATAAACAAATAGAATCTAAAACACAAGTGGGTTACTCAAATGATAAGACAATTCTAACGATTCTTTATAAATTTGGGAGTCTAGAGTCTTTAAGAACATTTCCTGTTATCTATATCAGAAAGAATAAGATTAAGATCAGAGAAGGAAAGTTTTGCAGTTAAATTTTACTTAATGTAAATCATTTTTTGTCCTCAATACAGAAAATCACAACAGGATTGTGATTTCTCATTTCATAATTTCTGTAGTTCCATTGCATTTATCAGAGGGCAAGAACACTTTACTAAGTATGCAGAGGAGTGACACAGCCAAACTGTGTTTGGACAAGTGTATAAACAAGGCTGTTCTCACAAGAAAAGAATAACAACAAAAATAAAGATATCAGAGGTTAATATTAGATCACTGAAGATATGATATGAAATATTCCCTTTTGGTTGTCATTCTAGCATGCATTCAAGAAGACGGCTATCAAAACTGTGTTGAAAATGTTGTCAGACCAATCCGACATGTAGCCTGTATGCCACACCCTATTTCACTCAACTGAATAGCTTTTATTTTTGGCTTTATATAGGCACAATCTCAGAAACTCTTAAACACTTTTTTTATAAGCCTAACCTAAGGTTGAGAATGTCCTTTCCAAAATTAGCCAACAGTTTTGAAGATAGCTTATTTTTTATTTATATATTAAATATATTTTTATATTTTATGTATTATATATATTTGTATATATTTATATAGCCACATTTTATTAGATGCCATTTATTAGCAAACTATATTTAGAGTATCTATGAAGTGATACTTCACATATGATAAAATGATATAATACATATTTACAAGGCAAGTAAATACATAGGATACAGGATGATGAACTAAGAATAAAGATTACAGAAATGTATTCAGATAACATAAGAGAAAGAGAAAAAACTGAGAGCTAAGTAAAAGATGGAAAATCCGTGATCTGGGACAATTTTCTACTGCTGAACTCGTTACTTACACTGTTAAAGAAACTGATGAATAGTTACCAACCTTATGCAGCACAGACAGACAAATTTCATCAGTCATGTCCCTCTATCCTATTATTCCCTCCCTATTCCAGTAAGGATACTAGTTTCCCTCTAGTTGAGTAAAGGAACTGACCTTGTAAAGCATAAATAATAAAAATAAAATAATTATTTGCACATTTTCTAAAATAGCTATACTATAATAAAAACCACTAGTTGTCCTTAAATCATGACATCTGAATGCAGCTGCAAAGTTGGATGGTTTTAATTTATTTACCAAATTAATAAAAAAAAAAAAAGGCACTTCTTTCACTCAAGTCATAGAATTCTCTTCCCAGGCTTGCACAGATAAACACACAAACATACAAATTGCAACTGTTAACTCTCCTTTCGGTATTTCCCTCTTGACCAAAAAAAAACGTGGAGTCCATGGGATCAGAGAATTTTTACTTTCTGATTTAAATCTAAATGCATATGAACTACAAGGTATGCTAGTGATATGTGGGGCTTGAAAGACCTCCTTTTGGGATTGCATTTGGCTCCCTCATCAGTTGATGTAGGAAGTTTGAGTCCCAAGTTCAAAATCAGCTACTGAAAGATATGTATTATCAAAAGAAAGCTGTAAAGTTCCAAAGTTTCCATTTCTCTAACAGAAACTCCATGACAGTAAGAAGCCTACAGTCTAATGTGAGATAGGAAAAAAAATGAATAACATCAATTCAATCCAGCAACTAACTGCCAGTCGGTTCCCAGGATCAATTATACACCAAACCTTCTAACTAAACCAAAACCTTAGCGTCTATTCTCACCACACATATAATAAAAACCTACTCCTGAAAGGTTTTGAAAATCCTAAGTGGCATAGTTTTAATATGACCACATTTCAAATGGTTTATTCAATTAGAATCAGATTTGAAATCCTTGGTCTATTTCCTTTATTACTTATGTGGTTTTATCTTTCTAAATTCAGACCTCTACTACATTTTAGAAGGTGAAGAGAACGTAATACATAACACAAAAGCATTTAAAGCAAATCATATGATATCTGTACTCGATAATTTCTCATGGTCTTATACTAAAGGAATTACTGCATGTTGAAGAATAAACATTTTTAAAATGCTAGAACACTGAGCCTTCCCTTTCAAACAATCCAAAGCAAAGGGCATACTGCTGACACGGCAACACTGCGGTCTCCGGGAAACTGTGGGAAATGTTAAATTTATGGTTCTGGGGGTGATTGGTGGATGGTTTTGTGGTATGTATGGTGTTTTGTTTTGTTTTGTGTGTGCTTTTTCTTTTCTCTTATGAGCCTCTGACAGAAACAGAGCTCTGCAAACTTTCTGGCGACCTCCCAGGAAAACAGAAGGAAGCTGTATACTGTACTTCCCCTGGGATCCAGTGAAATATACAGCCTCTGGGCTTCTTTCAATTTGGACTTTCAGATTACCAAGCCAGTGAAAAGGGGATCCTAGCTGTCACAAACGTCACATGCTCGGGGTCACCTGCTGCTTGGGGGTTCTCATGCCAGTTGTTGACATAATAAGCACCCCTTACACTTTAATTACAATTCACAGTGTGCAAACTATGCAATCTGCTTTAAGGCAGACTGCCTCTTAAACCAGCACTAAAATTCTATTACTAATATGGCAATGAAATGTAGCAGGGAAGGGTGTGTCCAGATCACTAACTATACACGGATATTTGCCTTTTGGGGGAGATATGGGCAACATTTGCCAAAAGATAAAATGGCACTGCTGTCTTTAATTCTGGAAAATGGGATTTTAACTCGGCTCTGAGTCTTCTAAACACTGTTTCACAAAAATAAAATACCATACACTACACATGTTATATATGTGTAACTACTATGCATTTTTTTTTCACATGGAGCCTTAGTTATTCTATGTACTACCTTACCTACCCAGTGAAACTGTTTAAGTGTTAAAGGGCAGGTAATTTCTGTTTCCCCCACTCTTTCCTGCTAAACCAAGGGCAGTGGTAGAGACGTTTAACAAATGCTTTCAGAGCTGCACTGACACTCTTATCATTTACTGTACCCTTGTATTTTGCTAATTACAGACCTGTGTAGGCTATATTCTTGCAATCAAAACATGAAAGGTCATTCTAAAACAGTGCCCATTTAAAATAATATGACAATGAAGGGAGTTGTTTTAAAAGTGCTAATGCAAAATTATAATCTACACTTTTGTCTAAAAGAATCTATGGAAATTAGTTAAGACTATCACATGACAGAGAACTATTATAAACGTTGGTGGGCTAACCTTTGAATGAACTATCCCAATACCCTGGGAGCTGCGCTCTCACTTTCAGTGCTGAGGTGCATAAGATGAAATACATGACATAAACTTATACACCTAAGTTGAGCTACAGGTATGATCCACTTTAAAATACCACCAATGCTGCCATCAGTAAAAACAAAATAAACGAACAGAAGAAATCCAAATTTATGAAAACAGTAAATAGATACATTTAAAAAAAAATAACAACATCTATACTTTCTTTAACTTAGGATATGCCTAAATTTCAAATGCCAGCAAGACCGGTCAACCTAGTCCATAATTATTCAGTTCTTTTTTTTGGTGCCAGGCACAGTGGTTGATGCCAGGACAAAAACAACAACAACAATAAAGACGAAAAGTTTATCTTTTTTATCTTATTTAGAAACAGGTTCTCTAAAAAGGGGAGCAGATACATCTTCTACAGTTCTTTGAAAAAGAGCAGTTTCTTTGTCAAAACTCCGAGTCCTCTGGCTAATGGGCTCTCTTTTCATGAAGATCCTGAGCAGCTTTCCTCCCTTCCTTCCTTAAGCAGTCAGTCCTCACTGGCTCTCTGCCATCCCAGCTAAATCACTTGACCTCCTATTGCATAACAGTCCCATTCTCTGAGCTTCCCATCATCAGACAGGAGGGGCCATGACAAGCTCAAGTTCACAGTGGGCCACAGCATTAGGTCATCCCCCAGTCTTTGACCGCATCCTCCAAGCTTGCTTGTAGTGATTTGTGCCATTTCTCCAACAGATAAACTCCATTCTAAGTGCTAACTCTTGTACCTGTGTGGTTGGTGAACTACCCTGGCTCATCTGCAACTGGAGACGCTGGCTTGGTCTTCCCTAGGGGCCTCCTATGACCTGGAATCCTTTCACTGAACCCACCTTGGCACTGGGAGACCTGCTACCTGCTGACAGAACTCCATGATGTTAACAACCCCTGGATTACTTTCAGCTTCCCATACACCACTCTGTTTCTTAGGTCTGTTCAACTTTCAGGGCATTGACCTTCTGCCTGTTGGACCTCTAGGTTGTCCACTGCTCCAAGTGGACAATTAGACCATTTAGACTCTCTTCTGGGCAGACTGAACTTCTTAATGGAACAAAATACTAGATCAACTTCAGAATATCAACCCCCACATAATAATTTCAAGTTTGGGTCTTTTAGAATTCTCACTTCCTAAGATATGAACCCTGCCTGCCAACTCTAACTCCTTTCCCTTGGTAAGAAAAAAACAGAATATCTCTAAAACTCTGTAAAGAATATGAATAAGAGATTAAATGGAAGCTCTCATATCCAATACCATTGAGGCTAGAAGTTGATTGGTTAATTTTAAAAATTGGATAAAGAAGAGAATTTTTTTTACATGGGACACATATACCTTAAACATTTTAACTTTAAACACATACATGTATATTTCCTGGACAACCTTTTTATTTAGAGGCAAGGTCTTAATTTTAATTATGGTCTGTTAATTAGAGTTATGGTAGCACCTTTCTTAAATTCTGCATCAGGTAAGAGATCCAGTCATTTTTTTTAAAGTAAGGGAGAATTAAAGATACCTTTGAAGTAATCTGAGCAGCTAGTCTTTTAGATTTTGATAAAAATCCCCAATCTCTTACTGTTGTCTTTCCTACACTTAACTTGAACTCATCTTTACTGAGTCTTCCCAAAACTTTGGCTTAATTTCATAGAAAGAACACTCCCTTTTTCATTTTGAACTTGTATGTCATCAGTTGACATTTATTTAATTAAACCACATAATCACAATAAAATAAGACTGTTATTAACAGGTCTGAGAATAACTGACTTGATAAGCACACAAATGGAAACAACAAAAGTTCTAGGATATATTAATAGATACTTGTAGGCCATGAGCATTCAGCATGCTATAGGTACAAGTTAGCATGTTACTGAAAAAAAAAAAGAAGAAGAATGTAGTTAATTTTGCAAGTTGGTTTATATGGAACTTCTACTTTGAGAATAAGTCTTCTCAAAGAAAACATAATTAACCAAAGGAATAATCACTTGGTGGACATAATAAGCAGGCACTGATGCTTGATGCTTGGATGCTGGGAAACAATATTGAAAAAGATCTTACTCAACTTTCTGGGATAGTTCTAATAATATCAAGAAATAGAAGTGCTTCTGATTGGAGTTACTGTATTTAAAATGGCAGCTGAATTGATAACTCTATCCATTTGCCACAAAATATTTAAACTAATTCAAATGTATTTAAAGAGAAAGAAGAATAATTGGACTGCTTAGCTCCTAATAATGCATTTTTAAATTCTAAACTATATGTATATTTTGCTATTTTGTACCACTATCAGAAAATTATAACTATTATTTTTGTTTAAATTTGTGATTGGGGAAACATTTTTAAAAATTAGTGATACTGCTAATGGAAAATTAATCCTATTTTAATATCAGTTGGTTTGACAACTAAAAACAGTCATAAAGAAAATCATTTTTTAAATATTTTATGATTTTCAGATTGATTATAACTTTTTCACATGATCGTACTTAAAATCAATCTTTTAGCAATGGAAAGCCTAATTTCAATCTTGTTTATTATCAGTTAACTTATTATCAGCTTCAAAATAAATACATCACATAATTATGTACATATATGATGATAACAATGGCAAGATAGCAACTTTTGCAAAGTATATATTATTATCCTTTTTCAGGTTGAGAAAAATGAGACAGCAAGAAGAGGAAAATCTCGAATTCAAAAGCAGATTGACTCCAAACTTAGGTTCTCCCACTTCAAGAAGTTCTGCATATACATATATATATTTAAAATAAGCGAGAGCTCACAGACTTTCCTTTCCAGTGAAATTTTTATTTGTACAGATGTATGTGCACGTAGACACACACACAAACATACACTTTAGTTAAATCAATTTCACATGCAAAGGAAAAGTGAGCCAGCGCTAAGTTATTAAAAGAAGCCTTTGAAGCAAGGAGCGATGATGTGTGAAAGACATACCACAAGAGTTTATTTAGACAAAGAACAAGCACAGAGGGATGGAACAAAAGTGAAAATAGGGGAAATGAAACGATCTCCATCCTTTCCATCTTTTCCCTGTGTGTGTGGGTTTCTCATAAATAGAAAAGACTGAAAAAGAGGTCTGGAATTTATGGATATCCAAATGTAAAATGAGTTAAATCAAGCTAGAGTTCAGGAGAACCAAATCCACATTGATTTTCATCAAGTTTTCCTATGTTACACACAACTATATTGTCCTATAGTATAGCCCTTAATTTCAACTATAATTCCTTACTTTCAAGAAAACAAAAACCTCAAACTAAGATTTTTTAAAATACTGCTATAGTATCTATTTCAATGGCATGCTATGAAGGCAAAATTTTTTACTTGGCTTCAGAAAAGAGATAAAGAGAGCTTATTCACTTATAATGCTCTGCAGAACACTTCAATATTCTAATGTTTGTTTCAAAAGGCATTTAAGTGGCCCGTGGTTTTCTTACAATTTAAATTTTGCCAGACCATGTACAACACTCCAAAAGTTTAAATTCAAATCATAAAAAGAAACATTATGTGGAGTAGGGCATTTAATTTCAAAACCTGCTTCATGTAATTCACCTATTCATACAGATCCCGGAACTTCATATTTCAGCTATTAAATCCATATTATCAGTGGTGCTATAAAAGTAACATAATAACATCTAAGTTATCTCTCAACAGAAACATCCTCAAGTTTTAGGCTACAGCAGACATCTTAATACAAAGTGAAAATTCAGCCAATCATATAGAAATAATATTTATGACACACACCATCCATTTATATGGAACCGACATAATACTTTTAAATTGTACTTGAGAGCAGAATCAGAAAGAGGCGCCAAAAAGTTGCAAAGGAGAAATATGGCATTGGTTCTTTAATCTAAAGTTAAAAATAAGTTTTGTCTGCTTGCATTTAAATAGGCAATATTATAAAAGTCTTATAGAGACTTTATGCTTACAGAAGGCATTATTGCTTTTGCATGTAAATGGAAGCACATTTCTAGCACTTAAATTATAACAAATATTGAAAATGGCCTCCAGAAGCTTTTAGCAATGTAATCTTTGTCTTACTTCCAAAGAAGCAATCCAATTAAAACGATCATTTTCAGCACAGACGAACAGGACAAGGAACTGTACTTTGTACACAGCATCTCACAAACACTATGAGAAGAAAATCTATGGAAAACGGATAAAAAATTTCTATATGCTTCCTGTGTACTAGTACTATCCAACCATAATTTACAAATATTTTCCTAGAAAAGAAATTGTATGTTTGTTTTTTTTTCCCATATCTTCCAGGAAGTATTCATCCATGATGACTCCATATACTGCACTAGCCTCCTGGAATTCACTTTTTCTCTAGTGTACCTTGTATATTGAAACTTTTCAAAAGGAATGTAATAATGAATACTATTCATTTTGAGACATTGCCTCACCTTTTCCATTCTACAGCAAATACTACAGAGTCAGGAATACAGAAGACACTTTTAAAATGTCCTGGCTAAGTTAATTTTCTTACAATGGGATTATTTCATTGTTTATCCTAATTAAACCATTTGGTTAGTAAATCTTTCAGTTATAGAAATTTTTATTTCTAAAAAGAAATTATTAGTTTATTTCTTATGTTCTCATGTTCTAAATTAATTTTCTTCGTTTAGTTTCATAAATTTAATTCTAGCAGCCATTCTTTCAATCAATAAATATTTATTGAGCATTAGGTAAATTATATACTTCTAAATGGTTTGTACTTATAAACAATAATTAAAGTGTAAAATAAAAGGCATTATTTGATATCTTTCAGAATGTAAGTAACAAAAGATAGATGGCTCTGTTTTCAGATATTTGAATGGATCACCAAACGATTACCTATTTATTTCTTACTACTAAGATAAATAATTAAAAGGAGATATGCACATTGGTTGCATACCCTAGTCAGAATCAATTAAAACAAATTTGTATGCATACTACTCCAATAATACATCACTTCAGGGACCATGAAACTCTTCTGTTACTTTTGTAAAATCACTACGGTCAGTTTAGAGCAATAATACTATTTCTCTACAAGCATTCTGAAGTGAGTATGTACAGAGGGACATGGAATTTCTGGGGGATTTAATTACCAAGTTTTTAGTTACTAATATATTTATAATTAAGTGGTTTGAAAGTTTTTGTAATCCCAGAAATGATTATTGAGTATTCATTGAGCATGCCTAAAGTGGGAGTTTCTTTTTTTTTAATATATATTTTATTATCAAACCAAAACACACAAACATGAACATTCTTAACATACATACATTCCATGCATGGTGTGCAATCAACGGCTCACAATATCATCACATAGTAGTACACTCATCACCATGATCATTTGTTTAGAACATTTGCATCACTCCAGAAAAAGAGGTAAAAAGAAAAAAGAAAAAACACATACATCCCATACTCCTTACCTCCGTCTCATTGACCACTAGTATTTCCATCTACTCAATATATTTCAACTTTTGTTCCCCCTATTTTTTTTATATACCCCTTACCACTCCCTCTCATTGTTCACTAGTATTACAATCTACTCAATTTATTTTAACATTTGTTCCCCTATTATTTATTTTTAATCCATATTTTTTACTCATCTATCAGTATCATAGATAAAAGGAGCACCAGGCACAAGATTTTCACACTCTCATAGTCACATTGTGAAAACTATATCATTATACATTCATCATCAAGAAACATGGCTACTGGAAGGCAGCTCTGCAGTTTCAGGCACTTCCTTCTAGCCTCTCCAATACATCTTATACTAAAAAGGGGATATCTATAAAATGCGTAAGAATAACTTCCAGGGCTACCTCTTGACCTTGTTTGAAATCCCTTAGCCATTGACATCTTATTTTGTCTCATTTCTCTCTTTCTCCTTTCAGTTGAGAAGGTTTTCTCAATCCCTTGATACTGAGTCCCAGCTCATTCTAGGATTTCTGTCCCACATTGTCAGGGAAGTTTACACCCCTGGGAGTCATGTCCCATGGAGAGAGGGGAAGAGCAGTGAGTTTGTTTGCTGTCTTGGCTGAGAGAGAAAAGCCACATCTGAGCAACAAAAGAGGTTCTCTGGGGGTGACTCTTAGGCTAATTTTAAGTAGGCTAACTATCCTTTGCAGGGGTAAGTTTCATATGAACAAACCCCAAGACTGAGGGCTTGGCCTATAGATGTGACTGTCACCAGTGCTTGTGAGAATATCAGGAATTCTCCAAATGGGGGCATTGAATTTTCCCCATTTCTCGCGTTTCTCCAAGAGGATTCTGCAAACACCTTCTTATTCACTGTTCAAATCAATCGTCTAACTTTCCTTCTGGTTTCATTTGTGCCCCAGCCCTCCTCCCTCTATACTTCTCACATTCAGCTTCATTCAGTGTACTTACATTATTGTGCTACAATCGGGTAGTATTCTGCTATCCATTTCTGAATTTTTACAATCAGTCCTGTTGCACAGTCTGTATGCCTGCAGCTCAAATTACCCAAAATCTACCCTATTTCTACCTCCTGAAGGCCTCTATTCTTAAGAAAATTCTCTAAGTTCATTCACTAATGTTAGTTCACATCACTGAGACCATACAGTACTTGTCCTTTTGTTTCTGGCTAATCTCACTCAGCATAATGTCTTCAAGATCCATCGATGTTTGACATGCATCATGACTTTATTCTGTCTTACAGCTGTGTAATTTTCCATCATATGTATATACCACAGCTTGTTTAGCTACTCGTCATTGATGGACATTTGGGCTGTTTCCATCTCCTGGCAATTGTAAATAATTTTGCTATAATGCTGTTCTTGGTGTGCAAATGTCAGTTTGTATTCTTGCCCTCATGTTCTCTGAATAGATACCTAGCAATGGTATTGCCGGATCTTATGGCAATTCTTTACTTAGCTTCCTGAAGAATGGCTAAACTGCTTTCCACAGCGGTTGTACCACTTTACATTCCCACCAACAGTGGATAAGTGTGCCTCTTTCTCCAGATCCTCTCCAGCACTTGTGATTTTCTGTTTTATTGATAATGGCCATTCTGGTGGGTGTCAGATATCTCATTGTGGTTTTGATTTGCATTTCTCTAATAGCCAGGGAAGTTGAGCATCTTTTCATGTGCCTCTGAGCCACTTGTATTTCCTCTTCTGAGAAGTGTCTCTTCATGTCTTTTGCCCATTTTGTAATTGGATCGTTTGTCTTTTTGTTGTTTAGCTGAACAACCTCTTTATATTTTCTGGACACTAGACCCTTATCTGATATATCATTTCCAAATACTGTCTCCAATTGTGTAGGCTGTCTTCTTACTTTCTTGACAAAATTCTTTGATGCACAGAAGTGTTTAATTATGTGGAGTTCCCATTTATCTATTTCTTTCTTCAATGCTCACACTTTGGGTGTAAGATTTAGGAAACCATCTCCTACTATAAGATTTATATGTCCCTACATTTTCTACTGAAAGTTTTATGGTCCTAGACCTAATGCTTAGGTTTTTGATTCATTTTGAATTAATATTTGTATAGGGGGTGATATATGGGTCCTCTTTCATTCTTTTGCAAGTGGATATCCAGTTCTCCATGCCCCATTTATTGAAGAGCCTGTGCTGTCCCCGGTGAGTTGGCATGACTGTCTTATCAAAGATCAATTGTCCATAGATGAGAGCAGCTATATCTGAACACTCTATTTGATTCCATTGGTCAGTATATCTATCTTTATGCCAGTACCATGCTGTTTGACCACTGTAGCTTCATACTATGCCTTATAGTCAGGTAGTGTGAGACTTACAACTTCATTTTTCTCTCTCAGGATATTTTTACCTATTCAGGGCACCCTGCTCTTCCAGATAAATTTGATTATTGATTTTACTATTTCTGAAAAGTAAGTTTTTGGGATTTTAATTGGTATTGCATTCAATCTATAAATGAATTTAGGTTGAATACACATCTTAACTGTAGTTTTCCAATCCATGAATACAGTATGTCCTTCCATTTTATTTAGGTCTACTGTGATTTCTTTTAGCAATTTCTCATAGTTTTCTTTGTATAGGTCTTTTGTATGCTTAGTTAAATTTATTCCTAAATATTTTATTCTTCTAGTTGCAATTGTAAACGGAAGTTTTTTCTTGATTTCCCCCTCAGATCGCTCATTACTAGTGTATAGAAACACTACAGATTTTTGAGTGTTGATCTTGTAACCAGCCACTTTGCTATACTCATCTATTAGCTCTAGTAGCTTTGCTGTGGATTTTTCGGGGTGTTTGACATATAGAATCATATCATCTGTGAACAGTGAGACTTTTACTTCTACCTTTCCAATTTGGAAGCCTTGTATTTCTTTTTCTTATCTAATTGTTCTGGCTAGAACTTCCAACACAATGTTGAATAACAATGGTGATAGTGGACATCCTTGTCTTGTTCCTGATCTTAGGGGGAAAGTTTTCAGTTTTTCCCCATTGAGGATGATGCTAGCTGTGGGTTTTTCTATATATTCCCTTTATTATGTTGATGAAGTTCCCGTCTATTCTTATTCTTTGAAGTGTTTTCAGCAAGAAAGGAAGTTGAATTTTGTCAAATGCCTTTCCTGCATCAATCAAGATGATCATGTGGTTTTTCTGTATTGATCTGTTGGTATGTTGAATCACATTAATTGATTTTCTTATGTTGAAACATCCTTGCATACCTGGGATGAATCCCACTTGGTCATGCTGTATAATTCTTCTAATGTGCTGCCAGATTTGATTTGCAAGAATCTTGTTGAGGAGTTTTGCATCTATAAGCATTAGAAAGATTGGTCTGTAATTTTTTTTTCTTGTAATATCTTTGTTTGACTTTCATATGAGGGTGATGTTGGCTTCACAGAATGAGTTAGGTAGCCCTTATCTTCATTTTTTTTTTGAAGAGTTTGAGCAGGATTGGTACTTATTCTTTCTTGAATGTTTGATAGAATTCACATGTGAAGCCATCTGGTCCTGGACTTTTCTTTTTGGGGAGCTTTTTAATGATTAATTCAATTTCTTTACTTAAGATTGGTTTGTTGAGGTCGTCTATTTCTTCTCGAGTCAATGTTGGTTGTTCATGTCTTTCTAGGAATTTGTCCATTTCATCTACGCTGCCTAGTTTATCAGCATAAAATTGTTCACAGTATCCTCTCATTACTTCCTTTATTTCTGTAGGGTCAGTGGTTATGTCTCTTTTTCCATTTCTGATTTTATGTATTTGCATCCTCTCTCTTCTTATTTTTGTCAACCTTGCTAAGGGTCCATCAATCTTATTGATCTTCTCATAACCAACTTCTGGTTTTGTTGATTTTCTTGCTTGTTTTCATGTTCTCAATTTCATTTATCTAATTTTCGTTGTTTCTTTCCTTTTCCTTGCTCTGGGGTTAGTTTGCTGTTCTTTCTCTAGTTCTTTAAGTGAATAGTTAATTCCTCAATTTTTGCTCTTTCTTCTTTTTTGATAGACATTTAAGGCAATAAATTTCCCCTTTGGCACTGCCTTTGCTATATCCCATAAATTTTGATATGCAGTGTTTTCATTTTCATTTGCCTCGAGATATTTACTGATTTTTCTTGTGATTTCTTCTTTGACCCATTGGTTGTTTAAGAGTGTGTTATTGAGCCTCCACATATTTGTGAATTTTCTGGCACTCTGCCTAGTATTGATTTCCAACTTCATTCCTTTATGATCTGAGAAAGTGTTTAAATTTATTGAGACTTGCTTTGTGACCCAGCATATGGTCTATCCTTGATAATGATCCATGAGAACTTGAGAAAAAGGTGTATCCTGCTGTTGTGGGGTGTAATGTTCTATAAATGTCTGTTAAGTCTAGTTTGTTTATTTTATTATCCAAATTCTCTGTTTCTTTACTGATCCTCTGTCTAGCTGTTCTGTCCATTGATGAAAGCGGGAAATTTAAGTCTCCAATTATTATGGTAGATGCACCTATTTCTCTTTTCAGTGTTTGTCTCATGTACTTTGGAGCACTCTGGTTTGGTGTATAAATATTTATGATTGTTATGTCTTGTTGAATTGTTCCTTTTATCAATACATAGTGTCCTTCTTTGTCTCTTTTGTTTTACATATGAAGCCTAATTTGTTGGATATTAGTATAGCTACTCCTGTACTTTTCTGATTGTTGTTTCCATGAAATATCTCTTCCCAACTTTTCATTTTCAACTTATGTTTGTCCTTGGGTCTAAAATGCATCTCCTATAGACAACATAGACATGGGTCCTGTTTATTAATCCATTCTGCCAATCTATGTCTTCTGATTGGGGAGTTTAATCCATTAACATTTACTGTTATTACTATAAGGGCAGTACTTTCTTCTGCCATTTTGCCTTTTGGATTTTATATGTCATAACTAATTTTTCTTCTTTTTACCTTTACTGATAGTCTTCATTTCTATACTCTTCTCAAGACCTCTCTCTCCTGACTTTCCCTATCTGTCTCTAGCGCTCCCTTTAGTATTTCTTGCAGAGCTGGTCTCTTGGTCACAAATTCTCTCAGCGATTTTTTGTCTGAAAATGTTTTAATTTCCCCCTCTTGTTTTTTCTTTTGGGGGGGGGGGGTGTTATACATGATCCAGGAATCAAACCCGGGTCTCCTGCATGAAAGATGATTTCCCCCTCATTTTTGAAAGATACAGAATTTTGCTGGATATAGAATTCTTGATTGGCTGTTTTTCTTTTTCAGTATCTTAAATATATCATACCACTGTCTTCTCACCTCCACGGTTTCTGCTGAGAAATCTACACATTGTCTTATCAGGCTTCCCTTGAATGTGATGGATTGCTTTTCTCTTGCTGCTTTCAAAATTCTCTCTTTCTCTTTGACATCTGACATTCTGATTAGTAAGTATCTTGGAGTACATCTATTTGGATCTATTCTGTTTTGGGTATGCCACACTTCTTGGATCTCTAATTTTAAGTCTTTCATAAGAGTTGGGAAATATTTGCAATAATTTCCACCATTAGGAAATTGGTTTTTCTCCTCCTTTTCCTTTCTCTTCTCCTTCTGGGACACCCATAACATGTATATTCATGCGCCTCATGTTGTCATTCCATTCCCTGAGTCCCTTCTCATATTTTTCCATTCATTTTCCTATATTTTCTTTTGCTTGTCAGAATTCAGATGTCTCATGCTCCAGTTCACTAATCCTATCTTCTGCCTCTTGAAATCTGACATTGTAGGTTTCCATTGTTTTTTTCATCTCTTCTACTGTGCCTTTTATTCCCATAAGTTCTATAATTTGTTCTTCAGATATCTTCTTTTTGTTCATTCCTTGCCATCTTTATATCGTCCCTCAATTCATTGATTTGATTTTTGATGAGGTTTTCCATGTCTGTTCAAACACTGTGAATTAATTGTTTCAACTCCTGTATCTCATTTGAATTGTTGGTTTGTTCCTTTGACTGGGTCATATCTTCAATTTTCCTAGTATGATTTGTTATTTTTGCTGGTGTCTAGACATTTAATTTCCTTAATTAATCTATTCTGGAGATTGCTTTTACTTTTTTACCTAGGATTTTCTTGCTGGATGACTTTGTTGTCTATCTGTTCTTTGACATTCAGTTCAGCTTATTCTAGACCTCTAGCTTAGGTTTTGTTTAACAGATCAGAATTTTTCAGTTCTTGTTTTCTTGTTTCTTGCACTGCCTGTATGGTGCCTTTTTTTTTTCTCCCCTTCAGAAGGTCTAATTAGGTATTATAGACCCCAGACAGATTCTCCCAGACCAGACTGGCCTCCTCTCAGGAGGAGTCACCTGTACCAGTTTTCCCTGAGGGTGAGACCCAACAGGTTGAAAGATTTTCCTATGAAGCCTCAAGACTCTGTTTTTTCTTATCCTGCCCAGTATGTGGGCTTGTTTGCCTGCAGGTCCCACCAGCACAAGGTGATGTGGTACCTTTAACTTCAACAGACTCTCCCTGCTGGGGGTGTGGCTGTGACAGAGGAGAAGTTGTAGGCTGATTTTAATCGCTTCAGTTTTCCAGACCCGGGGGTCTGAATTCCTTGAGGGACGAATTCCACCTGAGCTGGGGAAGGCACAGCCTCCAGGCAATCACTTCCTTTCACCTGACCAGCCTCTCTGCCTCTCAGAGAAGCTTAATTCAGCTCTTGCCTTGGTCAGTTGGAGCCAGAGAAGCCTGGCAGCTGTATCCAAAGAGCAGTCAAGCCATAGAAACACATCCACAAAAAAGAAATGGAAAAAAAATCCTTTTCAGAGCAGGACCCCTTTTCGTTGGGTTTGCTAATCAAGAGCTTAAGTTGGTACACTGCTCTGTGTATCTCCAGCTTCTCTGTGCCCCCCTCCTTTTCTTCAAGGCCCAGATCCTTTCAAGTATTTTGTGCTGTCCAATCCCAAAAAATCTGTTTTCTTTTTCCATCAGCCCTGCCCCCTCTGCACAGTGGCAAAAAACAGCAACTTCAGCTTTAAACTCAGGGTTCATCTGAGCTGGGGGTCTATTTTTAGTAGTCAGAATTTGCTAATTAATTCCACAATTGGAGGTTGGTTGAGCTCAGCCTTTTGCTGTTAGTAAAGTCTCTTTCCTTTCCCCTCTGGGAACCAGTCTGTGGGAGAGGGGTGTCAGCCTCTGGGACTTGGGGGACTCACGGTTCTGGGTAGGATCACAGCTGATTGAACTTGTCCAGACCGATGTACGCTGTGTGTCCAGTCACTGGTGTGGTCCCAGCAGTTGTTCTGTACTGTTCCTGGCTATTTTAGTAGCTGCTCTGCAGGACCAACTAAATTCCACACCTCACTAAGCTGCCATCTTGGACCCTCGGAAGTTTCTTATTTAAGGTAGTTTTTAGGTTAAGACTGTAATATGGGCATCTTACACAAAAACTTCCTGAATGGTTTTAAATAACTCTTTAAATCCCTTTCATTAATTATCTCAGAACTTGCTTATGCAATTCAATATCATGCAAAAGCTCTGCTGCAACCAAAAGAGCACCGAGTCTTCGGAAGGTACCACTGTTGGAGAAACAAAAGATCCTAAGGAGAGGTAGGTGTTTTTATTTTAGTTCTGTGGGCAAATTCAAATGTGGGGATTCCAGACAGCCTGAAACCCTCTCTCTGTGCTTTAACCTTAGGAAACTGTCTGAGTTGTGCATCAAAAAGTTTTGTGCATGGAGTTTTATAACTCGCCCAAGCCTTTTAGCTTAAAGCGCTAACTGTGCACCCAGATCATAATTGGGCTCACATTTTGCTTCTTTCTCACATAAATAACAGTTTGTCAGTGGATTTGTCTCTCCAGTTAGAGTGAGGGGTAGTTAAGGTCAAGACTTTATTTTCTCTGCACTTATTTCAGTGGCTGAATCAAATAAGATATTTCAGAACTTCCTTAGACCAATGTTTGCTTATCACCCTAAATATGTGTAAAAATATTTAAAACTCTGAAAGAGGAAATTTAGTCCTTTAAGGTTCAGAAATAATGATAAAAGATAACTTTGTCACTAAGGAACAAAAAGTTCAAACCAGGAAACCCCTAATAAAAGAGGTCATGTGGATACTTATTCTATCATTTAATAAAACAAGAAAGTTCTCAAGGTCATGTTGGCAAGAAATGTTTCTGGCCCTGAGATGAATGTTCCTTCTCCAAGTTAAAACCATTGCCCAGCTGTGAAATAATTATAGCTGCAAGGAATCCAATGGCGGCAGCAAACTCAGCTCAAAGGCCCAATATTTTAAGGCACCAAATCCATTTAGCAAAGCAGCAGAGGTGCCCAGATGTCTGTAATGACCTGAGGCCATTCCTTTTGCCCCACCCCCCCATCCATGATGCCATTTTCCTCCCCCACTCTTTAAAGGTGTCATCAAGTGCAATGCCAATGTGCCCCCAACAGACTGTGTCAGGCTGGCACCTGTCATACGCCTGTATGACATTAACAAGGACCTGCAGAAGAGCTGTAACGAGCTAATTCTACAACAGATAATATCTAGTGTGGTGTTTTGTATATAGTAATTGCTCGAAATTGAATTCAACAACTATTTACTTTAACACCTAGAACTGGACTAAACATGCAGAAAAGCTCAGCTCTTCAGAGCACCACCTCTTATCTGAGAGTGAAACATGAAAGTGCGTGAAGAACACACTTTATTTAGGGTCATCTTTTTTTGTCTATCTGAAAAATGCTATTTAAGTGATGACTTTATTATGTATTTAGAAGACAAACTTAAAGTGGGTTTTGGCACTCTTGCATGATGTGCTTGTAACTTTAGGAGTTGTAAGTTCCTTGAAGACAAGTGTTTCTTACTCATCTAGTTCTCCCCAGTGCCCAAAAAACTATTATACCCAGCGGATGGGGAGATAGATAGATGGATGGATGGATAGACAGATGATGGACGGACGGATGGACAAATGGATGGATGATAGATGGGCAGATAGACTTACAAATGGAAATCACTTAATCCTATAAACTGTATCATGACACAAAGAGGCAAAAGCAAGACGATTAAGAGATTGAAAGATAAGCCACATTTTGGTTAACTTTCAACAGTGACAGGAAGGGGAATGATTTCAGAGTTCTTGACCATTCCAGGGCACTGGCCTATAAAAATAATCATGCAATATGCTTACACAACTTAATAAAATAGTTTAAGACACTAAGACCTAAGAAACTAAGGCTACTGAAGAACAACAGAAGAACCAGTAAGCTTATTTATGTAAAAAGTCCACCACACTATGTTTAAGACAGAGTAAGCACTCATTAAGTGGTAACTGTGATTATACTTGGTGATTAATAAGGGAAGTTAAGTTTGTGATTTATATATATTTTCAATGGGTCAGTCACTCCATCTTCCAAAGGAATAAAATGAACACTGGCACAAAGACTGTTGCTTCTGGTTCTGGAAATGGCTTTCTAAACCTATAGCAAAATGTTTCCAGATATTTATTATAGAGTTGGATAGAATCTTAGAAGTCATTTTAGTCCATCGCCCTCAATTTTCAGAAAAGGAGGCTAAAGCTGCAAAAGATTAATATAGCAGTATCTGAAGTCATGCAACTAGTTAGAAGCCAAGTGATTTGTAACTCTGTTTCTCTTTTTGCATAAAGGGAAAAAATAAGCTTCTCTCAACTCATACTGTCTTAGTAAATGATATAGAAAATGTATTATTTTAAACATTTGGCATAAAGTTTCAGTATAAACACTAGACAACATTATCATTTCAAAATAATGTTGATAAAGGTATTCACTATTAATACCACCATTAAAACAGCAAGCATTACTACTACTATATTTACGTCTTACCTACCTTCCAAGAGATCCTAGGAATATTAATACTTGTAAAGAGGTCCCAGTTCTTCTAAACAACATTATTATTAGATCTTCACAACAGGATAACTATATTTAAATACTAAGTAGCTTATGATTCATGCCTTCCAAAATAAAACAGCTCAGTTCCAAATGCAAAGTTTGTCTTCAAATTTTGGATACACAAAGCAGCCACTAGAAAATGGTGGTTTTAATTAAATGTATCAGGTTAAGTTATTTTGATTCTTTGGGGGTTCACACAGGGTTTACAGTATTTCCGTTCAGTTTATAAGATTCAGACTGGGCTCAAATTGAACTTCACCTGGAACTTTTCACATGGTTTAAGCATTAACCAGGGATTGAGTGGTTTATAGATCATTCAAAAGAATTTCTGACTTGGAAACTTGCCGTGAATTCTAAGTAACTAAATTCCAAATTAATTTATATATATGTCATACAGTGACCACAGACTTTTAGTAACTGTTTCTGTTTTCTTATTTTTGCTATTTTAAATGAAAACTATAGAATAGATACATGGAGAAGAAAGTTTGATAATAGGAAGTCTAAGATAATAAAAAGGAAATCAAAACAAACTTGTTGATATATGATATTTTACTATTTACAAAGGACTTTCATATACACTAACTTATTTGGGTGCTAATGACTGACAGTTTTAGGCAAACGATCCAGAACAGTAATTATTCTAATATTATCTGACTCTTCACCTATGTGATTATATATATATTTTTTTTTTTTTTTTTTTTTTTTTAAAGGAAAGACAGAGAGAAGGAAGGAAGGATAGAAGGAAGGAAGGAAGGAAGAAAGGGAAACATCTTTAAACATTTTCTTGTTTTATTGTATTTTGTTTTTCCGTTTTTTGTTACATGGGCTGGGGCCGGGAATCGAACCGAGGTCCTCCGGCATAGCAGGCAAGCACTTTGCCCGCTGAGCCACCGCGGCCCGCCCTGATTATATATTTTTAACTGAAATACTTGTAAATAATAATAAATCATTAATAGTATTCATTTTATAAATAAAGTATTAATTAACATAATTTTTATACTTTTTCCCCAAGGAGCAAAAGCTTGGACCATAATACATGGAAAATATTTGGTGCCTACAGTTAAGACTTTCAACACTGAAAATTGTACTTTACATTTATGGAAATGTTTTCAGAGGATGTTATAAAGATATTTTACCGTGAATATCATGTTTAAAGACTTAACACAATAAACAGGTACTTAAAAACAAATATATCCCTCAATTTAGTTCGACCTACATATTTCATTAGATTTTAGGATGGTATAATAACTTTAGTCAATACAAAACCATCTGATTTTCTGGGTTAGAAATCATCAAACTAACTAAGTTCTTCTCATATTAATATACACCATGCCATTCTTGCTTACATTTTAAAGAGTCAATTTTTGTCCCAATCATCTTTTTATTCATAGTATATTTCTGATACAGAAAAAATTACAAGAGGTTGTTTAATCTTCTTTATATCAGTATATTGAAAGTATTTAATGAAGAAGAAAGTTTTTAAATCTCTAATATAATCTAGACAATAAACTAGCAATTTATATCCCTACGTCCACTTAAGGGTGACATTTTAAAGCTAGACAGGTAGAAATAAAATCTAGGATTACTTCTTGAAGTCTATTAACAGTGTGTAGAAAATACATTTATGTGAAGCAAAATACTTGGCCACTTAAAAGGAAGGGGATGGTACTCTTTTGTTTGAGAGAAAATTCAAGATTTGGGCCTATAGCCAGAGCTCATGAATAATCTAGGGTTTTGAAACAATTATGCAAACCACCAAAATACTGTCACATTATTTGAATGCCATTTAAAAATAAAAAATAACTCTTCTGAGAATTTCTTAGCCAAATCCAGGTGACTAGATTAGGTGATCTAAGTTCATTAATTTACTTACCATTCATAACTGTATAATTAAACTCACATGTCTATTCAAGGTACACAACAACAGCTAAACTCCTAGCCCTTCAGTTCCACTGCAAACTGGCACTTTAGTAAAGGGTAGCCAGCTTCCCTCACCTATCCTGGCAGACCCAGGCTTCTGGCTGTGAAGAAACCACAATGTGGGGAGGAAAGCCTACAAAAGAATGAAAACAGAAAGTGTCTAAGGCCTTGGCAGAAGGACACTAAATAAAATAGAGAGTGGTGACTCATTTTGGCAGTGAATCCACCTCAACCCCTTCAAAGCCTTTGGCAAGAGTCCTCAGAGGAGACCCCAGCCTTTTGCCAAGCCACAAAACACCACAATTATTATCGCAGCAGTCATCAACAAAACAGATTTTGTAAACTGACTTGTTGGCACATAGATTAAAGAAGCTATAAAAAGGAATAACAGCTGTTTGGGTTGCCCTATGCAGAAAGCTACTATATAGAATGTAAAATTTATATCTCTATACCCACTTGGATAGACACAAGCATACACATATACCCCATGCACTAATTATACATGTATACTATGCAGAAAAGGACAAAATACCAAACACGCCGCTATATAAGTTTAAAACACAAACAACTTTTTAAAATTAAAATATTAAAATTTTTTCAAAGAAAAGATTTTGTCATTCATTTCTTTAAAATTTGAAATAACTATACAATGGCAAAATGAAAAGAATTTTTCTTAAATTACTACTAAAAATACTGTGCTTCTTATATAAGCAAGAATGCTGATGAATTATTTGAGAATTTGGAAAAAAAAATCCTTACTCTACTGACCTAAAAATTGCCCAACCATTGATGTTTTATATTATAAAATTTAGAATTATCTCAAGCTCTAGGTAATTTATAAAAAACGTATACATGGGCATAATCCATTATAAAAAAGGTAAAAATTACATGTTCTTAAATGACATAATTTTACCTTTGCTGCAATATTATTCACCTATACAAAACACTTATTAATACATAACAGAAAAAATAACACAGGTAATAACAGTACTGCATACACATTTCTAATCTGATGATTAAAAATGTACCAGGATTTACTATGAAGAGACATAGACTCCTGACTTTTAATTAAAATAAAAAAGCTTTTATTCTGATTCTCTATAAATAACTTACAGTATGATATATAAGAATTAACAAAAATGAGTTTTAACGAAACTATTTTAGCTCTACTTTTTTTTTTTTTTTTTTTGCATGGGCAGACTCAGGAATCGAACCTGGGTCTCCAGCATGGCAGGTGAGAATTCTGCCACTGAGCCACCATTGCACCACCCTAATGAAGCTATTTTAAATCTGTAATATCATATAGCATTACAAATGCACTCTGCAAATATGTACTATGGGATCTACTAGGCAACTTTTACATAAGTTTGCCCAACTAATCCCTAAATGCCTCTATAGCTGTATGTCGAAATGTCCAGAGCCGAAATATCCTAATTGGGCATTGATCTTTTATAATGAAGGATGAAAGTTTAAATCTCAGCACTGCCATTAACATTTGGTTTCACCTACTGGATGACGTGATTAACAATTGCCTACTATCAGAGAGAAGACTGGAAAAGATACAACAGGCTTTAGATGGCTATAAATATTGCTGACTAAACAGAAAGAGAAAATCTGTTAAAAAAAATGACTGAAAAGTCACCTCTTTTAGCAACTTCTTGAAATAAAGGATACACAAAGTATATACCTTATCTAAGGGTTCCATGAGTGAACAAATCACAAAGCTGTAAAATTTCCAAAATCTCAAATTATTTAAATTATGTTACCATAATATTATGACTAGCTAACTCCACTTCTGACATTAAAAAAATAATAACACTACCACATTCACAACAACCAGCTTTTTTTGAATAGTTATTTAAGTATTAAATAAAGTGCTATATCAATTTTCAGTTATGTTTAGGAATTCAAGTCTCGATCAGAATATAAAACCTAGTCTCGAAGACCAACTTAAGGAATTCAATGACTAACTGTTCAGAGAAATTAATTCATCTGTATATTTTTAAAAGTTCCACACAGAGAACATTTTAACAAGCTGTAGAAATATATTTGCTATGAGATCATTCTTCAAAACACCACACATCCTACAGTTAGTTCTTCAACTTAGTTTAATGCTAGTTATTTATATCATTAACCAAAACTCAGTAAAAACTGCACAAGGTTTAAGTAAAATCTTTTTTTCCCAGTTTTTTTTTTCTTTTTGAAGTTTACAACTACTGTTTGCTTCTATCATTTCCCCAGCTTCTTCTATCTACCTTGGAACTCAAGCACATTATACAGCCAGCACAATGCACTAATATGCCAGCAAAAGTAGTAATGCTCCACCTACCCAAGGATTTTAAAAGCATCCAAGTACATACACACTGTCTCCTGTGTAGCCGGGAGATCCCTATTGAGCTTATGCCAAGTGTCTGAAAAGTTGGACCCTGCATCCGGTATTTACACTAAGCTAAAATTCTAATCAGCACTAACAGCAGTATGTTTTAATTCACCCTTATGATTTTATTTCAATCTGCTAAGTAGCACAACTGCCAGAAAGCAATTGCTATAAACTTAAGTAAACAAATGCAAAACTAAAATAAATCTTAAACCTGTTGTGTATAAAGTTTGTGCCACTTTAGGCAAGCAGTACAAAAAAGGCGCAGGCTGAAGTCTTGGTGAACGCTCTTCGAGCTCATGTAGTGAGCCCTTTTGAAAGTACTGCCTTGTTTAGTCTTTTTTTTTTCTTTCCCTTCTAAAGAAGTATTTGGTGCCTACTAGATAAGGTAAAGAAAACGGCCACGTTATTTTACAGTGTTGGTTGTTTTGTTTTTTCTTTTTTCACTTCACGTATATTCTCCTGAATCATCTTCTGCCAAGCTTGTGAGACACGTAGTCCACGGTAACTCCTTGAATGTCTGGATGACACTATATCCAACCGTGCCAAGGAGTTGGTGCCAAGTCTTCTATCTTCGGGTCCCCCCCCCCTTCCTTTTTGGGTAGTAGTTGCAGGAGGGAGGTGGCGGTGGGGGGCTCTACCCCACCAAGCCTGGAAGTTGCGCCCCATTTTGAACCTGCCCGGTGCGCGCAGCCTTGGCAGCCATCTTACAGCTTTTGGCAACCATTTTGCGCATTTGTCTGGCAAGCTCTCAGAATTCGTTGACACTGTTTAAATAGAATGCTGGTTTAAAATAGTCCACGTTAAACAATACAGTGTGGTATCAGGTAAAATAACCCTCAATAAATCTTGCCAACAAAACAATTTAAAACATCTTCACTGAGGTAATGACAACCCAATTTCCTTAACTGAAGCACATTGCGCTAAAGCAGCTGAAACTCTGACTCCTTTAACCCTTTAGCAGACACAGGCTCTGAAAGGAAACAGTGCTGGAGGGGCAGGGCTGTGCAGGTCGGAAAGTGAAGCTACAAAGAAAGGAGGGAAGAGCCAAAACATACCAGCACAATTGCATTAAGACATTTTCCAAGCCCATTCGACTTCAAGTTGTAAAATAAAAGAGAGCAGTGCTGTCATCAAACGCCACTGGGTGTAATTCAGGAAAAGATGAGGTACCACCTTAATGTACTATGAGCTCATAGAAACTAACTCAAAGGGCCATAGAAGAAAGCACAAAACTCTTCCCTAGGTAAAGAAATTATAAGCCAAAAAGACAATCTTAAGAACTAGTTTAAAAAGAAAACAAAAAGGGAAAACCTGTATAAAGTTGATTTCTTTCCCAAACCAAAAGCAACGTGTTTCCTCCCTAAACTGTTATATACAACCTCATTCTTTCTCCTTAAATTTCATTCAGTATTTCGAACACAACCAAGGTAAATTCTGGCCTTAAATGTATCCTCACGGTCTACGAGGTCATTTGGAATTTGAAAGATAATTTTGCATTGGTGTGACTCTGGCATTATTATCAGACCTGTATAATGTTGTCGAAAGTTTCATTAATTAAAATGACACTGGATGATTTTACCACTCTATGAAAAATAATTTGAAAAAATTTTTTTCCATACTGAAATAACTAATACTTTGATGTGGAATCTGGTATCTTCTTTCCAATATTATGAATACACAACAGCATATCAGTTGGGGGGGTAGTTAATGGTAAAAATATCATATTGCATATGGTTTTATGAAAAAAATCTAAATGAACTAATCATTCTTGGAGTCTGCTATTTTATTTAAGTAGTAAATATGGTGGTAAAACAAAAAACTACTGAATTTTGTGATGTTAAAGAAGCAAAATTTTGGAGTCATTAAATAATATCCCCAGCCAAATATTTGTTAGTTGAATTTTAATGTTTCTTTGGGCATGATAGATATCTGGCCTGCATTCTGGTTCCAGTTCTTATATAATTTATAATGGCACAGAAAAAGTGTTAAGTTCATGTACTAGTAACTCTTTTTACTATTTTGCAGGGCTCTTTTAAACCTGAAGACTGAATTTAAAAGTTTTTACTGAAATTCAATATTTCAGTAAAGCTGAAGGTAATATTTTTACTTCACATGACTTCGTATGTGGTGAAACAATTCAAAATTATGACATTCCATAGGAAAGTGTTATGCTGAAATGGATCAGTCTAAAATCTTGTTATTATTAGATGCCTCTTTATTGTATGACAGTATCTGCAGTAGCATGACGTAAACAGTACTAGAATAGTTCGGAATGCATTGATAAATTGCTCTATTGATTCCATTCTGCTTCACTTCCCATAATTATAGCACAGTAATGGAAGACATGAATGATAAATTTTTTACTAGGGAGGAAAGCCCAGAGTTTGCCTGTTTCTTTATGAGATTATATCAAAACCTTACAATTACTACAGCATGACTGTTATCTAACACTGTCTGACGCTAAGAGCCTGATTCTTGTGTACTTACTTAAATATTATTGCTCAAATATTTAATAATTATTTCAAGTAAATGTATTCAGGGTTTTAAAGATTGCTATTCTGCAAGATGCTGCTTAAACACCATTTTACAAAACCTTTTCAATCCATATAGTAATCTCTTTTGAAACATAAAGACATCTTACAAACACTTCTCTATCATCTTTGTATTCAATGAACATATTAGTGGTTACTCCTAAAGTTTTCCAAGGGTAATTCTTAAAAGAGTTACAGTGTTGAAGAAGATTAAGTATTACAATGAAAGATAAAATAGGTAAACAATTTAAAATATTTTTGAAGGGAAAATTAATGATTTACTAATCAAGGCAGCAAGGGATTTAATAAAAAAAGAGTTAAATGAAAATTAAAAATTTTAATAGGCATCATTTATTATTATTATTCATTACCCATAATGATTGAATATCCATAAAAACAACCATATAGTTTCAAAGAAACCAAATTCTGCATTAAAACCACACAACCATTATAGCTGACATCGTGCCGCTCTCTTTCCTCATTTTACCGTTCCAGATTATTACTAAGAAAGGACTCCAGGTTTTCCCAAATTCATACATTCAAAATTAAAAGTATCATTCCTATTCATGTGAAAGGAATTCGAAAAATTCTAAACAGGATACAACCATGTCTTAATGATTTAGAGCATGGCTTGAACTGCTTTTTATTTAAAAATATTCTTTAATGAAGAGGGCTCATTTTATTAGTCTTTGCTGTTTAGAAGAAAATACATAAATAATGGCAGAATTTTAAAAGAACAATCAATTCCTGGAAAAAAATTTCCCCCAACAACCTAAATGGCGTAAAAATTGATCTGTACTTCTCCTCTCACATTACAAGGGCTGTCGTTGGGAATAAAAGGTAACCTAGGATGGCCGTGGCAGCTATCAAACCTTCCCTGACACATTATAACATCTGAAGCCCAGACACCAAAGGTTTACATCAGAAAAACTCCAGCACGTAGTGAACAACTCAAAACCAACTATCGACCACACTATTGATTTTTAGTGGGGAAACCAAGAAGGGAAAAGCACCAGAAAAGATAGAATTTCCCCTTTCTTTTCTCATCTTCAACTTAGTGGGCTGCCAAACTTAAGTCTCCTCAGGCTTGAGCCTTGCGAGTTCTGCGTTGTAGCTAGCCAGGATGTCTGCCTGAGATAATTCAAGCAGAAGGCAGATGAGCTGCAGTGGGAGCTGAGTCTCCATTGACTTGTAACATAACCTAACTTGCACCTAAAAGCAGTTTCTCAGCGGAAGAGTACAAGAGCAGATATGGAAACAACTGGAAGAATAATATACATGGCTGTATTTGCAGATGCCATTTGAAGATATCTGACTTCCAGCATTCATAAATTCTGCTTGACGCTTCAAATGATAGGAAGCTAAACCAATTATATTTGGAATGGACAAAGTGTCACAGCCAGATTAATTTGGAAATAAGATAGTGACCCACTCACCCTCAAATGCCACATAAATTAGCACAAAAAAGGGTTATTTAAGAAGCTGGAAGGTAACAAAGCAAAGTGCTTGCTTTAGCTCCTTGGGGTCTTAATCACATAATTTTGAATTGGTTGAGGATCATTTGCTAGGATCATTATAATCATATTCTACAAGTATTCTGCCATTTAATTTGTGAAATGCATGACCACAGATGATGTACATGGAAAGAATTATTAGAGACATTCATTTTACTACTAAATCCAGAGATGCCGCTGGGCCATTTAAAAATAATAACAATAATAATAATAATGATTAATAACAATGCACTTCCATTCTGACTCACAGAATTATCTCAAGGGGGTTTACAGATGTTCACTAATTAAGTCTCATACTCCCCTTGCTAGGTAGATGAATATTGTTATGCCAATTTTACACGTGGGAAAGCTGAGGCACAGCAAGGTGGAAAGGATAAATCAAGCACAGCAGACACAAGAATGAAAAGAAAGTGGAAAGCTTGATCCTTTTTTCACATACAGAATATTCCGCCTTTTGAAATTCCTATCTGAAAATAGCGCTAGGAAAGAAATCTGGCTTATCTCCTGGTAATTTTATTTAAAAAAAAAAATCAAACAATGGGTCTTATTTGTCTGCTTGTGTGTTATCTGTTCTGTCCGTGGGGGTGGTGGGGGGTGGTAGCTAATTTGTGAATTTTCTGAATTTCAGTTCTAATTTACTTAAGCACAGTATTTTGCCCACAACAGAGACAAATACTTTTGTATCAGTTAATTGTCAAAATAGTTAATTCCTCTATTAATAATGTAGTCCAACAAGTTGAGGTTCTCATCTTTGGCTTAATAAAACTACTTGAAAACTGAAATTACAAGTATATATTTTGCAGTGGTGTGGGAATGCTTTTACTTAAAATATGACTATGTAAACCTGAGGTTCTCAAGAATATGAATTAGAAATTACCATATTATTAACTATTTTATGATTAAGGAATGCTTCAAACATATTCATTCATTCACATTGGGATGGGGAAGAGAGTCATATCTACCAAGTTCCATGCAGTATTTTCAGTGGTAGGGATATAGCAGTGAATAAAAGACAAAAATCCCTGTCCTCCCAAACTTACATTTAGTACAGCTGCAAAGAAAAATTCTAGATACATATTAATTCACTCATTCAACAATGACTAAACACTTTAGACACAAGAATAAAAACATGAAAAAAATCACTGGCCAAGGCTTCAAGAGTTTATTTGTTTTGTATTTCCAAAGTTTAATTTTCATAAAGTTTTCTCCCTGATGACAAGCAAAAAGAGTGATTACCATAGCTTTTTGGGCTGGCCATAATTAAAGAAATGGAGCATTTCTGCCTGTGGACTAAAACACAACATACACACACACACACAGGGGATTATGCTCTTCCCAGATTAATATAACCACCGAATACTCTGAGCCATTTTAAACTAAATGACATCAGGAAAGAGTAAAAATACACACAAATAAAGTAATTGAAAGATCAAAAACAAGAAAGAGGCCCCATAATTAGGTTAAAAAGTAAAAGAAAAATCCTTTCTAATAGCAGTTAAAAATGTATCCAAGTAATTAGGTTAAAAAGTAAAAGAAAAATCCTTTCTAATAACAGTTAAAAATGTATCCAAGTAAGATTTTGCATGTTATTTTGTTCAAGGATATCTCCCGCCATATGTTTTGGGACCCTAAAACATCTTGTGTTCTCAAGACACATCCCTCACATCACAGGCATTTAGCTAAAGAGCTCTCTCAAACGACTCTTTTGTTAGGCCCCAATAACTCTTTTTTTTTTTATCAGTTCCCAATATAATAGCCATTCCCATGTTGACACAGACCTAGAGAAAGTTACTTTTCCTTGCCTGCCTTTCCACCTTTTTTCTAAGCAAAAAAGAAATTTTCTAAAATTATAAATATACTCTAAATTAGATGCAGCTTAACTACCCAATTTCAGGCTGTTTTTAATGTGTTCGCATCATCTACCATAAGAGGCAGCTCCAAAGTTCTATCACAAGGTGGGTGACAAGGGCAAGGAAGGGAAGGGAAGCTCAGGAAAAATAGGAATAAGGGTACATCAATCTCTACTGATCTCTAATCCACATTGTCAAAAAATAATGAGTTTATATAACAACAAAGCAAACTTCTACTGAACGGGTGGAAACTCAATCTTCTTACTTTCTTACAAATGAAATAATGAGCTAATAAGACTATTTTCCCCCCTACTTCTGTCTGGACTGCTTGTGATGGAATAGTTTCATTCTGTTATTCACTCAACAAACATTCCTACCATGCACTCTCTCACAAGTTGCCACTTCCTTTTTTTCTTTTTGGAGTGCATGGTCCGGGAATTGAACCTGGGTCTCCCGCATGGAACATGGGCATTCTAACCACTGAGCTACCTGTGCAACTGCCACCTCCTTTTGTATGAGTAAATTCTTTATTGAGAGTGTTCTAGCAGTAGCATAAAGGCTTCAACAGGATGAGGAAAGAAACTACCAAAGGGCAGGAAAGTGCTAAACAGGAAGCCAAGGGTACCAAAGCAGATGTCATAGCCTTCACAAGTTTGTAGCTACTGTTGTATTTCAGGAAATGACCCAGTGTAGCCATCTTTAAATCAAAGAAAGTAAAAACAATGTTACCAAAATTGTGCTTCTTTCTTGCCTTTAATAAAAGTCCCATTCAGTAATTCTTAGAAGTCAAAATTTACATTCAGCCTTCAGCTCTCAGACTGTTAAAGCATCACTACTGGAAAGGAAACCAGAATTAGGCTCATTTGCCTAATGTGGTTAGATATTACATCTGTTGCCAGAGGTCTCTTAAGGGATTTTTTTCCTTTTATTTTCCAGTATTTATAGAGGGATTATAAAGGATAAAGTAGCATGGTACATGGGTAGAAACAAGTAAGAGAGCAGACATCCCAGCTCACAGAAGATTTGGGAATGAGAAGAGAAGAGGCAGACACGTACCTGCATAATACAAGGATGGGTCACCACTGAGGGCTCAAATTTGCAAAACCTGGGCTACAATCTTTACAACTACACATGACACCCCTGTGAAGCAGGTCCTTGGAAAGGCTGGGAATGGGAGGCCAATTCTTCTTCTCATCTCTTCAGATTGTTTAAAACAAGAAATATTAAGATTTCAAAAGTTACTTCACAGCCTGCTATACATCTACCTAAAGATTATTGGGAGAAGAGCATACATTACTCCAATCAACTACTGAAACCAATTTAATGGAACTACCACTGATGGTATTACTGACCCACGGCCACACTCCCAAGTACACACCACAGTAGGCATAAGGAAAGGCATAAAGGAAAAAGTGTATTTATCAATTGAGTACTTTTGTGTGTTAGCACTGTGCTTTCTTTACATCCATGAATTTCATTTTCAAAAGACCACTTCAGTTCAATTCTAAAGTTAAACATTCATTCTTTTATTCACCAAGCAGGTATTAAGCCCCAACTATGAAACTGCTCATATTTCTGCAATTTCAGCAGGTGATCTTCCACTGGATTCCTTGAACACCTGACCATGTTGTGAACATATGTCATTTTAAATAGCATTGCATCATGATGATCTGCTCATAGAACTTTCTCTTCTTGCCTACCTAACAAACTGGAGTTTGAATCTCAAGGTATGGTCAAGTAGGATCCCTGTATCTCAAGTACCCTATGTTTAGAAATACAGATCTTTGGTTTCCAACCCAGAATCTCTGAGTGGAAGGCCTAGGAATATACTTCTTAACAATTTTCCCAAGGCAATTTTATGCACACAAAAGTTCAGAGAATCATTTCTAATAAATCCTTTTTAGGCAGCCTTTCAACCCTATTATCTCCAATGCATATTTAGACAAAATCAGCATTGGAGGCACCCAATCACTGTCTGTGGAAGGACAGAAGGAAGGGGAGAAATAAAAAAAAGAAAGTAAGTAAAAAAAAAAAAAAAAAAAGCAGTCAGAAACCAAGGGCAATTTTAAGGCACTGAATACACTCTCTAGAAGCTTAGAATTTATTTGGTAAAAACAATGTCATCAATTAAAAGTTTAGTAATGACCAATTTTAAATAAAAGTTGAATACTATACCAGCCCTAAAAGAGCTAAATAAAAATAAATTTTAAAAAATACTCTGCCAAATGAATTAATGGGCAACAAGTGAAAGAAAGAATATGGAAAAATGAGGTCTAGCTTGGAATGTCCAAAGTACCCATGAACAGCTTCCTGGAGGCTTCTTTTTTTTTTGCATGGGCAGGCACTGGGAATTGAACCTGGGTCTCTGGCATGGCAGGTGAGAAGTCTACCATTGAGCCACCCTACTCTGCCCTGAAGATGGTTTTCAAAAAGGAAAAAGGATTTATATAAAAAGGGAAGAGAGAAGAAAGTATTTATAACTAGATCAGGAAAATCTAAAAAAAAAGTTGAAAGAAACGTCTTTTAAGAAAAGACTCGGTCACAAGTAGGTTTTTTTTTCTTTCTTTTTAATCTCTGTGCATTAGTTTTTACCACGATTAATGGAACTAATGTTTACAGGCCAGCAAGTTTGAAATATACTGCCAATAAAAACTTTTACAACTCTGGAAATTTCTAAAATTGGTTCTCTGTAAATTTGTAGCATAGGCACAATACTGGATGATGTGATACAGTAAAAACATTTTATTGGCATTTAGTTGAGATGACCTGCTTAATTCACTTGTGGCTTTACCACTTATGTCATACCAAATTTGTGGCAATAAAAATTTTATGTAATATTGCTCTACTATGCTTTACATAAATATGTACATGTATAATATATATGGTTTAATTTTCCTCTTGAGTTAAAATGGGTCTGAGGAATATTTGTGGGCTTAAATTAATTAGTGTTTGTGGAATGTCTACAAAATATAAGAGCCACCCAAAGTCATGCTTTATTATTCAGATATAACCTACTCAATATTTGCTTCCATAAATGTGTAAGTCAAGTAGGAGGAAACAATTAGAAAAATCATGAACCACAGTTCTTTTTCTTGATCTTTGTGGACTTCATATTTTCCCAACTTCATTAAATCCTTTTAGCACATTAAACTTTGTTCTGAACCCTTGATCAGGAACAGAAGATCTAGGTTCCAGCCTCAATCACACCATTAAGAGCTGGGTAATCCAATAAAGTCACTGAATTTCTTTGGAAGTCAGCTTCTTTATCTATAAAATGGGTATGACTATACATACCTTCTCAGGTTGCCATACTGTTGTTTTTAATCTTGGTCTGCCTATTACGTAAGCAAGTTTTATCTTCCTTACAATCACACTAAAGTTTGAGGTGTTTTTATACCTTTCTGAAATGCCACAGAACCAAGTTCCATCTTAAACACATAAAAGAACTGAATAAATACTTGTTGAATGATCTGAATTTTATGTCTTTGATTTACCATTATTTATCAGTTGAAATAAGACATTGTCATGTGACTGCAGATGTCAGCAAATAAGCTAATGACCTTAACCAATGCATGCTATCTAATAAAAAAATGATTAGTACTGATAACATGAACAAAAATTATAGCCTAACTCATAAAATTTTATTATTATTTATTCCTGAAAAAGCATTAAATGTTTGTCAAACTTCAGCTGTGACATAAAATATGTGCTTACTTATGCTTTATGTCCAGTCATTGTTTAGTTACAATATGCCAAAATAAACTAAGAAAAATTTAAATGATTATCTCACAAAACAGCTATATAACTGCATAGACCTTGATGAATTTCAAATGCCTTTCCTTATTAAAAGGGAAAAGTTTCTGATATTCATTTCAACAATTATGGAACACCTACTATATTCCAGGCACTGCCTTAGATGCTATGGATACTTCATCATCTCAAGGGGGTTACTAATGGCTATAGCATTGTGCAGAAGGGCTACGGCAGAAGTATATAAAGGGTACTATAAGAACAAAGAAAGTAAGTTCCTAATTTTGCAAAGTGTCTGGAATGGTTTTCTAGAAATACAAGTTTCCATGTTACATGATGTGTTAGAGTTTCTCAATATAGTAGATTTGTAGCCATTTGGATGACGAGCATCCTAAGTAGAGGAACTAGATAGAATGTGTAATGGCACCACACAGATGTTGCAGTACTGCAAGCATTTCAACAGAGGTGGATCAGTGACCTGGAGCATGTATGCTGTGCCCAGTGCGAGAGATGGGATGGGTGGGTCATGATGCCAGAGGAGTGAGGAGGGCCTAAATCATAAAGAACCTGGTAAAGAATGCTGAGGAATGTGGACTTTACCCAGCAGATGATGAGTAGCCATTGAAGGGATATCAACAAAGGAGTGATAATTCCTTTTTTTTTGGGGGGGGGGGGGGGGGATGTATGTGCCAGTCATGTAAAGAATGGATGGAAGGAATGGATAACAGGAAAAGAATGAGAGCAAAGACAATTAGGAGGCTAGAGAGAGATTGTCCAGGCTAGAAATAAAGGTCTAAAACCATGGTATCAAAATGGAAAATTGATTTGCTCAGTAATAAGAATGGATACTTAGCAGAACTTTGCATAAGTTCTGGTGGGTGATTGGATGTTAAGTATCAAAGAGGAGTAAGAGATAACTTCCAGGTTGCAGCTTGAGAGAAATGGAGAAGGGGTGATGCTAATAGACCCATTCTTTTCTATTCCTATTCCTCTCATAACTCAGAACATCATTTCACAGTAGCCTTTTCATCAAATTATTATCAGATTATTTTAAGGTTTAATATTTTGTGGTTTTTGCTGTTTTCCTGAACAAGATCTTTTTCCCACTGTAGCTTCTTATTAGATACAGAACTTTATTGCTTTGGGGTATGTATCTTTCATATTTTTCTTATTAATATCAATTGTTGCTGGTTGAATCATTTGAGTCTGTCTTAGTAGATGATCCTGTCATTTGCAAATAGTGATAATTTTGTCTCCTCCTTTCTAACAGCTGTAATGCTTATTTCTGATTCATGTATTATTACATTGGCCAAAATTTCTAGAACACTAAGTAATAATGGTAATGACAGCCATCTATGGTTTGTTCCTCATTTAAATGGGGATGACTCCAATATTATATTCATAATTCAGGATGATTCTTTCTGTTGATATAATTATCTCATCATGTTAAGGATAGTGTTCTCCTTTGCTATGTGTTTTACAAAAAGCATTTAAAAGTTTGGAATCAGTATTGAATTCGATCAAATCTTTCCCAAAAGAGATTTTTGACAAGTTTTTCATAACCATATCCTGTATTTTAGAAGAAAATCCAACACTGAAGCATTCTCTCAGGAAATTGTATTGAAAAGCTAATATTAATAAATGAATGTTGGGAAGAAAGGAAAGACACGTGGCTCCCGACTCAATCAAATTTCGGTTGTTTGTTTGTTTGTTTTGTGGGGGAGTGCACGGTCCAGGAATTGAACCTTCTCCTGCATGGAAGGTGGCTGAACCAACCACCCGTGCACCTTCAATCAAAGTCAATCAGACTTTGTCCTCTGTAGGCAAAGATGTGGTTTTAGCATCTAAAATAGTCGACTCTGAATAAATGATTTCTCATTGAGATAACATCTGGATTGGAGCTCCATTTTTTTTTTTTTGCTTGATAAGCTCATCTAGCTTAGTGAAATCAAATAAAGGAAATTTAAAAAACAAAAATGAAAAAACACATTTCCCAAGGATCTTGCCTAGGGCAGCAATGCTGCTTTAGGGCATCTGTGTACAGAAAAATATTTAAGAGATGGAATAAGGATTTCACTGTATTGTAAATACAACACAATTTTCAAGTAGAAATACAAAAGATTTCTTTTCTTAATATATGGTTGGGTAATTGGTTTGGGAATTGTAATGGGGAAAATGACAGACTAATTTTTTGTTCCAAGAATTTATTTTAAGCAATATGCATTTCAGTTCATCAGTGATCAAGCTGATTTGTACAGAGGAATTATGAAATTTAGGATCCAATAAAGGAGAGAATCTTGTTGGGGGTTTTTGCTTTTGTTTTTGCTTTACTTTTACACCATTATTGACTTATTTAGGATAATTCAAAAGAATTGTGTTCATTTCTTCACCTATCTTTTTAAAAAAAGGATAATTTTTGTATTATTTTGGGGAATGTATGTATTCTTGGTAATTAATGGGTTTTTAAAAGGTACAAACAATTAATAGCTTTTTCTGAAGGCTACAGAAACATTGAGCTTATTGTTTAACACAAATGTTTTCAAAAGAAAAATGTACACCCCAAAATGAAAGAGGAGATAATAGATGCTCAGGAACAAAGATAGATCAGACGGCTACCTTATGTAGAAAGCCTAACTTCACAGGATAAAAACATGAGTCAGAGAAGACACTATTAATATGGTCTTCAGGATTCTTTTAGATTTAACATTATGCTGAAAATCTTCATGTACATGTGAAAAAAATAAACTGAAAGCTTAGTATTTCCTTCCAGCAGGATCCAGAAAAATAAGCAAGGACGTGACTACAGCAGAAATTTTAGGATTTTTAGGCATGGCAAAAGGCTAAAACTTATGGTTTGTGAACAAAATATTTTTTTCTTGTCAAATGTCAGCCCAGTAATGTTTCTGGCCATGATTATTTAACCATGTCATCCATTTCTTTTGAACATCTTTCTTCAGGATAACTGTTCAATACCAAAGCCCAGTCCAAGCCAGGATGCACAGATGGGTGGGCACAGCTGCAGCTCCTCTGACAGACTGCAAAAACCCGCTGGGACACTTCCCCCAGCTCTGTCTATCCATCTTGTGATTGTGCAACTCCACCTTGCTCAGGGCTTTGTTGAGTGTGTCACAGGACTTTGGCCAAAATGTTACCATCCGAACGAGTCCTATTAATGGAATGAAAAATGGGCTCCCAAAATACACACACAAAGGTCACGTGTTTTTCATGAAATGACTGACAATTCTGGCCTAAAAGAACATTGTAATAGTGTTTTTTTAACACTCAGAAATAGTGTATTCAGACTCTCTTCAGCAGGATGAATGAGTCAAGTTACTCAATAGGATCCATTCAGACTGATTAAATTGAAACCAAGCCATAACAGATCTTCAAGATCCAAGAGATAATGGTCATTGAGCTAGGAAGAGGAAAACAGATCTCCAAGATCTGAGAGATAATGGTCATTGAGCTAGGAAGAGGAAAACAACATAAAGTAAGAACGTACAGACCATTTTACTGGAGGGATATAATAAACTGGCCAGACAAAATACTAGCACAGAAATATATAATAATGAAAGCTCTATGTCTAATTCACCACAGCTTCCCTAATCTAAAACATGGGATAATTAATCTGAGACACCTGTGTAATATACCAGAAAAATCCATTTAAAGACTTTAATTAGGACAAAAGTTTCAACTCTGAAGTTTTATTTATTTACCAGTTAACCTGCCTGCTTTCCAAAAAGTGGTTTTATATGGCTCACAGACATATATTAAACACACACATACACATGCAAATACACATGCAAATATAAGGTCATAAAAGAATAAAAATAGGAACAAAAACTGCAGGGATTTTTTTTTTTTTTTTTTTTTTGCAGTGGTGGAGCTAAAACCCTAGGTCGATATATTTACTGAAGATACGAATGAAATTTAACTCTGAGTTTCTTAGGAACCATGGCAAAAAGGGAAATAAGACATTATCTATTTCTTGTGATCTGATAAAAAAAAAGAATACAACTTGCAAAAGTAAAATATCATCTTTTGTGACTTTTTAAAAGAACAAGTCGGTCTTCAGGGTCACATCAACAATTTTAAGGTTGCCTGTTCCACACTATTCCTGACCTAGATTGCCAAAGATTATGTAATCAGGCTTGATAAATAAATTATGAAACAGTACAACCAATTTCTTAACTAAACAAAAAGGAAAACTAAATGAACAAACGTTTTCAAACATTTAAAAGTTAGAACCACCCAAAATAAAAATTTAAACCAGCAGCAAATAAAGCCAACGCAAATCTCAGCAAACCAGAATCACAAAACCCTGTCGCTGCAGGCTTGGGAATAAAAGTCTGCTTGTCAGTCAAAGTGTCTGTCTACAGCATATGGGTAAAGGTTTCAGTCTGCTATCTCCAGACTCATCTTATGGCCCTAGTTCAACACCACTGAATAGTGCTTTAAACAAAAGGAGCGCTCATTCAAAATGGGTGTTTGTGAGTTACCGGTCAGGGTAGCTGTACAGTTTGTCTGACAGAGTGAAAACTATTGGCATGGGAGAAATGATGTGCAGCTCCCAGGCCTTTGGAGTTTCCTAAGCACTGAAAAGCAAACGGGAGGTTAAAGCTGGCTGGTCGGAATGGCATACTTGGCTGAATGCACAGCCAGGTGGCTTGGGCATATTGGCAAACAACTGGCAACCTGCCCAATACATATGGCTTAGATTTCTTTGCTCTTCCCATGAAGCCTTCTTAGACTCTTGAGCAAGCTTTCGTTTTAGAACAAAATGCATCTGAATGTTAAATAAAATATTTTAATAAAATCTGTCGAATGTAAAATCCATTTTTACCAAAAACAAAAACAAAGGTGGGGGTGGGGTGTTGTCAAATCTACAAACTAAAGGATTTTTTTATTTGGGAGACTTTGCAGATACCTTCTCAACTTTCTTCGGACTTAATTATTTGAACCTTTCAGTTTCACAAAAGTTGAAATGACCCCTGCAAACCCTGGAAAGCAGAGTTAATGTGAAGTTTAGGGAAGGCTGCCAAGAGGTCAGGTGACCATGAATTCTTAATGAATACATAAAAATACAAAATAAGTTGAGTAACTTAATGGAAATGAACTACCAGATACATTTTTCAAGGAACATTATTAAAGCTTGATTGACAGATAACACTAAAAGGTGTTAGTATGGTCTATCATGTAAATACATATCTGGAGACTTGTTAAAACACATTCTTTAAGCGCTAACTGTTGAGGCACATGTTATTTCCCAGGCTTTACCAAACAAGCGACTGACTAACGTCAATGGCATGAGGCAAAACTTTAGGTTTAATAATCTAGCTGGTCACTAATCTCTTGTATGCTACTACAGTACCAGATTAAATATTCCATAAATACTATTTTCCTGTTAGAACCAGATTTTCTTCTGGTATACTTGTTTGCTGGGTATCCAACATTTCATTTTTGTTTACTGGGAATTTTTAAAGCATTAACAGCTGATACATTAGCTAATTAGAGTTTATGAATTATTGTCAGGATCCTATTTCACTTATAATAATTTAAAAATATATGTTTATGACCTCTTGAAATTGCAAGCCATTTATCTAATAAACTGTGTTAAATCCTCCAGAATTACTATAGTCTACTTGGTAGGAAGATTATAGAACTGATGTATTATATGGACCTATTTTGATGTCTAATTATTTTTAAAGATTTTTAGTTTGAGAACAGCTCAAACACTGAAATAATTAATTTCTCATACTAAGGAGGGCTTCATATACTAACAGGCCTAAAATCTCTTGCATAGATGCAAAAACATATATATTATGATATAAAAACCATTTGTGCTTACTCAGAAGCACAATAAGCAAATTTCCTTTGGGTGACAAAAAAGTAAAATATCCTGCTACAGTTGCTCTGTCTTCCCCCCACAAAAAGATACTAAATATATAAACATTCATGTAATTATTTTACATTGAGATATTTATTGAGTTTTAAGTTGAAACCTTCAATCCTGGTGGATTTTTTTGGGGGGGTGCATGGTCCGGGAATTGAAACCGGATCTTCCGCATGGAAGGCAAGCATTCTACCACTGAACCACCTATGCACCCCAATGGATATTTTTTAATAGAAGCGATAAAAATAATTTAATGAAGAATGAGGCAAACAAAGCAGAAGTCTTCAATAGATTCCTATGTCATGAATCTTGAAAATAATCTTTTTTAAAAAGTCTGTTTCTTGGTAGAGATTACAGAATTTAAAAAGTATCATTTACAAATTTTTCTAATACTCAAAATTATGGAATGAAACAAAAGACTCTTTTTAAAAATGGAATTTAGAGCCATTTGAGATGACCTTTGCAGCATCACATTTTCACCACCCTTATCGTCTCCTCTTCATCGGCTAGTAGTACCACTTAGAGCTTTATTAGAACATTCCTTTGCCAACTTGGAATAGCTCCAGGCAACTCTGTCTTCCAAGGACACAGTTTGAAGTACTTTGAGTAAATTGCAATGGACTGGATGGATGAGTAGAGGAGGTGAGACAACTAAATCAAGTAGCATGGCTTCTGAGACAAAGCATCCCACCAGTGGGCACTTGGTACCCAAACAGGGACTTGGAACACATTAATTTTTAAGGGCTCCAGCTGAGCAGAAGGGTCAACAGGAGGACAATTTTTACACTAAAAGGGAATGAAACAAAATAAGATCCGTAAATGTGGAAAAAAGACTGACTAAGGGCATAATTTCTCAAAGCATGTTTTGGAAGGTTAATGGGGGTTACAAGTTTTTAAAAAAAGCGTTCCATTGACAAAAAAAAAAAAAACTTGGAAACTGTTGAGTTAAAAAAAGTTCTCATACCCTTTAATATACTGTACATTATATCTCTCCAAGAGGGATAACAGTATGCATATATTTAAATTTATTTCAACAACAACAGAAAATCTTTTTTCCACTGAGCATATTATAAAATGCATGTTTTGAGAAACATATTTTGGGTAGTATTAATTTGGGGCTTTAAGTAAACTTTTTCAAAATTAAATTAAAAAGCTGAGTTCAAGACAGTAAACTAATTTAAACATCTTGAAAAAAATAATCGAAACTCTTTGTCATTTACCTATTTTAAACACGCTGACCTCAATAAGTAAAATGCTTCTCTATCGTCATTAAGTCTTTCTCCATATCCCAGAAATCCCTAATTCAAACTTTTCTCTTTACATACTAGGGAATAACCATCTGGTAATTTGTAAGTGGAGAGGCCAGTTTTCAAATAAGCTGATTTCTGAATATGAGCTTTAAATTATTTAACACAAAATTTAAGATTAATGATGACACTTTAGTTGATATACCCAGAAAACCCCAAAGTATTTATAGTATAGCATCCTTATTTCTCTTGATTTTGGTCACAGATTGCCTGAGTAGAAAATGTGAATTTGAATAGTAGAAATATATGGGGCAGGGAACAATAACTACCATTCAAAATAAAATTACTGCTTACCATCAAATGAGAAATCCCACACAGACAAAAAAAAAATCGGAACAAACTTGAAATTATGTGGACTCTTTAAAAGTGATACAAGAGTGTACTTGGATCATGGTACATTTTCCTGATAAACATTTGTTCTGTTTTATTTTTGCTTCTGGACTCTGCCTCTTTCCTGCCCAAGCCCAATCTCACCTAATGGTAATAAAGGCTTTATTTCTTGGTTCAAACTCTTGAGGAAAATGTCCTTTAAATAGTGTAATTTTATTTAACTTAATTTAAAAAAACGGCTGTTAAAAAATTCCAATTGAAAAGAAAAATTAAACAGTTCTAAAAATAAACAATATTTGGTTAAACAAATACACAGATTTAAAGCATATGGGTAAAAATGAATGTTAGTGTAAACATACTGCAACTTTTTTTCCCTTCAAAAATCTTCTCAAAAGCAGAAAGCAAAGAAAAAAAGTTATTTTGCTTTAAATTGTGAAACCATTTTTAATAAGTAATCATTTTTTATTCAAGGAAAAAAGCATATGTATAGTCTCATAAATCTGTTTCATTTCAGTTTTTAAGTAAAAGTGTACCTGAAAAGTATGTTTATAAAAGAAATATCAGACTTGGAATTATTTATGTCATTGAAATGTATACATAATAAATGAGAGCTCAATGGATATATATATATATATACATAAAGAGATTAAAGATATTAAAAAGAAAGGTTAAATTCTGTCCTAAAACCCATTCTAAAATGGTTTCTTTTCTAATTGAATCACATTTTAAAGTTTAAAAAGCATTATTTTACAAAACTGTGTGTTACTTATACTTTGGCAAAAAAAAGATCTGGCTTTTCACCAGGTGTGCTACTGAATGCAAATACCCAATATTAAAGTTAATAAGTTTGAAAAATACTGTTGTTGGCTCAGTATTCAGTTCTCATCTCTTTTTAAGCTAAACGAAGGCTACAAGGACTCAAACCTTAAGCTCCTGGTTACATTCACTGCAAAATTGGAAACCATAGCTGTCTAAATCTACATTTAATAGATGTTGTAAGAACGAAAACAGATTGAAAACATACTTAAGAGTATAAAAGACAAGGTACATAGAATCCCAGCTGCAAGACTCTTTGCAATGTAACAGAAACCTTAGAAACAAAATGCAAATTACTTCACTTTCTTTGCAATCTGACACTCTCAGTTTTATATTAAATATTTTACATGATTGCTATGAGAATGTTCTTTGAAGGTATTGCTTCTGCCAACTAAATTAAAAAGACATACTAGAAGAAACACTTGAAACTTAAAAATTTTTCCCAACAAAAAAAGAACCCACACTACCAATTTCTAGAGTAAAAATTAAATAGGCAGATCATTTTAAAACTTCTTATAGTGATGAAGCTTGACATAACTTTCAAAAAGGAATCTTGTTTTAGGAAAAAATTTTGAATAAAAATGGTGCGCTGAGTTCAGAGTGGTTTTGAAGCCAAAAGACCAACTACTCAGTTTTAACAAACCAACAATGTCTGTTCATTTTGCCCAAATCTTTTCAGCTTAAATATTCACAATGTGCCATTATTACCGAATCATTATCTGCCTTTAGCTCTGACAACAGCATCATATGCGTTATGAAAGGCTCCTTTCTTTTCATTAGTCCCTAAAACATTTCCTCATCTTACAATGCTTGTCAACTTCCCAGAATGCATTGCTCAATTACAGTGCTGAAATGAACTGTATGCCACTCTTATTTATTGAGAAAAGAATAATCAAGTACTCCAAATCATGTCATGGATTGCCCACAATTTTATATCAAATTTCAAGTAATAAAAATATTAACCCTTTCAGGATGCCAATTTTTTTTTAATCTACCATTTCTTTATCTTGACTTTCAGGGTTGCATATTGCAAAAATTTAACATTTGAATTTTGATGTTCTTTATAATGTACAGTTTTAAAAAATGAATTCTAAGTGTCTGTGGAAATTCTATTTATTCTTAAAATAAAGACCCATATGACATTAAAAAGCAAATTTTTATTAAAGCCCTTTTTAAACTTAAATTCCTTCTTTCTTTTTAGAAATGTACAATTTCCTTCCATTTTTATAAATACACAGTGTGGAACTGCTGCAAATTATCTTTCTGAAAGCAGGAAACAGAAGTGAAAACCCTGAGACTAAAGTACAGAAATTTTCAATTCCACAGTAATTTTGTTTATACCACTAGATAGCACCTCTTCCTCAGTAATAATAGCAATCATATTAAATTAAAAATGTGGGTAATTTTTGTTACATTTATTCCAGATAAGTGTGATTCTTGTAGATATTATTTGACTTCAACATTATAAATTAAATTTGCCAATCTTCAAATATTATCAAATTGATTCTTTCTCTATTTTGGGAGAAGTTGTATTCAAAGTACTTAGTGAATTGAAAAATGAGTGACATATCAAACATTACAGTTGGAATATATTTAAAGAATATGTTTTGGTTAAACGACAGAAAAAAGGCACAGAAAACAATGAATTAACGCTATGATTTTACTTACACTGCAAAACACTTGTATGAAAATGGATGGAAATATTTAACACTATGTGGACTTGTATTTACTTATGTCGTATCTTCAGCCAACAGAAGAATGTAAATAAAAACACTTTTTAAACCTCAAAGATACTTACTAACTAACCCATGCATACATTAATCATTCATACTGCATGATTATTGTTCAGTATTTTCTGCAATAACAAATTGGAGGGTGTGGGGGTTATTGTGGGTTTCAGCAAACCACATTCTATTTAGGCAAAGCCAAGTATTAAAGAAAGGCCTAACTTGCCAAACCAAGATAAATACATGCCATTATTATGATTACATAAAAGCCACTGTTCTCCATCGTTACAATTTCTCTTATAATTGGCACTATTATAATTAAATGGATTCATATGTTTACAATTCTTCTTTGAATTGTAAAGTGATTTAGCAATGATAGTGTCTCTAATTTCTTTTAACTATACTGACAGACTTCACTTAATCAGTGGTCTAAATACCGCATTGCCACATTAAATTAGGTAAATACCCAGTAAGGACTGAATTGCTATTGAGTTGAAGTATGTTATAATAAGGTAGCAAGTTCCTTCTCCAAAGCCTGTTGCTGGACTAGCCCGCAAACCCACAAATTGGAGGGAACAGAGTAAAGAATTTAAGATATTCTGTGATAGATACAGAAACACTATGTCCAGAGAAAAATACACACGTGCTCATGCACACACACACACACACACACACACACACACACACACACACGGACACACACAGAGGTAGGACCCCATGGGTTTTGAAAACAAACAGTGACAGAATATTAAAGAAAATATAAAGACTGGTGGTGTGGATTTTATTCTCTTTTTTCCTCCTTCAGACTCAAGGGATCCTTCTCTTCTCATCCTCATGGAGATAATGGCATAAAACATGGCCCCATATTATATAGGTGGAAAATGCCAATAGAACATGCCCAAGTCATCTGCCACCCTAAAAGGAAGCCAATATAATCTGCTCTCTTATTTACAATAATGTGAGAAAGTTGGTATTTCCTTCAATATAAGATAGCTATAAGCTTAATAAAAAGACTACTCGTGCAACATATAAAAACTGTATAACTACTAAATGCTAAATATTACTTTAAAATACGTTAAATCAGTAGTTATAAAAATAATTCTTTTATAGAGTTTGCAAATAATAAGAACAGATACAAAGGAGAGGTCTTGACCAATTCTACTTCACTTAGTCTTGTTTTAAAATTACAACTTAAATTAAAAAAAAAGATCTGCAAAGGCAGTCATAGTTGTACTATATAGATATTGTCACATAAATTATAATAGTAAAAAACCTGCAAACAAACTCAATATACAACACAGAATTGATTTTACAAATAATGATCTATCCATATTATAAAATACAATGCAATCATTAAAATGATTCTGTAGAAGAATATGTGACAAAAAAAGAATATATGGCACGAAAAGGTACTTATTAATTTTTTAAAAGGATTTCAAAGACATATACAGGCATTTGGAAAGCTTAACACCAACATAAAATTTTAAAGATTATTCTCCATGAGTGATTTTTCTTTTCTTCTCATTACTAGGATATATTTTGCAAATTTTTATGATTATGAGGAGGACAGAAATTGTTATAATAAACAGAGGTGACTTTTTATTGTTTTAAAAAAAGATATTATAACACAAGATACTTACACTCTAGGTATTTAGATCGTGGCTATGAAATTTAAATCTACTTGGAAATACATTTTAGAAAAATTAGCAAGGTTTTTGTTACTGCCAATCATCACTTACTAAATTCCTAATTATTACAAGGAAGAGAAGTTCAGAAACACATTGAATACACACTATAATATTACTACCACTAATATAATAATAATGACCATTGAATTCTCTTAGGGAAAAACAAAGTAAAAAAAGACTTAAAATTTTAAAACTGTCAAAAAGTACAATGAGAGCTAGAGGATTAGTACGGCTAAAAAATATAATTATGGGACTGGAGTTTGTTCTTTCCTCAACGATTTTCTAAGTAACTTATTTGTAACAGAGTTCATAGGAAGCAAGTAAAATCAGTCTTAGCGGTAGAAATTTAAAACCAACAAAGTATTGAATATTCAGAATTAGAGTAGAACTAACTTTTCATTTTTATGTTCTTTGACATACTAAATGATGAATGAGAACCCAAAGCTGTCTGGTTTAGTTTCCAAGCTTCAATGGAGGCACCAAATTTTCAGCCAAAATGAAACAAAGTCCTTCTAAATTCTAAAAATTAAAAATCGTTCTGAAAATTTAAAGATAGCGTTAGGTAAACAGAAGATCTATTACAGACACTTTACAATGCATGTTACATGTAAAACTGTGGGGGATCATGTGGTCTAGATAAACAAACCCCAGACTTTTGCATATGTATTTGCTATTAACCATCTTTGATACCTGAACACTGACAAAATTGCTGAATTTCCTTTTTCTCTTTCATCCATTTTTCTGGATAAAGCACAGCTAATAATTATTTTTAAATGTCCAGATGTGCAACTCTTAAAAGCAATGAAATAATAATTGCACATAATAGTTGTTCAATACTTATAAAATAAATGAAGTAAATGAATGAAGTTTGACAGCATCTCTACAGAAAACATCAGAACTGCGCATAATAGATGCAAAAATTCTACTGGGTATCTGATTTGCATTCAGAACAAAAGTGACCATCTGGCTGAGGTGGCAAACACCACTAAAACTGGCTTTTCAGTGGTGCTGTGACTGTGTTATTAGCAATGTTTAAAGCGTAATAGACATGAACATGCCCAAGGTATAAAAGGGATATTCCAGGAGACATTTATTAAAGAAAAACACCTCTCCAGTGGGGCTGGACAACAACTGTAATTAAGGTAAATCCTATTCTACCCCCATGCACAAGGTTTGGTCATTTCAAGCTACATGCCATGATGGGTCAATTCAACAACAAACTAAGAGTTTGCTGGGACCTCACATTTAAGATTTCCTCAAACTGACTAGTGCCCAGATATTTGGCAATGTGTGTTTTCCTAATTGTCCCAGGTGTAACTGGGACACTTTAAAGTAAAAGGCTACCTACTGTGGGTTTTACGATCAATCTGAATATTCCATGGAAAACAGAATCCCTCCCCACAGAGCAAATGAAGAACAGGTAGAGCTAATCTTTCTGACAATGGTAGAGTCTTTGTGCCCATTAAAAAAATAAATAAAATAAAAACCCTGAAGTTATGGTATAAAGTATATTCCACACGCTATGTTTCATGAAATGATTATTTTTAACACCCTTTTTATGCTTTAAAAAAATCCCCATACTACCTTTTATACGTGGTAATTGCTGACAGGTAATTATTTAGTTCATAATATTCACATATTTTAGGAGTTAAGGGTAAAGTGAAAAGCAGAATTAATTTTCCATCATTAGTTTTGGTCTTTTATGGTGTTAAAGGTATCCATTTATCCACTGGAATAAAACATAATGAACTTGGCAAAACATATAGTAAATGTTCAAAGGGGGAAGCATCAATGGCAACATTTATATTCTTGGACAAAAAAAAAAAAAACCCACCACAAATAGAAGTATAACTTTGGGATTAATATTAAGCTTGTGGGGTGCCCTATCCTTTTGGAAATTACACAAGTTATATCCCCTCTCCCCAAGAAGATACATATGCTAAGAAACGTACACCATTTTGGGTGTCAATTCAGGAGATTCTCAATACTCCTGGAGTCAATAAATGAACACCAGTTGAAGTACTCCCATTTCTACAAGAAGACTCTCCTGATGAGCTGACAGCCACATTTTACAATGGTAGTTTTTGAAGATACAGTGGCCAAGTGAGAAGCAGCAATGCATTCCAAAAAAAATAGTACCTCAATCACAAAATATCTCTTGGCATATTTAGATATGTGTTCTTCTGTTTTAATGATTTAACAACAATGTGGTAAATACGCTTGGCAAATGCTAATGAAATACATAAACACTCCCCACATGCTTTCCGCCTTAAGTCTTTGCTCAGCAAGATGGAAACCAACATTATTAAGCATCTTCTACATGCTAATGGATGACACTTTCAGACATTAACTTATTTTGCCTTTAATAATTATAGATAGGTATCATAATTATCATTTTTTAAGTGGAGGAAACTGAGACCAATAAGCAACAGGCCTGACATAAAGTTCTTAAGTGGCAGAGTTCAGACTGAACACAACGTCTGATCTTTGGCCTATCTTCTTGGCACTACACTGTTTCCACTACATTTAAGAGTTTATAAACCACTGAAGTGAGCTTTATTCTAATTGTGAAGTACGATTGTGAAAAGCCTTTCCCCTCCAAAATAAAGGTTAAATATGTATGGGGCTGTGGGGCAAATATTTCATAGCCTCTGTTGACCTGTGCCTGCCAAAGTCCCATTTCCCAATCTTGAACTTTTCCCAATAAGATCCAACTCAGATCCTGTGGGACATTCCCCTCCTGACTTGAGCTCTGTTGCAGATTATTAACCAAAACCTGTACTCCTGACTAGCTCTTACAACACAGTTAAAGGAAAGCTAAAATATATATATATATATACATATATATATATCACCTATTCTAGCCGTAAGTTCTATAATTACTTGTAGTTCTCTTCCAGGTATAATTATGTCCATTAATAGAGTTCATACAAAAGATGCAAACTATTTCAAAGTTAATCAACCCCATTCCTAGAGAATATATACACAGATAGTTAAACAGAAAAGGACAATAAAGATTACTGATGCACACTGACACCAGGGACAGAACATGAATAAGTATTCTAAACACTTGCCTCTGAGGCAATTAATTTTGTTGAATCGATCAGTTTTTTTTTAAAACTACACTGACTTTTCGATTCAGCTGAAACAACGAAACTTATTCAAGTAAAGACCCAACTGGGCAAACTTCTGTGTTCCACCATAAAACTCACCCAAGACAAGAAAAAGCAGATGCCTTTTTCTGAAAGGCCTATATTCATTGCATATTCTCCATATATATATATATATTTTATTTATAGTTTTGTGGGATTGGGAGGCAAAAACTGGAACCTACAATACTGAATTGGGCATCCCATGTAATGAAAATCTACTGAAGCAAAGCAGATGCATCTTCCAGGAGATTATATGATGACAGCACCAGATTATTACACAAACCTCACAGCCCTTCTAGAAATGTGGGTAATATACATGTCATTACACACTGCACACAGTGGTGCTCAATAAAGGTCCAAACCATCTGATGCAGTGAATAGATAAATGAACTAAAAAGTCCCTATAACAAGTTTTATTGTGCCAAGGTACCACTCTGAGGATGCATTAGCACCATGTGAAGTACATAACCACTCAGAAACATCAGTAATTGGGGGAATTATCGAGTTCTTTGGCAAATAAGCCATCAAGCATATCAAAGTTATTCAACCAAAGCATGAGTACTGACCACAGGTACCAAAGTTTGTGTCTCCATGCCCTCTTGTTCAGTTTACCTATGTAGGTCAGAATGACCTCAGCTGAGCACAGGGCAGAATCTGACGCCAAATCACGTGGAAAAGGGATGAACAAGTCTTGAAATACTGCTGACCATCATGCTACTGAAATAAATTAATAAGCAGCTAAAAAAGTTTAAGAATATTAGTTACCTGATTTGCACAGGCAATACAAGAAAGAAGCAATAGAGAGTTTAAATGTTATAATCCTTGTATAATGATAGCTTGATAGGTAAGAAGTTGATTTATCTTACCTACTTGAATAAATTACACTTCTACAAAGATGGTAAGGTTTACTTGAAAAGTTTTTTATATTCAGCAGTCCTCGGTGGAAAGAACCTATGGTAATCAGCTATAAAGGACCTGAATTTTTATCAGTAGGGTTAATGTTCTGATTTTTTATCTTCTGAATTTTTAATCTAGCTCTAAACATATCTAATGGTGATTCCAAATAAAGTTATGGTGTTTTGTCATCAACAGTGGGTGACTTGAATGCTTTTGTTTTCAGAACAGGAAAACCTGGAACACGCTTATCAAAAATTTAGAGCATTACACAATCAGTAATTGCGTGGACACAGCACAGCATTAGAATTTTCCAGCTGCACTGCATATCACAGAAAAATTCCTCTAAGTGGTATAAAAGATTTTATAGCTCAAATAACAGTATAATCATTTTTAGCAGTTTGGCAATGTTTAAGAATCCATTGAATACATTTTTTAAATCTCTTCATTAAAAACACATTGTAAAGTAATGCTAAAAATTTTGATTAGATATCCTTATTTTCAGTTTTAAAAGATACATATGTACTGAGAAACATCTGCATTTTAATAAATATTTCACTGTAGACAATTTCTTCTGTTGAAAAATTCAGATATTATAGTACTGTCTTGTATCAGGGAAAGGGGGAAAAGTATCTTGATCTTTGCAGTGTGTTGCAAACTTTATTACTATAGTTCAGGAGCGAAGTTTCAGCGTAACCCAGAGCTGAAGGCTATTGCACAAATGGTGCAAATTTTAGCAAGCAAAGTATATAACTTCAATGCCATTTGCTACAGTGGTTATTGAGCTGTTAAACAAAATATGCATTCATAAAATATCTTCAGTTCTGCCAGAAAGCCAAATATGAAATAAAACAAGACAGGGAAGTCCTTAGAAAGCTAGGCTTAGCTACAATATACTAAAGAGATGAAAGCACAGGATTTGGGAATAGAGATCTTGTTCTATACCCAGATTCAGAAATCACAGTTTAATAATTTTGGAAAATATCTTAAATTCTCAGAGTCTCAATTTTCTCATCTATAAAATGGAAGGTGATAATAATAATAATAGCAATATCAGACATTGTTCCTCACATGAGCAATTACAAAATTCAAGATAAAATATGTGAGACACTATGCAAGCTATTAACTGCTATGAAAATACAATATATTATTAGCTAAACTTTTATCTTCCATAAGCCACACACCCCTTTCCTGCTTCTATTCCCAATTCCCATTATTGATACCCTAACACAAAGATATCAGCAAAACTTTGCTTTTCATGATTTTCTTTTTTAACCAAAACCAGCAAAGGATAGGCTGCAACTCCATTTAAATTAAGTAGTTCAACCCAACCTGGAAAAGCAACTTCCAGTAGGAAATATTCTGATGAACTCTTAGTAGAACACACAAATCAGCCCCCTGCTGATCACTCTCCCTCCACAAATTTACATGTTTTGATCAACTGTCTGCTCAGACCTAGGTGCAGTCATGAATGGTGGGTGGCCTCTACACACCTGTAAGAAGAAAGCACTTTAGCCATGCCTGACCCCTGAAGGCTTGAGCTGGATTGGGGGGGGGGGGGGGCCTTTCCAAACTTCCATATTACCATGAAATTCAATGAAGCTTTTTAAGTCATGCAGGTCAGTAGTTTGGTTTCTCACTTTCTTGGCACACATCCTTCTCTGCTGGAGTCATGAAAGGTACAACCAAGTCTCTACACATGCCTGGTGCATCAGCAAGGTATACACTGATTGGAAGGTGGGGGGACATCTTATTTGCATGCAATGTGACTGTGCAGAAGCAGCCAGAAGAAGTTGAGTAACATGCACTCTGACCATTATTTGAAGTCACCAGGAACTGCAAGGTTGTTGGAAAATGCTAAAAGGAAAAGTGGATTTACTAATGCTTTATGAACCCCTACGTTCCTTGCAAAGAACCATGCTAAAGTAATAATAAATATTCAACATACAAGGACATTTTAACCAGTAAAAACAGTAAACTATAGAATTGAGGCTCTTCTAACTGAGAAGAATTAAACCTCAATCCAAACTGAGGTTTAATTTGGATCAGAAACCACAAGAGTGCAAATTTAAAAGACATATCACCAACGTGAGATGAAAAGAGAAAAAGAAAAGGACACAGTCCCCATCATAAACCAGATTGGATAGAGTAAATCATCCTTAGAGATTTAAATCTGCACCCTGTGTCACGTACATATGTATCTTCACAGCCTTGCTGCTTGCTGCCATTTGAACACGTGCATATGACATATATCGGGTATACCACACTACTAACCTAAATGGTAGTCAAGTCTGGAACATCAAGGCTGACACATTAGGAAACTCAGACACCAACTGCCCACCAGAATTTTTAAGGGTCTGCATCAAAATATATGAACACACTGAAGTCACAGCATTTCAAATGCTGTGAATACCTACATATAGGCAAACAGGTCATTTTTTATTTAAACTATCATTATGTCTATCCTTAGGGTTATACTTTCTCAACTTTTCTTTTTTTTTCCTTTCTATGCATTCACTGCAATTGATCCAACTCCCTGATACTGGAGAACATGGCCAAGGCAGGGAAAATACTGGAACAGGCAAAGGAACATTCAAAGGAGAGCAATGGTGAGCCTCCTCTGATGTCTGTGCCAGACCACGAATGGGTCAGCAAGCCACAGTGTGAAGACAACATGAGTAGAACCAAGGAAAACTGCACACTTGAGGAGAAAGCTAATGCAGCTGCCAAATTGAAAATAAGTATGGTCTACTTTCGATTATCCACAAGTGGTTTAACCACATGGCTTCCTCTTGACTACTGCTCAACCTCAATCTGGGCTACAACCCAGAAACTGAACACTGAGCAGGGTGGGGGTCTCCAAGTCTGAATGCAGTGTCTGTGACTGAAGGTGTGGTCCCAACTATCATGGGAAAGCCAAATATAAAAGATATTTGAATTGTAAATTTTCTTTCATGACCAAGCCACAAAGTTCTCTTTCACCAATACAGATACTTGCACTAAATATGAATGGTCATCACTAGAGTTATGCTGCATTCTCTTTTCAGTGTTATAGAATGAACCTTTTAAAATTCACAGATATTTAGTAGCTGAAGAAGAAAACTTCATAAATTTTATTCATTCATTCCTTCCCTCATTCATTTATTCAAGAAACTTTATTGAGTTTTTACCATATTAACTGCTGGACACTGTCCCAGGCACTCTGAATATGATTATGAAGATAATACAGTATTAACTTCATCCAATCTACCCTGGGTAACAAACACTTAGAATTAAAAGGCATATTTTCTAAAACCAAAAATATCCTAGTAGCTTTATACTGTACTGTCCTCAAAGTACGTGCAATTTATTTGCTCACTCTATACAAGGTTTTCAGTGTCCATCCCAAAGGTGACTATAAGAAAATTGTCAATGGAGTAAAAGGTGAAATTTAAGCAATAAGTAGAATCTGTCTTTGATGTTCTACCCATATCCTTGAGTGCTGAAAGCCAACTTGCTTGCTTGTCTTCCTTTAAAAAGCAGAGTTCCATGTCAAAAATCATCCCTCCTTTAAATACACAGCTCTATTTTCCTACACAAACAACTCCATTTTACTACAACTGCAAATCCAACAACCCATTTGCTCAATTCACACCATAAGTACATAGAGCTAATGAGGACTAAAACTTCAAAGAGGAATTTCTCATTCTCTAAAAACCAGGTCCTTTCCCCACAAATTTCTAATTGATGGAATACAAAGGAAAAAATATCTTTAGTTAGAAGGAAGCCCTCCTGATATCCTTATTTAGTCTAGGCTATCTGTGATCTACATTCTAAAGTAGGGCATTTAAACCCTCAAAAACTGAGTTTCTTAATTTATAAAATGGGAATAATGATATAAAACTTAAAAGGCTGCAAGAGAATTAAATGAGAAAATGCATGTAAAGCATTCAGCTTAGTACATACCTTTTAAAATTAAACTGTTACTATTGATCATCATTTAATTATTATTTTTATTAAATAATTGGTAATTTGGCAATTCATTTCTGAATTGTGGCCAACTACTATACAAAGTGAGGCAAACACGGAAAAATTTTTATCAGTATTATAAATTCTTTATAAGCTCCTCAATATTGTGAAATATAACCTCATTGTGTCATTGTAATTTTCCCATCAAAAAATGGATAATGTTTGTTTTTTAGGTTAATGTATACAGTTCATCACAAAGCCCCTAGAATGTAGTAGCAAAGGAGACAACAGTCATTAGAGGGTACCTACCAGCTCTTAGAATAATCATGTATATGTTGGAGGGGAAGGGATAGTTAAAATGAAGAATGTTAGAAATAACCAAATGATGGAAATTCTGGGAGAGCAATTTAGAAAGTGCAAAAACCTATCCTTTCACTGGTCAAGCACATGTACAACAACCAGAAAGACCTTCAGCTTATCCGTTTCAGTTTACTCAACAAGAGAAGTAAGTAGAAGTTTATACTAAAATACCCATAAGCCACTAAAGTGTATAAACTACCTTCCTAATACAGCATACTCCTTGCAGTCTATTTCCTTGCTTGAAATTTATTGCTATAAATACAGAGCATGAAAAATGTGAAATGATGCTAGTTCAGCCATCACTTTGGCCCTGATCCTTTGCTAAATTTATGCACTTCTCTAGCCTGTTCAAATGCCAAAGATCTACACAAACTAGACTAATATTATGGTCTTCTCTTCTGTAAAGAAGCCCACCTGAGCAGACCATACAGATGGAGACAAGGGCATCAAGGGAAAAGGGATAAAAATGCTCAATATGCAGATGAGAATAACAGGTCTTAGAGGTCCAATCAGGAAGGGCTATAATTAAGTCATTTCTCTATACAACTGATCTTTGGATCTTGTACATTTCTCAATGCCATATCTAGTCTTCCAATCTTTGTCCAATAATGGATAAATATAACAAAACAAGACATGACTCAGCATGAGAAAAGTCAGAGATGCATGAGCCATACTAGAAGGAATCTATAAATAAAGATGTAACTCAACAGAAATAGTCTTTCAGGATTCAGGATTGCGATACATGATGTAAAAATTTGTTCATGCTTAAAAATCCTCAATCCTCTCCTCTCATGTTTATATCTCCCTGTCCATATGTCAAGTTTAGTGATAATAATAAGCCCTAATGAGAAATATTCAGGAAAAAAAGTAACATTCAAAAGGCTTGGACCTGTTACTGAATTGTATTCTTGGGAGTGGTTGAAATGGGAACTTTTAGGCTGTATGTATGTTACCACAATTAAAAGAGAGAGAAAGAGTAAAGAGACAATGGCATTTAAATGCAATACATTATTCTGGTCTTAACATAATGGAGGGGAAAAGGCCCAAAAGGACATTATTTGAGACAACTGAAAAGAACTGGAATATAGACGTATGCTTTACATCAAAGTTAATTTCTTGAACTTGATAACTGTACTTAATGTGGTTACATAAATGAAAATCCTTGTTCTTAGGAAATATACACAAAAGTACTAAGAGCTAAAGGAATGATGAATGCAGGTGGCTGAAGGATGCACTGACAGAGAAGTAGATTGGCGAACAATGGTGTATACTTATGAACGAAGATTGTGCTGCTACAAAAAGAACAATGTCGTGAGGCATGCAATGATGTGAATGAACATGTGGGACATTTGGTGAGACAAAATAAGCCAGAAACAAAAAAAAAACAATGGTATGGTCACCTTTAGAAAATGCTTATAAGAAAACAGGGGTCTAGATTGTAAGCTTTTAGAGCAGGCACGTTAAGTCCGGAGTGGTGATTACTATTTCTGGATTTTGAGAGGTTGTTTTATATATATAAACTGACATTTAAAGATAAGAATGAAGCCAAACAGGTTGGGGTTAAAGTAATTCACAACATAGGGGTAAGGGAGACAGTGCCTATGTTTTAGAACCACACGTACTCTTTGAGACCACTGGAAGAAAGGTTTATTTGGTCTGGAATTGAATTTTCCTGTACTGCATAATCTAATTCAACCTATCTGTATAGCTCATTTGAACAATTAAAACACAGGAAGCACAGAATAAGAAAGAGGTCCTTTAATCCTGTATAGATTACTGTAATGCCTGGAAACATCCTAGAGTATAGTAAGCAGATAATCAAAAAGTATAGGCAGGGCAGGCCACAGTGGCTCAGCAGGCAAGAATGCTTGCCTGCCATGCCCAAGGACCTGGGTTCGATTCCCGGTGCCTGCCCATGTTAAAAAAAAAAAAAGTATTGGCAAAGTCCTCTGAGGGAGGGGAGAAAGACTATGGAACTACTAACCCTTATCATCAGGGAATCCCCTGATACTGTGTCAAACTTTAGGGACACCCAAATCAATAGGCCATGACCTTGATCATGAATCTTACTCTTGTGAAGCGTATGTAGGTAGAGGAGAAGCTTAGACTACCAATGGGCATGCCTAAAAGTTACTTCTGGAGGACCTCTGTTGTTGCTCAGATGTGGCCTCAGTCTCTCTAAGTCCAACTCTGCAAGTGAAATCATTGCCTTCCCCCCTACGTGGGACATGACATCCAGGGGTGAAAGTCTCCCTGACAATGTGGGAGATGACACCCAGGGATGAATCCAGACCTGGCACCATAGGATCAACAATTCCATCCTGATCAAAAGGGGGGAAAGAAGTGTAATTAATAAAGTATCAGTGGCAGAGAGAGTTCAAATAGAGTCGAGAGGCTACTCTGGAGGTTGCTCTTACACAAGCTTCAGGTAGACCCTGCTACCTATCATAACCTGTCAACCCCCAACGGACCATTCCAGCCAATCCTAAAGAACACCTAGGGCAATATATAAGAGTCCACAAGGGTTTCATGCACTAGAGTAACTTTCCAGAAACCTACAACCTCCTGATGGGTCCCTGGTCCAGATAAGTCCTGAAACCTAGCCCAGCCTCTCCAGAACATGAGATAGTTCCATCTCCCTACCCCATATTAGTAACAGACCCTTCCATTAGCAAAAATTGAGAATTTCCATAGCCCAAACAACCCTATAGAGAGGTATGGAAAGATCAAAGGTGATGGTGGAGTTAAACATAGAAGATAGGATTTAACAAATGAATATGAATGCTGAATCATTAAATATCTTTTGGTCTCTGGTATTTTAGAGCAGCTAGAAGTTAAAACCTAAAATTGTGAAATTGTAACCCCTGTCAAACTCTGAAATATGTTCTCCAACTAATTGTGGTGCTGTGCTTTGAAATTTATAGCTTTTTGTATATGTTATTTTTCACACACAAAAAAGAAGGGAACAAGTAGATTGTGATAAAAAATATTGAAGCCCTATAGCCTCCTATATTCTGGAGCAGCTAGAAGGAAAAATACGAGAAGATCCTATGGTAGGCCATGACAAACTCTGGGATCTGTCCTGTAACCACTTGTTGAAGAGTGCTTTGAAACTATTGCTTTTTAATTTCTTTGCTTTGTAAATATATTATACTATACAATAAAAAAAGTTGGTAAATCTGGATATCTGGGTGGGGGGCATAATGGAGTTCTCTGTATTGTTTTTGTATCATTTTATAACTACCTGTAAGCCTGAAATCATTTTAAAATTAAAAAGTATTTTTTAAAAAGGAAACAAAAAAAAGGGTTGGGCTTGTTGAAATGGATGATTTTGTACTGAAAACAGGAGGCCTGCCACAGGACAACAAAACTGGGTAATTTTATTGCCCTTGGTACCTACCATAGGGGCAACGTGAAGAGTTCTTTTGAGCTACCTCCCCTTTACAACCTTATTCCACTTGAAGAACATTGTGCTTCCCAGGGCAGAAATGAGAGAGCACTGGGCTGAGGAGCCCACAGGCATTCTCTCCTCCGTCATCCTGCCACCCTTAGTGTCCCTGTACTTTGCAGGCCTGCCATGTCTCCATCATCTGCCTGCAGCACGAGAAGACCTGAGGCTGACACAGTCATTCATATTTAGTGTTAGTAATGGAAAAAGCCTGAAAGGAAATACACCACCATGTTAATGTTAATTATTTGGGGATGTGGAAGTGTGAATGACTTCTTTCTACTTTTCAGAGTTTTCCAAATGATCTATAATGACCTAGTATTACATTTTATATTAAAAAAAAAAGTCTTTGAAATATGTATTTCTTTTGAGCCTCTATGCATACTGTGATGTGTACCTTGAGGGCAATAGGATCCTTTGCCTGGAAAGAGATTATGTTGGAAAATGAAAGGAAAAGAAAAAACAAATAAAATAAACTATATACAAAAAAAAGGTTGAGGGAAGAGAAAACCATTTGACACTGGATGGTCAACGCTGGCTTCCAGAAATCACATCCGTACATTAATCACTGCTTTTACAGAATGAACAGGTTTTGGTTTCCTTCAAGTGAAATATGTACAAACAATGCAACTTTCAAATATTTCTTTTCCTCTGAAAAACCAACTTCTAATTATTATCAGTGGAATGCAATAGACCAATCTTACAGAAAAAAAAATTACATTATTTAGTTTTCAAGCTCCCTTAATTCAGCAATTCTTTGGGGTCACTTCCCCAGGATTACTTTGATGCTGCAGGAAATTCATGTCCCTCCCAGGCAGCACCGGAAGGACTGCTCTGTCAAGTCACCTAATTAAAGGGGTGTTACCATTATGAGCTCCATTCAGTACTTTCTCCTAAACACGTCAGAAAATAAGTATCTTCAGCTGCCCGCTAGTTAATCACCAAGAAACCAATCATGCCAAAGCTCTTTTTTAAAGTCTTAAATCTGAGACCTCCAGCATGTTTATTAAAAATTTTAAACCATGTTCAATATTGAAGCCTAATACATACTTTATGAAAACTAAAAACAGGAAGGACTATTGGGAAAGGCTCATTATACAAGGATAAATCAAGTCACCTGTTATGTACAAAGCCCTGTGCTATCTAGACAACTTCTTATTTAATCCTTATAACAACCCTATGACATACTATTATTATTCCTAATTTATAAACAGCAAACTGAAGTCTGGAAAGATTAATTTGCTTTCACAGTCACAGAGCACATATTCGAACTCAGATCTTTGTGACTCCCAAGACTATATGCTTCTTCTACTACATCAAACTGCTTCCCTCTGAATAAAAAAATCAGAGTTTGTGTCTTTTCAAAACTAAATAATAAACCCAAAGACAGAAAAACCACCAGACCAATCTTTTCGTCTTTATGCTTTTAAACCTATATGTTTCTCCTTCCTCTGCTGAGCTCACTCTGGGTTGGGTATGAACCATAGTTTTCAGAGCTAGATGGAATATGGCAGAAAGAACGATAAATTATTCAGAACTTATATCCAGTAAAATTTTTAGAGGCAAGATCTTACTGGTACATAAGGATAAGAATTTGATTATAATGTTGTGAGCTGGGCCGGGGGGTGGGGGGGGGAATGATCATTTAAAGGCAGGGGTCCAGAGGAACTAAGTGGTCTCGCTCGGCTAAATATTAAAGAAAGAATGCACTTGAACTGTTTCTTCGGTCTACTGGAAGTTCTCACTTTTTAGAAACTGCTTCACACACTGCAGAAAGCACCTTAACTTCACCACTTGTAGAAAAGCTGAATCCAAAAAAAAGGACAAGAAAGAAAAATTCAGTTCATTAAAAAGGCGTACCATCAATCCTTGCTGAGTGAGATTCTGTTCAACTGCTCTTTTTCCTCTGCAAAACCCCACAAACACCAAAGCAAAATGTGCACTAAATGATAACACATAGGATGTTATTAACATGGAACTATATCCTAATATTTTTTAAAAAGTGTGTCTGAATAAATAAAGGCCTTGGCCTAACAAAAGCAAAGGGAGGCAGAGGCAGTGAATGCAATGGCAACTCCAGAGAAGGCTTTTCATTCATGAATTGCTTTGCTGTTAGTGCCACAAAAGTCCCACTTCACAGAAGAGAGATTCACAGGAATTCCATCTGGGCACATCTGAACAGTGCCTCTGTAGTCAAAGATGAGTGCTCACAGCTACATATTTTCCTGGACTTCTCTCACACTTCCGAACTATCGACTGAACTCTAGATGTTCTAAGAGCACCCAGGTTTGTTTTTAAGGGCAGCTACAAAGATGGGGGAGGGAGAGACAACAATGTAAGTGGAATTAGTAAACTTTCTGGGATAAAGCCAGCAGGTTCAAAACAGAAAAGAAAGATAATCATATGCTTCTCAGTTTCTGGTTAAAAAGTTTAAAGTTGCCTTGTGGTCTTATTTTTAAATTTAAAAAACATGGGGGTGGGATGGAGAGAACAAACATGGATATATATGAAATAGGCCTATTATTACTCATGAATAATTTCCCAGTAACTGTCTATTTACATCTGAATAAATTAAATGATCAAATAAAACTATCAGTTCTTCCCCAAACAATTCGCCCAAATTGTTTCAAAATCAGAAAAAGTGAACAAAATTTTAAAGCTCTTATCCAATTTTTCAACCCTCCCTGATACAAAACCTCTGAACAACTGCAGAACCACTTTCTCCCAGATGTGGAATACCCAGTGTCTTCACAAGTCCAATCAGTCCATTGTTGGCCTTCATCAATTATTACGGTGGCCTGTAACTCCCACCTATTACTCCTAAATATATACCTGAAAATATGGAGAGTTCATTTACTCATTCTCTGAGTTTTCAGAACAGGAATGTGAGTCCTACCAAGTGCTCTTGTTTTCAAACTACTTCTCAGTGCAAAAGTTTGCAACCTACATTAAGATGGTGTGTGTGTGTGTGTGTGTGCGCACACGTGTGTGTGTGTGGCGAGGGAAAGTAATGGTTGATAGAAAATAAGTTCTGAAAGACACAAAGGAAAAGAATGGCTCTGTGATTATCTTTGGTTCTCATCCAAAGCCAATACCTTATGAATTTACATTTACATTATGGCATACCTTGCATTTTAAAAATATTTTTTAGTAACATTCAAAGTAGGATAGATTTCATCTGGTCAGAGTATAATGAAAAGGAGAAAAATGTGTGTCTCTGAGGTCACTTTGAAAGAATCATCAGGGCAAAAGTTCTTCAGATTGACCTCCAATCATGCTTATTTGACTGCAAGATGGATAATGATCCAGTTCGTAGATTCTGTTTAAAACCCTTAGAAGGTCAACCAGTTTTTGTCCTGGTCAACACAAAGAAATTGATCTGATATAAAGCCTTGCTAGCTGCCAAGGCAGTATCTGTAGTTTTTCTTCCTAGCAATAGTGTTACCAAAGCTTGAAAGCGTCTCAGCAAGAAAACACTGTATTTAGTCTAAGATTCAGTGTGTTGGCAAAAAAGAATGGTTTCAAATGGTAGAAAATACAGAAAAACTAAAACACTTTCACCTATGAAAAGGCTTATATAAATGAATTTTGTGTTTAAAAACTTGCTGCAAAACACAGAGTAAACTCTCATTGTAGAATAACTGTTGAATATTGTAAAATTGTGAATCTATGTAAAATATTATGACCTATGCCAAAATGAAACACTGGAATAAACACCAGACCACTGATACTCTCCTCAGCTCAATTCAACAAATCTCTTGCCGCTGCCTCTTTTGCTAACCAATTGTTTGGACTCTGCCCAGTCTCACTATTTTCTGATCTTTTTTCACATTTTTTAAATGAAGACAATGAATCCAGTGACTAGGTCATCTCCAGAGGCTCTACATTTGTATGATTCTAAACTTTTATATAGTTTGATATCATCACTACAATACCTATGAGAAAATCTCAACTCTGAGAGCTAACTCTTAAAATAAGTGCTAAGACAATTGCATATTACAATGAAAGATCTCTTGAACCAAGAAAACCTGTTAAATGAGCCTCCAGAGAAACTGAAATGCTATGCATCGGTTAGGCCAAGCATTGCTAAAATTCTTAGGCAACTTAGTTAAGAGACAGACTCAGGAGTTCTGACTACCTGGGTTTAAATCCCAGTTCTACAACTAAACGAGGAGCATGACCTTGGGTAAATTATTTCACTTCTTTGTGCTTCAGGTTCCTCACCTGTAAAATGGGGATAATTATAGTATTACCTCATAGGGTAGTCATTAAGAACCTAACAGAATGGGCAGCAAAATAAGTTTATAATTAGCAATGGATTTTAAATCAATCAATGATTCTTATAATTTGCCTGGCATCATGCTAAGCTTTTTCAAAAAGAAAGTATGTTTAGGCCCCCACCCCCCCCCAAAAATACTGAGGTAGCTTGAAGGATGGACAGGGTTTCAAAAGGCAGAGGAACTGGGCAACCCAGGCAGAACAAGGCATAGACAAAGGGAAAGGGGCCATGTCATGCACAAAAGACACCTCTGTTTTATAAGGAGTCCCATGTAACTGTGCTTCAATTCTGACATGTACACTTCAGCACTTGAAGCGTTAGCATTTATACTTTTTTCCAATTCATAATGTTATTGATATGTAGAACATATCTTTGAACTTATTCCAGTATAAAATTTACCCGCCTGCAAGGTCTTTTCCACTGCTTGACTCCTTCATTTAGACAGGACAGGCTTTAACATGTGGCACATGGGGAAAAGTGAAACCATAGACAAAACGGAACTCAGGATGAAAAACACATTTTGAAATAAAAGAGAGGTTAAGCTCTCATACCAATAGACCTTGCTTGATCAGCAAAAATGTAGGTGTTAACAGGAAATCACTATATTGTGTAACCCCCATTTCGTCCTCCACAAAATTGCACTATAATTCAAAGTAAGTGAAGCAACAATTGGATGGATGACCAGTTTTTGCTGTTTACATAGTTTAATGCACAAATGTGCAGTTTCCATGACTTTCAGAAATGACGTGATTTACATGAGGCTTTAACAATAAATAAACTTGAAGTGCTGTATATAGTTAGCATATGGTGAAATTTTTAAGCAAAGCTCTTTCTTCTACTCCCTCCAAGACATGAAAAATACTCTTTACTATTGGGGTTTTTAGTTTTTATTTTACATCCAACTAATTCCCCTCCTGTGAAAATATAAAATTGTTTTGTAAATAAAACCTTAGGATAGAAAATAAAACAAAACAAAAAAACATAGTCTTTACACATTAATACCACAATATCGGTAACAACTGCACACAGACTCCATGGATATTTATAACTCGGCCATTTTGAAAGCTAGTCATGGATACTATAAATACTTATATTGCTGTGTAATAATTTATGGCATTTCCATAAACCTGGTATGTGTCATCCTTTTTCAGCCACCTGGCAAGTCAGAATATCTAGGAAACGTAACAGAATTATTTGCAATAAACCCTAAATACATACCTTCTGAGGAACACACACAAAGAAATCTTTAAACAACACAATAGCCTCATCAAAAATTTCAAAACCCTTCCATGCAAATCATTTATATATAAGATTTCCTGCTGTCTTAGGGGATGTATTTAGACCAGGGTTAAGGTCAGGCATTTATTGCACCTTCTTTGCCCAGGTTTCAGGAGAGTATTTTCCTTCCCTTTCCCCTATTTGTATTATATTTAAAAGAACACTGATAAAACTTATGACCACAATTACACTCAGGAAGATAACAACCTAATACCCTCTGATAAGAAGTAGGAAACAAATAATAAAGGCCAACTTTAGGATTAAGGTCAACCTTGGCTCCTATCCTTCTAGAATATCAGAGCAATTGATGAGTTTGCAATGCTTCATCAGGTGTGATCCAACACCTGCTCAAGACAGGTGTCAACTGAGGAGAGGACTACAATTCGATTTTTACTGAAAAACTAAAGAACACACTGGAATTTGACTAAAAATCCAGAATCAGAAAAAAAAAAAAGATAATCTTACATTTGACAGTTGTTCATTTAAAAAATCATTGTTAAGAAATACCAATATCCAGGAATTTTACTGAATCCTCTTAACCAGCAGAAATTGCCCCTCAAGCCTCTTGACAGTTTTTGTTTTGAGCTACATTTCTATTCACACCTGCTACAAATCTTTTACCTGAAATACCTTGTGTGGAAACTCATTAAAATGCTCTTGTGAAAGGAGAGCACAACACCCACTGCCTTCCCTTTGTCTAATGGCACAAGACCTCTCTCTCATAAATTCATTCTAATTAAATTATGCTTCTCAAGGTGCTCCCTCTCATGCAATCCTTATGTAATTGTACCTAATATTTTCTCCACAATTGATGTTACATTAAACAGGCTTTTACTACCTGCTGCCCTCCTAATGGCCCTCACCCCTTTTCTTATTTTTTTTCTCAGCTCAAAGGAGACAGAAGTCTTCCCGGACAAACATTATTTTAAGAGTTTGACTTAAGCTTTCATAAAGTTTTAAAAATTTTTTTCCTTAATAAAATGATACATAATACAAAGAACCAGACTAATTTATCTATTTGAGCACCAGAAACAGCATTACATTTTAAAGTCCAATGAGAAGAAGAACACAGGTCGATTAATGGGTCATCAGTCACTTTTATATCAAGGCAGTGATGCTATAGAGTAGAGGATATGTTGATTAAAATTAGCACAATGAAGCTTAACATAATTATTAACAATTACTGTATGTTCCACAAGTATAGTAAGGGACTCTGATTCTTCAAGCTATTGGGACATCTTTTCATATGATACTTGGGGTAAAGAAAAAACAAAGCCAAATCTGAGAAAGTATGTGAAATCTTAATACATATCTTGGCTGGTGTTGCAGATTCTCATCAGAATTTTCTATTTTTAAATAAAATGCAGAGGGAATAGTTGTTTTTTGTTTCACACTTTTCTGTGTTTCAGCAACCCTAAAGAATAAATGGGAATTTTACAGGAAATGAATAGTTTGTGGATAAAGATTATCGATGACAGAATTTCATAATTTTGCTAAGTATATAAGTAACTTGTTGATAGTCATAAGAGAAGTCATTCAAACATGTTCTCTGGCTTTCACTACTATTGCTATCATTGCTAGCAATATTACTATTAACATTACATAAATTAGTAAAATTTCTTGGGACTTCTTTGGTTGGGTTAGCTTTTTTTCATTCTTTCTGCCATTGCTTGGAGTTGAGTATACATTTAACAATGTGGCTGTCACAATTCACTGTACTGAATATGTAAATACTCAAGAGCACTTACAGGGGTAAGTGGATATGTTTTGTCTACCCAATATGACTGCTATCTCTTGACACAGGTTATTTTGTTTTGTTTGGCGATTTCTTATACCATTTCACAGTAGAAGCTCCATCAATGATTGTTGATTGACAGATCAAATAAAGAAGGTGACCCGTTTTATTTAGTCACATGCTTAGACAGGGTCAATGTATTAATATCTGTATTTACTCTGAATTTTCTGCAGAGTAAATTAATTAATCTTCCTGAAAAGTAACTTCCTTTTCTGCATGAAGTGTTAAATTCATGACAGTAAATTTTAGCTACCATTTATTGAATGTGCCCCATGTTCCAGGAAGAACCTAAGTGTTTTACATGAATTAGCTCATAATATTACTATTCCTCTTATACAAATCAGGAAACTGAGGCAAGGAGACATCAAGTGGCTTGCTCAAGAACACAATGCTAACAAAAGGCAGTCCTGGGATCTGACTTGGCAAATTGGACTCCAGAGTCCACATTACTAAGCATCATACTGCCTGCCCTAGCTAATCACCAGTCTCCTTGGTAGTGAAATGAAAACCACATGTACTTCTATTCCTCTAGATGAGTGGCCTAGTCATTAACCATAAGATAATAAGTCGATACATACATTTCTACGGCATGTAGTAGATCAGCCACAAAAGCCTGAGCAATGACATCTTTAGCAATAATATACTCAGAACTCAGTGCCAGAGTTCACTGGAGATTGAAAAATAAACCGTAAGTATTATTTCACCATAAGACTGTATACTCCGAACCCGCTGTAGTTGAAAATTCCTCTACTTGTTACCACTGCAAATGATAACTAGAGGTCAATACAAAATGAAGTGCATTATTCCAGCTTAACTTTTGAATACCTCACCAAAACTTACTAAGAGTATGTACAAAAGTATTTACTTGGAGGTACACGTATCAAATACCTAGAAAGCTAACATTAGAATGAATCAGGAAAAAAAAAAACAAACTTGAATTGTCTTCAGAGAGAGAAAGCAGTATAATATTCATGGCCTCTAGTCAAATATACTTGGGTTCATATGTCATTTCGATTACATACTGGATATGTTTCCTTGGAAAATTAAGCCACAATACATTCATTTCTGAACTAGATATGCAAACAGTTGCTATATAATAGGAATGGTACAAAAATTAAACGAGGTGTCACGTATAAACCAATTAACATTTTCCTTAGCATGTTGTAAATGATCAATATGGTAGCTAAAATTGATATGTCTTCCTTGCTTTAGATAGAGGCACCTAATTCTATAGAATTTTGTTACTGTTTTCTAGGAGGGCTTGGTCTAATCCATTTTCAAATTTCAAATGTAAACACATAAAGAACTATACTTATGCACAAAAGAGAAGACAACACAAAGGAAGTAGATATTATTTATTAATACAACCTTACATTGTCCATATCCTAGTATGAATACTTTTCTTAATAAATGAGCTTCATTAAAAAAATCTTATACTATGTTTATGGAATATTCTAATATTTACTTTTTTTCAATTGAGAAAAGAGAGGTATAGACTGAAAAGTAATCTGTATAAGTCACTAGTAAAACAGAGATCACATTCTTGGTCTTTAGAATTCTAGTCAAGAGCACCAACCATGCTTTCTAACACCACTCCTTCTCCCTTTAAAATAGAGATAATTCTTACTTCAAAGAAAGAGAGAATTAGAGAGTGATGGTTTTTTAGTGGGGAAAGGTCGTTTTCCAACCCATTCCTGAGGATGGCAAACATAATACTTCCGAGTGATGATGGAGGGGGGTGCAAGCTGGGGTGGTGAGGTCTCTGCCTTTTAAGTAAGCCAGCCAGCAAACACAAATGCATGCAATTTGAAATTTTAATTAGGGTGCCATGTGCTGGTGACATATGGCAACACACTGACAGCTGGGCGTCCCAGGTTCAGGAACAGACCTGGGTTCTGAAGTCACAGTTGGCAGAAGCAAAGTTCTCCGCTTGTGCGCTAGGTGCTAGCATGCCTGGAAAGTGCTCTGCCAACATTACCCTACTCTACAGCACTGTCTTGGGACCACTTATAGATGCTGCTGGCCAGAGGACCACTACTGCAAACCAGAGAGAAAGTGAAGAACAAGTGAAAAGAAATTTTAAAATAAAATAAAATAAGATTAAAACTCCCAGACCCTCTGAGCAGAAAATATTCTAAACAGCATAGCCCTTGGTTTTTTGTGACTTCTCAGTGTAAGACCCTAAGACTTTTACGCTACATCTTCTTTGCAGGGGGCACTCTTCCTTCTGTTGCATAGGACACACATCAGGGCATTGTGGATCAAGAACTCAGAATTACTTGCTCTAAAGTCCATAAGAATTAAGCCCTTACAAAAAAAAAAAAAAAAACAAATGAGATTTAAAAGTCACATTTACATAGATAAGAAGATGAATCATGTTAGCAAAGTATCAAGATTGAATAAAAACATTTTTAGACAACTTGTTAAGCATTAAAGGTCAAGTCGGCTAGCTTTTTCCTTCTACCAGAATTTTTTTCCATGATGAATTAAATGTTGGTCAGTTTGACCTTTGAAGCTTAACAAGTTGCCTGAACATGTCTTAAAATGGGTTAATGAATTGTCTTGTGGCTTCTTCATCTCCTTTTCCTTGCCTTACTCTGCCTATTTATTTTATTTGAAGTGGGAATAGTCTAAGTCTGCTGCTGCTGGGCAAGTCCAAGACCCCAAATAAACAGAATAATAAAGAGGTTTCTTGACTAAATCATGCAACATTAAGAGAACCATTCTTTGGAATCTTCTCTACCTACTTTCTCTTTCTAAGATATAAATCTTTCACTGCAAAGAACTAGAGTAGTAAGTGAACAGGACAAATTGCACCCTCTACAACTCTGTGGGAAATCTGAGTTTCTGGCCAATAAGCAATCAAATCTCCTGGGATTTTATAAATACCAGGTCCAAATCCTTATCTCTTCCTTGCATTCTAAGCACTGCTATCAAATCAGCTATGTGAATTCAAGATATAACTATCATGGTGTTGGAAATTCAAAATGAATTAATTTGATTAAAAGCCAGCAATTTACTGTTTCCCCTGCTTAACCGGATACGCAACACACATACACACACGTTCACAGAGCTTTAAAGTTTTTACATACCGTGACATGTAAGAAATTTCACTTTGTTTTCCTAGCATTGATATTGCTACCGTTATGGAGAGGAATAGATTTACATCACTTTTTTTTTCTACTTCCAGCTAATTTTTGGAAAGCAGCAAAAGAGCTGAAGATTAACATCAGCCGTTCCAGGCCTCAGACAACACTGCTGCAAGCTGGAGAATATAGATACTAGAATTTACACTCTCCAGTTGTAAGCCCATTAACAAGTCTGGACAGCAAATATGCATTCTGCACACAGCTACCCTTAAAAAATACAGCATGCTGATAAAATTAAAAAATGCTATAGTCTACCAAATACAATAGCATGAGCTCTTTAAAATAAAATACCACTGGACAGTCCTATATCGCCTGCAAAATTTGCTCTATACTAAGAAATATACTAAAATGTATCTTTAGGGCAAACAGAAAATCTAGAAAATAGAGAATATAATTCTAGATATTTTCCAAATTTATCTTAAACCAGCTTATTGGTTCAAGTGAAGATTTATTTAGCTTCCACAAGGGCCTCTATAGCCATGACCTGGGTGTTTACAGAGTAGTACTAAAAACTGCCTTCGGGAAAGCAAATTTTCTGTACTGCTTAAACCCTTTATAAAGTTAATACAAATTTCTTACCCAAATTGTCATATTTTAATTCCCAATCCTAGTTTTTCAATCACACACAATATTTATCTTTCTCAAAAGTTATCACTAAATTCTATTTTAAACTATACACAAAATAAGAACAAGCAAACCTAACAAAGCAATGTATTTTTAAATTTCTTTATAAAAGTTAAAACTTACAAATACGTTACAGAGTTTGAAATACACTTTGCATCAATATTAGCAGAATCTGAATGCATTGTGAGGATACACTGCAAATTCTAACCAAATTGATCGAGTCTCTGTTACAGAAAAATTCAGTTACCCCCTGAGAAAAAAAGGCTCACTCTTAAATACAGTATTTTATTCTGCTTTATTTATATATGAATTTTTTTCTGATGCCACAATTAGGCTAATAAAAACTGAAATTGAATTTCTAGTCTCTGAAATAATATAAAGAAGCAGCATTTAAGAGAGATATTTCTTGTGCTTCTAAAAAAAAATCAACTGTTAATTAAAAGTTTTCACTGAGTATTTCAGAGAATGGCATATTTATTACAAAACATTTACAAAAATTAACAAACATTTTTTTTTTTTTTTTTAAAGGAAAGACAGAGAGAAGGAAGGAAGGATAGAAGGAAGGAAGGAAGGAAGAAAGGGAAACATTTTTAAACATTTTCTTGTTTTATTGTATTCTGTTTCTCCGTTTTTGTTACATGGGCTGGGGCCGGGAATCGAACCGAGGTCCTCCGGCATAGCAGGCAAGCACTTTGCCCGCTGAGCCACCGCGGCCCGCCAAACAAACATTTTTGATGGGCTAAAACTGTCAGACGATAAAAGAATTCATAAATCTAATAAATGCTAAAATAAGTGTTTCAATATAATTTCCACACAGATAGAATGACTATCTAAAATTATATATAAAATTCTTTAATATTTACTAACACAATATAACAAAAAATCAGAAAAAGGCTGATGTACAGAGCAAGGTACAGAAGAAAGGTTGGGAAAACAACATTGTTTATGGGAGTAAATTACAGACTAGACCCTAAAATACAAAAGATTAAGGAAATTAAGGTTTACGTGAAAGACCCATGGCCCTTGAGGTTGTATTTCATACACAAGTTACATGTACTGGATGTTTTCTTATGTAATTAAGATAATATAACTAACAGCATATATTTATGATTGCATAAGACCCTGTGATCAGAGCAGTTTTGACAAAGAAATATCAGCTGAGCAAAATTAACATTCCATAAAATAGACTGTGAAAGGAAAATTTGTAAATGCGCACCTATCAATCCTGCAAATGTCCATACTGCAGAATAAGTAAGAACTAATTGAAAATATTTCAGTATGGATTCCTGGTTATCATTATTTAAAATGTGGCAGCTAAAGTCATAGGGACATATGCGATGAGAGGTGGTGATAGAAAGCAGCAGAGAGAGGTTGACAGAATTGATTTCTCAGAGGCCTACAGAAAAAAGAGCCAAGATTTTCAAAGAGGAAATAGATAGCTACTTGTAATGGATTCTGTGCTTTACTTACTTAGATATCTTTGAGACTGAATGGAGCTTTATATAGTCAGAGTACCTGGATTAAATCCAGATACATTCATTAAACAGTTTTGAGAACCCCAGAAATTAAGAGCTATAAGTAATATGTCAATAAGAGGCCAGGAACAGGGAATTTTTAATGAAAAAGAAAAGTGATCGGTATGGTTAGTGGAAAGAGTTCTGAACTGGAAAAGCAGATCTGAGTTCAGATCTATTTTACCAGCTTTGCAGTGACTACTCAGAGAACTTTGAACATAGTCACCATCTCTGCAGACCTGTGATTCCTCCCCTGTAAAACCAATGAGGCGGAGTCAAGGCTACCACATATACTTGCAGCACTAAAATTCTTTATCTCTATGACAAAATAGCTACCTTGCCTACCTCACAATGTTTCTGTGAAAATTAAATAAGATAAGCTCATGCGGTAATTACAAAGTGTTATTTCTTAAAATAGAGGAATTATCATTGTAACCTAAGGTTGATGTGACTATGGGAAGGAGGAATGCCTCGTTTGCAAAAAGTGGACAACATATAGAGACAATATGATGCTTGAACTACTGAAATCTTCAGAAAGAGAAGTTACAACTCAGAAATCAGCAATCTGAGACATGTGTCTATCAGAGGACACATACTTTAAAATCTTACAACATAAAAGTTACTTTCAAGCATGACTATGGGCCAAGCCATGTTCCAAGCCTTTTATATGACTTATTGAAACAATTCTCTCAGCAGTCTTCGGAGGTAGGTGCTATCATACCATTTTAATGAATGGAAAAAAGAGAGCAAGAGAGATAAAGAGTTTAATGCCAAAGTCACCATCTAGAAAGGATTTGAACCTAGGTCTCAGTCTGACGCTAAATTATTTCGTTAATAAAATAATCAAATTAATCTTATTAATCTTAACTACCACATTACACTAATGCTCTTCCTCCCTGCATGAGATTTTCCACTATTTTAATTAAATTCATCAAGCCAATCAGTTAATTGGGTCAAAAAGTTAAGGTGACTTTCGGCATATGTAGACAAACCCCCAATAAAAATATAAGCATAAGGGGATACACTCTTTAAGAATCCGCACCAGAATCATCCATCTTATTAAAGTATGATGTCCGTCTTTTGAAATTTCTAATAAAGTCAAGGAAGAATTAATGGGGAAAATTTATAGGGAAAAACAGGCAGATTATAAAATAAATGCATTAACCAAAAGACTATCTTTCTGGGATATAGTGGGTTTGCTGTTTGTCAGTAAATATATCATGTCTGTGTATCATTCTTGGTAGAAGCAAAACATGAGTTAATGTAGATAACAATTCCTCATCTCTTTTCTACTTCAACTAACAAACAAAATATTTGCAGAATAAAGTTGAAAACATCCATCTGCATTTTGCCAAAAGAGAAATTATTATTTATCTTGACTATATATTAGAAACCACTTGTTTCAGTAACACCTAATTCAGGAGATACTCTTTTTTTCTTGAGTGGGAGGAGAGTAGAGCACAGAGGAGATAAAGAACACCAGAGTTAAGTTCTAGTTATAACTAATTATAATTTCACCTAAGAAACCTCTATAAATGGAAAAGCTGGAAATGAGAAAGGCCTTTCTCACAGAACTCATTTGTTTAAAGAGAAACACTGGAAGTCACAGAAAAGCCTCAATTTTATACTCAACTGTTTTGAATAGCAGAGATACATATCTTCTGAATATCACCTGAATATTTTATAAATTCGTCCAAACCAAACCATGGCTATCTGCTCATACTGGTAGGTTTGGGAGGCATATTCAGCAGTAATAGCCAGGTTTTTTCCCCCATATCAAAGGAATCTACAAGGCCTGCCGATTTGAACTCTTTACTAGGTTAATACGAAAAATATTTAACAGACGATTTTAAGAACCTGTGTATAAAAGTCTTCAAGAGTTGGGCGGGCCGCGGTGGCTCAGCGGGCAAAGTGCTTGCCTGCTATGCCGGAGGACCTCGGTTCGATTCCCGGCCCCAGCCCATGTAACAAAAAACGGAAAAACAAAATACAATAAAACAAGAAAATGTTTAAAAGATGTTTCCCTTTCTTCCTTCCTTCTATCCTTCCTTCCTTCTCTCTGTCTTTCCTTTAAAAAAAAAAAAAAAAAAAAGTCTTCAAGAGTGGGAAACAGAGATGTTCAAATTTAAAAATCCATGTTAGGGCCAGCTATGGAGCTAAAGGCCAAGATTCATGATGAAAATGGCTGATGCCTTCTTGGAATACCAAATGAGACTTAATACCATGGGTGATTTATGGAATTTCCTCTTTTGATCAGAAATGCCTCTGAAATTACCTCCCGCATGGTACTTCAGCACTTACAGTAAATGAAGTCAAAAGTGAAAATATACTCAAATCCCTTCTTATTTTGACATTTCAAACCTCAATAGAGGCTCAGTTGCACATGGTGGCCTAAAATTAGACAAAGTTTGGTAGACTAAAGAAAGAGAAGGAAGTTTTTTTTGTTAGGTTATTTTTAATATGCTTCAAAGCTTATTCAGACTTTTTTTTTGTAAAATTTGAGACCCAGTTAGAAAAAGAAAACAGGTTTTTGGAGGGTCAACGTGAACTACAAACACACATGCTCAGAACATTGCCATTATTAGCATCCAGAAGAAAATTTATGATTGCCTAGTGATTTACCAATTTTTGTGATCAAGGGCAATCGCCCCCATTTTGTACGACTGATAGGGTTGGGGGGGAACTAAATCGAGGGCGAATGTCTCATGAGGTTGAGAACAGAACAGAACCCAGAAAGACGTCACAACGCCCTCATAAAGGTTTTCAAAACAGAGCTGATGTCTACACACCAGAAGCTGATGGGAACAAAAACCTTTAGCACTATCTACTGCCTAATTGAACTGGTGCGTGTAATGGGAGGAAGCTGTTTCTCAGTACCAAAATAAGTGGTGCTGGGAAAAGTAGGAGGCCAGAGACAAAGAGAACTGGTGGAACAGGCATCCAGATTCTCAAGAAAGCAAATCCTGTTTAGCACTTATCCACCCAGGTCACAGTGAAGTCTGTATCACAGCAACTTGCGATTTTGAACACTACTATTCATTTAGTCATTGGTTTCTCTTAGTTCCTTTCACTAACTCATATTTTTGATAGCCAAATTCTTCAAAGAAAACAAAGACGATGAGATTGTCAAATTTCAATAACTCTCAAGGGAAAAAATTTGCCCATCTCTTGACGGTTTGGTCTAACATTCTTTCTGGAGTTACCCAGTAACAGATTAATGTAGCTAAGCATTGTAACACTAGGCTGAAATACTGAGAAAACATGCCTGAATTTTACGAGGAGGCCCCATTGCTTGTTGAAAAAAAATGAATAAAAATAAAATTTCCCTCATTTTCTCTGCCATGTTTCTTATTTATTTATCTTTAATTTACAGTAGTGTCAAAATCCATGTCTGGTGGGGGAAAATTCTGGCACAAAGTTAGCTTTTTGTAGTACCAGACCATTAAAATGATAAAACCACTATTTAAAAACTGCCAGGAGAGTTTTGTGCTTATACTGAAACCTATATAAAGCCTATGATGGAGAAGAGAAGAAAAAGAGTTGCAAGTGCACAAAATCCAAGTCTAATCAATGTCACTAAAATTCTTAACGCTAAGGCAATAAATACAGTCTACATTTCAGCTATGCCATTCAACTCATATTCCTGGGTCATGCTTTCCCACATATTCTGATTCCAAATTTTGTAACTCTCTAAAAGGTCAGATAATGTTATTCATTTCAGTTAATGCCTCAAATTGGTACAAACCAGTTAAATCATAAGATCTGTAACTGATAAAATCTGCAACAAACATTGAGAAATTAGCTACCACTCTGCCCTACTTGTATCTGATTAAATGTAAATCCTTCTTGTAATGTAACCAATAACATGGGATAAGGTATGCATGTCTATTTTATAAGACCTTGGAACTTTAAAATCCCAATTCTGGCCACAGCCCTACTCAGGAAAACGACCTGACCTTTCGGGGCTATTAGTCCACATTTCCAATCCATATCTAGAACTCTATTAGTAGGCTGTGGCCTCTGGAGTCACCTATCTGGAGCCAATTTCCTCCTCAGAATTAAGGGAATAGGAATACCTGACTTGGATAGGTATTGTGAGGATTAAATGATCAGATAATGGATGTAGAGGCTTAGAACACTGACTGCCACACACTAGCATTCAATAAATTCTAAACTATTAACTAAATAACATTATCATCGGAAATAGCAACCTTATCCAAAAGCTATGACTGTGAAGAGAGTTCCCCAAAGCCAAGATGTCATCTTCCCTCAATCAATCCACCAGCAAGTATTTAATGATTCAACATTCCTAGCATTCCTGTTGGCCAGTCTTTCCATATATGTAAGAAAACAAGGAAGCTTTTTCAAGACATACAAATAAAGTCTGTTTTAAAAAACATTAACAGTGAACTTAATGTTTCATTGCTCTATTTACTTGAAAACTGGGGAAGTGACCTACATCATAACTTTTAACCACATTTTAGAACCTTCTCCCCATACCTGTCCTCCAGGTTCTGAAGTCTGTAGCTACCCAGGCAGAAAGAAGGCAAGGAAGAAGGACAAGAGCTGATGCCCTAAGATCAGGCCCAAACACCACACACTCACCTTCGGGATTCTTGGTCCTTGCCTATCTTGGCTTCTGAAACTGCCTGCCTTCATCTTGTCACCCCTAACCTATTAAGACCATGGTCTGCTCTCTGCCACAGAAGTCAGTGGCATGCTTGACCCTCTCACCTTGCCTGCATATCTTGATTCCCAGATTTTGACTTGAAAACAGATATCCCTTTGGCCCTTGACTATCCTGACAGCCTCACCAAGCATGATGCTCCCAAATTTTAAAAAGGCAATAAACTGGCCATTTCTTACATACCTCATGTGTCATCTTCACAATTAACCTGTTAAGTAGGTATTACTGTCCTTATTTTACAGATAAAGAAATTAAATTCCAAAGTCACCTACTATACCTGTGTTGAGTAACTGGCCCTGGATGGAATCAGACACACACACTGGGGCTGTGAATACCAGCTCAGGCACCAGTTATGACCTTAAGCAAGTTATTTAACTAGGAGAAAACACAAATTAGGTATGGCCTGATAGTGCCACATTTTACTATTAACTAGTAAAATAATCACTAAAAGTGGTCCTAACTGTTGAAGAAAGGAATTGTCAGGCAGACTGAAATGATTTACTAACTTAGATGAACAGATCTCTTTCTAACATGCCCTAGAGGATTAATATACAAAATTCATTAAAATAATAATATATAACAAAAGCACAGAGAGTTAAAGAGTCTACCTAAAATCTAACAGCAGCCAAGAGGCAGTGCTAAGATTTGAACCCAGATTATTAAATTATCCTCTTTAAAGACCCAAGAGTGAATGTGTGACACATATGGGATGACAAAATTTTCAAGTAAAATAGAAAAGAGAAAGAACTCCCCAGTATCTTGTTCTTAGTTTCCAGTACATATCTTGCTTTGCTGTACACCACACAATAGAGGCTTTTGTTCAGCTCAGCAGAGCTATTTATATGTTTTAACTCTGAGTGCCTTGGGGGAGTGTCTTCTTCCTTCTCTGATATTTACAGACGTTCATGTAAGAAAACTTCAACGATAAACTAATTCTGCTTCAATTCAACAACTGGCCAAACCAGGCTCACCACCTCTGGGAATACAGAACCCATCTCCACCGGGACAGCTGCCCTGCCTCCCCACTGCAGGTCTGACTTTTCCCAATCACACAGAAAAGACAGGGCACAGCCCATTCTCTCAGAGATCTACTTTAACCAAAGAAAAATGGAAATCAGCCTACAATGAGTCCTTCCTGGTTTTTAGCAGGCACAGGACAGGAGCTCTCTAAAACATGGGCCTCCATTCAGCACTGAAAACAGGAGATGTATTTAAATATTTCTGCATCAAAGGAACAAGGATCAGACGCAAATTGTGGGAAATCAATACTCCTCTACTCTTACAGATAGGCAAAGTCACAGAGGATAGGCCAGTCTGTGGTACTGAATCTGTAAAGGGAAGGAACAGATCTTTCTGAGACTGTTCTCTGACACTGCGGAGGGAGTGGGTGGCAATATTGAGTCTAAACGGAGCACGTCTCTGTACCAGCACCATAACTCCTTACACTTCCCCAGGAAAACAAACTGCCTCACAGATGCATCGATCTCTAAGTTGAAATATAAAATAGAAAGAGTAATTTTTAAATTATGAAGGTAGTTATGGCAGTTGGAGAGGCAGCTGAGGGATAATGCTAGCAGCCTGGGTAGAATGCCATTTCAACTGCCAGGAACTCACTCTCTTTGGAAGTGGATATCCCAATACGGAGCTCACATAAGAAGGCAAGGTCTGGATGGATCACAATACTTTACCTTAATTTTCCCTTTTAAGCCTCACAATCACCCAATAAGGTCTGTGGATACTAATTACAGTTAACATTTCACCAACGAGACGATAAGGGCTAACAGGGTGAAACTGACTTTTTACAGAATCCTTTTAGGGCTTCCATATATTATGAAAGCAAAGTGAGCATCATTGGAATGCCAATGTGACTGAGCAGAGGGAGCACATGTTATAACCACAACAACATCTGAGACCCAGCACTGTCATTTAACATCCATGTGGACTTGGACATGCCTCTTACCCTCATTTTGTCTCAGTTTCCTCCTCTGTAAAATGGGAATGATCCTAGTACTGACTTCATAAGGTTGCTGTGAGAATTAAATAAATATGTAAAATGCTTACAGTCTGGTGCATTTATAAAATAATTACATAAGCATTAGCTGCTATTACTTTATCATTATGTCCAAGGAACATATTTTACCTAGAAGACAATTTCATCTGGCTAAAATACAACTTTCCCTAAGGAGTCCACTTTTGCTCTCTACTAAGAGAAGTAGTACTCCCTCTTCTGTGTCCTTTAATACTTTGCTCATACCATTGTTAGAGCTCTTGGTACAATACGTTGTAAGTAATTCAACTACTTACGTATGTCTCTTCCACTGACTGAACTATTTAATGGAAAGGACTGTTTCTTACCAAAGTTGCACTCCCAAAGCCTAATACAGAGACTGTCGCACTGCTATTAAATAATGAATAGCAGTGGAAACAACAATAATAGCCATAGTTGACATCTTTGTTCTAAGAACTTCACATATGCCATCACATTTAATCCTCACTTCACATTTAATCATCCAATGATGAAGGAACTATTTTTAATTCCCACTTTATAGATGGGGAACCTGAGTTTCAGAGTGGCTGAATCAACTGATTAATAATTTCACAAGTCTATAAAACGGCACAGCCAAGATTCATGTACCAACAGACTGACAGTCCTGAGCTTTGTCCTCTCTGAACCAATGGGCTCTACTGACTCACTCAGTGGAGAACTGAAATCATTAGTCTAACAAAACATTTTCTAATAAAAATTCCTGAAGATCAGTAATAGAATATGGAATTCTTCCATGAAATACAAGGTAAATGAAGTATGTATTCTAATTTGTCCAACATTTAATTCCCAATGTACAGTACAGGAAGCAGAATACAGGATGGTAAAACATGATTCCAATCCTCCTGCAGCTGACATTATAGTGGAAAAGAGGTAGTAAATGAATAATAAAATAAATCAAGTGCTTTTCAGATTCCTATAAGTGCTATGAAAGATATAAACAGGGAAGCCAATTTTAGATAGAATGCTCCTCTACCAAGACATCATATGGGCTGAGAGCTGAAGGGTGAGAACAAGCCAGCCACAGGAGCTGGGAAAAATGTATTCTAAGAAGACAAGTAGCAAAGGAGTTGGCAGTTTCTGAAAATCAAAAGGAGACCAGTAAGGCTGGAGCATCTAAGGAGTCAATGATACAAAGTTAGGATGGAGAAATAGATGCAGAAGCCAGATCATGCAGTGCCTTTATAGGCAGGCCATGGCAACAAGCTGGATTTTAGTCTAACTTCATGGGAAGCCAGTGAAAGTATTTAAACAGAGAAGAGATATAAACTAATTTACTTTGAAAAATCACCAGGGCAGCTGTGGGAAGAAGCGAGAATGGAAGGGAAACACAAGGATTACTGAAGTAGTTTGAGTAAGGATGATGGGAGCTTTAACTAGGGTATTCATTTTTCCCCTTTTTAGATATCAAATCTCCATTCAAAAACTGGAAGTAGGCTTTATACTTATTCCAGTTGTTTATACAAATTCGATTACTCGTGTCTTTAGAGCTCAGAGGAATTTTATCTACATTAATCCCTTTGTGGTAAATATGTGGAAACTGAGGTTTAAAGAGCTTGTACGATTTGTTATGTCACAGAAGTAATCAATAGCAGACTTCAATCACTCAGCTATAGGTCAGATGCTACGGGGCAACAGCACAAAATATGCAATTAACAAAGTTTTCTGTTATTCCTAAAAGAATATCTAAATGTCCTATTTAGAATTTGTAGCTATCCTTAGATTTAAAAACCCCTTTGAAGTGTTTAAGTCTCACATTAATTCTTGTTTTAATATGTAGTCCAGCACTCAGCTCAGACGCATGGATGGAGCTTATAGGGTTAAAAGAATATAAGTTAAAACATGACGGAACAGCGTGCCATGTCTGGGAAAAGTTCAGAAAAGCCATGTAAAACAGAAACTTTGTTTCTTACTTCGTGTTTATGTGCAAATTATACCTTACTTTTCAGACTGTATTTTGCCATTTTCCTCCCGTTTTCCTAAGAAAGCTCTCCAAAGTGAAAAAGCTTTTTAAAAAGGGCCAGTATGAAGTTCCTCTGAGTTCTTGCTCTCTTCGAGAACAGCTCCTATCACACAATAATGTGTTATTTTGTTGAATTTTGGCATCCATCTAGCTTGTTTGGTCAGAAGCCAAAAAATTAGAGTGTGTCGGTCCACCAGTTTCTTAGCAGAGGAGCTCTCTTCTCACCCAGCGAGTGTGCTGTACCTTTGGCCTCTGGCCAAGAGGGGAAATCCATTTTACATAAAGAATGCACAAAGCTCAAGTGCTCAGAGACTTTTTACCTACTAAAATAACTTCATGGACAAATGCCAGTCTGCTAGACACATTCTGCAGGAACATTTGGCATGCAAAACAAGGTAAAGTACTCTGGAGGTAGCAAGTTTTTTTAGAAACAAGGAAATGGCTGTGCGTGCCCTCGTGGCACGTCACGTGGCCTGGCACGGCCAGCGTGATTGGCTGCGGCCGAGTAAATACAGCCGCCATGTAAGGAGCGGAACGCAGCCCCTCGCTGGCTCCTTAAAATGGCGGATGAGGCCGCACCAGGAGAAGCGAGCCGAGTCCCATTCTAATTACCCCCCCCGAAGTTTTCTGGTTTTGTTTTTGTTTTTTGGGTTTTTTTTTTTCCTTTTTCTTTTTTTAATAAACCTTACGGATTTGAGTAGAAACAGATTTCTCACAACTTGCTTCTCCGGCTCAATTTCACAGTTCGGCATATACTCAGGCTCTGTCAAAAGCTTGACAGCATTCCAGGGAAAATATTAACTGTAGACTTTCCAAGAGGAATTAAAGGAGCAGGCAGAAATGTCAGGACTGCCTCCCTTTGGAAAGCACGTCCCGAGTTTGCTCATGTATACGTTTTGGAAGGAAGCACGTGCAGCCCCAGCCCAGGTGACCTCCAATATGGTCCGACTTCATCATGTCTCGGTGCGAAGTTAAAAAAAAAAAAAAAAAAGACACATCCTTTCTGGCTAAAAGGCATGGAGGTCTCTCACTCTCTCTCCCAGGCCTGACCAGTTGAACACTGCACACTCTGATGTATAAATATTTGCCTCTGGCTAAAGTTCAAGCAGCCCTGTGTGGCTGCCAGACACAACAGAAAACCAACATCCAAGGGAAAGTGTTTACTGCAGTGGTGGCCAAAGGAGCAACTGCCAGCAAAAGATCACATCTGATTGGCCAGACCTGCCTCTGGTGTTATCATAAAGCATCTGGCCACTTGCCACTGGCCACTGGGTGTTCCCACCCTTTTAGAAATGGTTAAGTTCTTTAAAGCACAGCCTTGCCATGGTTAATACAAAACCAGTAGGCATGCTGATGGTTTCACATGTGTTCCTCCAGAGCAAGGGGCCTGAAGGAGCCAAGCCACACTGTGTAACTGTTACCACTACTGCAAAATAATTGTTTGCTGATTGAAACAACCTACTAGGATCTGTGATCTTCTGCATAGTCTCACCTCACTGCACTACTGGCCCTTCCTCAGGTTCAGGGTCTCCTGCACACCTCCCAAATCTATACCTGTGGACTCTAAAATTGCTCAACAATCATCATTTCATGAAGCTAAGCATCTTTAAAATATCTGCAAGAAAATAAATTATGAGAGATCTCTGATAGATGGCTGCAACAAAATACTTAAAGTAGCATATTTTCAAAATCTCTGTCCAAAAGACAAAATATACATTGTGTGATTGTACCAGTGCTATAGTGCTGAAAACAGGTAGAAATAAGAGAAGCTGCCCATCAAAAGATTAAGATCTCTAGTTGAAATAAAGAAACTTAATTTGAAAAAGATCTTGAAGAAAATATTTTTCAGAAAAGTTGTGAATCTGTAGTGAATGCTAAGCATGAAGCTAGAAGGGCACCCACCCCCTCTTCCACGATATTCAGTACTCAGGGCAAAATTTGAATACAATCAAGATAAATCATAATATTTTTTAATCATTGTCATCCAGATAACATTTCTATGTTTATAAACAATAATGCACAGAGAAAACTTTTCCTTAATGCTGTCACATATTCCGGTTCAGCAGAACTGAAAAGTTACAGAAAATGCAACAAGAAAAATTAAGGAATATGGAGATAAGAATTTCTTTTAAGTAAATTTTTTAATATTATGGAACAACTTAAGTAAAGCAAGCCCAGCTGCTATGATTTCATACACTTCAAATAAAATACACATTTTGCTTAATTGAAACATTTGTTGTTTGTTGAAATTAGAGAAGTTTTTAGAGTTCTAACATTGAAAATTATTCAAAGTCCTGAATCTTGAATATTCTTAGGCTTAACGAAATTTCTGGAATTGAATTTGTTGCAAAATTAATGTATTCAATAATCCCATTTTCAATTATTCGTGAAACTTAACCCCACTGGTCTTGTCTAATCTAATTCTTAACCAAATGTGTCACTAAGGTTGATCTGTATTCGACCTCGGAAGTCCAGGACTTAAAGTATCAAGTCCAGCTTCCAGGAGATCTCGGTGAATCATGTGCAAGCGGATCACAGAGGAATGTTCTGTTCCCAGCTGTGAACAAGAGAGAATTAACTCTGAGACGCTTCCTTCTGCTGCCCTGGTGGACAGAAAGGTCAAGATGGTTAGGTCTTGTAGTCTCAGTACCAACCGTCAAAACAATATGCATGTTAAAAATAGATTGTCTGTAGGCAACCAAAATACAAATACAGAAAGTATCTGAAGTAAACATAGTTTTAATATATTTAAATTTCACCTTCAAAGTGAAATTTAAAGTGAGTACTTTCAAAGACTGTAACATGAAACCAATGAGAAAAAGTACAGAAGGATGATGTTCCCAAGTGCATTAACTTAACAAACTTTTAAATCTTAACATTTTAAAAACAACCATTCTGACCCAGGGATGACACTTTTCTTAGGAAATTCCTTGGATCCACAAGTAATTCATTGGGAATTAAAGCACAAGAGGCAAATTTACCACTCTGTTTGTTTATACTTTGATAAGTGCATTTTTCTCAGCCCAATTTCTGTGGAAATAAAAATACAGTTTACTGTCAGAGAAATTTTCTTTATGTATCAGTTGGGAATAGAAGGAAATATTATGAGTTTTTTTTTTAATGCAATGAGATAATCAAGACATTCCAAGGTGTTATGATACATCAATTCTCTATCACCACCATGTAGAAAACCAGGGGCAACTGCTGTTTTATATATACGTAGATACTTATGACTTATCACCAAGCAGCATGTTTAGCAAAGTTGGTGGCATCTGTATGATAAAATGTTAAAACAGTAATAAAACTAAACTGGTGATAAAAGCAATTCCAACTTATATAGACTTTCACACTGAACAAAACCATACATTCTAAATAAAAATAATGTTAAAATGTAAATATTCCTTTTAAAGCTGCTGAATGCATCACTTTACTAGGAAAGGCTTAGCTATGTTATCTGCAATTCCCTCATTGCACAACAATGTACATTACCGTCTGTAAGCTCTAATTTGGCATGGCGCATCATTAATGACCTGAGTGGTGGCTGTTTCACACATACATATTTAATTACAACAGCTGAACAAATTACATATTTATGCTTTATAAAGGGGATTGCCAGTCTAATTCATTTGCTATGCATGCAGGTACAGGACTCCATCTGCAACAGCATCTGCACAACAAGAGCTAACAATTATCCATTGTACAGCGAGTAAGCATATCTGGTGAAACCTGTAAGGGAGGCAGCCATATTAACCATCTCACTGCCTCAGGCCCTGTATTTTTTCCATGGGTCAAAATCTTTTAAAACCTTGAGCAGTGACTCATTTAATAATAAAAACTGTAGCGCTTATATACCAACCCAGAGATTTAATAGGATCCACCACCCCCCCTGATCTTCAATCAATAATGCCAACTTCCAACAGATTTTGCTATGATAGCAAGGAAAAAAGATTGGAATCTTATATTACAATGACATTGTACTTCACATGGCTTCTTATAGTAAGGAGGATTTTTTATATATATATAAGAATGAGTTGGTTTTGCAGAACCAGAACTCAAGCATTAGTTCTTAATCATATGCCTAATAAAAAATAACAGTCTTGCCAAGATGTCAATGGGGCTTTCCTCATCCAGATTAGAAGTATTTGTTACCATAACACACACACACACACACACACACACACACACACACACACACACCACACCACCACGACCATACCGTATACCTGAGTGTTTTATAGAGGACAGGCCTGAAGAACTTTCTTAAAGGAAAGCACACTCTGAGCCCCTTTTGAGACTCCTAAGACCTCTGCTGAGCCATGCATATCACCATTATACTTTCCAGCTAAGCCACAACTAAAAGCTACTATCTATCTCTTGGTAATAAAGTCCTATTCACCAGAGCTGCAATTTCATCTTAAATGGCTGCAGGACTTTCATATGTTTAATTTAATATATCCAATGAGTAATATAAATATTCTGGACCATCACTTCTATTTCAAAACCCAAAGAGGAAGAATTAAGAGTCAGCCAATCAATAATGAGGTTTCCCATTATCATTTAAGGCTCTTGCTAGGCAATAAAGAGGCTCCATGGTGATGGCCCCTAAAAGCTCCTTACTGCATCTTTGCCTCTTTAAGCCACAAAATCAAAGCATGAGTCAGAGGTGTGGGTTTTTTTAATGTTCCCTCTTGAGCGTTGGAGTTCAAGCCAGGGGCTAACTGGGGTGGGCCGGGTGAAGTAAGAGCAGTTCTGGCCATGGCTCTGGATGTCAGGAGATACAATCCGTCAGGGGCAACTACCCTCCATGAAATGCAACTCCTCCGAAGGGGTCAAGAAGTACTAAAGAGGGGACACCAAAAAAACCCTCCTAGTTATTCATGCAGTTCTTGGCTGCATTTAGACCGAATTACTTGTAAAGCCCTGATTCACCTGATATCAGCCACCTGTGGAAGAACTGTCCTTTGGCCAGGGACCAAACTGAGAGTAGAGTGATGAATGCCTCCAAGATATCTTCTAAAGGCTGCTGGGCTTGTGTCTAAGGACCAGTGCATGATTTATGGGATGGACTGCAAGTCCAAATCAACTCTCGCCAGAAAAATTCTGCACAATACAGGGACCTACCAGAAATATGATCTCACTTTGGAGCAGGAACAGGGTTACCAACTCTCAGTAGGCCAGAAACCAGACTGAGATGGAGGTGCCTAGATAAGGTTTGAATTCTCTTACCCTTGACTTCCAAAGTGTGAGGATATTTGAGAATATGCTTCCTGAGGTGTTAAAATAGCACTCTTCCGCACCTCACATAAAACCAACAGCTGTTCTCAAAGTTCTAACAGCACCTAGGACCCCCACCAGATGCTCCAATGTGAATGACACAAAGGCTGCATATTGTTTTATAATTTACAAAAGTAATATGCACATGGTTGCATTTGAACCTTATGAGGCAGTTATGCCCATTTTATAAAGAGAGAAAACTGAGGCTGCGAGAAATTTAAAAACTTGCCCAAGGTCACACTTAGGTAACAAGCAGAACTGAGACCAAAGCCCCAGATTGCCTGACTACAAATCCTGTGTTCCTTTCTTAAGACTAGCCCTCACTTTACCTACTCCCCTGCTGCCTTACTTTGCCTACACAAGGTTGTCAATCCTCAAAACAAGTCATCATTCTAGATGAACCCTGATTTATCAGCACTGGAGCTGGCTTCAAAAGCACATGTAACCCATGGACTATAGTTAATAGTAGGATTATGAAGATGTGCTTTCATCTATTGTAACAAATGTTTCACACCTTTGAAAGGTGTTAATAATAGTGTAGTATGCGGGAATCCTGTACTTTATACATGATTGCTCTGTAAACACAAAACTTCTCTGATAAAGAAGAAAACAAGCAGATGTATGAGAAAATACTGATGCCATTCCTACATATTGCTCATCCCATGATGGAGATCACCTGCAGCTTCAGTGGACATGCCATCCAATCTTACCCTCAAACACCCCAGTCTCTCTGCCTCAGGGCAGAGAGCGGCAGGCTGGAAGTAAGGGAAAGAGAGGATATCCCCAGGAGCAAACCTCAACCAATGAACGATAAAACTGCCCTTTGATAAAACAATTATATGACGTAAGTTTTACAACATCTCGGTGGGGTAACCAGAGGGACTGAGTCCCACATTCTCACAATGAGAACCTGCTCGTCAAGGCATTCTTTACTGGGCTTATTCCCTCACATGCTTCTGAGATCTCTCCTAAATAAACACTTGTACCCAAGCTTTTGTCTCAAGGTCTGCTTGTGAGGAAACCCAAATGATGACAAGGAGAGTTGGCTCTTCTGGTAATATAAGCCTGGCATCAGGGTCCACTGGTAACTATTACCTCAAACATGTAACATCAAACTATGATTCTGCCTCAAATAATTTGTTACCGGAATTTTATATAAATAGTTTGCATTATCCTTCTAAACAAGTGGATGAGTCCAATAAAGCTGCAACCCTGCCAGAAGATGGTCACAAAGGCAAATGTTGGAAGAGACCAGGATTTGAATCCTGATTGCTGCCACTTCTAGTTTGGGAAGTTATGCAACCTCAGTGTTAATCAGTTCCTTATATGTGAAATGAGGAACATGGTAGATAATAAGAAAAAAATAGGGCATGTGTAAAAAGCACCTAGCATAGCCTGGGTACTTAGAAGATCATGATTAACACTAATAGAGGGTTAATTATAAAGTCAAATGATGTCAATATGATTTGGACAAACATTAAAGAGGAAAAATTCTCTTAATAGCAGGATACAAGTAAGGAACTTCTTCTACTGTTTTGTCTACTTTTAGTCACTCTTAATTAACCAAGAGTAATTCAAATGCTTTAGCAAACTAGCTCCTTTGCCGGTGTGAGTGATATCACCTAAATGTTGTGGTTGATACTCAGTACCAATCCTCTGTAAGCTGATGCCACAGCCACCTCAGCTGACCTTGGCAACTCCAAAAGCACAAAGCTATACTCTACTGCACTTCAGCCTGATCTCTGGTGATCTAGGGGAAGTGGGCAGAGGAAATAACGAGGGTCCCACGTAAGGTAAATGAGCTCTTGTAAGGTGCCACATACCAATCCACGTGCTTGAAAAAGTAGATGAATGGTGACTTGACAGAGCTGATTTACTGTCTGAGGATAAAGTCTCCCATAGATCTTCATTAAGAATGCTAACTTCCCAAGGTTGATTTGCAAGAGTGGCTACTATGTGGGATGAAATACAAAAAATAAAGTTTGAAAATGTCAAGGTCTTATAGAACCAGTAACAGAGATGGTTTACTAAAATTCCTGTTTATACAGGATGGCTGCAAATTGAGGAGAGTTATGGAAAGGGGGTTTGGTATAGCTGAAAATTAAAAGAAACTTATTTTATATATATATATATATATATATATATATATATATATATATATAGAGAGAGAGAGAGAGAGAGAGAGAGAGAGAGAGAGAGAGAGAGCATAGTTTTCCAAAACACATTCATACACACAGAACAGAAAATATTCTTACTACAAGCATTAGACTAAATATAACTTTTTTTTATAATATAACTTTTTGTGGTCAGAATAGACTTCAAGATTTTAAGCACACCTTGGGTGAATTTGTCCATGCTTCAATTTTCTTTCCTTTACAATAGGGAAAACAATAGCAAGTTGTAAAATTGACATGATGTCTGTAAGATCAGCAGCTAAAAATGTGTAAGATCACCAGGTAAATGATAAAATGTTATATAAATATTACTTTTTATCAGGATTATCATTATGAATCTCATCATAAATTCACTAAATAGTATTTACATTGTATGTAAAGATTGGAATAACTTGACTATAACATATTTTTTTAACTAACTCATGATAAGATTCTTATGAATTTTTTTCACAAATAGAACTAAGTGTGGGGAGAAGAAGATAAATACAGTTATTTCTACTTTCCTTTTTCTGGTATTCCCAATAATATTCAGAGTTCCCTATACAGGATTTAAAAAGTCTGATAAGCAAATGAATGAACATAAAGCATGGAAACAGCATAACTATTTTTTCTTGAATAAATGGATTTTTAAAATCAGTATATGGCAGTATGATCCTATATTTTTTTAAAAATGTATATATGCATAGAAAAAAAAGGAAGGGAAAAAAGAAGAATATACACCTGCAATTTTATTGTAGTGCTTTGAGGAGTACAATCAGGGTTAATATTCATATTCATCTACATGGTTTTTTTTTTTCTTTGTCCAACTTTTCTATATTGGAGATACCACCTTTCTACAATAAGAAAGCAACTATTTTTAATATTAATATAGTTTACTTGAAATAAATTTTAAGTGGAAGCACATAGAGGGGAGAAAATCTACTCAGTTGATTAGTTTATCTTTTCTAAAAATCAGACTTTACATCATAAAAAATATCCACTGAAATGAAAGGAGGAACCTGACACAACTTACTTTTTAGGAGATTAAAAAGACATTTACCATTCATTAATTCATGCCTGCCCTCATCCTACAAAGTTTACAACCCAATTTAAAACACTAACATTTGCAATGAAAACAATGACAAAAGAAAAAAAAATAATAGCACCTGAGAAAATGTAAGTTATGGTCCTTCTAGCAACCCTGCCCAGCTGCCATGTAATTTTGCACTCTTGGTGTCACAGAAGTTAGCTGCAGGCCTTAAAGAGGTGTATAAGACTTTTATAAGTGGACTCTTGCCTTCTTCTCCAGTCTCAAGATGAACTAGGCACAGCTGCTGGAACATACCCTGTTCTCCCCAACCACTGTTTGTCTTTACATGTATTTCTACTTCTGTTTTCTCCCTGCCCCAACCCCATTGCCTTTAATTCCTCCTCATCCTCTAAAATTCAGCTTAGATGAAACGCCTTCCAGGACAATAACCACGAATGCCCTGCATTTAATTCCATCACAAATCAAGCTTTATTACATTTGCTTTTCTGTCTCTCCGTTGGACTGTGCACTCCTTGATGAAAACAGAGTGCCTAAGACAGTACATGGCACACAGATGTCATTAAATTGTTGAATGAGCAAGTGAATAAATGACTGAATGTATAACTGTAACACAAGAAGGAAACAGGGACATCTGACAAAAGACAATCATCTGAAGAAGTAATTAACAATGAAATAATTGTCTTGCATAGAATGATAGGTAACAATAAATAAAAGTCAAAATCCTCTGCATAAATTCAGAGTCAGAAACTAGAATACAGGTTACTAGGGGCTAGAGTAGGGGTAAGGAATGGGAAGTAAATGCTTAATGGGTACAGAGTTTCTGTGGTGGTGATGAAAAACTTTCAGTAATAGGTGGTGGTGATGGTAGTACAACACTGTGACTGTAACTAACAACCTAAATTGTGTATTTTTGAGAGCAGTTAAAATTGGAAATTTTAGGTTGTATGTATATACATTTTACCAGAATAAATTTCTTTTTAAAGTTATAAAAACCGATGAAAAAGAAACCCTCTGCATAAATGATGACCTGCTAGAATTAGGCTTTCTATGGTGTAGGCACATTTTAAATACTGCCTTTTTTGGGAGGAGACTTAGGTGTCACATGGATTTAGAAAAACTATGAATAAACACTATCTGGTGCTCTCCCCTAACAGTTATATGTTAGAATAAAGATTCAATAAGAATTTTTTCCATCTGTATTTTATACAACATTTCTCACAATCTTGAAATAACAACAAACAATACAGAAAGGCTTACTTTAAAAGTCGAATGAATAATGTTTGGTAACTAGTCTGCTAATGCCCACTAAATGTCAAGGCTTGAGATATATTTTTGAATATTGGCATTGGTTAGGAGGCCAAGCTTTCAAGAATACAAAAATTTAAACAGGTTCTAGCTAAAGAGGGTGCTCTTCACTGCATGTTTTGGGTGCTCCCCAAAAGAACAAGTCCACTCTTATTGATGCCCTGTCAAAGGTTCAAATAAAAAAAAATCCTACCTTCATTTCAAAGTGTGACTTAAGCCCCAGGAACTCGGTTCAAACTAACCTTCTCAAAGACGAGAGCTACATCTTCCCCTCCTCATACCTTGGTACCTCTCACAGCACCTGACATACCATAGATGCTCAAAGTTTACCAAATGGAACCAAACTAATGTGCCCTTCCATGTGGGCTTGAGGATTCAGAGACAGGAAATACGGTCCTTTCTTTCTTCCCAGCTTTCAGTGCAAATGGGAGAAGACTGGCAACTCACCAGTTGGGACCATGGTTTAGCAAATCCATTCACCCTCCCCCACTCACTCACCTCCCCACCGTACTGCCATTTGAAACCAGGAGGGTTCTGTGGTATACCTTTTCTTTGCCTTTGCCCCAGATTCATAATTGAGTGTGGAATTCCCCAATCTATTCCATTAAAAGTTCACTTCATTTTTAGACCACATGGGAAGCAAAAGAAACCATCTGTTTTGTGAAGTGTGTGTAGGCATGCACTTAGCTTTCAGGGCAGGTAATGCTGCTTAAGAAAAGCCTCCACAACAGCTCTGAAAAGTAGCCTGGCTTCTTGAGAGTGCTTGTGTTTCAAAATTGAGGAAAGCTGGGAACAGACTCAGGTCAGGACTTCTGTAACTACATTTACCCATGGATGGCTCCATCTGCATAATCTCCTTCACCTCCCAGGTGGTATTTTCTTTTAAAACCCCTCATATCTGAGAGGGGAAAAAAGATGAGAGACAAAATGAATTTTTTAGAAAACTAAAAAAAATTTAAATGGTGCTTGAAGTAGAGAAAAAAATCCAAACCCCAAAGCCGATCTTTTCTTCTATTTTTCTCATCAACTTTGCCCTTATCATCTCTCTGTAGTTAGCTTTTCCCTAACATGGAATAATATTTGTTGAGAGATAACTGAGAACCTGTCACTATGCTAAGGACGTCAAATCCATCATCTCACTTAATCCCCTTAGGTATCACCCTTATCCCTGCTCTACAGAATAGAAACTAAGATTTAGGGAGGTTAAGTTACTTGCCCAAAGTCACACAGCTAGAAAGTGGCAGGACTGGGCCCTTACACGCAAGTCTCTCTGACTATATAGCCAATGCTGTTTCCTTGCCACATCCTCATTCTCTTAGGAAATGCTCAGGAATCTCTTCACAGATCTGTCCAGAGAGGTGAGAGAAAAAATATAAAAAGGAACTGGGAAAAATAAGAGATTGACTGGGAGCAAGTCAAGCATGAAAGGATAGATTTAAGCCCTTTATAAAGAGAAGATAATTGCTTTTGCAACTCACGCTCCAAACTAAAATACTAAAACCATACACAGTAATATACTTTCATTTGTATAATGTTTATCTTCCAAAGAACTTTCACATAAATTACTTCTCTTTCATCTTCACCATAGCTCTGTGAGACAGCTAGGGTATAGACGAGATGATCAACCTTGGAGAAATCTAAGGAACAGAGATGTTAAATGACTTGTCCATGATCACACAGAGAATGAGCAACGGAACCAGAGCAGGAGGCCAGGTCCCTTGATCCCCTTGATCTTTTCTCACTTTATTGACTAGCCAATGTAATTCTTTAAGAGCTGACTCTCTCCCAGCAGACTTTCATGTTCCTCAGCAAGAGCTGACAATTTTTCTCTCCTAGATGAGTCATCAATCTTCCAAGGGTATCAAAACCAAAGGATGGGTAAAGCACTGGCTTTTGAGCCGGAATAAAATGTAGGGGGCTCAAGTCCCTGTCACTTACTGGTTTGAAGATTTGGGCAATGGTTCATAAGCACTTACATTCTGGGTTCCCTGTCTACAATACAGAGGTAACAATACCTGCCTTCTCTACTCACGGAGCTGTCAGAAAACTCAAAGGAGAAAATGGATATGAAGAGTTCTTTATAAAACTGCAAATACTGTTCACATATAAAGGATTATTATTTTTGGATTCAATAGACTCTCAATTGAACGAAGCTGGATGGTCAAGTTATGTTATAAATAACCAAGGAAAATGTTCTGGTTCTCGAAATAATTTTACCAGCCTGCTCTCTCCCATGAAAGGACACTGGTTGTAAAATGAATTAAATCAGCACTCTTTGCTATCTTCAGGACATAAATTGTTACTAGTTGAGGAGAGGTAGGTGAACAGCTATTTTCAAAGGCATACAGACCTCTGGCTATAAGAAGTCGACCTTCCTTAGTCTAGAATACAGGGCATGGGGAAAGATAGAAAAACAAAGGGTCACCTGCTGAGTTGTTTTTTTTTTTTAATTTTAATGCAACGTTATTGATATATATCATATATTCACATACTAGTTTTATGAGAAGAATTACCCAACATGAGCTACCTTATCTCCAACAATGTTTGAAAGAGCTCATATGCTAAACTCAGCTTCTTGTTAAATATTTCAAGGATGCTAATGGAAACCAAAAGATCAGCTCTGTTATGCATCAACAGGCTGGCTTTACCCTAAAACCAATTATAAATAAATGCCCAAATGCAGCCTCGTTTAAATATGCATTTAAAATATATATCCAACCTTCATGCCATCCGTCACCAGCACATCTCTGACTCACATAAAACCTACTTTCTCCAGAGATTCATTCCTGTACCTCTGTGCCCATTCGCTTTCAGAATTAGGGCTACTGCAGCATTATTTCTAATAACTTCTAAAGGTTCCTTTTTCTTTAGGAAGCAGAAATTCACTGCCCAACACACTGCTTCCATTCACAAGATTATTTATGGCACTGATAATTGAATTCTGGTCACATGACTAAGGAAGACTGAGTTCAGAGGGAAAAGAACCCAACCATAATTTCTAGAGAGATCTATAAATTACTCTCCCCTGGAGGATGAAGTCCTTGAAGCTCTATGGATTCTTCCCTATCGTTCATTCTAAGTCTGGACGCACAGAAATTCCTCTCTCTGTACTAAGTGTCAAAGCTCCTAAGGTAAACCCTTTGCAATTACCCTTTACAACAGCCACTGAAAACCCCTAAGAGTTGCATAGGAAAATCCCCCTTTTTACAAGGACCAAATGTTGCTATCCCCATGACAAGACACAGTTCCTCAAGTTATAGCAGCTCAGAAGTCAGGTATAACCCAATTCTAGAGCTCTCTTTCCCCCCAAAACAGCATGCACAGTCATATCCACACCACACAACCAGAGTACCATAGGCATGGTATCACAAGGAAGGGTTCCTTTTATTCCTTCTCAAATTAGAGCAGCAGGGCATTTCTTTCATTTAAGGTAGACCTACCAGAAACCTTTCCTAAATGAGGAACTCCTTCCCCACCCTACTGCACCCCTCCTACATTCAATATTTCAACAAAGATGGGGCTTTGATGATTCAACGCAGCCTGCATTACGGATAACGTTTATTTCTTATTATCCCTTGGTTCAACCAGAGAAATGTCACCACAGCTACTTGGTTACTTTCAAAATATTTCCTAATTATGCTTAAAATAAAAACACAGTGATAATGTTAGTCTAGTAGGAACATCAAACATTTTTTTTTCCTCCAAGAAATGCCTTCTTAAATATACCATATTTCCATTTGCTTGGTCTCTTCTTTCAAGTAGATGGGTTAAATATCATCACCTTACTATAATACATTTTAGCCTGGAATAATTTTAGCATTTAAAATTTTTCCATAGTCCCTTTTACTTAATGGTTTCATAACTGTTAAATAATAAGTATTATTTGATAAAAGAATAAGCACAAAAGAAACAGAGAGAGTAAATAAATCTTCCAAGGTTACACAGGAAATCTGGTATCCATTCTAAGGCCTTACATTAAATATGAACATAAGAAGCAGTCATGGATGCACGCCTGACACACAAACATAAACACACACACTAGAACAGTGCCAAACACTGCCATAGCAACTTGGGTATTATTTTCTATAAACTTTTTGTCCTTTCTATTAGGAAAGAAAATCTCTCTCTCTCTCTCTCTCTCTCTCTCTCTCTCTCTCTCTCTCTCTCTCTCTAATGAAACTGAAACAGAGTCCAGTAGCTCTTTAAAAAATAAAAGAAAAAGAACATAAAGTCTGCCTCTTCAGAAGCTTATCAAAACCAAACACCTTTGCGGGTATGCCATCACTGATGTCAGCACAGCTTTGTGATAAGTGTCCAGCCGTTAAAAAGTCAGTGACACCAATTTTTGCTCAGCTAAGACTGTCTTCTAAAGTTTCAAAGTAAAGAAATAACTTCCTACTCCACTCCATAAAGAACAGTTCCGCAGGACAAAATGTTACTGATAGTTATCCTTGTCATTTAGATGGCAAAAAACAGGTTGGGGCAGCACACACCCAGCCAAGAGTTCAAGTTTAGTTACAGTCCTAAACACCCAGAAACCCTGCAAGGGCTAGAGGACAGGGAAACCACCGGACGTTATGATCAGGCCATTTACCGACCCTCAGGCCTGTTTACCTGGAGGCTCGGCCCCTGGCCTAACTTATGAGTGTAATTCAGTCTAGGACAGCCAAGGCTTCTTGAAGGTCTGCTCGAGTTTTCTCTACATCTGCATTCAGAGGCATTCTTCTTCTATCACTGAAGTAAAAGGAAGTTGTGGATCAGAGGAGCAGTAAACCATGTCCAAATGCCACCAACATTTTAGAAATCCTTTTGCGAATCAAGCTCAACTGACCCACTCACTTATCCTTGCTTGGGTCATGGATGCCTCTGGAAACTTGATGAAAGCTTCAGTTTACAGTGTCCAGAGGTTGCAGACAGTTGTCTGTGTATGAGGATACCCAGCACAGCTCTATGGGGCCAGACAAGGAGACTAACACACAGAACCTATTGGTATTTAATACAAATCCTGATTGCCTGACATATGCTAATTGTTATGATGCCTTCATAGACAAGAAAAACAAATACCCAGAGTATCTGTCAGGGTAGTTGGAAATTTTCCCCTTATATATCACATAAAATCCCATGGATAAATAAGACTATATTTATTTAAACCCCAAAGAAGCAAGCCAATCTTTGCTGTTCAAATTCAATTAAAGAAAATTGGTTTAGACAAACTAATTTAACTCAATGAACATTTATTGAACATCTACTATATGCATGAAGCCAGGCTTTGCAGAGGATATCAAAGAATCCTGAGACTGTGTCTATCCTTTGGGAATTCAGGCAAGCGGGGCAGGGAAAAGAACAACAAAAGAATGCACATCACGGGCCACGTTTAAACCTTTTGGGTTTCTCCACTAAGTAATACAGCCTCTGGCACAAAACACATTCAGTAAATGTCTGTTTATCACTGAACACTATTAAGTACACAAATAACTAAAACACAAGGCAGAATAAGAATAATACAGAGCACAAACCACAAATTAGGTAAGGTAATTACATTGAAAGGAGTGAACCTCTTCCCAAAATGATCATATTTGAAGAGTCAATAAGACTTAAGAAAGAGCTGGCATCTGAAATGCAGACTGAAGGACAGATAGGATTTCCGTGGACAGAGATGTGGCGGTAGAAAGAGGGTCATTTCTGAGGAACAGACTGAGAAAGCAGTGAGAAGTGTCCTGGAAACAAACAGCAAGCAATCAAGCTCGACTGGAACACAGAGTAGTGGGGAGGTGGATGGGAAAGAGAAGTAAATATTTAGAATCCTCTGTTCTGTGCTTGTTACACAGCTGGAAAAACCAGGCTTCAGACCTTCTCTGCTGCTTTTTAAGCTTACAGAAGCAAGGGGGGAAAAAAACGGGTGGACTTATCTGAAGGCTTTCAAAATTCACTAAAATTATTTTTTTTTATTTATATTTTTTTGCTTCAGGGAGGAATTCACTCAGTTTTGTAAATAAAAGATCCTCTCAGAGTCTGGACTAAGTTTAACAAGTTGCTGTTTGATTCATTTAGGCTTCCCACAAACAGAAGCCTGATATGAAGAGCAAAAGTTTCACAGGTTTGTTCTTTGTTTTATGTAGCTGCATCTTCTCCCTAACAAAATTATGATAAGACCAACTTAAACATAATTTTGTTTTCTAAATAAACTTGGAGCCTTCCATAAACAAAGGAAGCAAGTCTTGCTGCAGAAAATAAATTCCTGATAAGTGGGTAAAAGAGAAATACTTAACAATCATTCATAAATTAAGCTTTAAAATATATATGATGAAAACTATGGGCTTTAGAAAACACTTTAAAATTGCTATAGCCATGGCTTAGTTTTTCAACCCCTAGTAAAGAGATACATAATCTCCATCTCAGAGAAATGAGAACAGTCCTAGGGTATCTGAAATACAATGTAATTTTTAAGAAATATTATAGGAGAACTTTTCCTTGAACATCTTCAATAACCACAGCTGCAAGAATATATATGGGTGTACATAATCTCCATATAGCTCCAGTTTAGAAAACTAAAACCATTCCTTAAAGGGATCTCAAAAAAAAAAAAAAAAAAGGCTCAAAAAGCTGAATACCCGGTTTGAGTTAACAGTATAAATAATGCCCTTTTATTTTACTTCGTCTTTCCCCATTATAAAAATAAGAGGCCAACTTAACCACGGCATTTTTCATGTCAAAAACTGTTACCTTTTCAACTATATCTCTCAGCTGCTATTTTTCAACCAATCTAAATATGCTTGCGCACACAGAGACCACATAAGCAGAAGTAGAAGTACCTGAAATCAGTTGTTTCAGAAAAATAACTTATATATAATCAATGTTAACACTTCCACAAAAGTACTAGTTGTTAAAGGTCCTATAATTAGTATTTGTACTATTGGTTGTAGACTTTCCTTTTCTCTATCAATATATACTACTTCCACAAGCTTGTATTACTGTTAGTGCCCCAATATCTAACATGAATGTAGCTTTCAAACTTCGCTTTAAAATATCATAAAGTAACACGGAAGTCGTTTACTAAAAAGCCCAATATTCCCCACTACCTGCAATCAAAGCTCAGACCCATTAGCCCTCTGATTGGCCTTTATCTGGTCCATCATGTAAATGCAAGGTATCAATTGGCATAAAATCTTTGTAACCTTATTACATTTACATCAAAATCCATATATGTGGAGAGCATCCAATACTGGAATTTTAGGGTTTGAGCCATGGGGTTTACGAAGCACATCCAGAAATCTAAGAGAGAAAAGGATAAGCTGTGACATGCTTTCAAAATCTTGTAGATAGACAAAATGAAATTTAAAGAAAACTAAAGGGGCCATAACACCTAAAATTTGCAAACGCTTTCATGGGAAATAACACCATTTCAGTTCAAAGAAATAACAAGAGGACTAATAACCGCAAATACGTTGCTTTTCAAAGTATTTCAAATGAATATGTGAGGAGCCGATTTTTAAACCCACATAAATTCTTCCAATGCAGACTAACAATTAGAATCAATAAAATCTACAGACATTGATATGACCCAGCAGAAACACAGCTACCAAAAACTACAGCATAAAAATCAGTGCATGGCTGCCTTTGTACACAACACTGATATGACCTTAATAAATATTTCATTCATTTCATTCCTAACTAAGCATCAAGAGAGCAAATTTTTTTTTTTTTTTGAAAGACAGAGAGAAGGAAGGAAGGATAGAAGGAAGGAAAGGAGGAAGAAAGGGAAACATCTTTAAACATTTTCTTGTTTTATTGTATTTTGTTTGTTTGTTTGTTGTTTACATGGGCTGGGGCCGGGAATCGAACCGAGGTCCTCCCGCATGGCAGGCAAGCACTTTGCCCGCTGAGCCACCGCGGCCCAAGAGAGCAAATTTTAATAGCTAGGAAATAATATCATAATGACTCTACTAAGAAAGTGCCTCCTTTAGAGAAAAGTAAACTTACTCTAAACTTTAAATTCTAGTCTTCATTTCCAAAATATACTCAGTACAAAATCCTAAATAAGGACTTATCTATCCCTTCCATATACAGATTGATTTATCACATAATGAGGTTTTCCCAAGAACTCTTCTCACTACAGCAACGTCAGAAAAGTCATATGGGAAAAGATAGAAGGTCTTCAAGTACAAGACCACTATCTTTCCATCCCCACACAACGAAAGAGCTCAATAAATATTCTTGGTCTTCATTGGATAGTCAAGAGTCAGGTCCAGGGGACAGACCATATAGCAACTCCTAGGTTTCTTTCACAAGCAGTAATTAAAAGTTAAGAGTCCATATCCTATAAGCAGTTTGGACTTTTGCTTCACTAAGTACAATACCTTAATTTTACCCACACTGAAGTCCATCTCATATTTTTCTTCTGACTTGTCCAATCTGGGTGGATCTTCTGGGGCAGAGGAAAGAAAATGAATATGAAACAGAGACAGACCTGAGTTGAAAACTCAGCTCCAAATGTAATGACTGTGAACCTTAGGGAAGTCACTTGGCTGACCTACAGCCTTGGTGTCATCATCAGTGAAATAGGCTAATAATATCTACTTTATAGGATTATTTTAGGGATTACAGGCAATAATTTTAATATATCTGGCACAGTAGCCCTTGCAGTACAAATTACACTAAATGGAAACACACTATATTTTCCCATACAAACAAGGCCCTATTCCTTTTTCCTTGTCTCTAAAACAATTCCCTATAAAAAAATAATAATAATAATCATTACAACCCCATTATTAAGTAGATTTTGATACAGAATCTGGGCAATATTTTTTATTTTTAATCCTGAATAAATTATTTAGAGTAGTAGACTGATTTATAGATCTACTTACCCACTCAAGTAATTCTAATAGATTCTCTAAGTACAGTTTCCCTTACAAAAATTTTGCCTTTATCTTATAGCTATTGTTACTTAAATCTTTAATTAAACTCATATAATATGAGAGTTTTCACTAGCTTGCAGTGTCAGAGAAAGATATTATATACTGAAAATATATGAACACTGAAAATGTTTCCATGTTCCTAACTAACAGATCCTAAACTCTCAAGTACTCTTCTGTATTGAGGATTGACCTTTCAGATTTTCTGGTAGTATTTTTGTTTGTTTTATTCTTTTTAACACCTAGATCAAGAAAATCCGAATTTATAACCCTAAAAAGAAATGATCAGGATCAAATTGACAAATATTTCCTCTCAATTTATCTACAAATGGTGGCTTGCTGAATTTGTCAAAGGCATTAAAGAATAGAGCTAACTCAGCAAAGGTTGTAAGCAAAAATATTACAGATGAGTCTATTTGCTAGAGTTGAATAGATATGGTTTTCCTTTAATGCATGCTTAGCTGTGATTAAGAGTACCTTAAACTTCCATAAGTTGTGAATTTCATTAACTAAATATGTACCTGGTTTGGTAGCAGTGCAAGTACATACATACATACAAAACATACTTTTAATCAGTTTAAAATGTTTGCTTTTGTAAAGTATTTTGGAAACGTTTTTCAGTATTTGAGTTAAAAATTCAAATAAATAAAAAGATGGGAAATATTTCTTTCCAATAAATTTATCAAAATCAGATGAGAATGATTTACAAAAAATAAATTTTAGAACAAAAATAACTAAAGGAAAATATAGTTTATACATGAATCAAAGAAAACGTACAGGACAATTTAGATACTTAATTATAATAAATGTTTATTGTATGTATTTACTGTATATAAATAATATTAAGGATAGTTTCTTTTCACACTTGTCCTCTAAAATTTTAAACGCTTCCAAAAACTAAATAAATTCATATAATACCCTCTCAACATTTGTTCACTGTTGGCAATGACCTATATAATGCAAAAACCATTCAATCTGAAATTAAGCACTGCTCTCTCCAAAAATAATATTTTTTACTCTGTAATGTTCAAATTGGGAGATTACTGCTATGTATCAGAGGTCCCAGGGTGTTCAGTCCCTGTACTGTTTTCTATATTGAAATTAGTCACTAGGCAAGCACTGTTCATGGCAAACACAATAGCCATTTACAACCTCCTCTGCCAGAGACTGGGAAGCTGGGAACTCATTTTCCTAAACTTCCTCGCAGCCAGAGAGATTCAGTTTTTAACTAGTGAATCATAAGGTAAAGTCTCCCCTGTAGTTCTGAGAAAGTTTTTTACTTTCCTGATCAATGGGACAAAAAGGCTAGTACAACCCATCTCACCCATCATCCTGCCTTGAACATAAATATAGCAACCACAACATAATGAGCATTCAAAAAAAAAGTCAACCTATAAAGTATGGTAGGTTTGAATAATGGAAAGACCCTGGGTCCTTGTTGATCTTTGTGAGCAAAAAAACCAACACTATTACATCCCTCTGGACTTCTCATTACGTAAGAAAAACAAATTTCTATTTATTTAAGAGACTGTCAGGTTTTTGTTTCTTGCAGCCATAAGTATACCCAAAATACGGTTGCTATTATTTAAAACATACTATGATTTATACAAAAATCTGAACTTGCAAAGTCTCAAAAAAAAAAAAAAGGCACTGGGATCACTGGGTTCCATACAAGTGGCTTAAGCCAATACCCTTCAATGGGACATGGATTCTCCATTTCCACAGCCTACCTCACTCCTTTAGTTGTCCCTCTGGCTCCTTCAGGTACTTGAATGTGAGACGCCTGGTATTCAAAAACACGTACTATGTACAATAATCAACAGTGCCATCCTGACCAAAACAGGGAAAAGTGTATCAAATAAGATATCAGTGGCTGAGAGAGTTCAAAGAGTTGAGAGGCTAATCTGGAGGTCACTCTTATGCAAGCTTCAGTTAGACATTGCTACCTCTCATAGCCTGCCAAACGCCAACCCAAACCATTTCTACCATCCTAAAGAACACCGAGGGCATCATATAAGATTCTACAAAGGGTCCATGCACTGGGGTAACTTTCCAGAAACCTACAACCTCCAGATGGGTCCCTGGACCAGATAAGTTCTGAAAGACAGAGGGGTCAGCCTCTCCAGAACATCAGCTAGTTCCATCTCCCTATCCTATATCACTGACAGCCTCTTCCAATATGAAAAAAGCTAGAATGGGATAGCCCAAATATCCCTAAAGGGTGGGAGAAGATCAAAGGGGCTGGTGGAATTATATAGAAAAGACAGGGTTTAACAAACGAGTATGATTGCTGAATCATTATACTGATATTTCCTTCCGTCTCCAGTATCTTAGAGCAGCTCAAAGTAAAAACCTAAAATTGTGGAATTGTAACCCATACCAAACTCTGAAATCTGTTCTACAAGTAATTGCTGTGATACGCTTTGAAATTTATTGCTTTTTTGTATATATGTTATTTTTCACAAAAAAAAGAAGAAAAAATCCTGTTGTGATAAAAAAAAACACTAGAAAAAAAAACCCAAAAAATTTATAACGAAAAAATATACATATATATAATAAAAACAAAGTATCATTATAACCAACAAAAATACTTTTTTTTCTGCTGCTTAATATCCAGACATCTGGTACAGATAGTCATGGTCTCATTTACGAAAACATATTTTCTTTCTCTGAATACTAACTTTTTCAAAGGGCACATCAATTTTGGTTTGGCTTTCATAGCACATGTATACAGAGAGAACGAAGATAACGTCACCAAAGAACAATATAATAGCAGTTTACGCTGAAGATGATATGACGATGATGATGGTGGTAGAGGCAGTGGTAGTAATATCTACTATTTACTAAGACTTTATGAAATGTTAGGCAGTGTGCTAAGTGCTTTACAAATTACACCACTTTAGCCTTAGAAAAACCAACAATTTAGGTAATTACTATTACCTATATTTTAAAACTGAAGAAAGTGAGCCTCAGAGAAAGCAAGTGCTTCAAAAATCACATAGTTTAGTAAGCAGTGGCAGAAAATTTGAATCAAAGGCTTTCTGACTTTGATTCAAATTCAAGACACATACTCAACCCCAGGCCATACTGCTTTACAAAGAGACCAAAAATATCTTTTTTTTTTTGAGAACGATCAGGTAGTATTTCATAGATCCTACATTTTTTTCCTATGTAACTACGTTCGAACACAAACGTTAAGTCCAATATTTGATTGTTAATACCCATTAGTACTGATTCCGGTATAGGATTTTATCAAAAGGCACTTCCTTCTTAAGTATAACTGACCTGGTACAGTAAATTCTCAAGGTTTGAAAGTGACTCATTTCCAAAGCTCCACACATTAGCAGCTGGTATTATTCAATCTGAGATTTAAATTTATAATGTACTCTTGATAATGTACTCCCAATACATTTTTCACTTCTCTATCTCTTGAATGACACAAGATAAAAGATCTTTAAGGTATAAATATTTTATATAAACTTTCACTCTGTTTTTCCTCAGCCATTTTCCATTTGCAAACAGTAGACATCATGCAAAAAAAAAAAAAAAAGTTGAAAGAGTTTTATGGATTATGGGGGGGGGGTGGCAGGCGGAGGCTGAAAACTGCTTATCCATTCTGCTGTGGCAGCAGGCACCACAGCTACTGGCCTAACGGCCCTTGCTAACTAATCAGAATGTTCCACCCTAAATGGGGTCTGATTCAAAGTACTGTTCTTCCCTGTGCCACATAGAAAATGATGCAAGAGAACTAACCCCCAACCTCATCCATCATGATTAACTTTGTGCAGGGCACTTCGTGGCCATGGATCCCTGGTACTGGGACAGCTTGTTCAGCTCGAATGGAAAGGACACAGCCATCCTACCCAGCTCTGGTTTAAAAGAACAAAGACTTACTAGGAATCAGGGGTCGGTAACTAGACATGTGACTTTTGGAAAGTCATTTTAATCCTCTGAGTTTTTCTCTTCACATTTACAAAATAAAGAGGTTGACCATAGGTTTTCAAACTAGGGTACACAGCTGTCCCAGAACCTTGCTACTCGAAATGTGGTCAGCTCCTGTTGAACACCTCAGGCAGTTTATTACAAATGCAGAGTCTAGGCTCTGAATCAGAGAACTGGAGTCTGCAGGTAACAAGATTTCCACGTGATTCTTTGCCCGAGGGGTCGAGTCCAACTGGAGCTGCTTCGGGGAGACAGACCTGGAGCACCAAAGCTCACAAGTATCTAGTACCTCCATATTTCTTCAACTTTAAAATTTTGTATATCTATTCAGCTTCTCCATAAATTTGGTTCTGAAGAAAGATTTCTGTTTAAAGAAAATTTGAGACCACTGGATAAAATGACCTATAACACCCTTTAAAACCGCAGATGTCCATGATTCTATAGTTTGCAAAACTGCATCCATTTATCACTTTAAGGGCTACTTATTTTCTACGTTAACTCATCTTGCAGAAAAATCTTCTATAATTTGTTACTAATATCCTTATACTGGAAACATAATTTAACACTTTCCGGAAGATAATATTACAAATTACTGTAAAGTACACCAAATAAGTGAACACCCAAAGAACTACTAAAGAATATAAAAATATAGGAGATAGGTGTGTGCATATATAAAAATAGATAAATTTTATACATGGGTGTGTGCATGCACGCACGTGTGTAGGATTCTCAAACTACTATACATCTCCACCTTGCATCTGCTTTACTTCTGACAGTTTCTAGATGTCTTCCCTCGCTGTTCAGCTGCCAGCTAACACCTCTTATTTGTTTCCAGTTTCTAAACTCAAGCAGCTGTCCGCTCTGAATTTATTTGCTGCTATGAAATGAAAAATGAGACAACCAATGGTTAGGCTTGTGTCTAGAATAGACATTGGTAGGTCTCCCTGAGGGGTTCCTCTGGGTGTAAAGATCATGAGCTTTAAGAGCTTTGAACCTGACAAAAATCTAATTTGGACAACTGGAGGCTGCTGGTACTTTTCATAGTTTTCAGATATATTCCCAGATGTAAAAACAAAAAAACAAAACTACAGGTTCACGATGTTTTACTGTAAATGACCTTAAGAAAACACTTTCACTTTCTCAGTTCTCCTCATTTCACACTAATCTACCCTATGTGAACAGATTGTGATTCAATTTTGTAAAAGCAATTGAAAGTTTGAAAAATGTTAGTTGGTACTGTATCATGATGACACCCATTAGAGGAACAGAAGGAGAGTAAAGAGACGAAAAGAAGAGCCTCTCTACAGTATACATTCTCTGCTCTGCCTTAATCAGGTTTAGTGGATCACTATTGCAGTTCCAAAGCTGGGATAAGCTGGAAACAAGCAGATCAGGGCAGCTATAATCTGTTTGGAGTCCCAGAAACGTGAGGCTTAAACCTCCAGGTGTGCAGTTCACCTTACCGTGTACTCAGTGACACACCATCAAGAGAATGCTCAACACCCAGTTCTCCTCTCCTGATGAGAGAGGGGAGCCTCTCTCTAGATCGCACAAATAGGTATTCCCATGCTAAATAAACCTATAAGCAAAATGCTTAAATATCCAATTTCACTTCAGAGTGGTTCTCAAAATTTAGCATGCATCAGAATCACTTGGAGGGCTTATTAAAAAATGGACTGCTGGGCCCACCTCCAAAATTTCTGATTCACTAGATCTAGGTTGGGACCACAAATCTGCATCTCTAACAAGTTTCTCCGTGATGCTGATGCTGCTGGTCCTGTGACCACACTTTGTGAACCTCTGATCTAGGTCAAGCCCTTATTTTAAAGTTGAGACAATGAAGGACCAGAAGGGTGAAGTGATTTGGCCAAAGGCAAAAAGCATATTCTAAGGAAGCAGGGATTATAACCCCTTCTCCTGCCTCAGAGTTCATGGTGCGTCCCATCACAGAGCAGCTCACACTGATGGGATGAAAGGTATTCAAAGAATGTCTTTATCTACAAACAAAGATCCTTGGTGTTTTATACTTACATAGTATTTAAAAATTTCATCTCCATAATCTCATTTGATTCTCATAACAACCTGATGAGGTAGGCAAAGATTGGCATTCCTATTTTAAAAATTAGAAAACTGAAATACAAGGTTGTTAAATAGTATATCCAAAGCTACCAAATTAGGAAGTAGACCCTTACGTTCCAGGGTGAGGTCCCAGGACCTTCATCCTCTGGAAGCCTGTGAGAAATGCGGAATCTCAGGCCCACCCTGGCACTATTGAATCAGAATGCTGAGTTTAATAAGCTCCCTAGGTTGATTCATATGTACATTAAAATTTGAAAAGCATTGGTATTGACAGGCCTAGAAAACAGATGATCTGATTCCAAGATCAATGCTTTTTCTCCTGTTCTATACTCTTCCTCTTTGAAACTACTGGTTAGCATTAAATTTTGATTTGTTTTCCAACTTGGCCTAATTAAGAAGTTAACTCTCAAAAAATAAAGAACACTTACAGTGTTTTGCCCTTAAAAAAATATTAAACTAGGTTAAATTACCTTTATTACCAGTCTTGGCAATTCCACTGTAGCCATTTTCCTGACTGAGGTATAGACCCCTATTGAAATGAAACCTCCAAGAAGACGGAAAAAAAAAAAAAAAGAAAAGAAAGACAGTGATCAATGGATTCAATTAGTTACAGTATAATTCCACCAAGATGAAAAAAGATCAAGATGCAATGCAACTACTCCAGGGTGGCTAAAATACTTTACCCAGAAAGTTCACCATTTCTTTCCCACATTCTTCAACTACTAAGTTCAGGAAAGCACAAAACAGCTGCTCCTAAGACACCTGGGAAAATAACCACAATAAATGCAAGGCTCCTCACAACTGGAAGTATTTAAATACTGTTTTAATGGTCTAGGCAAGATGACAACTACATTTCTTCACATACAGGAAGTGTTATACAGACCAATTTTTCTAATGACGGCAAATAAACCCCTCTCCCGACATGCAGTCGACCAAGAATTAACTCTGTGGTTACTGTGAGACCACAGTATGCAGGTTTTTTCCTTCAACTTATCAAATCAATTCTGTCAGTGGAGATTCTTCGTAGAACAGAAACCAGAATGCTAAAACAGTGCACCTGTGACAAGCTATTTACTTCGGCATGGTAAAATGTAAATTCAAACGATTTCTTTTAAAATATATTAATCCTAGGAGTTAGAATGAGTAAATATAAATACAAAGACATAGGTTTTTTGTTGTTGTTCTTTCTTTTTCTGCTTTTGCCTTTTGTTTTGTTTTTGGTAATTTCAGAGTTGCATTCTGCAAGCACATGATTAGTTAGTTAGGTTAGCAAAATTCTGATCATTAAAATTAATACTCAGGACACAGAAACAACTATACCAAAGTAGAACAGTCAGTGAGTATACTAAATTAAGTCCTCTATAATGCAGATATTATTATTTAAGATAGATGCACACCTATTGAAAGAAGTGTTTTTTCCTAGTTTTAAAAGAGTACAGTGAATTAATCAAGCTGATCGAGTGATTAATAGAATCTCTAATCTTACTCTTATTATTTTTCAAAGATGAAAAGGCTTTTCTGCCAAGAGCCAATTGTCTCTATTTGCTTAAGAACAATAAAATCTGATTGACTATCATCTACCTACTTATTGTGAGATAATTTGGCATAGGCATACCTTTAATTCTCCTTTATCAAGATACACAAAGCTGTTAGTGGTTTATCCCTCTGAAACCTGGGGATTCATGTAAATAACTTTTAACAGTGGGATCGCACATAACAATTTACAGAGCACTGTGGCATAATGCAATTCTAAGTTGTGCTTGATTTAAAATGTTTAAAGTCCAACCACAGTGTCAGTCTGCCCAGAGAAATCTCTTATAAAAGTTTTCACACTCTGTTGGGTTAAGAGACAGTGGGTATTAATCCTATGGCTTCTACGCCAAGCTTCCTTTTTGTGGTCAGCAGAGAAGCTATGTGGTTGGTCTGAAGGAGTCCAAAGTCATTTTTCTGTGTTAAAACAAGGGAAAGTGGGCCGGTTACAGAGTAAAAGAAAAACCACAGCCAGTTCACTCCGTTGTAGCTTTTCCCTTAAATGTGGCCTAGAGCTATTCTGCTTTCCAAAAAAAGGTTTAATTTAAACCATACACAGTGCTACAGGCTGCCACGTTTCCAAACTCAACATTCCTTTCTAATCTGTGCACTTCAGAACCAACAGGCTCTGTTTCCAATGGTACTCAGACTAGCTTTAATAAATAAAATATCACTGCCCATCCATTACTTAATTTGATAATAATACGCCCTTTTTTTCCCTTCCTCTATTGACATTATTCTAAGTGCTTATTCGAGTGTGTTGAGCTGTTGTAAACATCACCTCTAAAAAGTCAGTTCTGTTCTCTTTTGGGAAGTGGAGAGAAGGAACGAGGGAGCGACAACATGAGGAATCTATGAACCTTACCCAGTGGTCCAGAGCCCAAAAAAAACACCACTTCGTGAAGAAGTTAAATGTGTCGAAAACAGCTTATTATCTTTACTTAAAAAAACAAACTGCTAATTCCTTGAATATGATACCAGAATCTAAGCTGTAATTCAAAATTGTTATTCAAAATGTCACCAGGAGAGACAATCACCATAACACACGGCGACACAACGGCCGCGGCACCGACACGAGTTTCTCTGGCCATCAGCGTGACGCTGATCGCCAACCCCACTGGCCAGAGTGAACAGAATGAATACTCCACAGCTGGGGCGCTTTAATTTTTTTGCCTCAGTGTATTCACGTGTATGTTCATTAAGAACTCCAACCCCAGCGGGAAGTCCAACGTGAGGTTTTCTACACGAGCTGCCGTGCTCTATTATACATGGCACTTGTCAATTAAGGGGGAAACGCTTTTAAAAGCAAACGGAAGTTAAGCTGGTACTTTCTTCAACATCTGATTTACCGCTGCTGTTAGCGTCCAAAAGGAAGTTTGTTGGAGAACAATGATAGCACTAGTAATCCTCCTATTTCAGCAGTGAGGGATGTAAGCACATTCAGGGCACTGGGGACCAGTCAAACAGTTTCTTTCAACAGAACTATGTATTTTCAGTTTTAAAAGGAAGGTCATACTGATGGGATAACTGCCAAGTTGGAAAAATTTTCAGCCTAACAGTTCAGAGAAGATCATTTTAAAACTATCTGGTATAACACAAATGTGGCAAAATAGATCAATGCAATGAATTCTCTATAGTCGGTAAAACGCTCTACCAAATAATGGAACCCATTAATAATGATTACTGCCCTCATGCTTTTGCCACAAAAAGTAATGCCCAGTGATGTATCTCAAGGGTCTCTAATAAATACATACAATTAGAACACAGTCATGCCAAATGAATACAGATTCTAGCAAGATACAAATTAAAAAGCCATTATAGAGAGGATTGTATACGAGCCCATGACAAACTCTGGGATCTGTCCTGTAACCACTTGTTGAAGAGTGCTTTGAAAACTACTGCTTTTGTATTTCTTTGCCTTGCATATATGTTATACTATACAACAAAAAAAGTTTTAAAAAAAAAGCCACTATAAAGCCAATCTGGCTGGGAATAAGGTAAATCAGAATACAGGGTAAGCATGATAGTATACCTATTTCAGACCATCACCTGCTGTATGAGACCAAAGGCAGAGAGGTTTATTATGTCTAGTTTCTGTAACACACACACTATATCAACCTGTCTGGAGCTCATTTAAACAACCCAAACTCCTGGAGTCCAGAATTGAACAAGTCCTTGTAATTCTGTACAGCTTAATGTAATACCCAGATACATCTCAGACTATGGCTGGCTGATAATTAACAGTTACTGGTAGAGTCCCTTTAGGGTCTGAAGGAAAAAAAAATATGGAACTATTAAACTCTTCCATCTGGGAAACCTCAGGTACCCTCTCAATGACTGGAGACTCCCAGGAAAATAGGCAAACCACTGATGTTGAGGTTTGTGCTTATGAAACTTAGCTCTGTAGTGTAGAAGCTAAGACTACCTGTAAGGAGGCCTAAGAGCTGGTTCCAAGAAACGTCTTTTATTGCTCAGATGTGGCCTCTCTCTCTCTCTAAACCCAACTCTGCAAGGAAAATCATTATTCTCCTCATACACGGGACACGACATCCAGGGGTGAAAGTCTCTCTGACAATATGGGACATGACTCCCACGAATGAGTCTGGCCCTGGTACAATAGGATCAACAACGCCTTCCTGACCAAAAGGGAGAAAAGAAGTATAAAAAAATAAGAGATTAGTGGCTAAGAGAGACCAAACAGGGTCAAGACTATTCTGAAGGTTACTCTTACATAAGCTTCAGTTAGATGGTGATAATTGTCATGATTTGCTAAACCCCAACCAAGATTCACTCCTGTTAACTCTTAAGAATACTGAGGGCACTAAGTTTGCTTTCCTGGAATCTACAGTTTCCAAAGGTCTCCTAGACCAGAAAAATCCTGAAACCCAGAGGGACCAGCATCTCCAAGATTATTAACTAATTACATCCCCCTACCTGTCCTTTAGTGTTAAGACCCAATTTCATCATTGGGAGAGGGCTCTAGGAGGAGGAGAAGTTGTAACAGAGAAAATAGGATTTAACAAATGAGTATGCCTGCTGAATCACTGAGCTGATATTTCTTTTACCCTCCAGTGTTTTGGAGCAGCTAGAAGGAAAACTCTGAAACAGTGAAATGGTAACTCATAACAAACTCTGAAATCTGTTCTGTAACTACTTGTTGTTGTATACTTTGAAAATTACTGATTTTTCTTTTTTTCTTTGTATATATGCTATATTTTACAATTAAAAAAATTTTTTAAAAAGACATTATATAGGATAGTGACTGTTCAAATTTATTTTACGTTGTCAAATACATTTGCCTTATCTGTAAAATGGGGCTAAAAGAAGGTGCTCTCATAAGGCCCACCCTGCTGAAGGAGTCCATGAATGTTTAAAATTTCCCAACGGTTTTAAATGCTTAATGAACTCACTTGAGGACTTGTAGCATTACCCCAAAATAATTAATGTTATAAAAGTCCAAGAGACCTTTGCAATGAAACTTTAATTTCCACCTGGAGGTGGAAAAAAACAGCGTAAGAGAGATTTCAACTATGGAAATCTATGGAATTTTAAAGTTGGACATTATTTCCTAAAAAACTGAAGGCAGTACATCTGAACTGCTGATATGCACAATTTCCTAGATATGCAGGTGTTTAACCTAGCATGTAGGAACACTCTTTTAAAGGTATGCATTTAAACTCTTCTTTAAAAAAAACTCAACTTAGAAATATATTTCAATTACATTCTAATAATAATAATTAACATCAATTGCTTATTCTATGACCAACATGATAAAAAATCCTCTCCCTGAATTACTCTCCTTGACTCATTGCAACAAGCTATGATTATCCCCATTTTACAATCTTACAAAGGAGGAAAGTGGAGCATATAGAGATTAAATAATCTCGCTAAGGTGATAGAGTTGATAGGGAAATGAGGCAAAATTAAACCCAGATTAGTCAGACCCCAGAGCCTATGCTCTTAGCCACCATGCAGACACTGCCTCTTCCTGATATACTGTATCCATGTGGCAATTTGTTTAAATAAGGCTGCCATCTTCAAAAGTCCTTCACTTTTTGTATTACATTGACTAGGTTAAGTACCACAACTCAGGTTTCAAGTAAAGATTTGTTTACATACAGATGATTTCTATATTATAGATTTTTAGTTTGCTGTATTTAAGTGGGTGCTTTTAAATTCTCAATGTACAGTATTCTCCAGCAGCCTGAGATAAAAGAAGGGAAACTCCTTAACTTGGGAGCCAAGTATCAAATTGTCTCCTACTGCTTTTAACAAACCTTCCAAAATGCTCTTGACTAAAAGGGAAAATCTAAAAGGCTTTTGAGGCCTTGGGGTCAACTGCTATTAGGAAGCTCTTTTCTTCTCATTGAATAAAAGTCAGATTTTATAAAGACTGCCCTAAACTGACCACTAAGACAAATTATTTGGAGCACTGAGGACAAGGATAGGCCAGTAACTCATAAAAATAAACTAGGTGCTCACTTAGGGTCCTTGGACCATTCCATGTCTAAATAGGTAAGCAGATCAATGAGGTATTTGATCTCAGAAACTACGCTTACTCATGCAACAACTATACAAACTAGCTAAAACATCAACCAACTCATTACACAAAACTACTTCATATTCTTTTACTACAAATGGCTGGCTTGTATTGCATGATCAGTTATAACTGCTTAAAAATGGGAAAATGAATTAATTATTAACAAATGCAGTGTGGAAGACAAAAGTCCAAAACATGGAATAAAAAATAATAGCTGAGGTTCTTGACGATAAAATGATTGGAAGTTAAAGGATTAAAGTATAGCCAAAGGCATCACTAGCTATCCTGAATCTCAGATTTGGAATTTTACTATAACAACAAAAGATCACATTATAAAGAAATAACTACAAGGAAGCAAAAACTCCAATGCTTATGGACCATTCAGGGAAACAGATGCGGTAGGCTGCTGGTGTGACATAATAGGGAATGGGGTGGGGAGTGGGAGGGCTATGGCAAACTAGAAAGCACAGACCCATTTAAAGGCATTCAAATTTAAGCATATTAAAACACTGTGATGTAGCTATATGATATTGTGAACCACTGATTGGACACTTCGTATGATTACATGGTATGTGAATACATAATATATATCAATAAAAAATAAATAATTAAAAAATAAAACAAAACACTGTGATGAAGAGGTGCACAGTAGCATTCTCGCCTGCTATGTGAGACTGGGGGCAATTCTCAACCCATGCAACCCCACTCACCCCCCCCAAAAAAAAACCACTGTGAACAAAATTCCCTATGATATACATCACATATATGTCTCTGTGTGTATGTATACGAAGATACAGAAATACATATATAAGTAAAGAGACATATTAAAAACAAAAAACACTGATGGCAAATTCAACCCACAGAATGTGGATTTATCAGCCCTGAATTGGAACACCTTATTTCATTAATCAGGAAACCTGTTCTCAGGGAGATAAAGCAACTACCTTAAATTCATTGCATGAATTCAAATCCACCTTTAATGATTGTGTCAGGACCAGAAAGAAAGTTTCTTTTCTTGGGCTCATTTACTGAGCCCACTTGGGTACATTTACTGAAAAAATCCAGTGCTTATTGTAAGCCAGGCCCTCTAGTAAAAGCAGGGCTAGAAAGACAATGATTTAAGATCCTGCCCTCAATCTTCTTAGAGTAGCGTAGGAGACACGGACAAGGAAATAAACATTACAATACAGCATTAACACTACAACAATTCTCTTTTCTCATAAACTGCAAAGGGAACACAGAGAAGGTGAACAGAAGCCGCGTTAGGGAATGGAGTGCTCAAATTTTAAAGTATCCAACCTTTGTATGTATATACAAAAGTGTGATAATGCATTGGGGCTTTATTTTTTATAAGTTTAGAGAAGCACATTCCACAAAAGGAAAAAAAAAAAAGAAGTCTCATATTATGACACTCTTAGAAAGTCTTAGCTAGAGAAAATGCTAATGGCCCAGGTATAAATCTTCCAAAATGAGAATTTATAATAGAAATACTGACAGACCTTTAATTATGGCAGCAGTATGGAACTTTGTATAATAAAGCCCACATATTTTCAGCTTAGATCATTATTTATAGGATGCCTTGGAAAGGATTTTATTTACAAGTGCTTGCCTGAATCAAAGAGATGAAGTTTTACACAAGGAAAGGAAGTGCAAAGTACACTGTTTGAAAAAGCAAGGGATTTACCTCCTGGGGTTCAGGAGGCCCAGGGACCAGGGGCTTCAGGCAATGAATGATGATTTTGACTCCTCCAGTTTGTATAAAAGGTTGAAGTTCAGTCTGGTGCAGTGCAGCATTCCACAAGACCTGCTGCCTCTTTGGGCAGGCGATTAATCTCATGATCGATAGACCATATGATTAGGCACTAATAGCTGATAGGAGGAGAGAATAAACAACCATAAATTTGCTTTGTACTGAGTAATCCAAGTGTAAGCAGGGTCATTTAATGGCCACATTGGGTCATGTTACCTAAGGGGCCCATATGAAGTAAAAATGGAAGATACATACATTTTTAAAGATCTGCAATTATTATCTCAGGGTTATGCTACCAGAGTTGGACTATCTAAGCAATACCTAATAGTTCAGTGTTCTTGGTTGACAGATACAAAGATTTCTACATCGTGAGTGTAGAGGGCTGTGGCAGAGTGATGGCAAAGTCCTATTGTTGAAATAATTCCTCTATAAGCATCATCATCAACCACCCTCCGCATAACAGAAGTGGTCCTGGGTGGTCTTTCTCATCACTCTGTGAAACACTGGAATTTGTGCGGGGAGGAGAAGCTAAAGAGAAGCCACACTCAGCACCCAGAACAGTGCTGTGTGTGTGTCACTTAAGCAAAGTGGATGCTGGACAGTTTAATTTCGCTTGTGCACATGGGTCTCTGTTCTGAGCTCCAGGGCTGTTTCTCAGGGTGTCATGAGCTTCCAGTATCCGCAGTGGTTACACGACATAAAAGCTGGGATCCAGAAGGTCATAAATCTCATTCTTTCTTTCCTCCTTTTCCCTGGCTTCTAAGACTCTGACCTCCTCTATCAGCCCCTTGAAAAAAGAAATCAATCACCCCCAGACTAAAACGAAAACTTAAGCCTTCTCTACACATTAGATGATTTTCCCTTGTCTGTGACAAAACTCAAGAAAATGTGCAAAATGTCAATTCCCTCTTCTGTGTGTCCTTCTCCCCACCCCCCACCTCGATGCCTGGGAAGCAAAAAGCCCTTAAGCTCTTGCTATCAAGGACCACAAGGCAAAAAAAAGGAAGACACTTTGTTAGCCTAACAGGAATGTGCCAGAGAAAGTAATTGTTGGATAAAAAAGAACATCAACTGGTCTTGTTACTGCATTCTTAGCCCCACCGCAAACTACACAAATCTCTTTTCTTTGAAAACTATCTGGGAAACAAACCCCTCCAATCACCCTCTCAACTTCTGAATTGTTCCTCCAGAGCCCCATCCTCTTCATCCCCCTCCATCCCCATTCTCACTAATGTGGTCTTTGTTCATTTCCAAGCCTTGAGGGAACAACTGTTCACAACCCTTCCTTCTAGTCTAATTGTTCAATACTGCTGATAGCTCTTGAGCTGACAGAAGAGTATTCGATCTGCTCTTTGAGAAGAAAGCAGGCGCTTAGAACACCCTGGGGTTTGTTGGGGGAATTTTTTGTTGTTGTTCCCTGGAAGCTGGGAAATTCATTCTCCATTCAAAGACAAGCATTATCAATACCTCCAAGGAAGTCCAGTGTTATAAGCAGTTGCTATAGACAAGCTAGATGAGAATTTTTTTAATTTGCTCTGAAAATCCCTTCTTAGTTTACATTTATTCAAAGGGTTTCCACTCACAGAATTTCTGAGCTGTAAGATTTCTTGGCAAAGGAAGGATGCCCCAAAATGTCAAATCACCAGGGACTCTCCAGTGTTCAGCCATTTCTTTCCTAACACTTTTTGGAACAGCAAGTCCAGCCCTGCTGGGGCCACCCATACTAACTCCCAGTCAGCAAAACATACTTGCCTGGGAAGGAAACAAACTACCCAGCCAGGATAATGCTCTGGTCCACATTTCTGACTCACAGGGGAGGGAATGAAGAACACAGTGATGGAGAGGGAGTTGGCAGAGAACACAGAGCTGAGCGGGGCCTGATCCCTGAGAACATGATTTGTGGTCAATGCTCCTTCCTCGACACCACTCTGCCTCCTAACGTGCATTTTTTAAAGCTCTTTCTCAGTATCTAGTTTCCATTTCTGGCCATCTGTAAAACACCCAGAATGTAAGGAAGGGGCTTAGTTCACTACTTAAACTGATCTGAATCCTTCCCAGAAGAAAAGAGAAAATATCTCCTTTGCAGACATACAGAAACTTTAGGTCTAAATCATCTTTCCCAGCCCTGGTGCTGGTGATTTCTTGTAACCCTGTCCTCTCTGAAACTGTGGGGGACCTACTGTCAGCGTGGTTCACAGTAGTCAACAGTAATTTTAATAATAACTACCCTTTACTGAACATCTCATACAGACTAGGACACTTGCAAACTCATATCTGATTGACAAATAACACTACCAGTTAATGTTGTTCCCAGTTTACAAATGAAAAGACTGAGATAAAGATTCCCAGAGAGGTTTATGTCACACAACAGCAACAGAGAAGATCTGAATTCACATCTATCTGATTGGTTTTCCATTAAATTACACTATCTTGTACACTGGTCTTAAAACTTTGAGCAGGGTATATTGCCCTATGGCTCTCGGGAATTAATCAGTACTAGAATCAATACATGGATCTCCTGGTTTACATTTTCCCGAGCATGAAAGTAACAGAGTCTCACACCATTCCCATGGATACCAGAGTTTTATATCACTAAGGCAATCAGAAACAAGATGAGTCAGTCTTAGCAGAAGCACTAAGTATAGACTGAGGCTAGGGCTATGTGAGCAAAGAAAAGTGGAGTGAAAGAGACTATCTAAGGATTTTAAATCTTATTATAAAGCAAAAAAAATAAAAAATAAATAAAAGGAAAAAGAAAGAAAACTGGATTCACTTATTCTTTCTTCACCACAAATGTGACTGAGCATCTACTATGCACCAAAATTTTCTAAGATTTTTCTAAATTGAATTAGAAAGAGAACAGTTCAATTTCCAACTTCTCTTTGTTTATTTAGACCCTTTGGTATATAATTTATCAACGGTCCTACATCATCATCTCATTTACTCTGGTACAGATACTGTGTAATGAGAACCTGCTGCTGATTTGACTATTTCTGTTCCAGTTATAAAGACATGTTTTGCCCATTTCTAGATGGGAAGTACCAATAAAGTACAGTTTGGGAGATGGATATCCAAGCAATGTGGGCATCTGACAATGATCCACATTTTCCTGTAAAGAAGGTCCAGACAGAGTTCAGCAGTTCTTCTAGTCCACAGCTTCCTGTTCATCCATGAAGATAAGAAAAACAAGCCAAACCAGGCCTTCAAACAAATACAACAATGATGTTCCTGAAAAGTCTTCTAACAGATAAGCCATAAAGAACTGGCAGTAATTGGCCGTAGAGGATAAGGGAGTGTTTTGGGAAATGCAGAGGAAGTGACAAATACAGAGGTCCAGAAGCAATAAAGAATGTGGGCTATTAACAGCTACAACTAGTATATTACAGCTAGAAAGTAAGAGGTGGTAAGAAGGTCAGAGAGTTAAACAGAGGTTGGCATTTTTAAGTAGCCTTGCAATAGTGAGCATTTATTCACGCTCCTATTCATTTTACAAATTTACTGAGCACCTAGTACATGCCAGGCATGATACTGGATATACCAGAATGTGTTAGCAATGTCTCAGGATACCTGTTACCACCACTGCTCAATAACGGGCTCTACCTAAGTAGCTGGTTAATGTTCCATGTATAATGTAAAGTGGAACCCAAGAAAATACATCTTTGCTTTTCCTAATTCACCAAAAGAATTTAACAATTCACACCTAAAGGGGAAAAACTCACCTGCATTAGTTTACAATGAACATTAGCCAACCCACTAAAATTGGCTGGACTTTTGCTCATTCATCAATATTAATTGCAAGATATATGGATGCAACTCTCTCTTCTCCCATTCCTCCAATTTTAGCCTTCATACCAACGTACGTTCTTAATCCAACTGAAGTTTCAGGTACACACTGAAGTGTGGAGCTGGGACTATGAAAATTCACCATATCACTAAGCACCACCAGATGAAAAATCAAATGAAAATTACATACTTTCCAACAACATGGAAAGGCCAAGGTCTATTTCCAAAGAAAAAAATCAACCTGGATGCTGTAAAGAAGGCAAAATGATTTTCAAACAACTCTCATAGAGGACTCAGAGATTTTTCTAGAGTAAAATTCTTCTTTCAAAAATTAAAATAAAACAAAATGCCCCAATCACCGGAGACTTGACTCCCTTACAGTAATTTTAAAAATTATTAAGCTACAGAATCCCTTCTGTGGTGACTGCAACTAATTTTAGAAATTAAAGATTCGCTCAGTCTTCCCTTGATTTCTATGCTATTTCCAAATATTTAGAACTTACCTGGCTTACGATAAGTTTATGGTGACACTGAGAAAAGAATGCCCATATCTTCAGGATTATTTTCACTTGAGAAGAACCATCCACAGACTCACAGCTCTGTCAGGTGTTCTAACAATATTAAATATAACTTGGGCAAGTTATGCAAGTTCAGCCAAGTCACACTCCACTCTAAACTTCTAGTAAAAACCTTGTTAAGGGAAATTAAGTTAAACACAAAAAAAACTATTCAAAAAAAAACTCCACCAGAAAAAAGAATCCATTAATTCATACAGAAGCATTTATCAAATACCCACCTTCTGTATGCCCAGCAGAAACATCTTTTCCCACTTGGGCAGTGGACAAAAAGTATATCCACACAATTGTAACAGGAAAGGGACAGTCATGGAGCCCATTATACACAGAGTGCTTACAGAAGCACAACTGAGGGGTAGCAAACAAGCCTAGGGCAACCTGGAAAGGCTTCTGGGAGGAGGGATTTTTGAGTTGTCTTGTAGAACGAAAAGCGATTTTTAAGGAAGCGACCAAATAGTTCTACACACATAATTAAACTCTCCCTAGACAACACTATCTGCATTTTAGCGCGCGCATAGTTGGACTGGATTTCGAATGGGAAATTCTACAAAGCCTCCTTAGCCTCTGAACCCAGGAATGCTGGAATCTCCAACAGGATATGGTAAGCCAAGTGATGACACACACACCCCCAACACACACACACACACACACACACACACACACACACACACACACACACACACACACACACACACACCATCCACATCTTCGTCCCCTAAACTGGTGAATGTTATCTTACATGGCAAAAGGTACTTTGCAGATGTGATGAAGTTAAGCATCTTGAGATGGGGAGATTATCCTGGACCATGTGAGTGAGCCTAATGATGTAATCACAAGGGTCCTTATAAGAAGGAGGCAAGAAGATCAAAGACACAAGAGAAGGTGCTATGAAGACTGAAGCAGAGATTGCAATGATTCAGCCAAGCAATGCGAAGGCAGCCTCTAGAAACTGGAGGAGGCAAAGAGTAGGTTCTCCCCTGATACCTCTGAAAGGAACCAGCCCTGTTCACACCTTGATTTTTAGCTCTGTAAGACTAATTTCAGACTTCTCACCTCCAGAATTGTAAGAGAATATAGTTGCTGCTTTAAAAGACTAAATTTGTGGTCACAGTAGCAAAAGGAAACCAAAACACATGGCTTAGGTTAATAGAAAGGAGAGTTGAATTAAATAAATAGGAGAGTTGAGACATGAGTTAATATGAAGGAGAGTTGAGCTGACTTGATCCCACAGGCCTGGACCTCAGGATGTGTCAGAGAAGAGAGACTGTATGACAGCATTTACCACTGAAGAGCTAAACAACACAGGCAAAACTTAAAGCAGATGCAAAATGGTTCTAATTGCTTATATTGCTGATTGAGCACTGTATCTATTTTCCAGGGAATTAATATTAAAGTGCCTATGATGCGTCCAGCATCACTCTAGGCTTAGTTTCTCCTGGGCATAACTCACTACTCCAGAGACACCTAAACCCAATCCCACATGTGAAAAAGAAAGTAAATAGGGCAGGGATCTGAGTCTCTTTTGTTCACTGCTGTTCCCAAGTACCTAGAACACTGCCTGGCATACAGTAGGTGCTCAATAATATTTATTGAACTCATAGAAATCTGAAGATAAAATTTAGATAATCTAGTACATTTTTAAGTAACTACTAAATCATCAAATGGATAAGGTTTCTTCTGAAAGGTTATCTAATCAGCCAGATCCTGCAGATTTTGAGGAAACATGCTCCTTATAACTGAAGTTCTGGTTTTAGGTACATGATATGATGTGTAATAAAAATGGCAAAACAAAAATTCAAAGAAAAAAGTCAGTGAAATCAGGTTATACAGCAATATGTTAGGCTCCACTCCTACCGTGCTTGAGGGAAGCATTAATTTCCCTAGGAGTTTTTCTCCTTGACTTAGTGCTGAAATAGCACAAAACAAGGAGAGGTTTGATTCTCTTAGATTTACTATTAATGCCACAAGCATTTCAAAAATAAAATATCTACAAGCAGAACTGGAAGCTCTGTAATTAAATGAAATTTAATAGGCATTTGCAATGTTTCAAAGTTAACGGCTAAAAGGGAAGGCAATATTACACTTACATTGGTGAAGATCAAGTGACAGTAGCAGCTAAACTGAGGCAGGTCAGCACACATTTCCAAGAGGCCTACTTATCACATACACTCTGCAGCTGAGTCTCGTGATTTTGCTAAAGATGGACCCAGGATATAAATTAAATAGCTGCAAGCCATAGGTTAACAGCTAACACAAAGGAAAACAAACATGCATTCATTCTCCTGGTCACTGAACATTCCCCGAGCTCAGATGCTGTGCCAGGCCTGGTGCTATATCCCAGGGAAGAAAAAGAACTATAACTAGAAATGGAATGCTTTCTTTTTCCAAGCAGATGTGCAACAATCGTGGTATGGTCCTATTACTATTATCCTCCTTTTTACAATGAGGACAGTAAGGTTTAGTGGGGTTTCATAACCCTCCCAACTTCATGGAGTGAGTGCCTGGCAAAATAAGAACCTGAATCCAGGTACATGCAACCCCAGAGCCCATATCTGCACGTACAAATGGTTGAGTGCCTTCTTTCTGCAAGGGCCCAGGATCTGAGCTGACCTATCACTAAATGCCATCACGAGGTCAAACCTCAACACTCTCTCCTCCACACACATACACTCCCCCTCCCCAAGTCTGAGAACAAATCTAGAGAGAAAAAAAGTTGACCATAGAATTGACCTGCCCTAGGAAAACAAAAGTGTTTTTTTTAAAAAACCTTCTACAACAGTGATTCTCAAGTTTTAGGTTATATCAGAATTACCTAGAAGCCTTGTTTAAAGCAGATTACTGGGCCCCACCTTAAGAGTGTCTGGGTCAATAGATCTGGAGAGGGGACAAAGGATTTGCATTTCTAAAAAGTCTCCATGTGGTACTGATACTGGTGGTAAAAGGACACACATTGGAAACCACTGCTCTAAAGATCTACAATATAATCTCTGTAAGGGCTAGAATTTTGCCTGTATCTATACTAATGCTGCCACAAAATGGGTATTCAGAAAATATTTATTGAATACACGAATCTGCCATGTACTTGAAAAACAGATAATCAAATTTATTAGAATTGTGAAAAACTAAGCATAAACAGGTTCTGACTGAGGTCTGTGAGATTATTCCGTGATTGAGGTGCCTGAGTATTTTAATGAATGTTGTGGCCCTCCCTTCCGCGGCTGCTCAGAGGCAAGGTGTCAATACATGGGTGCTGGTATCACCACTTTCTTAATCCTGATGATATGGCTACCGGAAAGAACATGGTATCAGCGCTAATTCTACACTTATTGTGTGTACAGTCTACACAGCCAAGTCTGTGTGTCCTGGGGGCAAGCCCCTCACCTACTGAAGCTTAATTTTCTTTTCTATAAAACGAGTTATTGGCAAGATAATGTAGGAATTGTTCAGCTGTGTGTCTAGCATACAGTAATGATTCTTAAATGGTAGCTATAATTAACTTAGTCTTACACAAGTTTGCCAGGGTCATCATAAATTTTGATCTTCTGTAAATATTCAATCATTCAAATATTGCAAATATTTGCTGAACATGCCACTGATTCTGCGTGGCACGTTTGGTTCTCAGATGCCACAATGAATAATGGGTTAAAAAAATCCTACCTCTCTCATCCCCCAAATTTCTTGCCGTCCCAAAGGGCTTATTCTTCTCTATCCCCAGTGAGCAAAGACCCAGAAAAATACTCTGGAAGAGCTCAAGGACAAGAATCAACAAGAGTTATGTAAAGAGGTGAAACCAGGTGTTCCTTCTCTCTGTGGAGGCATGAAGAGGGTTGAGTCAACACTCCTACTTGCTTTGGGGCCAAACAGTCACTATACAAGCGGTTTCCCTGGCAGGTGCGAATGTATCAAAAGAGAAGCTGCTCTGTCCGGTGGCTAGAGGTTCTGTGCCAGGCTCTCTTTTAAGTTCTTGGCACAGGAGGAGACACCTTCAATATGCCCTAAGAATCTCTGTCTCCGCCTTCCAGTCTCAGTACCTGAAAAACTAGAGGCAACACATCTTGTAAATCCCTCCAGAAAACACTTTTGTGGAAGTTAGTATGTGATCTGTACATACGTGCCAATATATACTGTTAAGGAAACTAAAATTAAGTAAAGAACCAAATAGCAGAAAATCTCCCTTATAATTTCATATTCCTGTGTTCATTCATAATATAAGACTTAGAAAGGTACCCATTTGGACTCCTGGGAATAGGAAAATCCCAAAACCATAGTTTACTATTTTCAAAAGAGTTTCAATATGGGCAGAAAGCAAGAATACTGTTCTTCAGGCTAAGTTTATATCCTGAAATATGCTTCTTGTAAGAAATAATTTTAAAATGTGGAATCTAAAATTAAGCAAAAATAACATACAGTATGTTCAGCTTTGAAATTTGCCGAGATTCAGCCAAGTTTACCATAAACAGAAGGCAGAATTATCTATTTTTAACTTTACAGCCCTTGGGTGATTAAAATTTTGAGCCATAATAAACAACTTTTTTTCTTCTTTGCAACATAATTCATCATTTGAAATTGCAGTCTTTTTAGTTGTTTAGGAGATATGGATTGAGCACTTCATGTTTTTAAATTCTTTCTTAAACGGAAATTTGGTGCAGAGACTAAACGCATGCATTAACATGCCAAGAGCACATTATAAAAAAAAAAAGAAAAAAACCCCACCAAGGCCCAAAATTAAATAGCCTTCATCTTCTTTCTGTTTTAACTGCTTAACAATTACACCTTTGTTAAGTCGCATTTTAGGAAAACACAGGAACAGATCCCATCATTTTACCTGCATATACTTCACAACACCTCAACAACACCCAGCAGATTATTTGGCAATTTGGCATGTTTGCATACCTATCATGTCAGCAGAAAGTGTATTTTACCACCAGGAAAGACAGTTGCAGAAGCAATAAACCAATAGCCTTGGACATGCCAGTTAATTAGATCAGCTATGATCTCCTGTGCATGATTGCAGTGTTACTGAGACAATTTTAGGATGGAAACGAAACAGATCAAGACAAGCAGATCAGGATACAGAAGAGATTTAGCATCATACAGAATTACAATGTGCTGAGTCATACAGAACTTAACCTTGGTCCCCCAAAAGGCTATAAAATCCTTCCCCTTTGCTGTGAGCAAAGTTAGTGTGCTTTCTTTCCCTTTGGCATCATCTAGCGCTCAACAGCTCAAAACTCTTTAGAAATAACCAAATTTAACACTTTTGACTCCCCATCAAAACTTATTAGCAACCGAGTTATTACAGATAAACTGAAACCCAGTACCACAGGCACTGACTTTACATGTGATCATTTTTCCCTGAGGGAAAGGGACAAGGGAAACATGATGCCCGATTTCTGGTTTGGAAGATGTGGTGAAGAACGGTGATAGTTCTGTTATGAAAATCAAAGGAAGATATGCAGATTTGTTGGGAAAAAATGGGTCAGGCAGGGTAAGCAGGTGTTAATTAAGGTTTTTGCTTTTGCTTTTATATGTCAAGCATGAGTTTAAGCCTTCAGAGAAGGGCTTAAAACTCATCAGAGAAAGACTACTTCTGTCTTTCAGAGCAACAGAGAATATATCCACCCAACTTTCACCAGACTCTTAAATACTTAAAACGATTATTCCGGTTCATCCTTAGGAATCCTCTGCAACCATGGTTTCCTCAACTGCTCCTCCAGGCCATGATTTCCTGACCCATTAGTATCTGGGTCTCCATTTTGTTGGTGTTTCTCTTAGCATTTTGTACCCAAAACTGGGCACAAAATTCTAGCTGTGGTCAGGCCACAGCCCAACACGGGATTAGCTTTTTAAACAGCAGTGTCACACTACTAGCCCATGTTAATTTTGTGGTCAACTTACACTCTGGGGTTGTCTTCGTATGAACTGCTGTCAAGTTAGGTTTCCTCCACCCTTTGTGATTTTAAATGCAGGGTGCCCCATTACTAGCCTGTCTATGTTTAACAGAAAATGGGGAATTTCACCCCCTCAGGAACACTCATTCTTACTAATTCTGCCTCAGCTTTGCCAGAAAGCCCAGAGTCATAGCCTTCCAGAATGAGCTTTTCCCATACTACATTCCAAAAGAGTAAAACAGTTTGAAAATGTTCTTACCCCTTTTATCACTGGATTCTCCATATTCCAGACTACTTTATAAATAGCATTTTCCCTACAGAAAATATGTAAAACCACTGAGAAGGAAGGGGCGGAAACCTACATATAGAGAACAAGATAATTTCTCATTAGTTTTGGAAAAATACAGGTTTATTATATGTTGTTTCTTTATTATTCTGGAGTACAGGGCATATAACGCCAATTCAGATAACTGCACGCTGGCTTTCCTCCCGACCCCAGCCCCCAGCCCCCAAATCAACCAGATATTTATCAGTTCCTGGAGGCCAGTAAACAATTTAGTTTGTTTTTTTTCTGTAGAAAAGAGTAGTAAAGAATGTTGATTGCATTTACTTAGCTATCAGTATGTAACAAGCTGTGTAGCCTTCAGGGCAGGGGTACAGAAAAGTGTAAAAGAAGGAGCTAGGTATAAAAAAAAATGTACACTGGCCAATTTTCAGTACTTATCTCAGTCTTGCAGCCCACTGCCTGGCTGTCTCACGGTCATGTAAGGATCCAGAGCTTAGGGAGTGAATAGTCTCAAGGCTTCTACCTCCCTAGATATTCCTATCATCACCTATTGGGTATCGTTCTGGTCTGGAGGAGTCTAATGCCTGGATTTCCACCAGGTCATGGAGCTGCAGGCAAAGCAACTCCTAAGTTTCCAAAATATTCTGCAAATTCAACCCCTGAGTAGATACCAAAACTTATAGTAGAAATCCCTATGTAAAGAAAGAATTTTTGCCTCTATGGAATACAGCTGGAGTAGAAATATGCTCAATCTGATGCTTATCAATGTTTGAAATTAGAATGAACTTCTTAATAGGTAAGCTCATTTAATAGCCTTTTAAGGAAAAACAGGAATACATCCGTCTGGGATAATTTAGATGTAGCTGTTCCCGAAGGCAGGAGGAAAGACAAGATCACATCCCAATAACCAAACAAGCTCATTAGCAACTGCCACCACAACAGGCACCCATGGTTCAGAATTGAGTGGAGAGAGAATATTATGAAAGTTCATAGTTAGGATCTGTGCCAGCTACCAGCTCCCCAGATTGACTTTCAGTTGTTACCTGAAATCCTTTCCCTACCTTCTGGCCCCTAAAACAGATCTTCATGAGTCTTTTAGATGAAATAAAAAGGCCTCTTTGAATAGCAGCATCTGGATTAAGAGAGTCAACTGCAGGTCCACTTGCTGTGCAAGACCACCAAGCCACAAAGAGTCCTTGCCAAAAATGCCCAGCCTAACCACTTCAAAGACACCAGTACCTCAGTGACCTAAATGCAGGAGCTCCATGGCTCCAATTCTGTGCTCTATACTTTGTATATTTATTTCATATTATCCTCAGAGCAATCAAACAAGAATTATTTCTATTTTACTGATTAGGAAAAGACTGAGAGAATTTAAATGACTAATTATTTATTAGAAAGCAACAGAGCCAGGATTCAACCACAGATTTGTCGGATGAAAAAGACTCTTTCCACCTTTAAGAGAGCTGAGGTAAAAATAATGCACTTTGCAAATAATTTTTGTTTTACTAAAAGTGAATGAAAGAATGCTTGAGCTCTTTACTTCTCTAAGGGAAAAAGCTTCCATAATCACTTTTCTCATGTCTCCACCTAAATCTGCCTCTTTCAACAGGAAAAAAGAAAATGGGCTGACATGAAGACTAGAGAGCATTTAAGTTTTACATGCTAATTAATACATAAACATCTATCACAACTGGTTAAGAATTCACTGCTTCCATATTTCTTTCTCCAAACAAGCAAGAGAATCATAACCACCTCTGCCAAATCACTCCTGAGATTCAGGATTAAAGCTGTGGGCAACCCAAACACTTAACACCTGAGGGTAGATACAGTTTGCAGGTTCTCAGCCCTCACTGCACACCTGGAATCACCAGGGAATTTTAAAATATATACTAATGTCTAGATCCCACTGCCAGTAATTCTAAATGTGCAGCCAAGTTTACAAACCAAAGTCCTAAAGCAATGGAACAGAGGGTTAAAACAACCCAAAATACATTAATTTAGAATTTCATCCAAGAATGAAAAGGCCCAGCAGGGAGAGAGAATTGTGCATCCAAGTAATTTATCTGACAAATCTGAGTTTTAAAATTGATACACACATCTGCACTGGTTTTCCACTGGAATACCTACAGTGCAGGCACGGCGGAGCCAGGGAGACCCTAAGTTCCAATTCTGACTCCTCTGTGTTAAAGGATAACTTAGTCTTTTAAAATCTCATTTTCCTTGTCTGTATAATTAGGCCAATAATACCTACCTTGCAGAATTATTAATATTAAGTGATACAATAAGAGATACAAGATACTTAACACTCAGTACTTAATAAATATTTCAATCTCCTGGAACCGCCTTCCAATTCGCAGCTCTAAGTTCCAAATAGTTCCTTACTATGCTCCAGTTGCCTTTCTTTCAGGAAACGATATATAAACCTCTGTCTTCTGGCATTTTCACTTAAAAGTATCTTGATATATAAGATTATGCATACAATATTTACATGCATAAACCAACTTCTACATTTTTATAGGGTATTTCAGTTCAAACCACTCTTTACTAAGGGGAAGTTTCTTTTTAATATGAATACCTATTTTCTGATCCAAGAATTCTACACTTCCAATCTAATTTCACTTCATTTGATTCTAAATAAAGCTACTTCAGGTCAAGAATTATTTCTATTATTTTACAGATAATGAAATTTCATTTCACAGAGGTGAAATAACTTGCCCCAAATTTTAAAGAGCTAGTAAGAGAAGCTGTCATAATTTGAACCCAGATCAATAAAAACTCCAGTCAAACCACAATGTGTCTCCCAATGTAAAGACCCATAAAACAACCTGTGTGCATATGTGTTTATACCCCAAACTTTAGAAGATTTAAGTATAATTTTAATTTTTATACTTAGAACAGGATTGTGGAATTAATTTCTAAATCAATACTGAAATTCATCCAATTTCTACGTTTAGCAGTGGTGTTAATTTACCTCGCGTAAGTGTTAGAAAAGTTCTACAGCACCTCCCCCAGCCCTTTTATACTACTCAAGCTTTTTATTAGCCCTAATGTTGATTGCCTTCCCAGGGCATCTACTGGTTTGCATATAATTTGTCTAATTAAATTTAAAGAAGAGATGTTTCAGGGAGCACCGTTTCATCATTTCCTCTTATACTCCATGCTGTGGACTTTAATGAGTACCTAAACCCCATTTTAACTCAGGCATAGTTTCAGCACAGATGAGTCGCGCTTGTTAAGACAGTCTTCAGTTGTCAGGAAAAATAGCTTTATTAAGGTCATGGAATGCAGAGGGTTTGATTAAAGCTAATCAAGGAAGAAAGCCAGGCTACAGTACAGTGAATCAAGCTTCAGCACAATATGTTTAACATAACTTAACCTAGACTATCTGTTAAAAGCAGACATAAATAAGATCAGGTTTCCAAAAAGAATGCATGGACAAACGCAGGCATATTACATGGTGTAATATATCTCTCAAGTTTAAATGGAACAGCTCTTTCAATAAGCAACATTTATTTTAAGCCACATGGATGCAAGTGACAGTGGAAGGTTGTGATTTTTTCAATAGCCTCTGTCATTAAGAAAAGGGGGGGGTGAGAAAGCATTACTTATATTCTTTCAGATTTAAAATGTATGATTTATGGATATGCCCAGCCAATGATAGTTCATAGCTATCACTGTTTTGTTAATCTGAAAGTTAGGTTTCCTCCTAAGTAAATCTGTATGGCTGTCATCAGCAAATGTAATGCTAAGGCAGTCAACACTAACAATAGTTTGCAAAGCTCTTCTGAGTGGGGTTTATAACATTTTACATATACATATATATATATATATATATATATATATATATATATATATATAAAATATGTAATTTTGGTTTTAAGTAAATTATACAGTCGGGCAACAGAAAGGGATAGAAGGAATCAGGAAATCTGAAGACCTAGGCTAATAGTCCTGACCCCAACTATCGCCGCGAATTCCAAAAGATCTTCGGCGTGGACTTTCTGAACCTTACTTCTCCCAAGAGCCAAATGAGAGCAGTTAAGTTAAACTGTCTCTTAAATTCCTTCCAAATCTAAAGTTCCACAATGCTATTAAAGTTTACTGCAGTTTTCACCCCATTTTCTTCCTAACTTAAGGCAATACATGGATATAAAAGACCAACATACTTTGTTACTTGATAGTTAAGCTTAAGAATTTCAATTCAAATATAACTGATGATGAGTGGGTATAAAAGCTTGAAGAGTTTCAAAAATGAAAACAATCGACTTGGTGGTGTTTTCTTTTCTCTTTGTCAATACCATTCCACTTTTATTTTCTCTTTTCCCTTCCAGATATGCAGCTTCAGGTCATATTATTTTTTTTAAATAGCCTTAAAGCTTATCCTGTGACACTGATTTCAACTAGGCTCTATGCTAAATGCATGACAGATTATCATTATGGCTGTATTAACAACCAAGAAATAATTTAAATTGGTCAACAAAGAAGCTTGAAGTAGTCATATCTAAGAAATTCCAAGTCATATGTTTTGTCTTGTATACTTGAAACAGTAAGAAACTTCCTGAGACACATGCACCCCTGAGACTGTTGAGTTCCACTGAGTAAAAAGGACATGAGAAAACAGCAGACTCCGCCTGCCACTACAGCCTGACTCACCACCTTTTTCTGATTTACTGGAGGTAATGGAATACAGGGGCTTAGGAAGAACAGAGGAGAGCTGTGCATAATGGGATTTAAATAATCTGATTTTCCTAAGAAAAGAAATTGAGAAGCAAAGAGATAAAGGATTTTCTGTACATACACACACGCACACACTTTACTTTAAAACACCCTGTAGTTTCCAAAGCACTTTTGTATCCCTTAGAAATCATTTAATTGTTATTAAAAAACACGAAAGCAGGTGCTATTATTTCCAATTTTTAAGAAACCAAGAAGTAAAGTTGCTAAGTGACTTTGGCAACTTTACAAACCTAATTCTTGGCAGTGCTGGAACTAGACACCAAGTCTTCTGAATTCTTGTTTAAGAGTATCCCCACTGTACAAGACTGCCGATTTAGGCTCTTTTTTTTTTCATTGACGCATTTACTTAATGCCAGTATAGGTCAGACACGGTTCCTAGATACCAGAAATACAACAGTGACCAAGACCAGTAAGTTCCCTGCCCTCATAAAACATTCTAGTGTACATATGCATGTACTTACAATATGTATCATTTCATATATATGGCATTTATACACTTTTTTTTTTCACATGGGCAGGTACCAGGAATTGAACCTGGGTCTCTGGCATGGCAGGTAAGAACTCTGCCTGCTGAGCCACCGTGGCCCGCCCTATACACTTTTTTATACCAACCAGTTTATGAGACTCATTAAAAATTAAGATCACATATAAATATTTATTCTTTTTTAAGAACTGTACTCATTAGGTCAACATAGAATTAAACCCCAGCCACTCCTACCTCCTTTTCTTCCTCATTCTTACTCTCAGCTATCCTTTTAAAACAATCTATGTAAATAACAAAGTAATATCTGAGTTATACATTTGTCCACGTGCTGGGAAGGCAGAAAATGACTACAATAGTCTTAAGAAAAATGGAGATGTTCAAAATTATGGAGAGGGCCTTTTTAAAGGATCATCTTAAGTGCACACAGGAGCTTAAAGATTATACATGGACATCTTGTTTGGGAAAAGTTTGTTCTTATTTCTCTCTACTTTTATTCTACACAAAGGACAGCCTTTAAAGGCAGAGTGGGGGGGGGGGGTGTCTGCTCCCCATCTCTAGTTTTGTTGCTGAATGAAAGATCGACAGGAAATTAACAGCAGTGGTAGAGAGTTTGTTGCCAAGAGTGAACTCTGAAACAAAAGACCCTCTATTGTGTAAGAAAATCTGACATCTATACCCTCAGCCATGTTTTAAACGTCAGTAATCCTTTAGCATGATCTATGATTTGTTATGTTTTTAACATGTACATCTACAGTTATACGCCTCCTCATCTTCCACCTCCTCCTAAAAAAAAAAAAGCGATTTTAGTCCCTTTGTACCTTCCTTCCTCTTCCTCTCCTTGTTTGTCTTTTTAGCAACCAACAGGATTAGTCAATGAATTCAAATAGCATCCTTCTTTTACCATCCATACCAAAAGCACAATTATCTTTACCACTTAAAGGATTTCAATTACTACTAAGTTACCTGAGATAACGGTACGAATCTTCATTGTTTTGAGCTGATGATTTCTTGATAAATTACTGAGCTGACATTGTTGATATTTCTTCATTTTCTAATAGCCTTTACAGCGCTAACACCGTGGAAAGAATACCAAAACATCTGTCTAAAAGTGGAAGCCAGTGATCTAAGAATTTAAAATCAAACCAAGTACTCCTGAAGTAGATACACTGACCATGATCCATTTATTGGATGAAGTAAAACAATGAGATCTCTTTTAGTAATAGTAATGGATTGCATTGTTTGACATTAAACACTAATCTTTCAGAGAAACTCTTAGATTTTTTTCCTGTTTTGTTTTGTTTTTTGCCCAAAATGATATAACCAAAAAGCTTGGCATATCTTCACAACTATTCTTGAAAAACAAATCAGGTTTACTTCATGTATAATGATCAATTGGCTTAACTACATTTTTAATTGCTTTTAAAATGCATAAAATTGCGACCTACAAACATAAAAATTACGTTTCTCTGCTATTTACATAGGTGCCGGTAAAGGCAGAGAAGTAGAAACGAATCACCAAAGTATCAGCTGTAGAAGTTTTCTGGGCACATTCCAAAAGTCTACATCTGCTTGGCAACAACTCCGAAAAGAGATATGGTTACTCTTTTAACAGTAACAGAGCTTTCCCAGGCTTCAATGTATGAAAAACAGCTTGCTCTGTATCAGAAGAAAATCCAAGCAGATCTGAAAAAAATCACATACTTGCTATTCTGCCTCCCCTTAACTTAAAAAATTATTGCCATAAATGGAACCAAAATCATCAATGACATGGTTATCATATATTGTCCTGTTCATGTTGTCTGACAGTCTGAGTGGGAATCTTTTTTTCTTTTCTTTCTGCAACATAAACACTTAAGCATTTAGTGATAAAATATTAAAAGCTTGAGGCTCCAGATCCAGTGAGTACAAGTTGCTGATATAGCACCATGTACCAAGGAAAGGTGTCAAGTATGTTAAAATACGGCTCTAGCTTAGACATTAGGGGCCCTATTCTTTCCCTAATATGCTCGCCTGGTTCCTACTGTCCAGAGTTAAATGTGCACATCAGCACTAAAATGCATTCCCTTAAAATCCAGGGAGGAAATTCAACAAATCTATGTCAACGAACAAAGCAATTGTCACATTTGTTCACCACAAACAACAGATCTAGACACTGTTTTTAATTATAACATTAATTGATCTTTTGTCACCACTAATTAGAGTGATAACATCACATTTAGTTATTTTACTAACAGGAGTCAACTTTGAGCTGTTGGAAAATGCATCAGTGGGAAAAAGAGTGAAATGGACAGAGAAAGAAGGATTTAGTAAAAACAGTCATATTATTTTTTAAAACAAAATGCTTTTACCACAGTTGGGTGCATTTTTATATTTTAATTAATCTTGTTTCTTGTGAAAACTTAACTTGGTCTCTTTGCAATTAGATTCATACTGGTATTCTATGAAATATTCCCCCATTGTTGGGAAATTACAGACAAGGAAGGATAGGTTGATGACTGGAAAAGCTACCTTTTGTGCCTTGGGGAGAAAAAGTCACATGAACCTGTCATAGCCCTAGTCTGTGAGAAATGTAAGGGACTTTAATGGGTATTTTAGTAGAACCACTTAAAATTAAGTGATGAATTGGAATGGGAAAAGTTATTCCAATAAAAGCAAACAAATTAACTAACTTGACCTTGGTCCACATAAAAGATTCATTTTCTTAATGGAAATAAACTCTTTGAGTCTAGCTCACTTTTAACCACTGAAGTGTATGTGGAAGCCAAATTAAGCTATAGAAATGTACGCCCCCAGAAATTCAGGTGTACATGCACAACTAGGTAAGAACAGTTCTCATAGCTGCGGGATATGCCACTGGCATGGTCTAGTATGACCCACTTCTACAATGATTACCACATGAGTCAGAAACCTGTTAAGACCCAATTAACAAAAATGTTATGCATCACTGATGCATGCTTTGTCCAGAGCTTAATTCCACTGTTTTCCTAAGTAAATTCTGTCTTTTCTATTCATTAACTTTCTCTTCCCTTGGGTCCAAGTAGTAACTTCTCCCATTTCATTTAAAAAGGTTACAGAACATCCAAAAGTTACAGGGCAATGGGTAGGTCTTTTTGTCCATTATTCTAAAAGTGTAAGATAACATGTCTTCATCATACACTTGGCATCTCTGATGCTATAAAAAACATGAATCTTTATTTCACTAGCAGTCTTGACGATAACATCAATGTAAGCCAAAGCAAGTTGGAAATGGGTTGGTCTTTCCTCTTCTTCATACCTCAACAACCAACATTGTTTTAATACAAAGTAGAAGTAATTACTGAATGATTACTGAATTCTGGGAGCATAAGAAAAGTTTAGAATCTAGGCTGGTGAGGAAAGACCAACTAGACAAGACAAGCAACTTGGTGCCTGAAGCAATCAATCGCATTGCCATCGGCTATTTGGAGGGGAAAAAAAAGGCAAGGAAGGCTCTTTATGACTATGTTAAGAACCACCAAACTGTGTCAACTCCTTTGTCGATCCAGCCATGACTCTGACTCTACTGAGGTCCATCAAAGGATAGATGGTAGGAAAATTCGGCTGTCCTCTCTGGGATTAAGGATGTCTACCCAAATTCCTAGTTTTACTTGATTTTCATATATTCATTATTTCCAAACTGCCCTTGGAAAACATCCCTAATGTGAAATACAGCTAAGAACTGAAAGTATGTCTGTTTTCTTCCTGTGGGTATATTTCACTTGCATGAAACTGTCTTTAAAAACCAAGTTGCATGGGGGGGTGCAAGAATAGCTCAGTGGCAGAACTCTTTTCTGCCACGAGGATACCCGGGTTTGATTCTCAGTCCACTAAATCCTCAAAATCATACAAAACAACAACAACAAAAATTCAACAAATGGTGCTTCAATAACAAAATACTTACAAGGAAAAATAATGAAATGTGACCGTGCCATCCAGCGAATGTTGTATAACAACAAAAAAATTGCATGGATTTATGCTAAATTATCCTGTGAAATAATGGCTGATGTACAAATAATAAACTAATCCTGGGACAACTGAGTTACTTTACCTGGTCTAGAAATGACCTCTACCTTAATCATATACTTTTAACATTTAGATGATTCAAGGGAAAAAAAAAAAGTATGAGGTAGGCAACACTATTCGTTGGAAAGAGCACTTCTGGTCTGAATCCTAATGCAACTCTATTATATAACCTTAGGAAAGTCACTTCATTATCATGACCTCTGTTTCTTTATAGATAAAGTATAGAGGACTGTATCCACTGATCTCCCTAAGTCTCAAGATCTAAAATTCTCTTTCTATGTAGGTAAAATCTTCAATTTTCATTTCATACAGACCAATGGCCATTTTAAACAACAATATGAGAGAGTTATATAAATTAACACTACCCACTTGGGTTACATATCTTTCATTTCACACATAATAAAGCTCATCATTTTTGACTGAGCTTTTCATTTCCCCTGTAGACCACATCACATTATGGCCCATTATTCTTCCTTATTATTTAAAACACAGTAAAAAGAAAAACAAATGCAAACTCTTTAACACTGATATTTTTACTTGTTCTAAAATTTTAAGGACTCTCTTTTTAAAGCTCACTTCCTACTTAAGAATATTGTACTCTTTTCCATTTATTAAGGACATTATCATTCTTTCACGAAGTCTAGAAATATCAAGAGAATGAAGAAAATACTACAAATTTTAATTTTAGACAGGCATTTCCCAAGGCCATTTACCATGTTTTCTGGACAGCACTGAATAACATGATCTCAATGACAGCTGTGTTATATAAATTTCTGGTCACTACAGAAGCCCTCCTGAAAGAGGTCAGTTCATTCAATCTGGAGGGAGTTATCCACTCAGAGTACTTTCTTAACTTTCTTAGAATTCTACAATAGTTACTGACCCTCCTCTCAGAAAAATTCAAAGGTAGGCTAAATTTTATGTGCAAAATCAGGAACAAATACAAATCCAGATGACAACGTGTAACATATTCTGTTTATCCTGTTCATTAGGAGGACAAACTGACAACTGGTTGATGAAACAAGCGGAGAGGGATGAAACTAAGAGATCTTCTAATACTCATGTTCTTTGATTCTAGAATTCCATGATTCAAAAAATATTCCATATATTGAAAGGTGAATGCAGTCAAGAAGAGACATTTGTATTTTCAAAAAAGTCGACTTAGTACAAGACAGCAGAGACCACATTGGCAGCAATGGTTGTAAACATACCTGCATAAGGAAGATAATTCCAACAACTCTGTGATGCTCCTGGAATCGGAACCAGTGACAAATGTTAAAGGAAAGCAGATTTCAGCTAAATACAAGAGAACATTTTCAAATACGCTGTATTATTAGTATAAAATTAAAAGCTGCCTTATGAATAAGTGAGCTCTCCAACCTGAGAACGGTTTTGTGTAGTACAAGAAGATGGAACCTGAACGTACTTTCAGTCTTGCCTCAAGCTAGACAAATGAGCTGGGGCAAGTTTTGTTACATTTATATAACTTAGTTTCCTCATCTATAAAATGGAGGCTATAAAAGCCACACTCATAAGTCAAATGTGTTAGAGATAAAGTGCCTACTCTAGTATCTTGCCGATATCAGGCATTCAATGAGAGTTTCTCCTAACCCCCACCCTCACCTTCCACTCCCTCATTTTTCACTGGAAGTGGTTAAGAGAGGTTGCTGGGGGTACCACACAGGAGGTTTCTGCAGAGGAAGACAGTCAAACAAGATGACCTCTCATGTTCTTTTAATTCTAGGGTTTACTTAGCACAATTATTCTTTGGTGGTATCTCTTCTACATTGGGTGTACAAAGTAGAAAATTATTTACTTTCCTTCATCTCCCTTATTTGAGCAGCCACTTTAAAATCAGAATGAATGCTCTTATTTTTTCTTCTTAGGTATAATACGCTTGCTAGCTCATTCCACTTTATTTCAAAGAATTTTCCATAAGCTCTTAAGTGTTTCCATATGACACCATATTCCACAGGTAACTTGAGTTCATACCATTTGCAAAACACAAGTCCCTATAAAATGTTCCAGGATCTCTTTGTGTGCTCTGAATAGAATTTGTTAGGCTGCCAAATCATTTGGTCTTCTCCAGATAGCCCGGTCGTTCCTAACTTGGTTATCAAATTATTTTATCAGCATATTTTAATTGAAGCCTTTCAAAACAGTCTGAGGGTTAGGAAATAATACCATAAGGTCTAAATGAAAAAGGCAAGAGGGCAAAATAGAATACCCAATCGGGACAAAAGCAAAGGGTATTCTGACTTTGCTTTGGAATACAACAACAGCGGAAGCTACTGTCATCTTCAGAGGAAAAAATGCCAGCTCAAATGTCACATGTGAATAAATTATTGGCCGTTCATAAACAACAACAAAAAAGGAAGAATTCTAGTTTTATTTCTGATAAGTCTCCTCAAGATTCTTTAGTTAGACTAGTTTCAAAAAAAAAAAATCTCTCTTTTGTCAAGAGACCGTGGCCCACCATCCAAAAATTTTTAGAAATGAACTGAAAAATTTGCCTTCTAAGGCAGCACAGATTCACTCCTCTAACAGTGAGAAGCCGAGATGGTGGGCGCGATCCAGCGTCACAGCTGCTTTGGAAGCTGCCAGGCTCTCCTGTCATTTCAGAAGCCTTACTGCACACAGACACATTTGAACACGGCCACCTGGATTCCCTCCTCTCATGGAGGAAGGCCAGGTTACAGTGGTTCCATCCGCTGCCACTCCTGGAACTAAAAAGGAAGGCCTTGACACATAATGTTTGCCACTCTCTACGCAGGTTGATTTTTCAAACAGGACAAAAATGAAGAAAAAAAAAACAGAACAGAACTACCTCACTCTCCCAGTTGGAATTTTATAACTAAAGGTAACCATTGTTGCTTTCGTGTTTATTTTCTTTCTACCACGGCAATAAATGCTTTTCAGCAAATAACTCCTCAGTGAAAAGATATTCAAAGATTTTTACACTACTGATAAAACTAGAAAAGTGGAACAAGAACTTGGTTGATAATTTGTTCTGAACCTCTTGCTATTCAGTGACCTGGAATGCCTGCTCCTCTGCCTGTCCAAATACCAAATCCTTATCAGGGATTCATAACCCCAATCTTTCTGCCTACTTCAGGCAGAATTAATCTTCCCTTTCTTTGAAAGCCCAGATTTCTTATACATCATTCACTACATTGTTCAATTATGATGTCTGTTTCCATTGCAAGATCTTGAGATTAGGATCAAATCTTATTCATCTATGGATCTATAACGTCCAGCATAAAGGTTGGCTCACAGAAAATTCTCACAGTTGTCTCAATAAATGGTTGCTGAACTGACTTGGATCAAAGGACACTGAAGGTCAAGAAGTTAAAAAGGACTGGTTCATGATCACACACAGCTAGAACAAGAACTCAAGTCTATGCAATTCTCCTCTGGCACTCCCTGATTCTGCCATACAAAAAGGAGAAGAAAAAAAAGAGAGAATCATAACGATTTATGATTTTATATTCCCTGAAACCTCAATTTTCTTCTTTCAACGTTGAAGCAACTCTTCTTCCAACAGGGCACTCAGATTCAGGAAAAAGTAATCTGTTTTGTGTAGTATTAAATAATTTGAGAAAAAAAAAAAACCCTGGTAAAACAGAAAGGATTTACACATGCAAATCTACCCTTGCACCCAATTTCAATTCTCTTATTTTCCTGATCTATATTCCTGCTCTCCAGATGGACCATCAGCTTTATACCAATGCCAGCAACAGCTTGTGTATTGTTTGTTTAAAACAAAGATGATGGATTAAATATCATATGCAATGTGAGGAAAGAGGTTAAGGCTAATATTCCTGTTCCAAAATATATCATAAACTAGGTCCATGTAGCTTTTTTATTCCAGGGGATTCATATAGATGAAGATTTAATTTTATTTTTCAGAGTCATAGAGGAGGCATGCATTCATCTAGTATATGGAGTCTTTCCATCGCTCCAGATTTATTCTTATTCTAAGGCATCATTACCCTCCAAATTATACAGACTTATGTCATTTCATTGAAACACTCATTCACCCATCACATGCCCAGATCCAACAGTAACACTTTTGTTTCAAAATTATGCCAAAATGAGCAAACTTGAAATTCTTTCACCTATATTTGAATACTCTGCAAAATGTCTTTAATCATCTCAAATCCCAACAAAAATCTGCAACTTCTCTACAAAATATATAAACCAAAGAAATCACACCAAAGGTCTTTTTTTATATATCCTCTGCATTGTTCTAGGAAGCTGTGTATCAAAACCAGTCACAAAATGTAGATTTCCTGCCATGACTATGGATTTTGTCCTGCATATTTATATGTCCTCTCCATTAGGAGAATGATTTAAAGGGGTGGTGGACATATTTAGTAGCCAGGATGGAAGAACTTGTGTAAAATGCAAAGATAATTCCATAAAGGGATTCTGATGATAGGATGTAATTTAAATAGATTATCATCAACAGAAGAATACTGATTAGGGTCTAGGAGTCCCATAGGGAATATCTCTAGAAGAAGAAGCCAAAGGTGGAATTCTCCATTTCCTCCTGGCTACAAAGGTTTGTATACCAAGTAGAGAAGAGGAGCCCATCTGGGAAAGTCACAGATGCATGGCCTAAATCTCAGACACAGTCCAGGCACTGGTTTCTTAACTGAAAGTTCTATTACTCTGCCATTTCCATCAACCAGTCAGGTTGAAACTTTTAAGGCTGGAATTTGGCCTTCCCTGGTTGCACCATGAAGAGAAAATATTTAAAGAAAGGTATTTTGCAATTCCTATGTTTGGAGTAAGTGATAAAATCTGTAGTGCTACCAACGCTTTCTAGATGCCAGTTCAATGACATCCATTTTATATGTCAAGATAGAATAGCAGGCAGATTGTATGTCTAATGAGCCACTCAACAACCCTGTGCAAACTCTGGGATATATGCAACTAAGTCTAAAACTTTAAAATATGACCCTTATGGCATACTTGACTGCCAAAAGCACAATTAATTCAGTCTTATTGGACTATAACTCCTGCATTTTATAACGCTGGATTGCCATTTTCTCTTGTATGTTTGCACATGTGGACATATTAGTAGATTAACAGGCATATACTAGCATCCAGACAAATAAAATGAAGCTATAATACAGAATGTTCCCATTAGTAATATAAAAAAATAACCACAAATATATCATGGGTAAACGAGAGGGCACGTTAATAAATTTAACTTTTAAGTAAGGAAAAATCTTCATCACAATCATAGCATATACATTTTAGCTACAACCCTGAAACTAAAATTCGGGTTACATGAAAACCAAGGTTCCTTACAGCTGTAACTTGCTATGATTCTTTGAGCCTTTGTTCACTTGAATTCTTTCTTATCAAGGAAGGTAGCTCCAGCCTCTCTTTATAATATCTTTCCACCTATGCATCTTCCTACTGCAAGACAGGCTGAGCTGAATGCACAATTATGTAACTTTAGGACCAAGAGAAAACGGAAGAGAGAACTCTATCCTACTTTCATAAACTATCACACCAAGGCCTAGCTAGTGAATATTTCATTTTACCAAAATACGAGAGGAGATCCTAAAATGTTTCACTACAGGTTAGGTTAAAAATTATTTTTTCTTGGATTTACGAAAACAAATAATCACACCATTGAAAGCTGCCTGAGCCTGTCATGCCGGAAACCTGGGTTCGATTTCAGTGCCTGCCCATGCAAAAAAAAAAAAAAGAAGCTGCCTGAATGATTGTGCCTACTGCTATAATGAGATCCTCAACCCTATTTAAGGACAGCAGAAGCATCTCTGTTACATACATGGGGTGAAAATTATTTGTCTCATAAAGCAAGCTCTATTTATATTGGATGTATAGTCACCATTTCCTGCTAATGAGGTAAAAGCTGGTTCCAGATGATTAGAAAAACATCTTAATTTTTATTTTAAATTAATTTCAGTGGAAAAAAGTACATTTTTAAAAATGAAAAACTGGTTGATCAATTGCTTGTGTATTTCACTCCCCTGAATTTTACCAGGAGGGGAATCAGTTTGTGATAATGCAGTATCCTCTGACATTCTGAGCATTAACAGTGCTGATTTCTATCCAGAATCTAAAGATAATGTACATGTTTTCTTGCACAAATGAGAAAAATGCCTAAAAGAGCAATAAAACACAGCATGGAATACCACCTGAAAAATAAGAGTTCAAAAAGTACTGGGAAAAGCAGAGTTAAAGATGATCATTTAATTAACCTTAACTCACACTAGAATATTTAGCTATTGCATCATTTGCAGTACACAAGTCACACGCTGTCCTCTGCTCACTCCATTGAGTAACAGACAATGCAATGCTTTAAATTTGATTTCCTAATGTCCTAGGGGTCAATTTAAGCCCTCACAATTTTTTTAATACATTTATTGTATATTTATTCAAGATTTTTAAAACTATTTCTGGTTTTATGGCTAACAGATATCATTAAGAAAATATATTACAAGGCACTAATTAGACATAAAATGCAAAGATTACTCTATTTAAGTTATAAAACTGATTTTAAGAACTTGCAAACATAACAGCGTCTTATGCCCTAGAACTTTCTTTGACTATTAATTTGCAACATTTTCACTTTTCTAAAATTTAGATGAGCTAAGTGTTTAAAAAGCAGTTTTTTGTGTAATAACCACTTTTCAGCTCAAAATGTGGACTTAACAACAGGTTGTTAGTAACTTCGAAAAATCAGACTGTAAAGAGCCAAGTATGTGCTACCTCAATCCATTTTAGACGTTCTAATAATGTTCTTTGAGATGGGACCAGCATTTACTTTATAGCTTTCCAAAGGCTTCATTTACAAGATTATCACTCTTTTGATGGCAGCTCTGTGTTACTGAAAACTGTCACTGCTGTGGCAGGCATGAAATAAGTGGACATAGGAATAATACCATTAAAAACGAACAGAGCTTGCCTGGAATACCCAACCTTGTATAGCAACAAATTTTGATGTTTGATTCTAACAATATTTCCAAACAATCCTTAAATCTGGCAGACAGAAAGAATACTAATCACCTAGATAAATGTGTTTCTTCTACATTCTGGAGAAGTGCCATAAGAATACATCAAGTTTAGTAAGCTTATGTGAGTGGAGCACTGTCCCACTTGGCATCACTTATTGAATTTCACATTATTTTATTAGAATGTTGGTACAGACACTATGTAAAGTCCTATGATTAAGTTAATCCAATCTTGTCATCTCACATAATTACAAATAAATACAGAGTCCAAACCAAACCTATGGCCTAGTACAAACACATGATTTAGGCCAAACAGGTCTGGGTTTACCTATATGAACCATAAAATTAAGGTAGGGATCCCTTTTCCCTGGCCTTGATGATTGAGATCTGCCATCCACACAGCCCAGGTTCCCTCTGAGATGTGCGTATACTCTACGAGGAAGGAATGCACTAGCAATCTTTTCAATATACAAACTTTTCCTTCAAATGTTTATTTTTTTAAATAATGTCAGTTGACAGGTTAACAGATAAGACGAGCAAAGGCAAAGCTTTCAGAATCCAACGGCAATAAATGTAAACATCTATTCACCAGGTACAGACCTGTGACGCGATTACTACTTTTCCTTTCAAAATTTACATAATCTCATAATATAAATTTCTTCCCTAACAACAAAGCAAGCAAACATTATAATGACTATACAAAAAGATCTACAGTTATAATAGTCCAAACTTTGAAACCTAAAAACTGTTTTTTCAAAGTTGATTTGACTAAGTAGATATAAAAATTGAACATGAATTATCACGAGTTATTTGGGCCATACAAATTATTTATTGAGCACCCATGCAATCTATGCCAAATAAAAATTAAGAACACCGTATAATGCCAACTTCTCTGATTAATGCACCCTTCGCTTACATTTCCATGCAATTTCTCTTAATTAAAGACAAACAGAAATTTCCTCTCACTAAACACTTTTAGGTTCACGTTTACTTTCTAGAGCTATTTCAAAAACTGTATATCATTTGTTTTGCTGAGTAACTGAATTACCTCATAAGAAAAAGCCCCTAATTATGTGGACCTGGTAACAAAAGAAGAATCCCTGGCAAAACAGAACAGAGACTAGAGAGTTTACTAGTAGTGTGGACTTTGGGACTTGGGTAAGCAAGATTTTGTAAGTGTTGTGAGGGGAAAAATACCTAAATGAAAGCAAAAATGACCAGACTATATGCACAAATATTTAAGATTTCAGGGAAAAAGATTACCTAATAAAAATGCTTGTATACATTATCTCTTTCAATTGGAAGTCATACTAATTTATTTGAAAATTAGCCTGAATAATTTCCTGCTTCTATTCAAGGAGGAAAAGACCTACATTTTTTGTACTTTGCACATCTTTTCAATGAATACCGAAATGTCTTCTGTACCAAAGTGATTTTCCTCCCCTCTGGATGACTGTAGCAGTTACTTCCTCTAATACTCTTTGGCAGGTATTATCTGGTGCCTTAGATCATGTGGTACTACAGCAGCATAGTGACTCTTGAGTAAGTCAGACCTGGGTTCAAATCCTACTTCAACACCGCTGACCAGCTGTGTGGCCTTGCAGCAAGCTGCTCTTCCTTCCTGAATGACCTCACTTATAGCCCCTCTCCCCTAAACGACCTTACTTACATCTAGTTGCAGTGGCCTCCTCTACTTCCTGGAGACAGAAAAACCCGCACGCTCACACACATGCGCCACGCGCTTCTTCCACCTCAGAGTCTTTGCATTTGATCTACTCAGCCTGAACACTCAGGGTGAACACGGTCTTATTCTTCATACCCCCATCTAAAGTACGTCCCCTCAGTTATTCCCTCTCACCCTGTTTCCTTTGGAGATTTATCATGTTTAGGATTATTTTATTTGTTTACTTATTTGTCTGTTGCCCACCTTCTCCCATCTCCCAACTGTAAAGCTCCATGAGAACAGGGCCTTACCTGCCATGTACACTGCTGCACCGCATTCCCAACACCCAGCACAGTGCCAGGCACAGAGCAAGCAGCCAGTAAAAACTGACTGAAAAATGAGCTACCTAAAATACTATTGACTAAAAACATCATTACATATAGCATTATTTCCTTAAATCAGCTACTCAGAAGTGATATTCCTGATTCTCCAACAGGGGCAGTTTCATAGTTTGTGCCCCACCAGAAAATGCCTTATACACTGCTATCTACTTTCACCATAAGATCATAGGCAATTTGAGTGCAGATACTATGTCATATGCTTCCAAGATTTCCCATCACTTAGCTCAGTGCCTTGTATACAGTAGGTATTCAAAAAATATATTTGAGAGCTTTAGTATCTAAATGATAAACTGCAGTCTATTAAGCACCATTATTAGTGAAGAGTAATATATTCTACGAAACCATTCAAATTATGCTTACCAAAAAAATTAAGTAAAAGAAAAACTCAAAATGGTATATTAAGCTATAGAATTACATAAATACAAAAATAAGACTACTCATGTATGCTTATTTTTTCTATTCTTAACATTATCGTAGACTTAATAACAAAGAACTAGGGTAGAAAGTTACTATTCCTAAATGAAAAACCTTAACTTTTAGGAAGAAAAAGTGGCATTAAGGAAACCAGTGAATCCTCTATCACTAACCCAGTCATTTGTTACAAACACTCTTCTACCCGAGGCTCACTCTTCCATCACTCAATAGGAATTTATATCTATATTCTTCATCAACATTAATGGAACTACCTACATAATTCCACCATAAGTCCACGAGAGAATCAGTTCTGCGAGAGAAAAGGCTTTCATTTATTAAGTTTACTAAAAATTCCTAATATAACGCAAAATTGTGGTGCCTCTGTTAACTGTCACGATGGTGTAATCATGCTATAAAGGGTGAAATAAAACAAACTAATTCTGCTACGTTCACAGAAAATGCAGTTAATAAAGCTACATGGTTCTAAGGCCTATCAACCTACACTACGGCAATAAGAGACTATTCTCTGATACCCTACTGTAATTCAGGAAGCAAGTAGAATTCTAAAAGTACTTCTTGTTATAAAAAAGCAGGCTTTCAAATGGAATGTTTTAACAAAATACACTCACATTTTTGGAAATAAGGAATTTACAAGCCAACACAAGGTCATTATTTAATTCTTAATTAGGTTCTACCTAACAGTGGAAAACTAAATCTTCCATTCATCCATTTAACACAATGCTCATTTAGAATACTCCATGGCTTAGAAAGCTTCCGAACAGATGTCTAAAATGAGAATTCAAGATTCAGGAAAATATGAAACTCACTTTACTCTGCTCTCAAGTGATCTGAAAAACAAACAGCCTCACCCACTGCAGTCATCATTGATAATTTATTTCTAGAGTCTGATGACTATATGGCAATTCACTTTGCTGATGAAACATTCTTTATTTGGGTGGGATACACAGAGATACCAAGTTAAATGTCATTCCCACAAGATAACAGACCATAGAAAAGATGCATGCCAGGCAGTACTGCATCAAAAAACCACTTTTCACCTATCAGAAGATGCCTTAACAACTGACATTTTTTATCAAATTCACAAAACCTCATTCTTGCTAGGCAAAGTTCCAGAACCAACCTTGTTTCTTCAGTAAGGTCATCTAAACTTTCTAATAACCATGTTTTCTGCAAACTTACCATTACTGAAAATCCTTAACCTTTGCAATTATCCATAGCAGCACTGGCAGTAGCAGATACATACTTGTGAAATTATTTTGTTAATTAACTCAGAGCCTCACTTTCACTGTTTACCAGGGCTTTGTCAAATTCATAAGTTAATTCTACTGATAAATGGAGAATTCTCCTTCTCTGACATTATTTTGGGATCTTAAATTTGGGCCTTGCAAAGTACCCTAAGGGATGGGGAAAAAAATAAGGACTATTAATTAAACTTTACCACTGGGGATACCCCTGTCTCAAACATTAAGGACTCCCAAATCTACTGGTCAAGTCCTTGATCTTGAATGCTCTTGTGAAGCTTATTCACGTAACAAAGAAGCTAAGCCTACCTATAGTTATACCTAAGAGTTACTTCCAGAGGAAGTTGTTGCTCAAATGTGGCCTCTCTTTAAGCCCAACTCTGCAAGTAAAATCATTACCCTCCCCCCTACATGGGACATGTCATCCAGGGGTGAAAGTCTCCCTGGCAACGTGGGATCGATAGTGCCTGCTTGACCAAATGGGGGAAAAAAACTGTAACAAAATAAGGTATCAGTGGCTGAGAAAGTTCAAATAGATTTGAACATCATGGTTTGCCAAACCCCAACCAAAACCATTCTTGCCAACCCTAAAGAACACCTAGGGCTCTCTCTGAGATTCTACCAAAGTTCTAAGTAGTATGATCACTTTCCAGAAACCTACAACCTCCAGATGGGTTCCTAAGCCAGATAACAGAAACCTAGAGGAGCAGCCTCTCCAGAATATCAACTAGTTTCATGTCCCTATTCCATATTATTGACAGCCCTTTCCAATATGAAAAGTTAAAATGGGCATAATCCAAATATCCCTAAAGACTGGGAGAAAGATCAAAGGAGAAGGTGGAGTTGTAACAGAGAAAATAGAATTTAACAAATGAGTATGACTGCTGAAATCATTACATCGATATTTAAGTCTCTAGTGTCTTAGAGCAGCTGGAAGGAAAAACCTAAAATTGTGAAACGGTAACCCATACCAAACTCTGAAATCTGTTCTTTACTTGTTACAAAGTACTTTGAAATTTATTGCTTTTTTTGTATAGGTGTTATATTTCACAATTGAAAAAAATTGGGCCTTGCTTTCATATTACTTAACTTTGTTATACCTGTACAGCCCGAGAATGACTAGAATTGGAGTTAAACACTTCTCGGGGGAAAAGAGAGGTGGCTAGGAGAGGAGAACTCTCAAGAATAAGAAAAAGACAGAAGATATGGCAGTTACTCTGAGATCATGCCCAGAAGTAAGGAAGACTCTGACTTCCTTGATACTGTCTCAAACATTAAGGACTCCCAAATCTATTGGTCAAGTCCTTGATCTTGAGTGGTGCTCTTGTGAAGCTTATTTATGTAACAAAGAAGCTAAGCCTACCTACAGTTATACCTAAGAGTTACTTCCAGCCTAGTGAAGGAAGGGAGGGAGTAGAAAGAACTCTGGTCTTCACTCTATTTTAATACCTTCAGATGTTTCACACTTTAGTTAAGGGAATGCAAAAGTTTAAACTTACACTGAGCCAAATTCTTCAACTATGACAAGGGATAATATGTAAAAGGTATCAGATATGGACCTTCACCTTCTTTAGAGCAAAAGCAATTGGACAAACGCTACCAACTTTGTCCATGAAGGGTTCAGTGAGTTCCTCATGGATAACCTCGTTCAATGGCTGACACAAGCTAAAGCGGTGGGTATTTGCTGAACGAATGAGTGAAGAAGGAAATAAATGCATTACATATGCCATACTCCCTGTGCACCACTTCAAACATATGCTGTTTCCAGAACACATGCTATACATTCCTATCTCCATGCTCTGTCCCTTTGTTTCCTTTGCTAGTCTTCAAGGCCCTGCTTTATATTATTTCCTTCACAGAAGTCTTTCTCATTCTAGTCAATGCAGAATCCTGTACCTTGTGGGTCTTTTGCATTCTATATAAAACACAGAGCGTAACAAATTGTGTCTCTTCCTTTACCAATCTATAGGTATCTGGAAGAGGACAGCTTCTCATTTTTTCCTATTATTTTTCTATTAACTTGTACCATGTTATCTTATTTCAAGTAAGTGATTATTACATACCTCCAGAACGTTTAGACGAATATATTTGTGCCTATGCAAGCACCTTTCAACTTACTGTCTGAAACCAATACCCAAGTTTCTCTTAACTATATTAAAATACCAAAAATGAGGTGATTGAGTCCAAATCTTCTTAAATCTCTCTAAGGTACTCTTAAACTACATACCATGAACAAGGTAAATACAGAAAAATGACAAGAAAAGTGAATAAAAGTCACCATATACACCATGTCCAACCTTATCAAACATAAGTCTTTAACAGACAGGAAGAAAAGTCCGGGACTTTCTCCTGAGTAACTCTGGCCTGACTTCGGCTTCCAATAAAGATCAAATACTGACAATGAAATAATTTCGCCATACTCAAAAGACACAGAAATGTGCTCTCATGAAATCAACTTTTTTAACAGTATGAGGGGAAATCAACTGGAATTCATTTTTCTGTGAAAGATCATTTTTTTCATACAGATCTTTCTAACTATACACAGAATTAATCACTATAAAAAAACAAATGTTTCATATGCAGTAATAATTCTTTTAAGTTTTCTTTAAATGCCACTCAAAATCAGAAAACACTTTTTTTTTTCAAAAGTGCCTTCGCAATATTTAGTTCATCATTTACTCAAGGCATGGGAACTAAAAACAACCACAATTTATAATCCCGTGCCAAGATGACTACAAAAGCAACTGTTCCTTAATTCCATTCGATTATCTTTTTCATTCGATTATATTCTCATAGTTAATCGTGCCAAAACAATGCTTGAAATATGTCATATCATGTTCAAAAACCCTACGTGACTCCCTATTGCCTAAATCTTTTAAACTGGCAGTCAATATCAGCTTACCTCCCTACATTTAATGCCTCTCCTACGTGAATCCCCCATTGTAATCAGACTTGCCGACTTACCTGATCTGGAACAAATCTTGCATATTCCTCTTTCTGAACTCTCAGTCATGTATTCCCCTTGCTATCTAGATCTTTCTATTGATCCACCAGTGCTCCTCCTAACCATTCAAATAATCCTTCAATCATCAACTCAATTCAGTTTTATCCATAAAGCTCTCTGGATTGTTCCAATTCATCATTAATTCTCCTTTGAGTTTCTACAAAATGTGTTCTCATTTGGCATTTATATATCCCCAAGAAGAATTTAAGTGCTATGAAAGCAAGGACTATGTAAGATTACATCCTCCACAAACCGAACACAATGGTTCACAAGTAGTTCATACTCAATACATATTTGTAAACTAATTATGTAAATGACAGCAATTTATAAATCTTACATCATAAAATCAAATGAAAGAATATATTTAAAGTAAGACCATAAAAATTAAATTAGGACAAACTATATACTATAAACAAATGCAATGATATCAAAAGACACATTTTAAAGTGAAATTTTCATTCCAATTTTGTTCCTGATCTTGTCACATTTTTAGGGCTAATAAAACATAGGAAATACTATTATCAACTAGCAGGTTTATTTTAATTCCTGAATTCAAAATTGCTGTAACAATTACCAAGAACAATCCTAAACTCTGTAAGTTACACTTTATTTCATATATGCACAACGTAATTAATACAAGAGTGATGGTTACAATGATTGCATATAAAATGAATGAATATTAGATCGATAAAGGAGAGTGCAATAGCGTTTTATCGGTTAGTAAGTATGAATGCTTCATTAATCCACTGTATGCAAACACATCCCTAACTTTAAGTGGGTCTTAAAGAAGATGATTTACTCTATGAAATTACCCCCCATGAAGCTAACTGCATTTGGGTGGCAATTAAAAAGGAAGTTATCTGACTAGAGACGCAAACAATCACATATATAAAAAAACCTGAATAAAAACTATCTTTAATATAGCTTTAATCTACAAAAACAAAAGCAAACATACAAATAAAACCAAGACACTGAAAATACCTGGACAATCTGAAAGAGACTAGTCTACACTTAAAAACTGTGTAACTGACCACTGATAAAATATAGAGAGGCTCTTTACAAAAACCCCTACATGCACACACACACACCTTCTTCACCACAACAGTAGCAAGTCATGATTAGTCAGCACAACTATACATAAATAATACTGTACCTTGTTATCACTGATTTAGGAAACAGAAATACAATGCATTAGTTTTAATTTCAAAAGCAACCTAAAAATGTAGAGTTCTAAGAAGAATAGAGAAATATATTCTTAAATTAAAAGCATTTATTTTTTTTAATGGCTCAGCTCAATATACTAAAGACATACTCAAACTGCCAATTTTTAGAGCATGGTTTTAGAAAAAAAAATTTCCTATTTTGGACAAATAGGATTAAGCTTCTTAGACAATTCTTTGTTGTTTTGACTTCAACAATTTATGCAAATGAGATGTTAATTAGTGTAATTGTAACTTAAATTATGCTTCTGTAAACCTCTCCATTGGTAGAAAAGTGTGGGAATCTACGCAACTGGTATTTAAAGTAGCTGTACTAACTCACTTCTGAAAGCCCAGCATAGCAAGATCACTTTCATGTCTTTACAATTTGTTTTTATGAGGTGATAACATTTTTACAAATACCATCATTTTTGGTTTTTTATATTGTAAGTGACAGTCTGACATTTTACAACTGGCTTATTGAAAACAAGAATTGAGCACTCTAGCAGTAACGGACATTAACTGCTGAATAGAGATTCAGATGCTAATGAGGTGAGAGGGGCTCCAGAAAGTTTTGATAAATGCTACACACACTCTAACTAGCTGTGAATGTGGGTTGACAAAGAACATCTACACCAGGGTTCAATAAAATGTAACCCTTTAAATTAATCATACTGGCAGTATTTAATAGAATGCACAACAATCTCCTTTTCTGTTGGCCATAAAGCTAGAGAAATGCAAAGTCTTCACAAATGAATGTTCCCACATTTCCCACTCCACATTGCTACTTTCATTTGAGCATCTACAGTTGTTTCAAAAGTACTTACTGTAAATAGCAAAGTATAAGCAGATTTTAGAGTCTGACTCTTTCACAACATGGGATATAAGTTTTTCCTTCATTTTTAAGCCTGGATTTTGGCAAAAACTCCTAAGTAAGAAAAATAAACACTGGAGATTTGAGTGTCGGCTATAGAACCAAGCACACAGTAGGTTCTCAATAATGACAGTTATTTGTATAGGGAGGACCTGGCAACTTATAAAAAGAAAAGCCATCTGCTCACACAGGAAAAAATAAGAAAATTAAGGAAGTAAGGCAAGCAAGTACTCTGTCTTCAAATCTACAAACTTAAAAGTAGGTCTTTGTTCTTCAGGGGCTGTTAAGAAATCTATTTTATAGCTTTCATGAAGAATTTTTCTTAAACAGAGGAAAATAATAATGTTCTATGAAGTGAAACTATATTCTCCCAAATAAGTAGGGTACATCCTCTACCTATTTTTGTTAATTTTTGATGCTCATATTCATCGATTTGCTACTGATTGCAAACACAGATTTCAACAGATTACAGGCCAAGAGATGACCCTTATATTTCTTAAGCAAATGAAGAACATTAACATGTTATTTCTTCTTAAAGTGACAATCCCTAATACCCTTTTTTGGTTTTTGCCAATTTTAGTCTTGGCAGGAAGTGGAAATCTGTGCACTCAGCAACACTGCAAGCTTGCTGGCTGTCAAAATTATGTCTCAGCCAATGCCTGAGTGGTATTCTTGTCATTTCACCATGGTAAGAAACTTATCAGTCTGACATATAAAGCCTATAAAGTAGTGATTTATGCCAAAATGTAGATGCACTTACCCACTACCTAAATTTCATTTTTATAACTCCCACAATTATTATAACCTCCCCCAAATATAAATTTGGAGAGTATTTATAACTTTTAGGGTGCTTTTTAAAATCTAAATAATAATTGTGACTCAGCTTCAAACTAGAAGACACTTGAATTTTTTAAAGTATATATCTGTCTATATTAATGTATCTGTACACATTTTATAAATATACTTGCAGGGAGGTATTACATATACATATGCATGGGAGTGGTGCATGGGCAGGGAATGCATATATTTGAAAAATAATTTTCTCCCAAATAGTTTCCTTCTGAACTATACATTTCCAAGCCAAAAAACTAATCACCTTTCAATAGACTGCATAAAAATGATACCTTTACCCTTCATCAAGCACTGGTTACTCTTTGACTTTTCAAGAGTATAAACTCTCATTTAAAAAAAAAAGTGAACAAGTAGAGGAATGTGTGCTATGGTTTAGAAATGGCCATTTAGCCAAATTGCATACCTGTGCTGTGTCAGCGCCCGGCAGAGTCATCTCATTCCACTGGTCTAATGGATGGCAATTGAATTTAATTAACAAAACTCCTTTGACTCAGTTTCATACTGTGCTGAATGTAATGGAATCCTTCCTTCTCTCCCTCTCTCTTGCATTCAGCTAAAGAATGTCCTTAACTGCCATCCGCTTCAAGAATATTAAAAGCTATACATTATACTTAAAAGATATAATACAGTCATCCCCTTACCCCTGACTTAAATTTAGTTACTGAATTATATAACATAAAATAATTAAAAGATACTTTGATAGCGATACACAGTATAGATTCAATTACCACAATGTCTCCTCTTAAAGGCACTTTTATAGTATGAATAAAATGCAAATCCTCTTTATGGAGCAATATCAGAACATAATTCTATTCTTCTTGCTTAAAAAAAGGAAGTTAACCATTATAAATCATCTTCACATGAAAATGGTAAAAAGATATTCCATTGAAAATGTCCTGTTAACATCACAATATTCGGAATGTTACTTTCAGTATTGCACCCATTTTTAAACTATATATCTATATTCCAGCAATACTGGATAAACTGATAAACGGAAGTCTTGTTTACCATTATTTTTCCTTATTTATTTAAATGCCTGACACTAAATTCAGAGAGGCATTCCAATTAATGAAATAATCTTTCACAAATAAATTCAAGAACAGACCAAAAAAAACGTTTTGAGAAAATAACTCTACTCTCCTAACTTCTGCCTGGCTGGGCACACTGAGACAAGTTTCTATGATTGATTATTGTGGTATCTCTGAATCTTTGACTTTGAACCATAACCTTTTTTGCGAACAATGACAGTTGGGACCTACCATTTACCATCTGTAGAGATGGAGGGGGAAAGGACTTTGTGTACATTAATCAACCAATTAAGAACAGACTTAAACAAAAACTAAAGCATAATAAACCCCTGACTGCTTAATAGGTTTCTACTTTTAATAGTTGTCTTCCTGCAGTCTGCTCACCAGATTAGGAGTAATCTATTCAAGTCTTAACAAAAATTGCAAGAGAAAAGAGGAAAAAAAATAAAACCATCCAAACCACACATTTTAAATTGTGAAAAATGATACTTAAGGATTCTATCGGTCAAATCAAAACCTAAGAGACTGATCCACACACCAGAGTTATGAAAGAATCTCAAATCAATACAATATATGATGCTTCTCTTCACTGAAATACCTAAAATGATTAGTCTATACATAGGAGATAACCACATTCTGAAAAAGACAACTCATCAAATAACTGACATATACCATAGCACTGCATAAAGTAATTTTCCAGGAGAATTTGACGTTTCAAGTATTGGTAACATAGAACAAACTGGTAAGAAAAATGGGATGGGGGGGCAGAGCGGAATTAACCAAAGCAGGCCTTGCCTTTTCTCTGATTAAACTACGAAAAGCAAATGTGACATTTAAATATAGTAAGACTGGTCCTCATTCATGAGAGAAAATTAAACAGGAAATCATGGGGGAAAAGTCAGGGATTCCTCTACCACAAGTTAATTCAATAATGAATCAGAGGTCCTGTTCATTGCAATGAAAAGAGCAAGAAAAATAAGGACATAAGAATTGGAATAGCAGAAATAAATATGGCTGCATTTGATATGATTATCTATATAGTAAACCCCAAACAATTTATAAACAAATTATTGGGTATAAATATGTCATTATGGCTAGTATAAGATCACTATTCAAAAAATTAACAGTATTTCTATTCAAGAAAAAATAGTTAGAAAATATACTTTTAAAAACATAACCTACAGGGCGGGCCACGGTGGCTCAGCAGGCAAGAATGCTCGCCTGCCATGCCAGAGGACCTGGGTTCGATTCCCGGTGCCTGCCCATGTAAAAAAAAAAAAAAACATAACCTACAAAAGCAGCTTTGCAAAAAGTGTTCCAAGACCTGGGTGAAAAATGATTCAATTTACTTAAAGATAAGTTCTAAATAAATGGAGAGACATACCATGCTCACAGATACAAGAATTTATACTAAAAATGTCAACTCTCCAGAAACAGAACAGAGAAAGACCCATGCAAATACGTAAACTTCATAAATGGCAGAGGTGCCAATGAAAACCACTGGAGAAAAAAGAAACTATTCAGTAAATGATGCAATGATAAGTGTTTACTCAGAAAAAAAAAAAGTTGGATTCCTACCTCACACCATACACAAAAACAAATCCAGATGGGATACGAATTTAAACGTGAGATGAACACTTCAAAAATGCATAAAAAATATAAAACAAAAATATATTTTTAAACTTGGGATAGAGAATATATCTTAAAGAACACAAAAGCACTAACTATAAAACAAAGGACTGATAAATTTTACTATATTAAAATGAACTTTTTCATCAAGATACTATAAAGAAAATGAAAAGACTGCTATTTCTTTATAGACTGCTACTTGCAAACATATAACTGGCAAAGAATTAGAATCGAGAATATATAAAAAACTGCTCTAAATCAATAAGAAAAAGACAAGCAACAAAATGGGGGGGAAATGAGTAAAAGACACAAACATTTATTTCACAGAAAAGGGAAGTTAATGGCTCATAAATATATGAGAAGATATTCAATCACACTGTATTCTAATTAAAGAAGCAAACTAAGGCCACAGTGAAATACCACTTTATAACCACTAGATTAATAAAAAGTAAATGTCTGGAAATGGTAACTGTGAGAAAGGATATAGCTCAACAGACTCTTTTATACACTACTTCTTGTACTTTCAATAAAAGTGTAAATAGATACAACTACTTAATAAAATAAAGTACCATTGCCTTTTTTCAGAAATCTAACACTTACATGCCCTATGATTCTGCAAGTCCACTCCTAAGTATATACCCTAAAGGAACTCTTACCCACTGCTCTAGTAGATATATTACAGTTCATAAACACTATTTCCAAATATCATCAAACTACAAACATCCCACCGGTCCATCACACAAGGAAATATACAAGAGAAACAAGAATAATTTATACTACATGTGGTAACATCAGAAACATGTTGAATGAAAAAAGCAATTCCCAGAAGCATATATGTGTGTGTGTGCGTGTGTGTGTATATATACATATATGTGTGTACATATTTATATACATATATGTGTGTGTACATATTTATATATGTATAAATATATATCATGTTTATAAAACTGAAAAACAAGTAAAACTAAGCAATTTATGCAATATATATATAATAAAATATTTATTTTATAGGAGGTGAAGAATAATATAACTTACTAGGAGAACCAAGTTGATGGACGAGGACAGAAACATAAAGGTAAATGCAAACATATTGGTTATGTTCTCATTCTTGGGTGGAGTGGTAGGTTCGTGGGTGTCTACTTCATTATGTATAATAACTTACATACATTCTTACACTTAAAAATTAAATAAAACTAAGAAATCAAATCAGTAACATTAAAATAAAAGAATTTTTCATAATATCTTAGAACCTTTCAGCAACAGGCTTGAAAAGGTTTAGAAGAAATACATTTGGATTTCTCGTTTAATTTATTTCATTTAAATAATGCTGTCCCATTTCCCCAAGAAAATATAAGAATATACAAATGAGGGGGAAAAAACCTTCACTCTTTCTTACTTGTGTGATGGGGATAATTTGCATTTTAAATTGAATCCTGGCTCTCCAGGCAAATAGGGAGTATGTAGTGATAAAGGAAGTGACAACAGCATGGACCAACCCAAGCACCATTAGGGACCCCAAATGCCCTTTCCAGTCTTTTAACATTCCATTTCACATCCTGATGATGCTTGGTTTAAAATAAACTTCTATTCCTTGGAAGTGGCTAATGATGGATGATCCAGGTTTTGGGTACATAGCTGGACAGTTATCTGTTTTTACATATGTATGTCCGTGTATGCAGGTATGTGTGTGCAGTGTCAGAAGATACCGATATCAACAAAGTTGGAATTTTTGTAATTTAGCAGAATAGGGGAGGCTAGATGAGTTCAAAGCTTCCTTCAAGTGGTAAAAATCAATAATCTGTTTATGGAACCAAGTTTCTATGAATAATCTCCAAAAGAAATTTTAAAATATACCTAACTGAACTTGAGTGGAATATGGTACTCAAAGATGAGTTTAACTGAATTAGGGAGGTCCCTATCTCATCAAAAGCCCAGTGAGAATTTTTCTACAACCAGTTTTGGAGGTGCTAGATACACAGTTCTTTAAAAAAGGTATTTGACCCAAAAATGCCTTCCAGCTGTGCTGAACAGCGAAACAGAAAAAAAAAATGTTTGTTCAGCTACACTTCGCCAGAATGGTGATCATCTTTTCTCAGATAAAAAAAATATAATCAGAGAATTAAATGAGTTAGGATTTCACTGATAAGCATTATAGTGGCTGATATAAAGTTACTCTCCACCAGTCAAGGTCTCTCCACTATACTATATGACCAACTAAACACATCCTCCTCACAACCTGAGATGTTTCACCAATTCTACCGAACAAAAAAAAGACGACTGCTATAAGAATAGCTGGATTCACTGTTAGAGCATCGACTATGTCATAAAGTTAGAAGATAACCAATTTTATCTAAGATGATAAAATTTTACTAATAAATAGCTTGTTTGAAGATCAGTAATACTCTAAGGAGCAAAAAATTTAAAGTACTTCCTCATTCAAATTCATAGTAATAAACAAATCTTTAGTATATTTTTAACTTATTATTGTAACCTATATACAATTCAAAATCTCCAATTTGAACCACTTTCAAGTGTACAATTCACTTGAGTGTGAGTGTAAGAAAGGAAAAATGATGATATTAACTCTTCAATACTTGACTAGTTTTGAGTTATTATATAAAAACCTAAACCAACAGCTAAACAGATATTTCTCCTCTAGATACCTTTTCCTTATAAGCAACTAGTCATACTTTGACTTTGGCCTGCATCTTATTCTTCAGAAGGAAGCATGGAAATGCAAGAAGATATATTAAAAACTGAAAATGGTCCCCAGCCTTATCATTTTAAACCATTATAATAAGATGCCCCAATCCTAGCAAGGACCCTGGGAAAATCCCATGCCTTGGGCCACTCTGCAAAGTGCAGGCCAGTTCACTATCCTCTGTAGCTTTGAAATCCAATTAAAATGTAAGCGAAAAAAAAATCCATCCTTTCATTCCTGTTGCAATAGTTTTGGTGACTGTTCACCAAAGATGGCCAGAATTTTATCCCTTTTAGTATTCCATGAAAGTACAAAAGAAAACTTTTCTGTTTCTTTAAAGCAAATTAAGTTTTTCATATGACTAATTATTTTTAAAGTTTTAATATTTTAAAAACGGAAATGCAGCGTCTGTCAAAATCCTTCCATTACTCTTTACTGAAACCAGTAGACGCTTTTAGATATGAAAACGGGGCCAGACGGAAACACTTTATGGGAAAGTCTGCAGTGGAATGGTTTTGATAATGAACATGCCTAGAGAAATGAAATCATGAATGCTGTATGTGTTGGGGGAAGAAAGTCTTATCTTCTGTTGGGTTCTGTTTCCCTTAGAGAGGCTTATGTTACCTACAATCAATAGGTCTCCAATTAAACAAAGAAGATTTACATATGCTGGTGCATTTTGTAGCTAACGAAATTGACCTAACATTTTTAATGAGAGTAAAGCTTCAGACAGGAGGAGTAACTTACGAATACCACCATACACAATTGGGCCCAATACCTCCTTAATCCTGCTCTTTAACTTCTCTGCTACTACTTGCCTTTGGCCTCTTTCCAACTTAGGATAAATAGCCATGTCAAAATATTTCCTATTTTGGGTACAGACATACAAACCTGAAAATGTTCACTAGTGATAACATATGACCGACAGACCTTTCCCTGCAGAGCAGGATGGCATGAGATTCAAATTCAACACAAAACATGAGCACCTACTCTGAAGGTAAAGGCTCCATTCTTAATCCAGATCTTGCTTTTTAAAAATAGCCAGATTCTTTAAATTCAAACAGCGTGCAATTAAAACTTTTTGTTTCCCCCACCAAGTAAGGTACCTAGCATGAATAGATGCTTGATAAAAGGCTGTTGGTGTAAAGATGAATTCTTCACATATAAGCTGAAACAATGGCTACATTATCCCATCACTCTCCAATTACCTCTTCTAGGTAAACAGTTCAGATTAAAGTCAACACCAGAACCTTAGAGGGAAAAATAAATAGCCTGCATAGTTTTCTATGAATAAGTCTAGTATCACCAAACCTTTATTTTCAGCATTATAACTATTCACATGCCAATAACTCCTTTGGTTTAACATAAAACGGTTGTTTTTTTTTTATAAATAAGAAATCAGATAACGGCATGATGAAAACAGAAAATCATTCTGACAAGAAAAAATTCAGGTTTAAATTCAGTCCTGAGGTAAAACACCCCAAATTACTTTATGCTACCTATTTTGTTCATTAATATTTTAAGTTTTTGCTTTGTTCATCACAGATCATCCAGCTAGGAGCCAGCACAACAGAGATACTGAGCACAAACTAAGCACCAGGACCATTACACTAAGACGTAACCCTATGTGGGGCACACAAAATAGAATCCGGCCCAGAACTTTGTGATTTCACAAAGAAATCACACTCTCATTTGGACAGATGTAGACAGATAATTTCGTTATGACCCAGGAATTGCTAATGACACTACTAATATAGTGCTAATAAGATGCTGTGGGAACACAGAGAAGGAGGCCGTACCCCAACCTTGGGGTCAAAAGAAGGGTTCCTGGAGGAAATGATGTTACTGCTGAGTCTTAAAGTAAAAGTTAGATTAGTCAAGTAAAAGGTGGGTGACTATGTTCCCCGTAGAAACAAATAACACGAGGAAAGAAACAAAAATATACATGTATGTACTACAGCATAAAATGTGGGTAGACACTTATAGGAGGTAGGCAGGCAAGAGAGAGTACCCCTGAATGCTACAAGCACCAAAATTTTCATTTATGTCTTTGCATATACTGTCTCCACTTTTAAGGTTAGTTGTGTTCCCTGCTTAACTCAACCCAGGAAAATAATTTTCCTCCTTAATCATCCAACATTTGCCTAAATATACCTTCCTCTTATTTTAAAATTTTATCTATTATCTTGATTATAAACAAAAACATCCAATAACATGTTGGAAGCACAAGTGGTACCACAATACTAAGTTACCAAAATCCTGAAAATCTTTCTCCGACTTCAGCTTATACTGGTAAAAGTTCAAGAAATCAAAGATAGAAGGCTGATGCATTTTGAGTTTATTGAAAAGTCACCCTGGTGGGAATACGCAATTGGGGATTAATTCCAAATTTAAAGACAAGAGATCCTTTTCCCAGAAACCAGTCAAAGAGAGAATAAGAATTCTCTGAAACAATTTCCTTTTAAATAATAGGGAAAAAAATAGAAAAATCTGTAATTGGCATTATTAAAGACTCACCATTCTAACCTGGAAATCTATATTTAAAAATAAATAGTAAATAGTACTAGGGTGGGCCACGGTGGATCAGCAAGAAGAGTTCTCACCTGCCATGCTGGAAACCCAGGTTCGATTTCGGGTGCCTGCCCATGCGAAAAAAAAGGCACGAAAAATAAATAAATAAATAAATAGCACTGCTGAAGGCCATTTATCTTTAAAGTGTTTGGTTTTATTCATATCACAAAAAGAAATGGGACATTTATGAAAACAGGGTAAGGCCAGAACTGTAAAAATGCCATTCAAGATTATAAGAAAATAAGGTAAGAAGGTAGGGGCAACTCTGCAGATTCTTACCAAAAACAGAGAGATTTTTTTGAACTTTTTTTAGACTTTTATTATTTGGAAGTACTAAACATCAATTACAGAGAAATAAGACACTCTTAGAATAAGTGAAACTTCAGATATTGCTAAATTCTATTATCAGTATACATATGTCTTATTTAACCTACAGGCAACCTGCTTACCCTGGAGGAACTGAACTGGTCTCATCCCATGAACTATAACAAGTTTGCTTCACTTTTCTTACTGACTCTAAAACAAAGAAATCTGTCTTGAGTTTCATGATGTCCCACATGTTACTGTGACTAATGCCCAACCATTTTTATTTACAGTGTTCAGAATGAGTTTCTATGACAATCTCATGCCATTCTAAATGCTACACACACATTTTCTGCTTTTTGAAAATAATTACAGAACAAATCATTTGTTCTGCACTTTATACAAAGAAAAGCACAGATATTAATGACTGCAGAACAGATTTCACTTTCAGATTAAATAACAAGCAGCTATTAACAGAGAACAAAAAATTCTAATATACACTGTTAGGGACCACCAGATTTTTATTGTTGTTGTTTTTGCATTTCATTTATCAGACAAGCAAGAGTTCTTCTCTTTCCTATCATCAACTGCACACACTTTCCCCAAAGACCCTCACAGCTGTCCCATTAACACACTAACACAAACACGCACACACACTCACACACACAACCTCTTACATAATTGCTGACTGAATGGAATACGTCTGTTTTCTTTTAATGAGAGAAAGAAAGGCAAAGCAGCTTGAGATTTCAGACACCTTAAAATCCATTTCAGTGTAAAAGTCTCAAGACTGCTAACTTTCTTCCAAGAGGGAGTAAAATAGGGAATTTAGGTGGCTATGCTACTGGGAGTTGGCTGTGATTTAGGAACTATTACCAACTGCCAAATGAATTCACCACGGCTTGCTCTCCAAGGCTTTCCCTTCCTTTCTGTTTTTTCATGCCTTCATTTTCCTGCTGCTTAGTTTCTCCTATAATTCTATTGGTTTTATACTTCAGCATTACTAGAAGAATGTCCTTAAAAAAGAAATAGAACTTTTCTGTGCACCACCAGCTTTCTTTAGAGAAAACAAGCTACGTGTGAAGTATTAAATAATAGAAACCACCTGTACCCTATTCTGTGTCCTCTTGGATTTTCATTACATTGACAGATACTTTTGATATAACAAAGCACAAAGTTTAACAGCTAATACAAATATAATTTAAGTGATAGAATTCCTCAACGTATGCCAACAGGATCGTTAAAAAGCAACATTCTAGCAGCTGGTTTTGTAAATATTTAAGGCTTCATACAGGTTATCAGTTGGAAGGACCTTGCTTTTTAAAACATCAAAAGTCTACAACCTTAACTTCTGTGGAAATCACAGCTAAGACGGTATCAACTCATCTCACAGTCCTTTCTTCATTTCTGTGTCTTCTAAATCTAGCGCAGTGCCTAATACACAGCAATGCTCAAAACACGTCTGCTGAACTAAGCTGCCGATGATATGGTTGAATTTGTCAATAAAGGCAACCAAAACAACTCTTCTGTGGCGACACCGACCAAACAACATCTACTTTAAGGCAAATAATGACAGGCTTCTACTGTTCTCCAATCTGTGCCAGAATTTTCTACCTCCATAGCTCTGGAAACATCTAGGCTCAGTCTCCTCACCTGTAAAACGGAAATCTGAGCTTCCAACGTCCCTTCAAGGTAGGAAATTCTGAATCTAATATCAGAACGGTTCAGGCTCTAGTTTCTCACAACTCTACGCTTCAGAAAAAGCAGTGGTTTTTAACATAATTATGTCCTTACAGAGAACACTTTTTCCACCATCCATAACCTCAGAAGCAAAGCTTAGATATATTGGGGGAACCTCTTAGAGACAGAAAAAAAAAAAAAAACAGGTCATAGAAGGATCCAACCGAGGTACTAATTCCTGTCATCTTGGACAAGTTACCCAGCTTCTCTTTGTTTCCTCACATGCATAAAAGCAATAATAAAAGTTCCCCTACCTAAAATCAAAGTTTATTATTATGAAGACTTAATAAAATAATGTGTAAGAAAAGATCATTTAAGTGCTGTTGAGGTTAAGAGCACAAATCTGGGGGCTGATGGATTTGGCTTGAATCCTGGCTTTCCCACTATCGTTGGCAACCGTGGGTGAGTTACTAACACTCTCTAAACCTGTTTCCTGAGTAACAGGAGTAACCTGCAAGAAAAGTCATCCACAATCTACTCTCCCACCCCCAACAAAAAATTATCTGAAACTTGGAGAAGTCCAAAAGGAAACAAAAACAAAGAAGCCACGAAACGAAAGAAACCCATACCCACAATTCAGAAACCCTATTAAGTCAATCCTAAGGAAGTGCCTTGAATTGTCCAAAACATTTAAAGGGTTTATAAAAAATTTGTCCATTTTTAGAAAACCTCTTTGAAGTTACCTTTAAAATACATATCTTACTCCTAGGGACTATCATTCCTAATTTACAATATGGACAGAATGAAAATTTAGCAAGTATAAATGATATCATGGAACTGCTTATTAAGATGGAAATTTGTTGTTTGTTTCCTTTTTTTTCAAAATGAGGGAAATATGTCCTATGAAGAGTGGCAAATGCGCCACTTTTGATGGCTTATTTCAAACAGGTAAAGGTTCCAAGGGAAAATGAGCAAAAGTTCTGGGAAAGAAGTCTGGAAAAGAAAGTAATATTCCAAAGTGCAGAAATAATGCTGGACCCACACTCTGTTACAAAGCAAAATGAGTTGTTAATGCTGCTCTGTCCTCCTTTTTAAACAAGGTGATTTGGTAGTAATGGTTCAAAAATGTGAATCTATGTTTCTCTTCAACCTATCTGTTTCCCTCCAATTTTACTGCCTCAAGACATGGCTTCACTATTCAGCACCGCCTCCCCCCCGCCCCGCCCCAATCACCACTTCCAAGGCTCACTTGTAAATAAAGTAAAAAGCTATGCATAGTAGTCTTTATATAGAAAAATAGAAAATGTCTCTCTTTGAAGAATTACAAAGCTTTCTGTCTGAAACCCCTGACCTTTCTAGAGAAATCAGAGTCACTGTAGTTTTAAAATGTAGGTGGTAAAAGTACAAAGGAATACATTTATCCATTTTGCATGTTCGTCATCTTTTTCTCCAACTAGGAGCAAATATCTTTAGAACAATTAGTTTTTCAAGCCTAACATTTAAGACTGTAATATTCTCCAAAGAACTGTATATATCTGGGACCAATCAGATGGCACTTTTTTCTTTATTTCTGCATTTCTATTCCCACTTCACTTTATGGGAAATCTAAAATATATGAATTCCAAAAATTTTTTTAAAAGATAACTTTTAGCCATACAGTTAGTGAGGTGAAAGAATAATCAAAATCCATTTAATTCTTTTTAAAAAACACTGCATTTCCAAGCTGGGGAGGGGCAGGGAGGGTCTTACAAAGTACATTTAAAAGAAAAAAGGAAAAAGAATTCTTAATAAAAGTATGTGTCACACATTAACAGACCGTACAATAAAAGTATTGCAATGCCTATCTTTCCCGGATAAATAAAACAATAGTTACGCTGTTGAACAGCAGGTTACTAAGACTTCATTCTCAGAAGTTACTTGAAACTACTCTCCAAAAGAGGACCTCTACCATTTATAAGGGAAAAAATTTAAAAAGCCAACCAAATGAATAAATCAGAAACTTTAGTAATGCAGTAATATTTATTAAGGACGCATAGGTGCAAAAATCTTGCTATAGTCGTACAAAAATGAAAATATTTCTTACGCAATTAAGCTTTTGCAAATTCTTATCCAGAACTCTTGCTTCACCTTAAATTTTGTAACCCAATTATCTTTACCTTTCAATTACTTAATGTTAAAAATACATTGTCAGGTATACATTGTTTTTCATCAACAATGTTTTAATATTTAATATTATTAATTGAATTTGGTATAAAAGACACAATTTTCATTGCCAATCTGCTATTACATCTGAGCCCATAAGACTCTATTTAACAGTATGGTAAAGGGTTTACACGCAGATATACAATACCTTAATCACTCATTTTATAGTAAGATCTTTTAGCATCTCAACCCTCATCCTTTGGAATGTTAAAAAAATGCCGTGAAGGGCTTTTTGATGTCATCTTAACACTGAAATCCATCTGTCTACTGCTCTCCTCTGACTCTACTCTTTCCATAGCCAAAATTTTCACAAAAGTTGATGAGAATTTGTCCTCTGAAAGGCAGTAGGATCTCTGAAAGTGATAATGATGGAATCCTGTCCATACAATATTCATTTTATGTAGGATCTTAAAATTAAATAACTAACCCCTTTAAGTCTAAAATACAGGGAACTGTAAATGCTTTCAATAGTGAACGGAAGGAAAGAAAAGGCAAGCACATAACACAGAAGGGATAGTTCTGAATTTCTAATACATTTCTAATTTTGGCAATTAAATGAAAATTGATATTTAATACCACAATTCCTGTATTATCAATGACAATTACCTTTTCTTAATAAAAATTAACACTCAGAAAAATCCAAATGATTCACCACAGATACATCTTCCCCAACAGCATGAACATGTTGCACTACCCAATCACAGACTGGCAAAATTACAGAAAGAAACAAAATCACCCAAACCATAGCAACAAAGACAACCACCTGACAACTGCAGAAGCTACACAGACATACATACAAATGTTTAAATAGTTTCCATTTTTTTAATGCTTTATTGTCACTTTTGCTTCACTTGACTTATTTTTAACCCATAGAGCATTTCAAAAATAGCCATTATATTTTTTATAGCCTCATTAATTATTTGGGACTACCATAAGCACTCACCAGAGGCATAAAAAGATAGTCACTATGGAACTGGATGCAGAGGAAAGTGGGGTATGCATCCTGTTATTTTCTATTCTAATCTTTTTTTCTCTCCAATTTAATCCTTTTATTGATACACCTTTGGTCTTCCCGTTCCAGTACAACTAATATTTCACACTAACCTTAAGATTCATTACTATTTCTAAAAAAGGAAACTTTAAAAGAAAGTTACATTTCTCTTTTATTAAATATAAATTCAGTTCAGCTGCTTATTTGTAAAATAACCCTAAGAAAAATAAATGTAACACATCATAATATAAAATGTATTTATTGGTCATTTTTCCTATTTATAATATAAAACTCATGTTGCGTGGGGCTTTGAATTTTTGCACTGAAGTCATTAAGAATCTTGATAAGTTTTAAAAAATGAAAATAAGGCTGTCAGTTAAGGGAAATTCTCCTTTCTATTTTAGATTTTTAAATATTTTTTTTAAACTAATAAAATTCCATTCTTTTTTCAAAAACTTGAGTTTTGCTCTATTTTTAAAAATCATCCATAAGACCATAATCAAAGGATCTTTTTTAGAACAAAGTGAATTTTAAAATTTAAAATCTAATCTTTAAGAGCAGTTAGAAATATGTCTCTTGTGTACCTAAGAAAATAAATTAAAATATTATATGCAATTCTGATTTTTAAAATAATGCTTGTTTTAATTCTCACTGACTTTTCAAGGCCTCTAGACCCAATTAATCTAACATTACTTACCAAAAAAAAAAAAAAAAAAAAAAATCCTAACCTTGCATCATATGTTTCTGTTCACTAAACTTCAACATTCTAAAACCAAGAAAGAACGAGTCATCCCCGATCTGGGATTTTAACTGACAAGTGTAAGACCATTTCTCTGTCTCTTACACAAACGAGGCCTAAGATCCGAACTGGACAGTAAAATACTTCCATTGGAAGGATTTGGATTTTGACTTCTTATTTCCCCTTTGATTCAAGGTGTGTGTGTGTAATGCCATTTAAATGTCCCCTACCTTATATAACAGAATGTAAAGAGGGATATAAAAACGAACCAAATTTCTATTAAAGAGCAAAGGTCTGGAATCCGAAGGCCTGGATTTGACTCTTGCTCTGCACAGTCACCTGATCATGCTGAGACTCCACCCTCACTGGTACAAACGATGGGGAGTGCACTACGTATCACAGACTGGTGCAAAGTGGGAAGAAAAAAAAAGAAGAACGAGAGAAAGAAAAATGAAATTACTAAATATGGCAGCACTTAGCACAGTGCCTGCCACTGAATAGACACTCAAAAAAAGTTAGTTTCCTTCCTTCCTTCCATTTTCCTTTTCTCTACTCTCAATTGATCTAGGTCCAAAATAACTACCCATAGGAAGGAGTATCTGAAAGAAAGTATTTGAAAGACATCAAGAGGAATAAGTTTGAAGTTCTCTGAAAAAGAACATCCAGCTCTTTCACTTCAATCTCCGGTTATCATAACCAATCTATTCATTTTTGGGTTCGGGATTATTAACAATAAAGAAAAAAATAAGAAGAAGAGGACCAACATTTGGCAAAAAAAAAAAAGCTAATACAAATGAACTTCTTTCTTTAAATTTTATCTTATTTAAGGTGCTTGTTCTACAAACAGAGCAGCAAGAATGTCCTCTGCTTTAGGGCTGCTGTGATTTGTATTTACTGGACTTATTTCTTTGCCTCCTAAGCCATGTTTATTTAAAGAAAACATTTATAGGAGGACTAATTCCTCAGATAACATAGACTATTCTACGCCGTGGAATTACTGTAATAGAACATGAGTTATTGTTCTCCAATATTTTGGGAAAGACCCAGGGAAAAGTCATTTCCATTTATGCAGCAGCTAGAGAAAGTTCGGGGACACTCGAGCTTAGATCAATAATTCGCATCTTCCAGTTGTCTTAGGGGGACAGAGCCAGAAAGTTGTCACTGCAGATAATAACTTTAAAAGCAATATGGCAAAAAGAGTAAACACTATCAGAGCCCTTTTTCCAGGCAGATGAGTGCTACAGTACCCCTATCTGGACTTTTGAATGCTAAAAAAGAATTTCTGTGAAACTTCTCTTTCTAAAACTTTAGACAGAAACCCCCAAAGCCTCAACTCCTCTTTTAGTCTAAAGCAAACGTTGCAAAAAAAAAAAAAAAAAAACTTGTGGGTAAGTAGATTATAAAATTCCCCACTTGATATCTCACTGCACAGGATCCCTTTACAGCCATTACTTAAACTGAAACACTTTTTAGAGCATCTCCGTTTGCGATCAAGTTTGCCGTTTTATGTTTCTTTTAACAAAGCATGCTAGTTCACTCATTCTCTTCCTCCTCCACCTGACTTTTTCCTTCCCCTACCACACACCCAGAGGATTTACAATTTATAATTTATTTAAAAACAATAGCTACCTCTAAATAATCATGGAGAAATTACTGCTGAAATGACAGTGAACCAGTGTGTAGCACATTCACCAAACTCACACTGTATGTTATGTTTTTCTCCTATTCTAATTCTCAAAATTGTTTTCAATAATCTATATTGACATTTGTGAGCAATTAAAATTGTTACTGCTTTTGTGCAAGACTTAAAAAGCTGACAGTTTGTTCTATGTCCTCTGGAAGCAGCTTGAGGCCTTAACCAAGTGAAACACCCAGTCCTACTGTGTACAGCAGTGACCACAACAAAGGCTGTGGTTTCTCCCACACTAGCCTTAAATAGGTTTAAATTAATGCTATTCATCACTGGGTGGAAAAGACTACAAGGCAAATCCAAGCCAGCAGCACTGGGTAATTTTCTTACCAACACTCAAACCTCATAGGCATAAATGAACTGAACTCCATTCAAAGGTTTACTCCAGAACAGCTATTTCTCCCTATTCCTATATACTGTCTGCCTTTGAATTTCCTTCTTTTTCAGTGCATCCTAGATAAAGGATATTGTTACTTTCCTCAAGTCACACAGAAAACAATCAAGGATGTAAAAGCCATCCTTATCTTAAATTTGTTGACCACTAGTGCGAACTCCTTTGAAGAATTAAAAAAACATAAATAAAAATGCATATTTGAACATATACCAGGAACTTACAGTGGACCCATCAGCTACAAAATCCACCTCGAATATAGTTCAAAGTTGGAGTTAGAACGTGAGATAGGGCAGCACATGTTCTATCTTAACTATCACCATATCTCTGTTTCACTCCTTTTTCCAAACATTCCTTATTCTTACAAATCACAGAACTACCCACACAACTTTCTATTAAAGACTTTATTAAAATACTGAAAAAGTTTACATAATGCATCGTCCCAGACATAAGCATGCATACACACACTTACACACACATGCACACACACTGCTAATGTAATATTTTGAATCTATTTTAGATATACAATGCTGCCTTGAGCTAAAGGAACTTACCTTAAATAAAAAAAATAAGAAGAAATGAAAAGTAAATGATTTGGTATAACAATTTATAACAATCCACTATTATTCATTATGTTTTTATTAAATAATTATTCTATATGCACTGATAATCTTATCCATATAGTTATACTGTACTTAAGATATTAGCTTTAAAAAAAATCATTCCCCCTGCTCTGAACAGCACTCTCTGTGCAGCCTGGATGTGCACACACATGCACACGAAGCACACACATGCTTATACACAGACACTCCTGATCTTACACCTGCTCTAAAGCAGTAGGAAGTGAATTCTCAATCTGTCAACATGACCATCTGGTCTATCTGCATATCATGGCTTTCTCTATTACTATATGAAGGAATGGCAATCACAAAGCCAAAATAAAATGAAAACGCACCTGAATGGGTGTATCTCTCTTTTTATTTAAATGAAATAATACGTGACATATCAGAACAAAACTAGAGTAATCTAAATAATTTAAAATGAGAATTCACGACAGCATAATTAGGCGAACAATATGGTACAAGTAATGTGGTAATCAGTAATTCTGTCATTCAGGTTTACAGTACAGGTACCAGCTTCCAAGACGCTGCAACAGCTTTCACAAGTGACTGGAACTTTGCTGTTTGCTGTCTGTGGTCAAAGGAGAACTAGTAAGTAATGGGGGTGGTATGGAAACAATCAGTAACAACTGTACTCCAAGATTACTGGGGCAAAAGTGTTCACGCTCTACCTGAAAACTAACAAGTATGTGTGCCACCATTAGGACAAATTTAATTCACCCCAACACTGGTTAATTAAAAATTACAGCAATTACCTGACAAAGCCTGGTCATTTGTTAGTCTTTCAAAGTGAATTGAAACACTACTAAAAAATATTTCAATCTCAGAAAATTTCTCAACTGCAAAATGTGAAGATGTTCATTGTGATTTAGCTTTTGAGCCTCCTCATGTTACTTGAAAATTAGCAAAAGCCTTAGTTAATTAAACATAACTCCATTCATTACATTTTAGCTTTTAAATGTCTCCAAACAGTTGCTGCAGCACTTTTTTCTACCCTACAGCACTTTTCTCAACCAAAATAAATTGTGACACTGTCATTCTACGACCTAGATAAAGTCATCTACCACTGTCTAGGTGGTGAGCCCCTTAAAAGTCAAACTTCTTACAAAATTTAACAAACTTGACTGAGAATCTTTCTAGAATCTGATTACCTTACCAGAAGTTATACAGAAGCAGTTTTAAAAAAAAAAAACTCTCCAGAAAGTTCTCGGTTGAGTGCCTACTAATGAACAAAGGTTAACTTTATCTAAAAGGTCAAATGCCTGGTGGCTAAGGTTATGACCTTAACAACTTAAATTGTGACCTTGGCACGTGCCGGGTATATTGTAGATTCTGATACAGATCATCTGGTAAAGACTGGTCATAAATTAGCTTTACTGTTAGACTCCCACAAAGAAAACCATTTGCCACAATACCATAATACTTTCAACTTGTCATATGATACATTGGGAAGGACAACTCAAAAAGAGACCAAATTAAAGGCATAAAATGGTCTTACTCTTTTGTACTTTTAACGAGATGAAATTCTCAGGCTTGCAGAATCACTCAGATTTCAGTACACTTGTTACTGTTTATCAGCCAAAAAATTCACAGTTCTTATGCTACTTGATTTAGAGAGAAAAATTGGGATGTAGCTTTGTATTATAACTCAGCACCTCAATAATTCTTAGAATAAATCACCACTGCTTGAAAATAAAAGATTGCATCTGCATCAGCTTCCAGTATTTTCATGTGCATTCTCTCTAAGATTTCTACTTCCTACCAAAGAAGAGGCCTAGGCTTTAAACAATAATCATTGTCTATATTATTCAAAGCAAAAGAAGATCTCATTTTGGGGGCCATCTGGGGGGGAAAAGGCATTTTGGAAGGAAAAAAATGACAATATTTTAAAACAGAAAGAAAAAAAAAACGCACTACAGGTGAAAAGGCCACAATGGTTTTGGCATGTATCTTGAAGCACGTTTCAGAGTCTCTGCCTCCTGCCAATACTGGCAAGTTCTCAAAACTTTTAAAGAGGTAAAAACATTGTTTAGTGTTTACAAAGCTTCAGTATTATAACAGATGCTTGTCAAATCAGTTGTATGTAAGTTGACCGATCTACCTCATATTTGTATTGGCTGCTTCTCTCCCACAAATAACAGGTCTCTAAATCTCTTTAATCAAATTTTAAATACTTTCAGACAAAAGGCCCTTAATATAATTTTTTTTTCAATCTTCCTGTTGAAGCCGCCATTACTGCTGTCCTGCGAAAACCAATGGCCTAACACTTGGCTGGCGCTCAGGAGTAACGGGATTCTGGGATACACCAGGAAAACCAAACCAAAAGGTAGTCTGATCCATGCTGCTGTCAATAAATCTTTCATAAGCAATACGGATGCTAACTCTCCTAAGCAACCTCCTAAATGTCATCATAACAACATAACCCTTCAGGTACTGAAACCACCAGCAACTGTATGAGCGCAAGGATGTCGTGCAACAGCCTAATAACAAACTATCAACAATGAAAGAGAATACGCAGTAACGAGAATAGCTAGAAAAGCTGTTCATCTTTAAATCTGAAGGAAATGCTTACGCCTAAAATTTAGAATGAATACTGCTCACACTGATAAAAACTTAACAGGCATTTCATTTCAATGTTACCTTGCAAGGAAGCACACACCATGACCTTCACCACCTGAGGGCTCGCTCAAATTTCTATGTTGGTCAATTAAAGCATTTATTATAGTTTATAAAGTGCTTACTTTTCTAAACATCTAAAAGATAAACGAAAGATTTTAAGGAGTTTTCCCTGAAAGAACTTGTAACACCCAGACTTTTTTTTTGCACCAGGCTTTTCCCAGTCAGAATCTCCACCTATAAATAAATTTAAAAATTTTAACTTTGCTTTTCCCATAGACAAAACAAACGACCAAGAATAGGGTTAAAAAAGGGGCTAATTGGTTCCTAGTTAGAGGACATTTGAGAGGTACTGTCTTTTAATTTATGTGAACTAGAGCTGGCTAAAGCAACAAGCACTTCTTATAATTAAGTATACATTTTCAAAAATCCCAAATATTTGAAAAACTTACAGATCACATCTTCTAAAATACTCGTCTATCCCCTGCCAACAGAATGCAAATGATGATCTGACATGCTTGCAAAGTTAATTTCTCCAGTTTCTTACGTAAGGACAGATGGATAACAAAAGTTCTCTTTCTAAAACACATATTGAAAAAAATAATAGAGAATAGGATATCAGCTGACTTATTTTAGAAATATCTAATATTTTTATAATTAATAACGTTTTACAGAACAATGCGATGTTGATTTTATAGGTATCATCTTCTCTCTCCTTTGTGAAAAAATAAATAAATATGTGAACCCCCAAACAACCTACTGGTAGGATTCCACAACCTTCTTTCTTCCATTTGGCTCAAGTAACTGCCATGAAGGTAATCTAGCAAGACCGATAATACACATAAACAGTCAACAAGTTACACAAGACCTGAGCTTTCCCACAACACAATGGGTCTTTTGTCTAAGACAAGACTAAAGAACAAAGTAGAAATGCATTATTTTATCCAGTTCTCAATTCTTTTATCCTGAACGCTATTCTAAATAACATGCACAGGTAAAACATTCCTTGATATTAGCCTTCAAACAATATATAATTTTTTAAGAAATCAAAGCAATTCACTAAATCAATTATCAATATTGATTTCTTAATGTGTTCATGAGCTAGACACGTTGTTGCTTGTATAAGTAGCCTCTTCATCCTTACTTAAATAATCAATTGCTTTCCTTTATCTATCTTAGACAATATTAAGAATTCCTAAACACAAATCTACTAAGTTTGTATATTAACATGATTATTTTTCCTTCATAAATGATCAGCAGTTTGATAGTAACCTTACCTCTGACTTCTTTTTAATTGGCAGGGGGTTTCAAACAGCCCCAGTAGGTTAAAAACACTCCCAGAAGAAAAGCAACTAAAAATATTGCCTTGCTACCAAACTAAATACTTTTTAACTAGCTCACTTGCCAGTTAAAATATACTCTTTATTACAAGGGCGTTCACAAGGCCATCTCTCCCTTTCACAAGGGTTTCTCTCACCCATCATCAAAAACTTTGGTTTAAACATATCACATTCTGATCAGCCTAGCTAAGTGAACACCTCTGATAATACCACTTAGCAAAAAAACTCAACCTAGCGAGAATTTTCTCAAAGCTACTGCTTTCCTACCTGAATGAAGGTGGCACCTTAAACACTGGGCTCTGGCTATTCTGACTCTGGTCTGTATTTGAAACCACAGTCTTTATGTATGCAGCCTGCAATTTATGGAGTTCAGGAATGGTCTGGCATAAGTAGAGGTCATCAGGAAAGATAAACATACAAGAAAGCGGAACGGCTTCTCACCATCGCACTTACCTGCAGCATGCACAAAGTATGCCAAATATAAATCGAGTTCCTTAACAGAAACCCCTATGTGATGGGGCTGGACACAGAGCCCTGGATTCGAACACTGTGGGGACTTTACAAGGCGCTCGCCATCAGTACTTTCAAGCGGAATACCTTTAAATAAAATCACCATAACAAGGTCCAACCTCCAGACTTTATCTGCCTGGCGGAGGCAGTCAATTCTTCGCATCTTGCCTTTCTGGTCTGGGTTGGAAAGAACACAACATGGAGGTTTTTTTCCTGTAACTGTAAGAACAAAATCCTCTCGATACTCAGGTCGGATATCTTTCCGTAACTTTGCCAGCAGTCTGGATGCCCACTTCTGCTTGACCTCTGGTTTTTCACTTAGCAATTCATCCTTCACTGCTCTCTCTTCTTCTTTTGACATACGCTTTTCATGTTTTTTGAAGTATTTTCGTTTTCGGGCCTGCAGGTTGAACCATGTGTAGGCGAAGGCTCGGACGTGAGGCAGAAGTGCTTCGATGAAAGGATGAAATTCATCCTAAGGAAATGAATTTTTTAAAAATTGAATATAGTTAAAGCAAAAGGAAATGACATTTGTTTCAGATGCTCACCCTAAGAAAATTATCATTTCACTTGAAATTTGATTCAAGCATTACATTAACAAAACCATACACAGGATCTTCATAGGGAGTCAGAGGGCCGGGTTAGAGAAAAAGAAAACTATCAGTATCATTACTCACGATCGGAAAGAAGAAAATTGCTAAACAGTTTTTTAATGTTTTCCTGTGTTCACCGAAGTACATCAGGTTCTATTATCGGCTCTAATTCCTAAATCCTTTAGATAATAAGTGAAGTTTAGCTAAACACTTATAACAATATATAATTTTAACCCAATTTCAAGGGAGAATATCTAATTTTGCTCCAGCCTTGACCCCACTACTTGTAGTACAGCCAGGGCCCGGCCGCCAGATTGGCAAATCCTAAACATTTAGATGCCAGTCAAGGTTTACGGGAGCCTAACAGCAAAAATCAGCTCTGCAATCAATGAAAACAAAGACTTTCCTTCTAAAAATAACGCATATAGACTCAGATCTGCTTCTTAATCATCTTGGTAATATCTTAATTCTCTTTTTAACTATTACAGTTACACATAATTTTTTTTAAATAAAAACTTAGAAAATTTTGGTAGGTCCATATACAAAAGAAGAAAAGCATTTGATGTTTATTAAACTAAAAAAAAGATATATATTAAGACATAATTGCAGACACTATGGGAATGCATCAAAAAGAAAAAAAAGGAAAAAAACAAAGAAATGCATATATGTCAGCAAATAAAATGCATCATTGTGACAACGCTGACACAAATAAATACCTTTACTTTACTAAGAGTGTTCTGAAAAGTCCTCAGTAATAATCATACCTAAATTATGAAATAATTTAAAAATATATGTATTTCAGTCTTTTTCTCACAGGGAAACAAACAGAGAACCTGGTATATTCAATGTTTACAAGTCTCCAGTAAAATCTTCATGGTTGCCTCTTAAAATTCAAGTAATGTGAAAATAAAACTGAATTTAAAACATTTAAATTATTCTTCCTGCTTTACTCAAAATATTTGATTGTCATACCTCACATTTTCTTAGGAAATATAAATATAAAATTAAAGAAAAAAAATTAAACAGTAATCTCCAGAAGGTCGTCTGAGTGCATTCAACTTTTGATTAACTAACCCTCGCTAATCTTACATAACTTGCTGGGCTGTGCAAACCCCTCCCCCCAAAAAAAGATAAATTATTTACTTTCAAATAAATGAGGGTAAGAAAACCAAAGAGATAGTTGCTAACTTTTTTAAGGATGTAGGATAGACAGATATTACAAAATGTCTTCTTTTTCAGTCTGTAACATCCATCTAAATATATACATTGGAGGCACAAGTAATTTCTGTCCAAAATATTATTACTATTAAAGCGAGTATTAAATTTTCAAATGTTCAAATGTAATCTAAAATGAGTTAAAATTGGTAAAGTATTTTAACAGTCGTCACGACTGTTAAAATACTGTAAGTTATAATCAATCATTTAAACACTAAATATAACTTTTTAAAAGTATGCATTAATATAAAACATAATAAATCATTTCAACAATTGACATTTCATTTTTTTCTTCTTTGCACACGTTCAGGCTCTGTTTATCCAGTTTAGTTTTGAAACTTGCTCTTTTTCAATAAAAGTGTCCAAAAGAAGTTAGCTTTCATTACATGTGTGAATTCTTTAAGTAGAAGTAGAATAGAGAAAAATGCAAGAATTATATTATTCCTTACCATAAACCATTAGCATTTCTAAAATTCTGATGTTTGAGAATCTTTCTTACCCATATTTTAGAAGACAGAAATGGGAGGGGGGGTATTTTTCAAGTCATAGTTTATCTGCTAAACTATACGCCAGACGGCATTTAAACATTACTAAATTCTGAGCTCATCCTTGAAATGTTCTAAAATACATAAATTTAATGGTTGAAATAGTCCTTCACACTGACTGATATTCTTATATGGACAGGACATGCTGGGGACCAAGGCTTACTAGTATTTTGCAAAGAACTCCTGGAGACCACCTTAAACTACAAAGTAAGCTTTCACCAAAAGGAAGATTTCATTTTCAAGTCTCAGACCATTTTACAATGCAAAGAATAACTTGGCTCTAAGCAATTCATATTTGTGTTAAAACTTAACCTTATCAAAAACCTTTATTAATGATAAACATTTCAAATAAACATTCTAGCATGGCATTTTAAGTGTTCAAAAATACTCCAATATGTGTTTCAAAAATTTGCAAACTGTCTTCATTTGTGTTCATAATGTTCATTTTGTGTTTACCTGCCAACCAAATGCCCATATCTCATCATAAAGAACTTTAAAACGAGGCCAACTATTCAATTAGCCATGAAGAATAATCTAAGTCTCCAATTTTGCATCAAAAGTACTTACAACTGATTACTCCCAAAAGGTTGCAAGGATGTGCAAATAAAAGTACACAGTATTTTGTATAACTTTACTTACATGTGCTCGATTAAAGTGCCAGTTAATTTTTTAAAGTGTACCTTTCTAAGCTCCAGAATATCAAAACTAAAGAATATCACTAGCTTACAGAAGTTGTCTAGGCATAACATAAATGATTGGATTAAAAAATAGTATACCCTTATAAATCATGTACATATCGCCATAAGCTCCATAATATTTCAAAATATTCAAGAGAAAACAAAGACTATTTTACATATGTATTTGTAAACTGTGAGAAAGTTACAGGCCACCAATAAAAACAAATCTGAAAACCTGTTTCAAAAGTGGTAGGATTTTGAATCAGCATCTTAAATGTTGATCTGTTTGAAAGCCAGCCAAGTTTAAGAACCACTGAATGCTGATATTTCTGGAAACTACTTCTTTTAAAGGTTCACCTATAAATTTCTGCTATCACACTATAGCCAAGTACCTGATTTGGTTATGATTTACCCATATGGATTAAAGTAAGAGGTCTGGTGTTTTCCTAGTAAAGCTTTTCAAGATTCGTATACAAGTAAATGGAGCTTATCCTTTCATTTTGAATATTTTTTCACTGTGCTTCCTGGACATTTTTTTTTTAATGAGTAATAAACTACCTAAGTTTTTCTTTCTAAAACAGCCCTTAAAGTTTTATAAATGTTCCCACAAGCTAAATAAATTGTAAATCAATTTTTGAAAGAAGAACTCATAAAATATATGGGACCTCATTCACCATTTGGTGTACAATTTCTTCACAAACTGATAAACTTCAGTAAATGTTCCTCTTAGAGGTGTATCCACTAGAAGGCCTAGTGAATGTATCAATCAAATTGCCAAATATGTAAGAGAAAAATAACCATTTTTACGTGAGAACAGCCCATGAACCAAGAGAAACCAACCTGACTATGCTCTAAGCTTTCACAAATCCATAGGTATCCTCATATATGCACAAGCCCAAAGTATAAGTTTATCTTACAGAGTTCACCTCAGAAGATGCTAATGTATCCGTCAGGGTCCTTTCCCTCTATTGCAGCATACTGGTATTATTTACAAGTTCTATGTGTAGCAAACTTTTGCCAGCTAGAACTTCAGCCTTCCAATCTCAGCATTTTCACTGTAGTGGGTAACTCATTCAAATTATCTTACACTTTGCATCTTATCCATATGCAATTATGAACCTTGCCAGAAGTGGTTGGAAAAGTTTCATTCCATACTTCCACAAGGTATCAAAATATGAACTTTGAAAGTTTGCTAGGTAGAAAAAAAAAAAACTTTCACAATAACTAAAAGCAACTGCGATCCATTATTAATGCTAGGCCTAAATCCCAAACAGACCATTTCAACATAAAAGATGCATTTAAGAGTCTTCTGAGATCAAATAACCGGTATTATTACTGTCAGATATTCCAATAAGAAGGGATGTCATGTGGGAAATAAATCCAGAACCCAGAGAAGAGAGGAAAAACTACTGACACTCTTTACCCTTCCAGAAAGTATTCCGGTTAAACCGTTATCTCCTGCTAAAAGAAGGCAAGAAATGGAAGCAGGTTTTTTAAGGGAGTGGTGAATAAAGGTTTTACTTGAAGCATACAACTTCATCTAGGTGATTAATGGTCAAATTGCAATGTATCAAAGCAGCATGAAGGTGCACACTTGTTTTCAAGAAAGAAATTTTAGCGCAAAATCCTTTCGACTTCACGTCTTTCAGTCAAAGAAAATAAATAATATATTCTGAAGGGACCAGATTTGGAGCCGCAAAATAGCGGACCAGGGAAGGATGGGAAGGGAGGGGGTGGGAGCCAGGGGTTGTAGGGCGAGAAAGACCCACGCTCCGAGTTGAGTCGGAGGGAAAAAGTTGTCCCCCGTCCTGCGCGCAGAGCTGCCGGAGTCGCGCGGAGGCGGCGGGAGGAGGCGGCGGCGGCCTGCGGGGGGAGCCGCGTCCGGCCCGGGCCGCCGCTGGGGCTCGCGCCCGGGAGCCCAACTCCGTCCAGCTCTTCCCGGTGCGCGGCCCACGGCCTCCGCCACTCGCTGCTCTACGCAGCGTGGGCTCGTTCGAGCACCGAAACTTTCACTCGGGAAAAGCGAGCGAGCGAGCTGGGACGCAGGCTCCACCCGGCCGGCGCGAGGGGACGCGCGTCCACGCAGTCCCGCTTCGCCGAGCCGAGGGGCCCGGTCGCCGCAGCCGGCCCGCGTCCGAGGGGCGCTGTCAGGGCCAGGGCCCGGGACGCCGGCCCCCGTCCCTCCCGCGGCCAGACCACGAACGCTGACAAACAATAAACAAAAGTAAGAGTTTGGGGACGCGCCGCGGCGCGGACTCCGGTGACCCGGCCGTAAGCGCAGAGACCCGAGTTCTTCCCGCACACGAACGTTTCAATTGCCGAGAGTGTGCAGAGTGCGGTGGGTTCCGTACGCGGCCCCCTCCCCCTGGCGCCGCGGAACTACAGGAATCCTGCTCTCGGAAGCAGAAACGCTGAGTCCAGATTTCAGCGTGTCATGGGCTGCAACCCCGCCGAAACACGTGCGGGGCGACTGAATACACCGCCTTTCCGCATTAAATCGCCCCGATATTAATTAAATCGTTAATAAGAGGGCGCCATTAGCCATGTGCCCACACAAATGGCCGTGCAAGAGGAATGCACCCGCATGGAAACAAAGTTACTTTCTTAAAGCTGTATTTCTCCGCCACACGGGCACACGCGCGCACACACAGAGAAACACGCGCAGACACGGGCACACACGGAGACACATGCCCCGGGCCCAGCAGGCGCAGCGGTCACCGGTACCCCTTGCCCAGCCCCAAATCTGCCCCCGCAACCTCTATCCCCCTCCACCCTCCGCATCCAAACAGCTGCTTACCTGGGTGAGACAGAGCGGAGAATACATAACTGCTGTGCGGTGGGGTGTGTGTGTGTGTGTGTGTGTGCGTCTGAGTGTGTGGTTTGGAGGTGTGCGTGAGTGTGGGTGAAAAAGGAGAAAGAGAGGGAGAGAGGAGGAGAGAGAGAAGGGGGGGAGAAAAAAAAAATCAAGCCTGCTTCTTGCGTTCACATTTCCAACTCGGCTCAACTGCAGCCAGCCAGCGCTATTGCCGCTCCATGAGCTGAACTTTAACCCCGCCTAGAGTTTCCCTACACTCCACTATACATGTCTACTGTACGCGGGCGTTAAAGGCATAGCGCACCCTTTCCCGCTCCCGCGCCAGCCGGGCCGGGTGCCCGCGAGCTGCCCGCGCGCCCGCCTCCGCCTCCGCTCTGCACCGCACCGCACAGCCGCCGCCCGCTCGCGCCGCCGCCGCCGGGGTGGGGGGGGGCGTGGGGGAGGGGGCGGCTGCGGCGCCGCGCGGCCAGCCGGGTCCCGAGCCTCCGCGGCCGCTCGCGCTCGCTCACACGGTCGCTCTCTCGCTTGCTCGCTCGCTCGCTCTCCTCTCCCCCGCCCCCCCCACCCCAGCGCATTACTGGGTAACGCAGTGAGGAGCAGTTACAGTCTGTACTCCCGGGCAGCTATAGGCTGCCACAGGATGTGCTTAAGCAAACAAAACTACTTTTCCTCATCCCCATCCCCCAACCCCCGCCGCAGACCTTCGCGGACCTCATTTAAGGACTTGGGCAACTTTGCCAGGTTGCCCTGCACCCCCGAGCTACTGTGTGGGCAAGTATAGAACCGGAGAGAAGGCCAGGGGCAAATTTGCATGTATGCAAATTTTTTTCAAAAAATCAGCCCTCCTAGGTAACTTTTTTCCTCCTCTGAAATGCGGTATGGCTCAAAGCATTGTAATCTCTCCAATGAAGCTTTGTGGGAATAGATTCGTCGGCAGAGGTAATTATGCACAAAATCCTGAAAACTTTGTGCAGCTTCAGTCCTGTGGCAGTTAGAAGCGGGGGCGGTGGGGAATAATTTCACCCAGAAGATTCACCGGATTTGGGGGGTAGGGATGCCTGGAGAAAGGGAGGCGGAGATTAATGAGCGTTTTCCTTCCCAACACTGTGAAACTAGTGGGTTTGCACACAGACGCCAGACAAAAAGTTCTATCACGTTCAGAAACAACGATGACTTATCTGTGACATCGTTTTCTTTTTAAGAGGAAAAATTGTGAAAGGGATGTCCCCTTAGGGAAGGAAGATTTTTTGGTTCACAAGCGTGTGCCCAAAACTGGACATAGTCTATCATTACCGTCCCTATATCTGGGGCACCTCTGGAAGGGTGTCTTTTAAGAATCCCCTCTTTTCCCTCCCCCAGGTAATAGTTTTTAAAATGGAAAAGGGCTTCCTGCAATTATTTTAGGTTTGCTAGAGTATTGTTTTGGCAGAAAAGGGGGGTGGTTTTTAGGGTTTGGCAACTTGCCAATAAGCCTGCTTTTCCAGTTTTTTTAACCTCATATTTTCTCTTTAGGTTCTCCTCTCCCCTGGGAAAAAAAAAGTACACCTCCTTCCTCCAACCTCCACCCCACCTCTTCCTCCTCCTCTCCCTCACTCGGGTTTGCATTCTGCCACATATGCAAACCTTACTCAGAATTCCGAAAGGAAGGGAGTTCACGTTGAAAGACACTGGCACACAGAGGAATCTGCACCTCAGTGGAAGTTATGTAGAGAGTCTCTGAAAAGAGGAAATTCCTATAGGAATGCCCACTGTGCAAGCCAAGGTGAAGTGATGTGTTAAGGCCACTCTCATTCAGACCTGTTAAAGAAAGAAAAAGTAAGGGGCAAGAAATATGCTACCAGAGAAAGAACAAAGTCCTCTGAAATATTCTGTATCTGTCTAAAACGTTTTATGTTTGCTCTCCATTTATTACTAAAATGATTCCCGAATGTTCAACCCCCCCCCCCCATCTTGAATATCCTTGGGAATCTTTCAGATCATGTATCAGGGGTGAGGATAAATAAGGATAAACTTTTAATGAAGAGTCCCATTTTTATCCTACCCAAAGCAACTGTTTCCTTGGTTCCTCTTGGATTTCAGTAAGGGGGAAATGTCCTTAAAAAGCTAAGCCGAGTTACCGAGACAAGATCCCTGGCTACGAAAACCTTTGCTGGGATCTATAACTTCAACGCGCTCCAAGTTTCCTCGACAGAAGTTTCTGGCTGACGGTCCTAACATTTAACTGAGGCACAGTGAGAAGTTATTGTTCCGAGGGTGTACTCATGAGAAACTTCCAGGGGCAGATTAAAATCTTACTTTTGGTGCATTAAAAATACACTTCACATCTGCCTCTTTCCCAATCAGCAAAGATTCTTACTTCTAAATGAACTCAAGAAAAAGAAAAAAAGGATTTTAAAAAAACTGGCTTGTTTTCTGTTTTTCTGTGTGTGAAATAAATAGGAAAAAGAGTAATTTAATACTAATATTTCTACTTTTAAAAACTTCTTTTGTTGTAGCAGACGATATGCCCGCGATTTCCAGCTTTCTGTGGTTAGCAATATTATCTTAAGTAACTTTTGGCGCCCTTCGTAAGACTTTTGGATATGGGACGATTGTTTGCGCCCTCTAGGCAAGGGCTGGATCCAAGTTCAGCACCAAAACCCTTCACATCCGCTCCTGCATTCTCTCCTATCTCCGCCAGCTCCCGCTCCCCTCCCCCGCGGAGGAGGGGAGGCGGGGGAAACACACTACCAAGCCCAGTTCCAACTACAGCCTTTGGAAACAAGACTGAGAAAAATACAGTAGAAGAGTTACAGTTACAGAAAGGCTTCTGGTAACTTTCTCTCCAACAGGCATAAATTTAAACACACACACAAAGAAACAGATGTTCCTCAAAGGGCAGTCTGGGGGTAAAAAACATTTTCGACTCTCTCCCCTCTTCCCAAGTTGCAACAGTAAATCCTTGCTCAAGAGTTCACAAAGATACTAAGACATTTGAGAGCGAGCAGAAATGGAGGGAGGAGGGAAGAAAGAAAGAATAGTAGAAAGAGCAGCTTAGGAAACGCAGGTGAAGTATGAAAACTAGTTGGAAACTAGCAATCATACAAATGACCCGTTGTTAGGAAGGATAAACCCCTTATTGGAAATAACCGCTCCAGTCATTTATTTTGCAAGTGCTGGGAGGCTGCCTTGAAATGGGATTGTCTCTGCGCAAAGGAGCCTCCTGTCATGCTCTCTGCTATCCATATTCTTCCTGGCACAGAGCCCAGTCTTGCATTTACTGTGTTTTATTTGCAGAAACGTTACCTTGCCAGCTTTAGTGAAATCTTCTTAGATATATAAATTACGTCAATAAGGTTTCACTTATATGTACATCTCAAATACCTCTTATTTTGGAGGTTACTTAATAGGAAGATCTTATTAATATGATTTAGATTTTTAATGCCCAAAGCAGTGAAGATACAACTGGGGTTCATAAGTGACAGCACCATTAACTCCGTACTTCTTACCAAGACTAACTTTATTAACTAGCATTTTCCAAACTTTTCCTTCTCTATTTTTTGACCTATTGGTCACTTGTGTGCAGATTGTTCTTATATGTATATAATCCTAAATTGAATCATGTTGCTGAACTGAGCATCCAAGTGGCTTTTTACATTAAATTTCTAAACCAGATTTGATGGAAGGCCTAAAGCTTTGGGAAATAGCTTGATGGGAATTTAATCCAAAGATGGGAAAGAGCCCAGATTATTTTCCATTCACTTCCCAACAGAATTAGGTGTCTACACTGCTCATAGAGCAGGAGGAGACGGATATATTTTAGTCAGAGGCTGCCAGTAACTGTCTCCAAGACAAGCTACTGGCTTTGGTTTCCACTGGATTAGTGTCAAAAGACTTGTCCAAGAGGCCATCTAAGAGTTAGCAAATCAACAATCTTCCACACTCCACTCTTCCACAGGGGTTGTTGTGGTAACAAGTAGAACTGTGAAGTTTGCCAGTCCTCATGCCCTATTTACTACTAACCATATACCTAAACAGCAGAATTCAAGAAAACCTACTCCTTTCTCTTTCTTTCACATGTACAAGGCAGTTGTCAGTCCACCTGTGAAACACTTTCTCTCTCTCTTAAAACTGTTGTTTAGAGTTCAAGAGAGGCTTGCACATTCCTTCAAAGTACTCGAAAGGCCAAAGTTTCTAAGACAATCAGAGTGAGGACTTTCCCACCTAAAGCTGAGCATGCGATATATTACTTCCCAAAGCTCACTACAGCCCCACAGCCCAATCAAGTTTTTAAGCCACACATTTTTTTCCTAAAGAAGTTGAACCTCATCTGCCAAAATAGCAACTTTCTCCAGTTTAAAAATAATAACTAATATAAGGTTAAATATTTTTCTAGCAGAACTTTTCTTTTTCCAAAGAGCAATGAAGAAAGCATAAGATTCATGCAAAAATCTCCTAATCAGCCTTTTTTTCTCTTAAACTCTAAAACTCTTTCCTATTGTGCTTGCTAAATCCGGAAGAGCTTATAGCTTTGACAGCTTGAACCACACCATCCCCTTCAGAGCCGCAGAGAACTTCAGATCTACTCTACTCCGCCTCCTCTGGCTATGGCAAACCATTGTACACCTAAGCTTCCTAGTGATTGGATAAAGCTTTTGTCAATCTCCCATGTTTGTCCCATTGATTAGAGCATCGAATCGTCAATTATTCTCCGGGTCCAGACATTTCTTTTCGGGTTAGGTTGACTGCTGAGACCAGACGTCTTTTTACAGAACCGAGCACGTACAGGATTCCCCCCACCACCCGCCCCTTTCTGGAACCAAGCAAGCGCTAGAAGGGAGGGGAAAAAAAAAAACTGTCAAGCTCAGCAATTTTTTCAAATCCCGAAAAAAAAAAGGAAACCCGGTCTCTGATGCACATAGCAAAAAAGCCATCCACAAAGCTACATCTTTAAAACAAAACCATCACAATAGACATTTATCCAGCAATCACTTAAATGCATATGCAAGCTAAAGAAATGTTAACGTACTACCCATTAAACAAAATCATTCAATCAGTATTGTTTTTTATAAAACGCATATCGTATAAATGCAAAATAGAAAGTTTAAGATGTACCACGTACCATTGCAATGTAAAAAGAGTACGTGAGAAACTTTAAAATGCTCAGACGAATTGCTTCATTTGTTGTCACCTTTTTTTTGCATTAAAAAATATCTAAATAAACTTGGAATCGTTGAAAACCCGGAAGAGATTTTTTTAAAAAGCTGTTGGCCAACTGCAGGCTTCTTGGATATATATATATATATATTATTATTATTGTTTTAACTCCAAATCAGAAGGCTTTTGCAATTGCAATGCGTACTCTCTCCCTCTCTCACTGTTTCTCTCTCCTCTTTTGAAAGCGATCCAACCCAGGCTGGCTGGTTTTCAGATTCTCTCTGGTTTTGCCTTGTGTGCTTTGGATTGTACGAGACTTTGCAGAAGTTGCAATCGATTCGGCAATCCCTCTCTCCTCTCCCTACCCTCTTGTTTATTTCCGCAATCGCTGCAATTTGCATAGTAACCACGCACAAGGCGGCGGCGGCTGCCTGCGGAGGGGGCCCGGGAGGGGGTAGGGAAAGGCCTTGCCCCCTTCTCCCCTCCTCCTGTTTCTCTCCCCGTCAGTCTCCTCCTCCCCAGGCGCTTGGCCAATAGGAGCCCCGGCATTCGGCGCAAGCTCCGGTCGGAACACAGTTCTGAAGAAAAGCCCCAGTGTTAGTAGGCCCGGCTCCCCGGACCGTGTTTTTGGCGCAGAAGTTCCCTTGCAGGCGGACCGCTCAGCCAGTACTGGGGAGACGTGACGATATAGTACTTCTGCCTGCTGTTGTGCTGGGTTTGCACGTTTTAATCATGTCTGCACACCTGCTTTCTCGGTTTCTTTTTCCAGAGCCTCTTGTGAGTTATTAGGCTAGTTCATGATGGTTAGTGAGAGATTTAACCTTTATTTGCACTTGTGTAGACCAAGAGTTAAAGATCCTCTTCGGTGCATTAAATCAAAAGAGTGCAAAATGTCAGAGAGAAATAAAACAGTAAAATAAAACTGCTACTTAGGTTTGGAGAGGAAAAGACAGTGGTTCTGTTCTCTGCGGATGATTGAGTATAAAATTGTTAGGTGGCCTCGCTCAAGAATAAAGCTGTGCCTTTAGGGTAGGGGATAAAGCGAAATTCTGATTTAATTGCCCAAGGATCTAATTTGCCTTTATCTTGGGTTCTTCCAAGTGTACCAGGACCCCATCCTTTCTCAATTCCTCAAGAAAAGGGCTGTGAGGGTTTTGACACTTAAAAGGAGGCTTCTAAATGATAGCTATTGGAACTTTAAGCCCTTCCTCTTGCTGAATCATTTCATCAACCCAGATTCTTTAAGATCATGTACTCTGAATATTTTAATGTCAACGTTTTATGTGTTTGTTTTAAACAACAGAATTGGTGCAGGAGAGGGAAAAGACAACCCTAAAGGAAGGGAGTATTCCTTTAACTGGAAAGCACCATCACCAGGCTATTGCGTTTTTTAATGTGTTTGCTTTGCGTCAGTTAAGTGGCTTAGGACATTTTGCTGAATAACTGAGTTACAGGAAAATGTGTGCTTAGCTCACTTGATAAAAATTATCCATAAGAGGTTGAGAGGAATAGGAAGCAACCTGGCAGTTGTCTGATGTTCGTAACTGTCCTTGGTGAAGGTACCTAATTAATTAATAACTGGACTTTGCACAGTTAAATTAGAGGTTGAGAAACCTATCATATTTTATTTTTAATCACATTTTGGCCCTAGTCTTGTGCTTGACAGCTAGCGCACTGATGCAGCATTACTGGGAGTTGCTAACTGTGGCTGTCCTTGGCACAAGCTTTGTTGTTCCAGTCTACCCCTTATAGACTGAGATAAAGCGTGTGGCGTTTAATCCAGGGCTCCTCCATTGAGCCCTTCATTGGTTCCACTTGACATCCTAGAAATAAACTTAATGGGATATGTGGCTTAAGTAAAATCAAAGAAAAAAATTTTTAAGTAGACAAAAAGTTCTAGGCCTAGTTCAGCTGGGACTACACTGTGTGATCCTGAGACGGTTATGTAACATCTGTAAAATAGGACATCAACCTATTACGATGATGGAAAGTTGTCTTGCCAAGAGCTAGGAGACTTTGAAATGTGTGAGAGGTAGAAACTGGTATTGCATTGCTTTGTAGATTCTATGGTTTTCAATAATCTCCAAAGCTGAGTAAGCCAGGCCTTGTCAGTAGGTGGTAATGGTGAGTTTTGTGTGCCTTGTCTGTAGTTTATTAACTTAGTTTAATGTGGCAGGTTAGCGTTTCCAAAGTGACCTTAAATCTCCAACAATTTAGCATCGGCTTTAGAGTCTAACTTAGTTTTTAATGTTGGCCCTGCCGTGCGACTTCTGACAAATTATTTAACCTCAGCAAGCTTTAGATTGCTCATCTGGAAAAGGGAGCAAATTCATATAACATATGTAAATTACCTAGTACATTATGTGTGTTTAGAACACAGTAGCCTTAATATTAATACTATTTTAAATTAATGTCTTCCGTGTGCTAAGCTCATTGCATGTGCTAGAGTTGGGGATACAAAGAAGAGTAAGCATTATCCCTTCCGTCAAGAAGTTTATAGTCCAGTGGGAGAGACAAGGCAAAACAAAATAATGCAATGTGATAAGTGCCATATCCAATAGGTATGGACAGTGGGAACACTGACTGATTTTGCCTTGGTGTGAAGATAGAGTCGTAGAAAGCCAAAATGAAAAAAGAGAGAGAGGGAGAGAAAATGAGCATGTGTGTTTGGCTAGAAGTATGTATTTGCGAGGGGGAAAAGGAGGAAGCAGGACATTCCTGTCCAGGAAGACATAGTGAGCACAGTGATATTCAGGTAAGCGATGGGCCCAAAGAATGGTGACGTATTTCGGTGTGGCTAGTTGTTCTAACTAGCTTATATTGTAGTAGCTAGAGATGAAGTTAGGAAGGCAGGTGGAAACTTTGAACTTTTGCTTATGGGTTTGGAGAGACACAAAAGGTATTCAAGCAAGAGATTTATAAGCTAAAAGTTGCAAACTAGATAATCCAATCACTGGGCTTGTAAAGAGACTGGTTAGAAAGAGGGGAAAAAAGATGAAGTTCTAAACTATAGCAGCAACAAAAATTAATGAGTAAGAGAAAGGAAATAGAGTGTGGAAAAGAGGGGAGAAAACAAGGGAGACCCACTACTGACATTACTTTTCAGGGACTTTGATCAGCAGGGACAATTTAGGAGTGAAGTTTTCCCAGACTCTCCTCAAATTCCAAACATACAGAAGATCTATACCCAGACCTATTAGTGAAAGAGGCTGCCCTTACCTCACAAATTACCACTTCCATATTCTTAAACCTGTCAAGATAAAATAATACCATTAACAATAGGTTACAAAGGTTGAATGTTTATACTGGGTCTTCTTACCCCTGAAGATTTGCACTCCAGTACCTTCAACTCCACCTTGCCACTGAAAGTCAGCTGCACCTTGACAAGGGTGACTTTGGATTACCAACCCCAATGAGAACCTCATGTTTCCACGTAGCTTGGCTTTATGCCTTGAAAATAGTTGACCCTTCCAGGAATTCTGCTTTGTTGACCCAAATAAAAACTTAATCCCCTTGGAAGGCACTGATGTAGAGACTAGAACAGTAGAGTCTTACAGAATTAGAACATAATTCAAAATTGTATTTATTTATGTTTCTAATAAGCAATTTAAGTTTTAATTTGTAAATTGAGTTGAATGTTGACACACGGAGATATATCTTATTTCACATTTTCTTGATTTACCTGTGTAAATCCTAGATTATGCTAAGTACCCCTATACAAAGTAATCAATACTGACATTCAAATGACCAACATTGCCGTGTAAATAATAAACACTAGAAGCAAAATTAAATCTAAATAATAACATGGGGGCAGTATATGGGAACTCCTGGATATTCTGCATAATTTTTCTGTAAACCAAGAGCTTCTCTAATAAAAAAAATTTTTAATTTAATCTAGCATGCTGTAGCAGACTGTTAGTTTACCCCCAAAATCTGTTCTCTCTCTTGTCTTAGATACCTAGATGAACATTTAGAACCAGTGTTTCCAACCTTGCTTACAGTTAGGTATGGCTTGTGGTTAAGTTCTTCTCAATGGAATGTGGGCAGAATTATTGAATCAACTTCTGTGTAACTGTCTTAAAAGAACTTTGTCCTAAGCTTGCAGCCCTTTCCAAAGCCTGCAGTGAGGCCATGTTAGAGACCCAACTTAAGTTACGTAGGCCAGGGCAATGCTCTTCAACTATATAGACCAGAGCAACAAGATGGCAGGAACCTGGGTCCCTAAATGACCTCATGGAGCTGAGCTGCTACTCCAACCAAAACTGTACTGAAGTCATTGCATTTTGGAGTCTCTTATACTGCAGCCTAGCTTTTACTGTAACTATTAATCAAGCATATAAGACTCCCATATTGCCTTTCAATTGTTTTCTCTTTAAAATCTTGTGCTTTCTTATCAACATGGTACAGAATAAATTTGCTTTAATCAGCCTCCTTTTCTAGACTTCCTTCCTACCTAATTTCTCCCTGCCATTCCCTGCCCAGAAGTCCATTCACTCCTTTTGCTATTCCACTTATTTTGCAAGAACCAGCTTCATGCTACTTCCCAACTCCCCTGGGCAGAATTGGTCATTCCCTCCTCTGTGTTCCCTAACATATTACACTCTCTCTAAGACAGCTTTTTTCATAACATATATAAGTTTTTTTATTTGTGTCTCTGTCTACTCTTCTAGACAATGGACTCCTTGAAAATGCAGTGATTTCATTCATATTTGTCTCCCTATAAGCAAAGTGCCTAGATCTTCAATAAATGTTTGATGAATTAGTACATGAATGATTTTATGAAAAAAATCCTTATCTTTACCAGCCTTGCACTCTGATAGACTATAGCAACTGAGTAAGGCTGAGGCAAGACATGACATTATTGCTAAAGGAAAAATTTAAGTCTAAATAATAGGATATTAAGGTTGCTTCTTACAGGCCCTCCATACATTTTATTATATTTAACCTTCTGTGCTGGTTTGAAATGATGTATGGACCCTAGAAAAGCCATGTTTTAATCCTAATCCCATTTTGTAAAGGCAGCCGTTTCTTCTAATCCCTGTTCTGTATTGTATGTTTGAAACTGTAATTAGATCATCTCTCTAGAGATGTGATTTAATCAAGAGTGGTTGCTAAACTGGATTAGGTAGAGGCGTGTCTACACCTATTTGGGTGGGTCTTGATTAGTTTCTGGAGTCCTATAAAAGAGGAAACACTTTGGAGAAAGCAAGAGATTCAAAGAGGGCAGAAAATGCTGTGGCACCACAAAGCAGAGTCCACCAGCCAGTGACCTCTGGAAATGAAGAAGGAAAACGCCTCCCGGGGAGCTTCATGAAAGGAAGCCAGGAGAGAAAGCTAGGAGATGACACCGTGTTCGCCATGTGCCTTTCCAGATGAGAGAGAGAAACCCTGACTGTGTTTGACTGTGTTCACCTTCTCACTTGAGAGAGAAATCCTGAGCTTCATTGGCCTTCCTCAACCAAGGTATCTTTCTCTGGATGCTTTTGATAGGATATTTCTATAGAATTGTTTTAATTGGGACATTTTCTCGACCTTAAAACTGTAAACTAGCAACTCATTGAATTCCCCTTTTTAAAAACCATTCCATTTCTGGTATATTGCATTCCAGCAGCTAGGAAACTAGAACACCTTCCTACAGAGTAGTTGAATAAGCCATTGTCATTCCTCCCAAGCAAATGAGGAAACTAAGGTTCAAAAAGCTGTAGGGAATTATTCAAAGTCATTTACTTAGTGGTTAAATAGAATTCAATTCATTTAAAATTCTTCTCCAAAGCTGTAAGTACAATTTTAGTGGCTAGCTGGCTGTAATAGTATTGACAGGTAAATGCATAGACCCATCCTTCCTGTCTTGGACATACCACAATGACATGCAGAAGTTCCTGAAGACCAAAAATGATGTCAGACAACTAAGCTGCTAGGGTGACCAGAGAAAGAATTCTGTCACAACTAAAGTGAAGGTAGCATGAATTTAAAATTCACAGGACAGCCAAAAAGAGCTCATAAGTCTCTAACCACCACATCTTACCGATGATAAAACTGAAACTAGCAGAGTTAAGTAGCTAGCTCATGGCCACACAGCTGGTAAAGAGTTAGACCTCAGTCCAGTGCCAGTTTCATTACATCATGCAAAGGATATTCTGTGGGAATAGGAAAGGAGTGAATAAGTATCTCTGATATCATAGCAGAAAAGAGACTTGGGAAAGAAGAAATATCATTAGTGAATCAGAGAGGAGAAATAAAATGGTTGATTGCCTAAACTGAAAGCAAAGCTATAATATCCAGGCTGATACCTAAAATATTTATCCAAACATATGTTCAGATAGTTATAGGATAATTTTCAGGGAAAATAAATGAGAATGGGATTGAGGGCAACAATCTAGAGCTATAACTTAAAAAGCAACAACTTGTTTTTTTTTACTATAATTTTTGTTACTGTCGAAATTGTGGGTTTACAGGAAAATCATGCAGAAAATAGAGTTCTCATATACTTTCCCTATAATTAACACTGATGCATTAGTGTGGCACATTTGTTATAACTGATAAATGAATACTATTCTAATTGTACTATTAACTGTAGTCCATGGTTTAATACTGTTTATGTTTTATAGCCCTATTTTTTTATGTTTATACTAGTAACATATATACAACCTAAAACTTCCCCTTTTAACCACATTCAAATATATAATTCAGAGTTGTTAATTACGTTCACAATGTTGTGTTACCATCACCACCATCCATTACCAAAACTTTTTCATCACCCCAAATAGAAATTCTATACCATTTAAGCATTAAGTGCCCATTCCCTACCCAACTCCAGCCCCTGGTAAGTTTCTTACAACTTGGTTTTAAAAATTCGGGGCTGATATGATTTTCTAGTCTCTGCTCTTGTTAACTTTGGGCAGTTCAACCTCTCTGATCTCTGGTTTCCTCCTATATAAATGTAAATAGCATCAGTCTTGCCTATTTCATGGGGTTTTGTGAAGATTTAATGAATCCTACTATGAAGGCCTATGCCACCAATAGTTTTGGCTATAATACAAGACAAAATAAAGAGTATGCACAATTTATTAGTTATATCTATACCACCTCTTTTCAAAAGGGTTTTGGGGTTGGTATAAATGTGTATGTGTATTTGTGCATATTTCTATTAAGATAGAAATAAGATGAAATCAAGGACAAGATTAATATCCCAAATAGTATGCAATAAGATCCTGTATACATTTCTAGAGGTAAATTACAGTTTTGACTTTCAGCTTCCTAGTAATTAATTTAAAGAGTAATATGCAAAAACGTGTGATATAAAATCATAAATGTCTATATGATTACAAAATTCAGAAGAAGTTGTTCAGGATCAGCACAAGTTTTCTGAGGTCTGAGAAAATTTAACACATAACGCTCTACCCCATCCCTATCACCACTGCTGCAATTGCACACATACAGACTCAAGTTGTCATGAAGAGGAGTCTTCACTGTGATGCACTGAAAACTGTACTCATGAGTTTCCAGCCAGCATGAGGACTGGGGTATTGGAAAGGCAGGGAAATTCCCAATGAGTGTTTTTAAAAAACCCTACCTATGGTTTTAGTACCCTGGCCTGAGATGTACTCATGCTACAGCTTCCTCCAATTTAGAATTTACCTGGTTTGACATTAGTATCTGTAGGCACAGACAATCAGGGAAGGAGAGAACCAGTTGAGATTGACCCTTCTGACCTTGTGATTTTGCACACTCATGCTAATATTCCTAGGATCACATCTCACACCCCAAAATACTGTCTGGAGGAAAACGGGAAATGGACAACCGAGTTTACATGGTACACTCATTTCAAACTTTCTTTTTTTATTCCTATCTTTTCTCTCTCCAGCCTCTCCTGATTTCTGCTTTTGTTAAGTTGGGGTCAGCAAAGGCAACTCTAGCCAAGAAAGTTGTAGAATTGGAGTGGTGATTGTTGTTTGATCCAGCAAGTGGGTGATTTGCCTCAAAGCCCAGTTAACTGGCAAAAGAATAAGGGTTACAAGTCAATTATAGGCATCACAGAAAAAAAATGCCCATGTGAGTCAGGGTAGTAAGATAAGGAAGATAAGGATATTATAATGGTATACCCCTTAAGGAAACGCTGTTCTTAATTTATCTTTGGAGAAAAATTGAACACTTTCTCTAATGCTTTACATTTCATGAGCATGAGAAATCTTGGATTCTAGTCCCAGTTGTCCCATCAACTGTGTGATCTTTGCAAGTCTTTTAAATTATCTGAATCACTCTCGGTTTCCTCATCTGAAAATATGGTATCTTTTTATTTTATTTTATTTATTTATTTATTTATTTTTAACATGGGCAGGCAGCGGGAAATGAACCCGGGTCCTCTGGCATGGCAGGCAAGCGTTCTTGCTGCTGAACCACCGTGGCCCGCCCAAAATATGGTATCTTTGAGCTAGCTGATATCCAAGGTCCTTTGAAATTTTAAAGGTCTTTAACTCTGCATATTGCCTTTGGTATAAGGGTTTGTCCATTCATTTCTTCATCCATTTAGGAAAATTTAAATACCACAGCAGGTTTTATCACAAAGATAAGTATGAATTATCCAGGGGGAAAGGGAATGGGGAGGAGAAAGACTAGAGAGATGGTTGAAGGAAGAAATAAAGTGGACAGCAAGTCAGTGGGGAGAAGGTTTCAAGATAAGACTGAGGCTGAAGGGGTAGATATGGGCCAGAACAGTTTGGACCTAGTGGTCAATTTTAAGAATTTAGAACCATCAAAGATTTTAAAGAAAGGGTGACAAGTTCAGGTTTTTTTTTGTTTATAAGATTTACTCTGGCTGCATTGTGGAGCATGTATTGCAGGGGTTCAAAAACAATTTATCCTTTCTCTACTGCATCACTTCATTTTTATCCTTCCTTTTAGAAAATCGGGATAAGTAAAAATATTCCAGAGCCTAACCCAGAACAAGAGATATTTAGATTAAACTTATTTCATCTTGGTAAACCTACTATATATACTAGATTTTTCCTTACAACCAAAATGTTTGATCACAATTTTTCCCTAACTATTGTTACTTAATCACTTCTAGTTTCAGTAATAACACTACTTATGAACTACTCACCATAGTTGGCAATATATTAACACCTTCAGGTAATTAATTTGCCAATTAATATTTTAGGATTATAATGAGTTATTTTTTTAAATTTATTTTTTATTTATATATATATATTTTTAACATGGACAAGCACTGGAAATCAAACCCGGGTCCTCTGGCATCGCAGGCAAGCATTCCTGCCTGCTGAGCCACCGTGGCCTGCCCATGAGTTATTTTTTTAAAGAATTTCTGATAGATTATTATCCCTTTTTCTGTAATGTTAAAAAATTAAACATCACATATATGCAATAAAATTAAATATGCAATATATAATGTTGAAATAATACCTTATATTTTATGGGAAAATTTTAGAAAATACATGTTTAAGTAGAGTTTTTTTTTAATTGGATATGAATAGTCCAGTTCTGGCTTTAAATTTCATTTTTTATAAAATTAATGCAGTATTATAAAATCATTAAGTTTAGTGGTGCTGTTTGCCTTTTTTATATCTTTTATTTTCTTTGCTATGAAAGTTATGAGTTGTGCTGCATCTGCAGAATTGTGAACTATGGAAACGATGAATGATCCCTAATGGCCATTAATTTTAAAGGAACAAGAAAAGAAGTTGGTTTCTATCTTAGATCACATGAATGTACAAAGGAATTGTTTGGAAAAATACTCTGGGTTTTAATATGCAGGAATAATGCTTAGGTTTACTTCAGATATTAAAATTCTTTCAATCACTAATGCCTTGTTCAGTAAAATAATGCTGGAAAGAGTGACATTTGCCTTCAATAAATTTTGGCAGTTTGGCAGAGCTCTTACTTTGTGTTTACCATGGAAAGAAAACCAAAATGAGAGCAAGGAGAACCAATTATAAAGAGTGCTTTAGCTTGGCAAGAAAGTGGCCAGTTTTTGCATGCAGGGCCAGGCTGAGAGCTGAAAAATTAAAGTTCGTAGGATACTTGGTATGTTTGTAATATATTGAAAAAAGAAAGTGCCTTTTCAAGAAATAGGCCAAAGTATGGGAAATGTTTCTCATTTTAACATAATTCCTATTAGTTTGCTAGTCCTTGCAAACACTAAGTTGACAATAAATCATATATACTTTAATTTGTCATGATATTAGAAGGAAACAGAATTTTCCGAAGTATTTCTATTAGCCCCATCCACTATCAAAATCTATACCCACTATCAAAAATTAAGAAAAAAAAAGAACTGTCAAATAAATTCAAGTTATTATCAAATAAATTCTCATTCTATCATTTAAATTCAAGTTTTGAAAACATTTTCTGAATGTCCCTGGTGTGCCAGATACTACAATAGGTTCTGACAAGTAAGGAGTGATCTGTTCTTCAAAGAGGCAAGTGATGCTAGGCAAGGCTGTGTTACCTCATTTGCTATAAGGCCAAAGTAGAATAGCATTCTCCAAGTCAGTAACAACATATGACAAATGACATTACACCAAATAATGAGTCACATCCAACCTCTCTGTTCTGCCTTCAAATCCAGTGTCTTGTATTAGTAGAGCTATCTTTTGAAAGTCTCTATCAGATTGCAGTAAATACTATTCCTTGATGTGACAGCATAATATTTGAGTGACTTCTGAAAATATAATATGTATGATATTTGCTTCAAAGTGTTGAAAAATATATAGTCAACGATGTTCAATTTAGTTTAGGTGAAAATTTGATAAGTGCTATATAAAATACCATATGAATCCTTTTTTTAATTTTTAATTTTTTTGTAGCATGGACAATTGTTCTTAGTAGATAATCATATTGATACAGACACCTGTTATTTCCCAAATTAAATGTTGTTAATTGGAAAGATATTGAAGGGCATATAAAATTCACCCCCTTCATCTTCTATTTCTTTTATAAATTTGAATGTGAATAATGACTCAAATTCATCGTTTTAAAAGTGTCTACGTTGTTTTGACATTGTTACTTTATCACTCCTAGTTTCAATTTGGTCATGGCCTTTTAATTTTTTAATTTGTAGAGTAATATTACTTACTATTTGGGTTGTGTGTATAGTAGGTACAATAGTAACAGACTTCCATGATCTGCAGACAAAAAATAAATTAACTTTGAAATGTCAAAAAATACAAACCCTAAGTTTTCACAGTATGTGATATGAAAGTTTATTCTAACTTGAAAATTCAGAAGTGTTTTCACTGATAGAGCAATCAAAGAATGAGGAAATCTGACGTTTTTTACTGTGATATTTTATGTTACTTAAAAATAAAAATATGATCAATTAACTAGGAAAACAGCCTAGTACTAAATTTATAGTACTCTGATATTTATTGATATCTAAATGAAATGCCTGCTTATTTTAACAAAATGGCTCTAAAGCAGCAACACATTTAGAATTTTGCTAAGCTTTTCATATAATAACAAAGCTTGGTTTATGATTTTTTTTCACTTATAAAACTCTGATGTCAATAGAGTTCTGAAAAGCTAACTCTTCTGCCTAAGAGGGCTTCCATAAATGGCAAGTCACGGTTTTACAGAAGATATGACAAAAAGCAATAATTCAGATAAACTTTAGAGGAGGATTTCAGGAGTTTAGACCTCTGCTTAATGGCCAACAAAGAACTCTGTTAGTTTTCATATGTTCTTCTGTGATATATCACTTTTATAGCTATAAATGAGATTCATGCCCAACTCTAAGGCATTGGAACCTGGTCTTGAAGAAAAAAGAACAGTGGAGGTATTGCTACCTATGATAGCCTAGGGCCTGTTCTGCTGGTAGGCCACCTTTCTGTGGATGTAGATGTTAACCTACTTTCATTTGTCTCTTCTCTAATGTCTGAATTAAAATACCCATCTAACTCCAAGTCACATTAACATGGAAATTGTGCACTGTCTGTAAACCCTAGATTGTGAAACAACAACCCAAACACATGACCAATTTAGTATGTTTTCAATGCTGGAGTAAATGGGGAGAGTTGGTTTTGGATTCATTTGCACTCATTTTTACTACTTGAGACATACTCATTAAAAAGTTATATTTCAACTACATTGTCATATCTTATTCCACTAGGTATATGTTTAATTAAGATGGGTTTTCACTGTGCTTCTGTATCTGGCTTTTTAATTTGCCATTTCATGGACAATCTAGGCAGGCTTTATCAAGCAAATTAAAGTCATCAGCTTGGTCTCTTCCTTCCTTCCAAGAAAGATGAGGTCCTCTCCCAGCCTGCCCCTGCTCCCTCCAGATTGTCACTGTATATCAAGAGAGGTACTGCAGAACCCAAGCACAAGAGCTGGATGGCCTTAGCTTTCTTCACAGCAGCTACTCATTTCCAATAAGCTATGCACTTACACCCTTTAAAGCTACAAACAAACTTTGGGAAAGTTACATTAGGTGAACAAAGATGCATTGCTTAAATTATTATATACTAGGCTATATCATTACTCGCACACTGACACAGCAATTATCTTCTGAATTTGGCAAATACCACTATAGTTTTGTAAGTAGCTTTAAGAGAAGTAAAACCCTAGGATAACAATGTCACTACCACCTTTATGAATGGAAAAGCCTTCCCACCTCCTCCCAAAAACACTCAGGTTTTGTCCTGCTAACAAAGTCGGGGCTCCAAAGCTATCCCCTTAATCTTTGGAATCCCACTTTTTAAAAATGTAAATTTTCAATCTGGTATGATCCATATGTTCCACAATAGAGAACAGCAATACAATAATAAATATGTGAAAATAAAATCATGGATGTGTTTTTTTAAACTTGCAGGCTTCAATACACATCTGGCAAATACATTTGTTAATTAGCCGCCTAAAAAAAAAAAGAGGAAGAAGAAGACGAAGAAGAAAAAAAAGAAAAGGGTGACTTGTGGTAACCATTGGATTGTGTCTACCCCAGGTGATCTCTGCCTGATCTCGGATCAACGAGATTGACCCCCCCCCCCCCGCCTCGCTTCTCTCGAACCACTGCATCGCTCGGTATTTAAGCAGAAGACCAATCGAACATTTTCTGGACACATTTTTATTAAAAATTTGTTAACCAGACAAAAAGAATCACTTTGTAAAAGGAAAAAAAGGTAGCCTTTTGTCAGAAGAAACAATCAAGTGAAGATAAATGACCCGCAAAAGTGCCCATGACCATTTCTCTCCCGCGGCTGTCGCATAGCTGACAAGGAGAAGGCGGGGTTGTGGCGAGGGAGGGAGGGATAGAGGGAAGAAACAGGATTATAATCATCATCTCCCCATCTGCAAAGGTCAGCAAGCGGTGGTAGTCACTTTCATTTTTTCTTTGAGGAAGTAAAAGGAAAATAGAACAGAAAAGGTGTCTCGCCCTTCCTTCACCATCAACGCAGCTCCTCCCACCAAGGAAAAAAATATTTTTTAAATTACAGGTACAAAACCCTGTCCACCGGCATCCAGTGAGGCTTCTGCAGTCAACTCGTTTCGATTTGGCGAGTTGCACTGAAGCAGATGCGATCTTGAAAAATCAATCCGTGCTCCTGCCACCGCGTTGCCGCCGCCGCTGCCGCCGCAGTGGCCACAAAATTAGCGGCTCCGAGGACATTTTTGCCGCAGTGCACGTCCGCCGTAACCACCAAGCATTCGGGTGAATAATGGAAGTACAGTGTGGAGACAATCAAGTTGATTTATCACGCAAAATAATTCACTGCTTCAGTCCAGCTCTTGATCCTGTCACTTTAAATCACAAACGCGCACATACACAGATCCATAGGCGCCCACACATGCATGGCACACGTGTGTGTGTTTGTGTGTGTGCGTGTGAGAGAGCGCGCGCGCGCCAGAGCCAAGTGGACTGATTCCAGATTGCTTCACGTATATGAAAGGGAAAAAAAGAGCATAGGAGCCCGCCACCCCAATCCCCTTCCCCCCGCCTTTTTGCAGCGTGGACAAGTGGCTTGTAATGCAGCTTGGAGCAAAATAAAGTCTGAACAAAACTAGACTGTGAGACTAGCACGTCCCAGAGAAACTGACTGACGTTAACGCAGACTCCGTAAAGACTCCGATCACTTACAGGCAATACTAAAATTCTCTTTTTATAAAGAAAGAAAGGAAAAATCGTTCATTGGGTTCAGGTCTAAAATGCTGCTCTTAAAGTTGCACGCACATGTTGAAGACTCTGCGATTGCAGTTCCTTGGGTAAACATCTGGTGAAGCCATTCCAGGAACACATCTGAAAGGAAGAAAGGCGTAAGACAGCCCCTTCTTTATTTATCTTGGGCCAAAAAAGGTTGTTAAACTTTTTAAAAAGTTTCCTCGTAGTCTAAATACCTTTATTAACTTTAAGGGGCAATCTGCTTTGGGGGAAGATGATTGAACTGGGAGTGAAGAGTCCTAGGTTCTAGCTACCAGATGCAGTGTAACTTTGGGCAGGTCCCTGGCTTTCTATGGTCCTCTTTCCTCACCTGTAAAATGGAAGAGGGTAAATGACATGTTTCTAACTTTCCTTTTTTCTATTGAATTTGACATTCCATGATTCTGTTAATGAGGGAATAATGATGTGGGGGAGGTGTTTGAATGTAGAAAGAAAAAGAGGTCACACACATCAGATGATATCTGCCTAAACTGATGGTGATGAAGGTGGTGAGTCCAAGTCTGCCTGAGTCCTCAAAAATAAAGATTAGGTTTATATTAGCTATTATTGTCCTAGCTTTGAAGTATGTATAGCATATAATGGATGCTCTTTGAGAATGATAATCTTGTAATTTTCCATTTTTAGGGGGAGAGGGGAAAACTTCCTTAAAACTCTTTTCAGGGATCAGGCAAAAGGATTTGGGGATTGGAACAATTTTCAATATAATTGTTTATAATCTGTATTCACAATGCATTGAATCACTTGGATAAATCAGGGAAGGAAAATTTTAAAATGGGCAAGTGCTCTTTTGTGCCAAATCAGCTGTCTTGATTAACCACATTAATGGGATAACTCCCTGACTACTTGTTTGGAAAACAACTCAGAACAGGGTCACAGACAGGAACCACCAGTTGACACCTCTCTCCTCTATATAGTAATGGTTGAGAACATGGTGCCATATCCAAACCATTAGCTAAGTCTAACATGTACTAGCTGAGTAACCATAGGCAAATTATTTGGTATAGTTATGCCTCAGTTTCTCATGTTTATAAAATGGGCATTATAACAGCAACTAATTCAAAAGGTTGTTATCAAAGTTAAGTGAGTTATATTAAAATGCTTAAACAGAGAATGGCATATATAACAAACAGCTCAATAAATGTTAGATATTATTTTTACTCCTGTAAACACAGGGAAAGCAGGGTCTGATATAATACAGGGATTTTTTTTTTTTTTTTAGTGCTCCTGGAACATAGCTAAGGCCTGTAAGCAGTTTATTTTATCTGCTTTTTCTGATGTCAGCATGAAGCAAGCTCAGTCGTCTTTATTATTATTATTAAGGCTAGAACTTTCTCAACCAAAACTCCCTTCTCATACATGTAATACTTATGAAACTGAAGAATTCTCACCTTGACCAGATCAGTAAAAATATGTAGTATTGGCTCTATATGTTGAATGCTTGCTTATTAATGTGTACTGACTATCCAGGTGGGAGGAAGCTATGGTTTTCTTTGGAGAAAAGTTTCCAAGGCATCACTACCTGCCTGTTCCCGTTGTGATACTTTCCTACAGATCTTATGATCTCAGGCCTAGTCTCTGTCATTGAATTATGAAGTTAAAACAAGCCCAAATCTTGGGTGTGGGGCATGCTCCCTTTGTGTGGTTATTAGTTTAAAGGGAAAAAGCGACACCATTAATTTCTCTCCTCTCTTAAGGACCCCCAGAGTGCAGACTTGAAGGAGGGTTTAGAAAGGGTCACAGGAATGGAATGCTTAAGGGAGCAATTCTGCTAGTGTTTGCAATTTGGTATTGGAGGCGAGCTGCAGTTAAGCTTTATAGAGGAAGTGGAGATTAGGTATTTCCAGAACAAGGTAGGCACTGGCACGTTTAGGTCACTGCCTGTGGAAAAGTAATGCCCCACTTCTTTCCTCCTTTGGCACCCGAAGCCCCGGGTGCACTACTTGTTCTCCCAGGGGCCGGTAGAGAAACCGCTGCACCCAGGGCTGGCAGGCCTCGAGAGCCTGGGGTGGTGTCCGACTCCTAGTTTAGGCGGGCTACAGGGTCGGGGTGAAGTTCTCCGTTAGCCAGAAAGCGTCTGGCTGGGGAGCCGGGAGCAAAGTTCTTCGTTCCAAGTGCTAGAGTGAGCGCGCGCCTCCACTTCGTCAATCTGATTAATACAATTTACACACACACGCAAAATAATAATAAAAGAAGGTGCGCTGCCTTCTACTCCACCTACTTGCCATCCTCCTTCCATTTGGTGGGGCCGGACTGAGAACTTGAGCCGAAGAGGACAATTCCCTTCCTTACTATCACACCCGCACACGCCGTCTTCTAAAGAGGCGCTGAAAGTGCCAAATAGGAAATCCAAGGTACCCATCCTTTACATTTTTTCTAGAGCCCTAGATGGGCGATCTGGCGAGTTCCATCCCGCCCGGCCCGGAACACACTTGGCTCCCCCGAGCCACAGGCGGTCGGCCCTCGAGAGCATCCCGAGACCTGCAGCGTCCGGGTGTTAACTTCACTGACCGCGGTCTCTGGCGGCCCGCAGACCTTCCCAGTCTGGGGAAATTTGAGCGTAAATAAATAAGATTCCGTCCCCCGACAACACCGACCCAGGCGACGGGAACCTCCCACTCCAGGCCCTGAGAGGAGTTGGGGTAGGGAAGGGTGGAGGGACAGAAAGGGAGGCGCGGGAGCTGACCGGTAAGGTCATGACCGCGAGGCGGGGGGAGCAGGCCGCGGTGTGCAGCGGCCAGGCGTCGCCCTCTGGCCCTGAAGTTGACCCTGCGCCGCGCGCCCCTGTCCGCCACCCTCCCGGCGCATCCCTCGGGGAAGATGGGGACCACGCGGCAGAACCGACCCTTACTTTCATGGTGGAAGCTGAAACCTGCGGGTCTCCGGGGCGAGCTGTCCTGGAATGATCAGATGCCCAGCACAACTGAACTTTAAAAGGGTCTCCCTGCACTGCCCCCCTTCCCTTACAGCGACCTGTGAGAAACTTTTGTCCCCTCCCCTCCGAGTCTTCGAGCTGCGGGAACTTGGCCGAGACGGCCCGAGTTCTCCACATTAATTCATGTTTCCACCAATTCAGCAGCTTGTTCTCTCAGACGGACTTCTAACTGTCTTGTAATGAAGGGGAGAAATTCGGTGCTTTTTTTTTTTCTTTTGGAGGGAGGATGTGTGAGAATTTAAAATCTCTCACAGGCGTTAAAAAAAACAAAAGAAAGAAAAAAAGCCGCTGCCTTCATTGGAGATGACTGGAGAGGATAGCGGAGTCAGTACAAACCTTCCTTGGGCCAGTACTTTGCTTAGATAAAGTTCCTGAATCTTTCAGGAAAACAGAGCCCCTTTCACACACTTCTCGTGGGGGACTTAAGGCTGCAATAGTTTACCACGCTTTAAAGCGTTTTTGCAGAGGCAAGATTTCCTAAAAGCGACTTCGCAGCGATGCATGGAAAAGCAAATCCGCTTACCGAGAGGGCCGGCTGAAGAGGAAGGGGGGAAAAGCAAGACACAGCCCCAATTAAAAACCGCAGGTTCCCACTTTTGAACCGCAGCACTCGATATTGCGGGGCTGTGGGGCTGGTGGGATGGAGTTCCGCCCCTGGAGCTGACAGGTTGCAGAGAACAGACCTCCGGGGCTGTAGGAAGTCCCAGCCTTTTTTGAGTAGTCCCTCCCTCCCAATACTCAGCGTTAACCCCCCGCGTTTTGTGTTCATAGGCGTGTGCTTGTAATCTGGGTCAAGTCTTGGTCCTCACATACTTGGATACCTGGCCCCGAAGTGGATCAGTCTTTTTCTTTAACTGGCTGTGTATGGACTTATGACGGAATGTGGGTGCCAGCGCAGAGGAAGGCTATCTGTCTATGCCTGGCTCCTACTTTGACATCCATTCCCACCTCCACCCCACCCCCACCCCACCCCCACACCTAAGGAATGGGCTCTAACACAACCCTCATCTCTCACTGGAGAGTTTCTCACATTGGATCTTCTTTCTGGTAGGACCAGCCACCCCAATTATTTTTGTGCTCAGATCTTTGTTAAAAGAACTCAAGAGGAAAGGTGTAGTTTGCTAATTTTATGATTTCTCAGAAAGTCAGAATTTCTGAAGGTCTTATTCTCCATGGCTTTGGAAAAGAAAAATCTGGAGGAGTACTTTGCACCCACTGAAAGATAGCCTTCTAGTCTGACGAGGATTAGGACTGCTTTCGGTAAATCTTAAAATATTCAAACAGGAGTGCACCAAGCACTCCTCCCCTTCACAAACACAAATGCACCCAAAGTATTCCTGGCCCTCTCTTGTGGTTATTATACTATTATGCAGCACCTTCTTGAACTCTTTGAAGGGTGATCCAAGTTTTACAAAGTTTCTTCTCTTTTGCAGGCTGAATTCCACTTACCCTATAGGCAATTTACACTTGTCTTTGAGCCCTTCACATACTCGCTCTCAACCCCCGGAACTGCGGGTGTTCTAAAGGCTACATTTCAGTCTTAAGGGATAAAAATATTGCTTTCATGCTGCATACCAAGGGTATGGGAGCGCAAACTGGGCAAGTCTGTAGGAAACGCTATCTCTTAGCTTGGCTAACATTAGGAGGATAGTTTCAATATGCCAGTCCTTGCTGCTAAAATGCCAAGGAGTGCCCACGGGTTTCCCTTTCTCTCGCCCAGTAGGTCCCGACTCCGGCCCTGGGACGCTGGGCGCCGGGGATGCTGGGCTCACCCGCCGATTTTAAAGCAACGAAGTCGCTTAGGCCGCCGAGAACGGGAGGGCTCCCTTTTCCACTGGGGCTACTGCATAAAGCTAGTGCTAAAATCTCGCAAAAGGGAAAACATTTTGCTTAAGTCTGTTGTTTCTTAGGGAGCGCTTTGGAATGAGGCCCACCAATATTTCGGATAAAGTTAACGTTACCAGAAATGTGCGGTGAATTAGGAATGCGCTTTGGGACTCATTAAAGACCAGGCTGTTACAGTTAACCTCGCCTCCTTTCTCTTTTTGTTTCTATCGCTCTATTTTCCCCTTAGTTTCTTACCTCCTGAAGCACAAGAGATCAATGCAAATACACCTGTTTTTTAGTTTGTTTGTTTT